>NC_140123.1:51809296-52446083 GCF_964035555.1 Netta rufina
ACGCTAAATGTGACCATTTTACTTTGCTATTTCCTTTGTTATATTACAACTTCATCTAGAAAGTTCGACAGCCAGACCAGGATGAGGAGACTGATGAGGAGTTCTACAGGCAGCTGACAAAAGCTGCGAAATCATCAGCGCTTGTCCTTGTGGGGGACTTCAACTTTCTATATATATCCTGGAAGCACAACACAGCCCAGAGAAAGAAGTCTATGAGGTTTCTGGACAGCATGGAAGATAGCTTCCTGACACAGCTGGTTAGTGAGCCTACCAGGGGAGGTGCCCTGCTAGACCTTATCTTCACAAATAGAGAAGGACTAATGGGAGATGTGGTGGTTGGAAGCTGTCTTGGGTAGAGTGACCATGAAATGGTAGAGTTCTCCATTCTTGGAGAAGCCAGGAAGGAGAGCAGTAAAACTGCTGTATTGGACTTCCGGAGGGCCGACTTTGAACTGTTCAGACACTGGTTGGTAGAATCACTTGGGAGGTGGTTATGAAGGACAGAGGAGTCCAGGAAGGAAGGCTGGGCGCTCTTCAAGAGGGAAATCTTAATGGCTCAGGAGCGGTCTGTCCCCACGTGCCCAAAGGCGAGCTGGCGTGGAAGAACACTGGCCTGGCTGAACAGGGAATTGTGGCTTGAGCTTAGGAGAAAAAAGAGGGTTTACAGTCTTTGGAAAAGAGGGCGGGCCACTTGGGAGGACTATAAGGATGTTGCGAGGCAGTGCAGGGACAAAATGAAAAAGGTCAAGGCTCATCTGGAGCTCAATCTGGCTACTGCTATCAAAGACAACAAAAAATGTTTTTACAAATACATCAATGCTAAACAGAGGACTAAGGAGAATCTCCATCCTTTACTGGACGCATGGGGAAATTAATTACAAGTGATGGGAAAAGGCAAAGGTCCTTAGTGCCTTCTTTGCCTCAGTCTTTAGCAAAAAAACAGTTGCTCTCTGGATACCCAGTACCATGAGCTGGTGGAAAGGGATGGGAGCAGAATGCGGCCCTCACTATCCATGAGGAAATGGCTGGCGACCTGTTACAGCACTTGGATGTACGCAAGTCGATGGGGCCGGATGGGATCCACCCAAGGGTACTGAGAGAACTGGCAGGGGAGCTGGCCAAGCCGCTTTCCATCATTTATCGGCAGTCCTGGCTATCAGAGGAGGTCCCAGTTGACTGGCGGCTAGCAAACGTGACACCCATCTACAAGAAGTGCTGGAGGGCAGACCCAGGGAACTATAGGCCTGTCAGTTTGACCTCCATGCCAGGGAAGCTCATGGAGCAGATTATCTTGAGTGTCATCACGCGGCACTTACAGGACAACCAGTCCTGTGATCAGGCCCAGTCAGCATGGGTTTATGAAAGGCAGGTCCTGCTTGACGAACCTGATCTCCTTCTATGACCAAGTGACGCGCTGGGTGGATGAGGAAAAGGCTGTGGATGTGGTCTCCCTTGACTTCAGTAAGGCTTTTGACACCGTCTCCCACAGCATTCTCCTCAAGAAACTGACTGCTCGTGGCTTGGACTGGCGCACGCTTCGTTGGGTTAGAAACTGGCTGGATAGTCAGGCCCAAAGAGTCGTGGTGAATGGAGTCAAATCCAGTTGGAGGCCAGTCACTAGTGGCATTCCCCAGGGCTCAGTACTGGGGCCGGTCCTCTTTAATATCTTTATCGATGATCTGGATGAGGGCATCAAGTGTACCCTCAGTAAGTTTGCAGATGACATCAAATTAGGTGCGTGTGTCGATCTGCTTGAGGGTAGGAAGGCTCTGCAGGAGGATCTGGAGTGGCTGGACCGAGGAGCTGAGGTCAACTGTATGAAGTTCAACAAGGCCAGGTCCTGCACCTGGGATGCAATAACCCCAAGCAGAGCTACAGGCTGGGAGATGAGTGGTTGGAAAGCTGCCAGGCGGAGAAGGACCTGGGAGTGTTGGTGGATAGTCAGCTGAATATGAGCCAGCAGTGTGCTCAGGTGGCCAAGAAGGCCAAGAGCATCCTGGCTTGTATAAGAAGCAGTGTGACCAGCAGGGCTAGGGAAGTGATCATCCCCCTATACTCGGCTCTGGTGAGGCCGCACCTCGAGTTTTGGGCCCCTCGCTACAAGAAGGACATCGAGGTGCTCAAGCAAGTCCAGAGAAGGGTGACGAAGCTGGTGAGGGGCCTGGAGAACAAGTCCTATGAGGAGCAGCTGAGGGAGCTGGGCTTGTTCAGCCTGGAGAAGAGGAGGCTTAGGGGCGACCTTATTGCTCTCTACAGGTACCTTAAAGGAGGCTGTAGCGAGGTGGGGGTTGGTCTGTTCTCCCACGTGCCTGGTGACAGGACGAGGGGGAATGGGCTAAAGTTGCGCCAGGAGTGTTTTAGGTTGGATGTTAGGAAGAACTTCTTTACTGAAAGGATCGTTAGGCATTGGAAGGGGCTGCCCAAGGAAGTGGTGGAGTCACCATCCCTGGAGGTCTTTAAAAGACGTTTAGATGTAGAGCTCAGGGATATGGTTTAGTGGAGGACTTGTTAGTGTTAGGTCAGAGGTTGGACCCGATGATCTTGAGGTCTCTTCCAACCTAGAAATTCTGTGATTTTGTGATTCTGTGTTAAAAAAAAAAAAAAAAAAAAAAAAAAAAGGTTTAAGATTTCTTGCTTGACAAGGGAAGTTGAACCAGATAACCTTGAGAGGCCCCTTCCAATCTAAACCACTTTGGGGTTCTGTGAATGCTATATAAATTGTGTTTTTTGTGTTCATTTATATGATGCTGTGCATCAACTTTTTAAAAAATATAAAATAAAAATATATTTACAGAACTTTTTCCAGTTTTGTCCCTACCAATGCTTTGTAGTGATTCTTTTCTATTGCTTTAAAAACTGCTTTGCAATTGGGTAATTCTGACCTGAGACTTGCTAAAATTGGTGGCTATTTTGTAAGCTTTCCTTGCAAATTCTGCTAGTACTAGTCCATTCAGAGTGACAGCCCCAGAGGCTTCTTTGTATACTCAGATTCCAGGCTGTCCTCTCTATTTAAAACCAAAAGCAAATCAGATTCAGACATGCATAGCAAAAATCCTGTTGACCTGATGTACTTTTTGAAGCTAAATGCATAATTTGCAGGAATGATCCATGTGTCAGTTTAACTGAATTTCATTAAACAGCCTTTGTAGGCTATGATGTGTTGTACAGTTTAGAATAAGTCAAGTTATGCAAGTGTGAAAAGATTCTTTGTAACTGAATGGAGGCATGCTGTTTTTCTGCTCTTCCCATGCTCTTCATAGGCTTAAACATCTTAGGTTGATAATTTCAGTCTTGGCTTATCCAATGGTCTGCCTCTTCTGCTAAGTAGAACAAGTTCAAGCACCGGAATGCTGACCAGATCTGCAACATTCAAAACTCAGGTCACTCCTTTCTCCCTTCTGGGCTGCTCTGATGACTCTCCTGTCTCAAGGCAGGGCATAGTCTAGAGAAAGTTCTCAACACCACTTCCACATAGCATTTTGGAGGAGACTAGTCCAGCTTTGGTTTCCTCTACCCTGAATAGTTCTCATACACTATGCCAGAAAACCTTGTACCTGCAAACAGCCCATTTGCCTTAATGACACACAGATAGCAATGCTTAGTAACTGAACCCAGTCCTTAAAGTTAAGGAGTAGGATTTAGCTCACTTAAATGTAGGTTATTATGCCTTATATATTTCCCATATTTGACTACATATAAATAACTGAAGTCTGTATTTCACTTTAAATTAGCTGTAAGGTGTATGAATTTCAGACAGTAGAATCAGTATCATAGAATGGTTTGGGTTGGAAGGGACCTTAAAGATCACCTATTTCCAACCCTCCTGCCGTGGGCAGAGAGACCTCCCACTAGACCAGGTAGTTCAAAACTCCATCAGCTAAGCCTTGAACACTTCCAGGGATGAGGAACTTATAGATATAAAAGATTTACTGTCCCCATATTAATATATTAGATTTTCACAGTGACTGTTCAAGGGAAAGTCAAAGAATTTTGGTGATATATAATTGCACAAGTCTAAACTCCAGTGATAAAATTTTAAGAAACACATACTCAAGATCCCTAATAATTTATTTTTCAAGAGCATTAAAATCACTACAAATTTCTGAGGGAACAAGAATTATGTTTCAGACAAATCTACCTGGAAGCTCCCTTATATGAATAAGTACCATACTCAATGACAGACCCACAATGTTAATAGGTGTATTAACACATTAATCAAATTCTAAGTACATTCTTATGGTGTTGAATGAGTTATTCTATGAGAGAATATGAGAGAAAATATGTTTTTTTCAGGCTTTCACAGAAATGACAGAATTAAGCAAGAAGCAATGAATTGCAGATTTGACAGAAGTACCCACTGTGTATATATGAAGATAATTTATCATTTATAATTTAAAGAATAGTTTAGATGAATTTTAAGGGTTCTGGAAACCATTTCTGAAACACAAGTGAAGGGGTTCATTTAATTCTAGATCTAACACAACTGATAGCATACATCTTAGGAGCTTGCGTATCATACACAGGTGCTATATGAGATAAAACTATTTTTTGATTTTTCATTAATTTATGACATCATATCTTTCAAAGTGTTGAAAGATTTGAAATTGGGTAATTCTGACCTGAGACTTGCTAAAATTGGTGGCTATTTTGTAAGCTTTCCTTGCAAATTCTTTCAAAGTGTTGAAAGATATCTCTACATGGAGAAGCATTCAGCACAATTCAAAAATGACAGTAAAAATTATGTATCTTATCTTGCCAAGATTTATTTGTGGCAGTAATGTGTTATCTGCTAGCTACACGAAATGAATAACAAGAAATCTGCCTCTAAATTGGAATTTAAAAATATTGATTTCATTATGAATTATTATGGCAACTGTGATTAGTCTATTATTTCTAGCTGCAGCACCATTATTTTTATTAGGACCTTTTTTTTTGAAAATATTAATGCAAATTTTAAAACTGAATTTCTTTGTTCTTCTTTCAGGTTGGGTCCTAACTGTGTCTATTTAATTTATAATACATACTTTCCACTGACTGATACTCCTGAACTGGATATAGGATTGTATCGTGTTAAACATTTTTTATTTCATTCAAAAATATTAAATATTCTTTCATACTATCTTAAGTCATTCTGGCCTCTCAAAAACTGTATCAGGAAACAGACCTTGAAGAACTTACTAATGTCTTATAAAAAGTAATTTAATCAATTTGAAAAAAAAAAAAATGCCATTTGGGCAGAATCACATTCTGCTGCACTGTGTACACAAAAGCACTATGCACCTGTGTTATCGTGTTACATCTAAAGCACAGTCTTTTCCCAAGGTTAATGGGAAATGAACTGTGGTTTCATAGATATCACTTGGTATTGCTTGCTCTTCTGTTGATCTTTTCTGTTAAAACTGTACTTTCTTAAATGCATAAGATTAATTATGTTTGTCTTTGTAAAATACAGCAATAGTGCTTTATTTGAGCCTTTACTAAGTTAGCTAGAATCTGTGACAATGAATTATTCTAACTAAACCCCAGCTCTTTGGGTGAGGACAAATGAAGTGTGGGAGGTCTCAACTAGTTGGTTAGTAGTCCCTATCAAAACCTACCTTTTTTTATATGTGGTATAATTACTGGAAGTAACTTATTGAGACTAAGGTACATCCACATCTTAAGAGAAGGTACAACATTGAAAAAAATTCCAGGGAGAGATGCAGCAAATAAGCAAGGAATCCATTCCATGATAGTCCCCTTGGCAACATAACCTGCAACCTTAGATATTGGTGACACCAGGGGAGCTTGGTGTGCTGACTCTAAAAGAAATAACACAGAAGGTGAGGCAGAGGGTAAACTCTGCTGACAGCCTCTTGCTGTCACCACAGGGATGGGGAACTTAATGAAACTATGGAACTGATAGGCTGCATGGCCAGTCCTGAGTCTAATTGATAACAAAATCATGTCCTCTGGGTGAACTTTGCTCATTCTAATGTCATTATAATGCCAAAACACACCTCCATCCCAAAGGCTATCTGCCTCCAAGATATAACTATTGAGAGCATGTGCTCTCAATTTCCCTAAATCTGTACCTTTAAGGCAAAGTGAGAAAATTTTATAACAAAGGTATGACTAGAGTGACTCATGCTCCACCTAAAAGTAAGAAAATAGTATAAAAAAGGCTCAACAGAGGAGGAATTTTAGGAAAGAGACTATTGCAGACAAGTCAGAAGGACATCATTGACTTTTGGGATGTGCTTTGCAGGCAGTATTTGTCACCATCAATCCAAAAGAACTTCTACTCCTGTTGCTTCAATAAACTGCACCATTCATTAATCTACTAGACTGAAGGTGTATTATGTAATTTATGCATCCACGCTCATGATACTTCAATATATTGAATGCAACTGGACTTCTGGACTTATAGTGCTGAATTGGCCATCACTCAGAATCTAAGCCCAGCTGCCCATGGCTTATGTGAGCACAAGCTGGAACACAAGAGGGTTTAGTTCCTGTCAAGATTCTTTACCCTTTAATGTAACAGTGTATTATCTCTTTTAACTTCAGTGAAATCCATCAAACTTAAGCCTTATTTTTATTGCCATTAATGCTAAACTGTTAAATCTTATGTTAATTTTAAAAAGGCAAAATAAAAGTAACAACTTAGTTTGCCAGAGCATAGCTGTTCAATGAAGATTTCATATTGTCGATATTTTTATTTACCTTCCTTCCATGTCTCTTTCATCAACCTAGTCTCTTCTGATTTTATCAAGTTACCAAGTGATGGATTTTTATACCTCAGAAAACATACACTTCTTCTCAGAAACAGCATGAAGTTTATCTGGGAGCAGAAGTTCATAGTCTGTTATCTCTTTGATAAAGCCTTCCTTGATCTGCTTAAAGTCACTCTTTTCAGTTTGTGTCCTAAGGTTAAAATCTGCAAACCAAAAAAAAACATTTCACTTAAATGATTTCTCCCTCACTTCTGACTACCTATAAATCCTCCTGAGGTATTAGTATTGATTAGCATGTCAATAAGTATTTCACATTTATATCATGCAAGTCTAATTGCCAATATCTGCATGCAAAAAGATTCTATAAAGCAGAATGTATTTTCTTTCATATTTAGATTTACTTGAGCGTAAGATTTCTCAAAAATTTGAACCTTAAATATTTTATGTGTGAAACCATACACTCAAATCATCCAGCTAGCCAGTCAATGTCATTTTTAGCAGCATTTTCAGTCAGGACGGATGAATATTTTGGGGAGGGAGCAGGGATACTTATGCTAGCACAGAACCAATTAATTTGAATTTATTCTAGATAGAAAAAACATTTTTAAACTTTTTATTTTTCTATAAGAATATGTATAGATATTATAATGGCATCTTGATTTTGACCTCTGGATTTCAAGTATTGAGCATATTTTCACATTCCACTGTGTATCATGATTCCAGATTAGGCTTTTCTTCAACACCCCCAGGGACGGTGACTCCTTCCCTGGGCAAACCATTCCAATGCCTGACTACTCTCTCTGAGAAAAAACTGTCTCCTAATTTCCAACCTAAAACTCTCCTGATGCAACGCGAGGCCACTCCCTCTACTCCTATCACTAGTTATCCGTGAGAAGAGGCCAACCCCTAGCTCCCCACAACTTCCTTTCAGGTCCTTGTAGAGAGCAAGAAGGTCTCCCCTGAACCTCCTCTTCTCCAGAGTAAACTACCCCAGCTCCCTCAGCTGCTCTTCTCAGGACTTGTGTTCCAGGCCCTTCACCAACTTTGTAGCCCTTCTTTGGGCATGCTCCAGGGCCTTGATGGCTTTCTTGTAGTGAGGGGCCCAAAACAGAACACAGTACTTGAGGTGTGGCCTCACCAGAGCAGAGTACAGGGGGACAATCACCTCCCTAGTCCTGCTGGCCACGCTGTTCCTGATACAAGCCAGGATGCCGTTGGCCTTCTTAGCCACCTGGGCAAAATGCTGGCTCATGTTCACAAGACCAACAATCAGCACCCCCCCAATCCTTTTCCTCTGCACACCTTTCCAGCCACTCTCCCCCAAGCCTGTAGCATTGCATGGGGTCATTGTGACAGAAGTGCAGGCCCCGGCACTGAGCCATGTTGAATCTCATCCCATTGGCCTCTGCCCATCTATCCAACCAGTCCAAGTCCCTCTGCAGGGCCTTCCTACTCTCTGGCAGATCAACACTTCCCCTCAACTTGGTGCCATTTGCAAACTTGCTGTGGGTGCACTCAATTCCCTCATGCAAATCATAAAGAAAGAGAATGAGCCCCAACACCAACCCCAGGGGAACACCATTGGTGACTGGTCGACAGATGGATTTAGCTGCATTCACCATGACTCTCCAGGCCTGGCTGTCCAGCCAGTTTTTAATTCAGCAAAGAATGTACCTGCCCAAGCCACGGGCTGCCAGCTTCTCCTGGAGAATAATGTGAGAGACTGTGTCAAAGGCTTTGATAAAGTCTAGGTAGACTACATCAACAGCCTTTTCCTCATCCACCAGACAGGTCACCCGGTCATAGAAGGAGATGAGGTTGGTCAGGCAGGAGTTGCCTTTCATGAACCCATGCTGAGTGGGTGTAGTGGGTTTACGTGGCAAGGTTTTGATAGAAGGGGGCCGTAGGGGTGGTTTCTGTGAGAAGGATCTAGAAGCTGCCCCATGTTTGGTAAGGGCCCCACTGTTTTCCAGAGCTGAGCCAATAAGCGATGTTGTTTTGCGCCTCTGTGAGAGCATATTTAAGACAGGGAAAAAAATGCTGCACCACACAGCAGCTGGGAGAGTGAGAGGAGTGAGGAACAGACTTGCAGGAGCCAAGGTCAGTGAAGAAGGAGGGGGAGAGGTGCTCCAGGCGCTGGAGCAGAAGCCCCCTGTGGCCTGTGGTGAGGACCATGGTGAAGCAGGATGTCCCCCTGCAGCCCATGGAGTACCACGGTGGAGCAGGGTTCCACGCTGCAGCCCATGGAGGAGACCACGGTGGAGCAGGCGGCCCTGCACTGATGGAGGCTGCCGCCTGCGGAAGACCCCTGCTGGAGCAGATTCCAGGCCAGACCTGTAGCCCGTGGAGAGGAGCCCACGCAGGAGCAGGTAACCTGACAGGAGCTGCTGCCCATGGGGGACCCAGGTTGGAGCAGTTTGCTCCTGAGGGATGGACCCAGTGGTACAGACCCATATCTGGAGCAGCTGCCTGTAGGAAGCCCGCGCCGGATCAGTTCATCAAGGACTGTATCCCGTGGGAGGGACCCCACAGCAAAGAGGACAACAGTGACCGAGAAGGAGCGGCAGAGAAGTGCTGTAGACTGACCATAACCCCCATTCCCCCATTCCCCTGCGCTGCTTGGGGGGAGGAGGTGGAAGAGGGTGGATGGGGGGAAAGGTGCTTTTGGTTTCTTTCCTTTGTTTCTCACTTCTCTCGCTTGTTAGTAATAAGCAATAAATCTTACAGTCTCCCTATGCCAAGTCTGTTTTGCCCGTTACAATAATTACTGCGTGATCTTCTTGTCCTTATCTCAACCTTTGAGCCCCTTTCATCACATTTTCTCCCCCTTCCTCTTTGAGGAGGGGGAGTGAGAGAGCAGCTGTGGTGGCGCTCCGTTGCCCACTCAAGCGGAACCACAACAGTGGGCCTGGTCCCCTGGTTGTCCCACATATGCTACGTAATTGCATTCAAGATGACCTCTTCCATCACCTTCCCTGGTACCAAGGTTAGGCTGACAAGCCTGTAGTTCCCTGTCGCCTAAGCAGAGCCTTCTGCTCCTCATTAGCATGTAATTAATAATATATGTATTCCATATGTATTAATAAAATATGTATTAGTAATTTGTTTTAGCCTAGCCATTTATCAGGACTATTATCGACAATTTTTATCTGTAACTGTTTTGGGAGATGGATCTACTTGCTTATGCCTAATTGACATTTACAGTGGAGTGATAATGTCACTTTTGAAAGATAAGCAGTGGTAGTGAATAATCTTGCAAGAAAAAATGTCAGAGCAAATATTCATGTATAGTTATGGGAATCTGTGAGCACTTTTGAATCTGTACTTATGATACATGAATTCTCAAATCCAGATTTTACAAAGTGAAACAGTGTACAATGTTTATAACTGGGACTGGGTGCCATCCTCTGGAAGTCTTTGTCATTGTTCCATTGTTCTGACTAGTTGCTAGCTCAATGAAACAAACAAACAAAACAAAACAAAACAAAATAAAGCAAAACAAAAGAGAAACAACTGCTTTGTTAGTGCATAGAATGTACAATTAAATTTTGCTGTATTTGAACTCATGTTTGTCTGGTGCAAAAAGCAATTTCAGGCTAAAATAGAAAAATATGCTACCTTCTGTTTCTTAATGAAAGTATATATATATCTTCTAAATCATGTTATAAACCACATTTTTATTTCACAATACCCCCAGTAATCACTGAGTGTCATTGCTTTTTTCTTGTCTTAGTAATCACCTTGGGTCATTTTGTGAGGTATCAGGTGAGTGACTCTGCTCCATGCTGGTGAGACCTCACCTTGAGTACTCCCTGCAGTATGTCCAAAAGAGCACAACAAAGATGGTGAAGGGTCTAGAGAGGAAGATGTATAAGAGCAGCTGAAGTCACTTTGTTTGTTCAGCCTAGAGAAGAGAATGCTGAGGGGTGACCTCATCACAGTTCACAACTTCCTCACGATGGGGGGTGCTGCTCTCTTCTCTCTGGTGACCAGTCACAAGACTGGGAATGGTGTGAAGGGGAGGTTCAGACTGAATGTTAGGAAAAGGTTCTTCATTGAGAAAATGGTCAGGCCCTGGAACAGGCTCCTTAGAAAACGACAAGCACCAAACTTGTCAGAGTTCAAGAAACATTTGGACAACGCTCTCAGACATATGTTTTAATTTTTGGATGGCCCTGTGTGGAGTGAGGAGTTGAACTTGACGGGTCCCTTCCAACTCGGGATATTCTATGATTCTATGATTCTAATGTAGTATGCTTCAATAGATGTTTCTCAGTGTTTTATCTAAAACATAAGCATTTTAACATGCACCTAGACACTACAGAGTATGCCTGAACCTCGATTTCCCAGGGAATTTGTAATCCAAATGAAAAGCAACCAGCTTTTTCACTGTTTTCTTGAAGAGTAAGAGCATTTCTGGGGACTTTTTTTTTTAACTGTCAGCTTTGGCAAATTATTCTAATATATGAAATTAGGATGAGTTAGTTGGTTCATATAAAACACTGCCATTTGCTTATACTGAATTTTTCCTCTGGTTTGTAGCAATAAATACTTTTATCAAACTACATTCTAATACTATTATTTTGGGTTTATTACCACAGAGTTGTTAGTCACAGAATCACAGAATTTCTAGGTTGGAAGAGACCTCAAGATCATCGAGTCCAACCTCTGACCTAACACTAACAGTCCCCACTAAACCATATTCCTAAGCTCTACATCTAAACGTCTTTTAAAGACCTCCAGGGATGGTGACTCCACCACTTCCTTGGGCAGCCCCTTCCAATGCCTAACAACCCTTTTGGTAAAGAAGTTCTTCCTAACATCCAACCTAAAACACTCCTGGCGCAACTTTAGCCCATTCCCCATCGTCCTGTCACCAGGCACGTGGGAGAACAGGCCAACCCCCACCTCGCTACAGCCTCCTTTAAGGTACCTGTAGAGAGCAATAAGGTCACCCCTGAGCCTCCTTTTCTCCAGGCTGAACAAGCCCAGCTCCCTCAGCCGCTCCTCATAGGACTTGTTCTCCAGGCCCTTCACCAGCTTCGTCACCCTTCTCTGGACCCCCTCAAGCACCTCGATGTCCTTCTTGTAGCAAGGGGCCCAAAACTGAACACAGTACTCGAGGTGCGGCCTCACCAGAGCTGAGTACAGGGGGACGATCACCTCCCTAGCCCTGCTGGTCACACAGTTTCTTATACAAGCCAGGATGCTCTTGGCCTTCTTGGCCACCTGAGCACACTGCTGGCTCATATTCAGCCAACTACCAACCATCACTCCCAGGTCCTTCTCCGCCTGGCAGCTCTCCAACCACTCATTTCCCGCCTGTAGCTCTGCTTGGGGTTATTGCATCCCAGGTGCAGGACCCGGCACTTGGCCTTGTTGAACTTCATGCAGTTGACCTCAGCCCCTCGGTCCAGCCACTCCAGATCCTCCTGCAGAGCCTTCCTACCCTCAAGCAGATCGACACACGCACCTAACTTGGTGTCATCTGCAAACTTACTGAGGGTGCACTCGATGCCCTCGTCCAGATCATCGATGAAGATATTAAAGAGGACCGGCCCCAGCACCGAGCCCTGGGGAATGCCACTAGTGACTGGCCTCCAACTGGATTTGACTCCATTCACCACGACTCTTTGGGCCTGACTATCCAGCCAGTTTCTAACCCAACGAAGCGTGCGCCAGTCCAAGCCACGAGCAGTCAGTTTCTTGAGGAGAATGCTGTGGGAGACGGTGTCAAAAGCCTTACTGAAGTCAAGGGAGACCACATCCACAGCCTTTTCCTCATCCACCCAGCGCGTCACTTGGTCATAGAAGGAGATCAGGTTCGTCAAGCAGGACCTGCCTTTCATAAACCCATGTTGACTGGGCCTGATCGCCTGCTTGCCCTGTAAGTGCTGCTTGATAACTCTCAAGAGGATCTGCTCCATGAGCTTCCCTGGTACTGAGGTCAAACTGACAGGCCTGTAGTTTCCCAGGTCAGTCCTCCGGCCCTTCTTGTAGATGGGCATCATGTTTGCTAGCCGCCAGTCAACTGGGACCTCCCCTGATAGCCAGGACTGCTGATAAATGATGGACAGCGGCTTGGCCAGCTCCTCTGCCAGTTCTCTCAGTACCCTTGGGTGGATCCCATCCGGCCCCATCGACTTGTGCACATTCAAGTGCCATACCAGGTCACCAAACAGTTCTTCACGGATAGTGAGGGCCACATCCTGCTCCCCATCCCCTTCCACCAGCTCAGGGTACTGGGTATCCAGAGAACAACCAGTATTGCCACTAAAGACTGAGGCGAAGAAGGCATTAAGCACCTCTGCCTTTTCCTCATCTCTTGTAACTAAGTTTCCCCCCACATCCAGTAAAGGATGGAGATTCTCCTTAGTCCTCCTTTTTGTGTTGATGTATTTATAGAAATGTTTTTTGTTATCTTTAACGGCAGTAGCCAGATTGAGCTCCAGATGAGCTTTGGCCTTTCTAATTTTGTCCCTGCACAGCCTCGCTACATCCTTATAGTCCTCCCTAGTGGCCTGCCCTCTTTTCCAAAGATTATAATCCCTCTTTTTTCTCCTAAGCTCAAGCCACTATTCTCTGTTGAGCCAGGCTGGTCTTCTTCCCCGTCCAGCTTGCCTTTGGGCACGTGGGGACAGACCGTTCCTGCGCCATTAAGATTTCCCTCTTGAAGAGCGCCCAGCCTTCCTGGACTCCTCTGCCCCTCAGAACCGCCTCCCAAGGGACTCTACCAACCAGTGTCCTCAGCAGCACTGTGCAGTGTTGACAAAAATTGCCATGCACAATAAATCTTCAAATCTAAATTCTGAATCTTGTCATCATCTTCAGCCTGTCCTTTATGGGTGTCTTGTTTGTTTGTTTGTTTGTTTGCTGGGAGGAGGGTTCCTCTGAATACAAGTTCTTAGCAAAAGAGTAGCCTAGTACAAACAACTGTAGCATAGTATAATCTACCCTTTGCAAGTTTGGCTGCAAATTAAATCATGTTAATTTATTCCTTTTTATGCAACACAATAAATATGGCTGACAAATTTTTCTCTGTTCTCTCTGAAGCCTATCTGTGATCTTCTGCTTGTACTATTTCATTTTGTTTTGTTTTTTTTCATCACCACTGCTAATTTATGCATGCTGTTGTCTGCCATTTGTCTACATCTACAGAAATAGTATTCGCATCTATTTACACTTACACGTCATAATCATATTTTATGCAGCATTGCAAGCAACAACAATAAAAAAAATCTTGAATAGCTCATGCAATTATATCTTGAAAAGCTGCCTCTGTGACTGAATTTATGCCACTGAGAGTAGCATGGCTGTTTTCAGCTTAGAAATATATATGATGGCACAGCTAGTGGGTTTTAAACCCTCTGAACTGTTGTGGATACACATCATCATATAACATATGATTTAAAACACACACAAAATGAAGTTCAAGGAAACACAATGCTTTTACACAAATGTATTTTTTAGAAGTTTTGTGATTCTTTTTTTTTTTTACACTATCTGTTACTTAATATGCCATTGCACATGGAAACATGGAATCACAGAAACATAGAATGGTTTAGGTTGGAAGCAACCTTTCAAGATCACCTAGTCCAAGCTCCCTGCCATGGACATGAATATCTTTCACAAGATCAAGTTGCCTAAAGCCACATCCAACTCGGCTTTGAATGCTTCTAAGGATGGAGCATCCACAATCTCTTTGGACAACCTGTTCCAGCACCTATCCACCCTTGTGGATATATATATATATAACCTATCCACCCTTGCAGACATATATATATGCAACATATATATATATATATATATATATATATATATATTTCTAACATCTAGTCTAAATTTAGCCTCTTTCAATATGAAACAATTACCCTTTGCCCTATCAGTACAGACCTTGGTGAAAAGTCTTTCATTGTCTTTCCTATAAGCCCTTTTAAGCATGGAAAGGCCACAATAAGGTCTCCCCAAAGGCATCTTTCCTCTAATCAAAACAAACCCAGCTCTTTGAGCTCTTCATAAGAGAGATGCTCCAGCCCTCACATCATTTTCATGGCCCTCCTCTGGACTTGCTCTAATGAGTTAATACATGTCTTATACTAGAGACCCCAGATCTCAGTATTCCAAGTGTGGCTTCATGAGGGTGGAGTAGAGGGGGAGAGTCTATTGCCTCAGCCTGTTGGCAACACTTCTGGTTATGCAGCCCAAGACACAATTGGATCTCTGGGCTGCAAATTCACATTGTTGGCTCGTGTTTTTCATCCAGCATTATCCCCAAGTCCTTCTTTGCAGTGTTGCCCTCAATCATATTGATGACCTATCTGTACAATACTGGGTATTGCTCTGACCCAGGCGGAGGATCTTGCACTTTTCCTTTTTGTACTTTATTAGGTTCACCTGGGCCCATTATTCCAGGCTGACATTGTCCCTCTGGATAACATCCCTTCCCTCTGGTTTATTGGCTAAATCACTTAGCTTGGTGTCATCCACAAACTTGCTGAGGGTACACTCCAGTCAATCATCTATATCATTAATGAAGATGTTGAATAATATCAGCACTAGTACAGATCTGTGGGGGGCACCGCTTGTTACTGGTTTCCATTGGGACATTGAACCATTTGCTATAACACTTTGTATGTGGCCAGTCAGCCCATTCCTCATCAATCTATTAGACCATCCATCAAATTAACATCTTTTCAGTTTAGAGTTAAGAATGTTATGGGGCACTGTCTCAAAGGCCTTGCAGAAATCTAGGTAGATTATATCAGTTGCCCTTCCCATATCCACTAATACAGTCACTCTATCATAGGAAGCCACCAGATTAGTTAGGCATGATTCACCCTTGTTGACTATCTCTAATCAACCCATCAGCCTCCATATGTTTTGACATGGTTTCTAGCAGGATCTGTTCCCTGATCTTTTGGGGGCTGAAGTGAAACTAACTGGTCAATAGTTCCCAGGGTCTCATTTTTTATCCTTCTTTCAAATAGGTGTGGTATTTCCTTTTTCTCCAGTCACTGTGGACTTGACCTGACTGCCAAGATTTCTCAAATATGATGGACAATGGCTTGGCAACTACATCTACTGGTACCATCAGTATCCTGGGACGGTCCTCATCATGTCCCATGACTTGTATATGTTCAGATTCCTTAGATGGTCTCTAACAAAGTCTTCTCCCATGATGGGAGTCAGACTTCACTGACCCAGGTTCTGTCTTGAGGTCTTGGGGAGATTTGAGAAGACTGATTACCAGGGAAAACTGAGGCCAAAAAATTGTTGAGTACATCAGCTTTTTCCATGTCAGTCATCTGTATATCTCCCGTATAATATCCGTAGTATATCTAGCAAATTGGAGGGTGTATTTTTCTTTTGTTCTCCTTTTCTGATAAACATACCCATAGAAGCCGTTTTTTATTATTTTTCAAATTCCAGATTCAGTTTCTGACATGCCTTGGCTTTCTTAATCCCATCTCCTACATGCCAAAGCATTTCTATATTGTTCCTAAGATGTATGTTCCTGCTTCCACTGCCTATGCATTTTCTTCTTGCTCTTCAGTTCTGCCAGAAGATGTTTACACAGCCATTTTGATCTCCTGCCTCCCTTGTCCGATATCTTGCACTTAGGAATTGAGACATCTTGTGCTTGAAATAAATAAATAAATAAAAACCATCCTCGAAAAACTGCCAATGTTTTTTTCTGCTTCAAAGTCCCTGAAGAGAGTTTTCCATGGCACTATATTCACCAGTTCCTTAGACAGGTAAAAGTTTGCTTTCTTAAAGTTAAAGGTTTAAACTTTGCTCTTTGCCTAGTTCATATCCCTGGAGATCATGAACTGTATTAAGACATAATTGCTACAGCCCAGACTACCACCTAGACTGATGTCCCTATGAGGTCATCTGTGTTAGTGAGCAACAGGTCCAGTAAAGCTCCTCCTCTGGTTGTAGCATCTATCACCTGGATTAATAAATTGTCTTCTGTACAATCTAAGAGGCTCCTGGACTGCTTGCTGCTTGCTGTGTCAGGGAAGTTGAAGTTCCCCAGCAGGACCAATGCTTGTGAGCATGATACTTCCTGTAGTTGAAGAAAGAACAATTCATCAACATTCTCTCATCGATCAGGTGGCGTGTAGCAAACACCTACCACAGGGTTTCCTTTGTTGGCTTGGCCTCTAATTATCACCCATAAGCACTCTACATACTCAATGCTATTTTTCAATGACAGCTTCATGCAGTCAATCCTTTATTTATATAGACCGCAGCTCTGTTGCCTCTCCTTTCTTGCTTGACCCTTCTGAATATTTTGTAGCCATCCTGTAGCACTCCAGTTGTGTGAGTCATTCCACCATGTTTCTGTCATAGCAGTTATGCCATAGTTTTCCAGTTCCACTATGGCTTCCAGCTCCTCTTGTTTGTTACCCATGGTGTGTTTATCAGTATAGATGCACTTCTGTTGGGCCATTTATCCTGACATATTCTGGGAGGAAGTCTGAATTCTTTTGTGACATTTCTCAGGTGTTTCCCTGGTTTCTAACAGATCAGCAGTCCCTTAGCCTTTGCTACCACACAGTCTTTATGCCCTGAATCTAATACATCTGTGTATATTCATGACAGTCTGTAGATCACAGAATCACAGAATTGTAGGGGTTGGAAGGGACCTCAAGACATCATTGGCTCCAACCCCCCTGCCAAAGCAGGTTTCCCAGGTAGGCATCCAGATGGGCCTTACAGAGAAGGAGACTCCACAACCTCCCTGGGCAGCCTGTTCCAGTGGTTCATCACCCTCACCATGAAGTTCTTTCGCATGTTGGTACGGAGCTTCCTATGATCCATTTTTTGACCATTGCCCCTTGTGCTATCTCCACAAACAACTGAAATTGGCCAAATCCCACTACCTCCCACACTTCAGATATTTGTATATGTCGATAAGATCCCCTCTCGATCTTCTCTTCTTAAGGCTGAACAGACCTATTATTCTTTATTTAGACCAAGATTCTTTATTTAATTACATTACTTTACTATATTTTAGTAGTTTATTTTCAGACAGGCACTGCTTTATGATTATATAGATTTTAAGTATGAAATGCTCTCTTTATGCAAAGTGAGCAAAACTTATCCAATTGACTATCCAATGCTTATAAGTCATCACGGTCAGTGAAATGGATTTTCTGGCCACCAGTGGGAAGAAATTTTAGAGCAATCTTTTATAAACATTTTTTAGTTTTTATTTTTATTTTTTCAAATGGAAGCTTTCTTTTTTTTTAATGGAGACTAACTAGTCTATTTTGAAAAACATTAAAAGAAAAAGAAATTAAGATTATAAGGAAGATGTAGCACCTGCATAATGTAAGCAACTTTTAACTTCTATACTCTGGTATCACTACCTTCAAATAGCAGTATTAAAAACAGATCAGAAATCTCTCTGAAGTGCTTTTCTGTGAAAGCTGAAGAAAATAGGTTTACCATGTCAAGATCCAACTCCTCTCACGTATGCTAAAGCATGGATGAACTGCAAAAAAAAGTTTCATACAGATTACATTAATTAAATTACTTGTATACAGGAGACAAAATATATATATATATTCCAAAAAGTTCTCACAATTGTTCCATTACAATCAGTAAACCAGGAAGAAAAAAGAAAAATATTAATTATTTTTAATTTTATTCAAAATAGTAAATTCAAAAATAACTTAAGCATGCTGATACAGCTAGAGCACTAACAAGGTCTCATCACGGCTATTAAAGTCAGAATAGGAACATAGCTGTAAATTTGACTTCAGCAAGGCTTTTGACACCGTCTCCCACAGCATTCTCCTCAAGAAACTGGCTGCTCGTGGCTTGGACTGGCGCACGCTTCGTTGGGTTAGAAACTGGCTGGATAGCCAGGCCCAAAGAGTCGTGGTGAATGGAGCCAAGTCCAGTTGGAGGCCAGTCACTAGTGGCGTCCCCCAGGGCTCGGTGCTGGGGCCGGTCCTCTTTAATATCTTCATCGATGATCTGGACGAGGGCATCGAGTGCACCCTCAGTAAGTTTGCAGATGACACCAAGTTAGGTGCGTGTGTCGATCTGCTTGAGGGTAGGAAAGCTCTGCAGGAGGATCTGGATAGGCTGCACCGATGGGCTGAGGTCAACTGCATGAAGTTCAACAAGGCCAAGTGCCGGGTCCTGCACCTGGGATGCAATAACCCCAAGCAGAGCTACAGGCTGGGAGAGGAATGGTTGGAGAGCTGCCAGGCAGAGAAGGACCTGGGAGTGATGGTTGGTAGTTGGCTGAATATGAGCCAGCAGTGTGCTCAGGTGGCCAAGAAGGCCAACGGCATCCTGGCTTGTATCAGGAACAGTGTGACCAGCAGGGCTAGGGAGGTGATCGTCCCCCTGTACTCAGCTCTGGTGAGGCCGCACCTCGAGTACTGTGTTCAGTTTTGGGCCCCTCGCTACAAGAAGGACATCGAGGTGCTTGAGCGGGTCCAGAGAAGGGCGACGAAGCTGGTGAGGGGCCTGGAGAACAAGTCCTACGAGGAGCGGCTGAAGGAGCTGGGCTTGTTCAGCCTGGAGAAGAGGAGGCTCAGGGGCGACCTTATCGCTCTCTATGGGTACCTCAAAGGAGGCTGTAGCGAGGTGGGGGTTGGCCTGTTCTCCCACGTGCCTGGTGACAGGACGAGGGGGAATGGGCTTAAGTTGAGCCAGGGGAGTTTTAGGTTAGATGTTAGGAAGAACTTCTTCACTGAAAGGGTTGTGAGGCACTGGAACAGGCTGCCCAGGGAAGTGGTGGAGTCACCATCCCTGGAAGTCTTTAAAAGACGTTTAGATGTAGAGCTTAGGGAAATGGTTTAGTGGGGACTGTTAGCGTTAGGTCAGAGGTTGGACTCGATGATCTTGAGGTCTCTTCCAACCTAGAAAATTCTGTGATTCTGTGATTTTAGGTCTGTAAACTCTTTATCATAAACTACAGTCTGGGATGAAGTTGGATTCAATGATCTTTATGGGTCCCTTCCAACTCAGGTTATTCTATGATTCTATGAAATTCAGCTCCAGGCCAAGACAGTAAGGTTTCTAAAGGATGTAGCACAAGGAAACACCATCCTTGGTGTCTTCACTTTATAAAATTCATGTTGGCTATGACCAATGACTGCATTGTTTTTCAAGTGTTTTTCAATAACTCCAAGCATAACCTTCTCCATAATTTTATTAGGCATTGAAGCGAGACTGACAAGCCTGTAAATACCAGGGTCTTTCCTGCCCTTCTTGAAAATTGGTATGTTTGTCAGCTTCCAGTTGATTGGGACCTCTAGAGATTCCCAAGACCATTGAAAAAATTACTGAGAGAGGTCTTGCAATGACATTAGCCAGCTCAGGCCCATAGACTTACAAACATACACATTTGGAGCAGCAAATACTGCATGGGAGTTCATTGTTTCTGCAGTCACAGTCCTCCAGCTCAGGGCTCCAGGGGTCCCATGGCCCATCATTGATGTTGAAGACAGAGGCAAAGAAAGCATTAAATGTCTCTCCTTCGTATACATCCCTATTGTTGAGGTGACCACCCTCATCAAGCAGCAGACCGATGTTATCTCTGGTCCCCCTTTAGTTCTCAACATTTTTTTAAAAGACCTTTTTATGTTCTCCCACAGTACTAGCCAGCTTTAACTGTAATTGAGCTTTGATGACAAGAATTTTCTCCCTACTATGTCAAACAACATCTCTGTATATATCTTATACAGCATTTCTGTACATATATCTACATACAAGCACTCACAGCAGTCAGTGGAGATCTATGGTTTAGTTCTATTGTCCAGACACAGACATTTAGCCCCATCTGGGCTACACTGAGGTGTCCAAGATGTCTGCATGGATCTGACAGATGCAGAAGAGAATTTACTGGAGTTGCCAACAGTCGTCTGGGTTGCAGATGGAGGACAGATGGGGTAATATATACATCTCAGATGGTACTAAGTGTCACACTTCGGTGACTGAATCCCATCCCAAAAGCAGTTCATTAGGAACTGAAAGGGGTGGCCATCTTTGGAAAGTGTTGAAACAAGTTTCACAATAACAGGTAGTTAAAGTCATTTGGAGTATTCTCAGATACTTTTCCTGGCTCTTGGATAGTGCTACAGATGAGCACAGGACACACATAGAAATTTTGTCACACAAGATCCCCAACCATATGTCTCATACAGTGAGATACCAAGCATATGTGCCCGGTTTTCCCAGAGAGGAAATCTGTGTGGGCAGGTTAGAAATGACCCCAGAGTAGTCCTAATGCTGGGATGCCAGAGACAGTAAGGGGGCTGGGAGCTTGTGACTCCCTCCAGCTGGCACATGCAACCAGAGCACCAATAAGCAAATACACGGAATGTCCATCGTCATCAAAAACATCTTTTACAGCACTTATTACAGCATTCAGTGGTAAAAATAACATTACATAGACTATGGATACAGCTTTGAGGGACTACTGATAAGGGAACATTCATAATACAGATTTAGAAAGATCAAACATTTATTTGGGAGAAAAACAGCATATTTACTAACAATCAGAATGAAACCAAAAGTATGATGCTGATCTCCATCAAATATCTAAAAAACATGGACCACCTTTTTGGGTAAATTCACAGTATAGACGTGTGGTGGTTTTACCCAGGTAGACAGCTGAACTCCACCAAAACCACTCTCTCACTCCTCCTTCTCAAAGGGAAAGGGGAGAAAATATGATGAAAAAGGCTCAAGGGTTGAGATAAGGACAGGGAGATCACTCAACAGTAATTGTCATGGGCAAACAGATTCAGCATACTGAGATTAATATAATTTATTATCTATTACTAACAGACTAGAGCAGTGAGAAACTAAGAAAAGACTAAAACCACTTTCCCCCCATCCAACCTCTTCTACATCCTCCTCTCAAGTGGCACAGGGGAACAGGGAGTAGGATTCAGTCTATAGTGCTTTGCCTCTTCTTCTCCTTCACAGTCATTCTCTGCCCCTGCTCCACGTGGGGTCCCTCCCACAGGATGCTCTCCTGAACTGATCCTGCAGGGGCTTCCCACAGGCAGCAGCTCTTCAAGAAAGGCTCCCACATTGCTCCGTACCACGGGGTCCATCCCCCAGGAGAAAACTGCTCCAGCACAGGTCCCCCATGGGCGGCAGTTCCCCCCTGATCCCCTGCTGCTGTGTGGGCTCCTCTCCACGGGCTGTAGCTCCAGTCCGGTGCCTGCTCCTGCAGGGGCTCTCCATGGGCTGCAGCCTCCTCCAGGCCCCATATATCTGCTCCACCGGGGGCTCCTCCATGGGCTGCAGCATGGAGATCTGCTCCATGTGGGACACATGGGCTCCAGGGGGACAGCCTGATCCACCGGGGGCCTCTCCACAGGCCACAGAGGAACTGCTGCTGCATGCCTGGAGCACCTCCTGCCCTCCTTCTGCACTGACCTTGGGGTCTGCAGGCCTGGTTCTCACTCCTCTCTCCCAGCTGCTATTGCACAGCATTTTCCTTTTAACTCTTCTCACAGGGTAAAACCAACATCTCTTATTGCCTAATCTCTGGCCAGTAGCAGGCCTCTTTTGGAACTGGCTGGAAGTGGCTCTTATCCGATATGGGGCAGCTTCTGGCCCCTTCTCACAGAGGCCACCCCAGCAGCCACCTGAAACCAAAACCTTGGCATATAAACCCAATACAGGACATTAAAGAATGACTGCAGCACTCATCAACACAGACAGCAGACTAAACAATAATGTTAAATTTCAGCTATAAAATGAAAGAAAATATGTGGGGAAAAAAATAATATATATATATATATAAATAACATGCTGTTTAAAGTTGTCAAGAGTTTATATGCATGCAGGAATGTACTGACAATATGCTCAGAAACAATGAATATTCTGTCTGACAAAAATATTGTAAGACATATATGTAATGGAAAAAATCTTTTAAAAATCACTTAGAAATCTAAACATGTAGACTGTGTAACAAAAGGGATTCAATAAATACATCTTTGTGTTTAAATCTTTTTCTGAGATACAATCATAAACCAAGAGTAACATGTACAGCCTCAGTGGAACAATTGCAAAAAATTACAATTATTCTTAAGTACCTTTTAGCAAAGCAGAATTATCTTCAATATTTTATGTTTTTCCTAGAATAGCATGCATAAATCATAACATTCTGCATTGCCATTAAGAATGAGTGGAATAAATCCATAATTTGGACAAATAAGTGATGTGATGTTTAAGTTCTCTATATTTAGACTTTATAGATTGTAAGACTTAATAGTCTTACTTTATGACAAAGACAACATCTGCTTCATCATTTCTAAGTTACGAACATATGCTTTAAAAACAAACAAAAACATATTTTTTCATCTCACCTGAACAAGATCCAGCAGTATGCCCAGGTAGCCAAGAAAGCCAATAGCACCCTAGCTTGTGTCAGGAACAGTGTAGCCAGCAGCACCAGGGAGGTAATTGTTCTCCTGTACTCTGGGACCCTCACTGCAAGAACTGGCAGAGGAGCTGGCCAAGCCGCTTTCCATCATTTATCGGCAGTCCTGGCTATCAGAGGAGGTCCCAGTCAACTGGCGGCTAGCAAACGTGACACCCATCTACAAGAAGTGCTGGAGGGCAGACCCAGGGAACTATAGGCCTGTCAGTTTGACCTCCATGCCAGGGAAGCTCATGGAGCAGATTATCTTGAGTGTCATCACGCGGCACTTACAGGACAACCAGTCCTGTGATCAGGCCCAGTCAGCATGGGTTTATGAAAGGCAGGTTCTGCTTGACAAACCCGATCTCCTTCTATAACAAAGTGACATGCTTGGTGGATGAGGAAAAGGCTGTGGATGTGGTCTCCCTTGACTTCAGTAAGGCGTTTGACACTGTTTCCCACAGCATTCTCCTCAAGAAACTGGCTGCTCGTGGCTTGGACTGGCGTACGCTTCGTTGGGTTAGAAACTGGCTGGATAGCCACGCCCAAAGAGTCATGGTAAATGGAGTCAAATCCAGTTGGAGGCCGGTCGCTAGTGGCATTCCCCAGGGCTCAGTACTGGGGCCGGTCCTCTTTAATATCTTCATCGATGATCTGGATAAGGGGATTGAGTGCACCCTCAGTAAGTTCGGAGATGACATCAAGTTAGGTGCGTGTGTCGATCTGCTCAAGGGTAGGAAGGCTCTGCAGGAGGATCTGGAGAGGCTGGACCGAGGGGCTGAGGCCAACTGTATGAAGTTCAACAAGGCCAGGTCCTGCACCTCGGGCGTAATAACCCCAAGCAGAGCTACAGGCTGGGAGATGAGTGGTTGGAAAGCTGCCAGGCGGAGAAGGACCTGGGAGTATTGGTGGATAGTCAGCTGAATATGAGCCAGCAGTGTGCTCAGGTGGCCAAGAAGGCCAAGAGCATCCTGGCTTGTATAAGAAGCAGTGTGACCAGCAGGGCTAGGGAAGTGATCATCCCCCTGTACTCAGCTCTGGTGAGGCCGCACCTCGAGTACTGTGTTCAGTTTTGGGCCCCTCGCTACAAGAAGGACATCAAGGTGCTCGAGCGAGTCCAGAGAAGGGTGACGAAGCTGGTGAGGGGTCTGGAGAACAAGTCCTATGAGAAGCAGCTGAAGGAGCTGGTTTTTTTCAGCCTGGAGAAAAGGAGGCTCAGGGGTGACCTTATTGCTCTCTGTAGGTACCTTAAAGGAGGCTGTAGCGAGGTGGGGGTTGGCCTGTTCTCCCACGTGCCTGGTGACAGGACGATGGGGAATGGGCTAAAGTTGTGCCAGGAGTGTTTTAGGTTGGATGTTAGGAAGAACTTCTTTACCAAAAGGGTTGTTAGGCATTGGAAGGGGCTGCCCAGGGAAGTGGTGGAGTCACCATCCCTGGAGGTTTTTAAAAGACGTTTAGATGTAGAGCTTAGTGATATGGTTTAGTGGAGGACTTGTTAGTGTTAGGTCAGAGGTTGGACTCAACGATCTTGAGGTCTCTTCCAACCTAGAAATTCTGTGATTCTGTGATTCTGTGACGAAGGACATCGAAGCCCTGAAACATGTCCATAGAAGGACTACGAAGCTGGTGAAGGGTGTGTAACAGAAGTCCTATGAAGAAGGATGAGTCCTATGAGCTGAGGGAACAGGGACTGTTTAGTCTGGAGAAGAGGAGGCTCAGTGGAGACCTTCTTGCTCTCTCCAACTACCTTAAAGGAAGTTGTGGGGGAGCTGGGGGTCGACCTCTTCTGTCAGATAACAATTGATAACACTAGACAGAATGGCCTCAAGTTGCACCAGGGGAGTTTTAAATTGGAAATTAGGAGAGATTTCTTCTCAGAAAGATTAGTTAGGTATTGAAACAGGTTGCCCAGGGTGGTGGTGGAGTCACCGTCCTTGGGGATGTTCAAGGAAAGGTTGGATGCAGTACTTAGGGCCATGGTTTAGTGGGTGATATTAGTGGTATGGAGATGGTTGGACCAGATGATCTTGGAGGTCTTCTCCAACCTTAATGTTTTTATGATACTATTATATATATATATCCATATATATTAATATATATATATATGGATATATATATATATCCATAAAATCTAGAGAAAAACGTCTCCGAGACAAGATTCTAAATATGACTTACTTAATATGACTTAATTTAAATTTTTCATTCTTTCTTTTCTTTTTTTTTTTTTGTTTTTTTCATTTGAAATTTTAATATGATGTTTTGAATAAGCAAAGTTTTCAGGCATTTTCCGTGGTAGCTTTGAAAAATTTGTCAAAGATTGTTTGTTCTTTCTTGTACTATTAGACAAGAGAATTTGCTTTCTATAATTTGTCCAAATAAAGTGATCCCATGAAAGTGTGTGAGGCTTTACAAAAACATTTAAATTTCTACTGTTTTTCAAAGACTATCTAGTGTTCAATACTTTGGAGGTCTATATTAAATCCAAAGGAATGACATGAAGCTGAATCAGGGAAGGTTCAGATTTGATATCAGGAAAAGGTTCTTCACTGAGAGGGTGATCGAGCTCTGGAACAGGCTCATGGGAAAGCTGTCACGGCACCAAGCCTTCAGGAGTTCAGGAAGCATTTGGACAATTAGGACAAATATATATTCTTCCCTCCTTTTTTCTACACTTAACCCAGATTCCTGTTAAACCCATGGGACTTTTTCACAATCTTCTGAGACTTTGGAAGAAATCTTATTATGCATGTCTTTGGTATCTGTAATATTCATACTATGTTCATACTATTCCAATATTCATTCATAACCAGGTGTAGTGGGTCTGGCTAGGATATTAACTTTCCCTGCAGCAGCCCATACAGTGCTGTGCTCTGCATTTGTAGCTAGAACAGCAGTGGTATCACACCAGTGTTGTGTCTGCTGCTGAGCAGTGCTGGCACAGCATCAGGACTCTCTCTAACCTTCCTAGGGGGTGGGCAAAAAAAAGGGGAGAAAAGAAACATCACCAGGGCAGCTGGCCTTAACCAGCCAAAAGGATATTCCACACCGTATGATGTCACATTCAGCAAGAAAAGGTGGAAACAGGAAGAAGAGGAGAGGGGTGGGCTCTCGTGAAAACGTCAGTCCTCATCCCAAACACCAGCTACATGTGTTGAGGCCCTGCTACAAGGACGTGGTCAAGCATCAGTCATTTGTGGGAAGTAGAGAGTAATTTCTTTCCTCTGCACATCCACATAGCCTTTATTAGTTTTGTGATTATTTTTTTCCCTTTCCCCCTCCCTTTTCCCCTTTCCCTTTTTTTCCTTTAGTTAAATTGTTTAGTTAATAATAATCTTTCCTTAATAATTATTCTTATTTTTTCCCTTTAATTAAATTATCCTTATCTCAACCCGTGTGTTGTTCTTTACTTTACTTCTTCACCTCCTCATCTAATGAGGGGGGAGTGAGAGAGCAGTTGTGGTGTTTAGCTGCCTAGCACGGTAAAACCACCACAGTCCTTTTTGGTGCCCAACGTGGGACACAACAGGTTGAGATAACAATAGAATTGATTAAAACACTTACAACTAACACACTTATTTGCTAGTCACCATGTTCAGTGTCCTGTTAATATTGGCTTGTTTGATCATATGTAATGCAATCCGTGTCATGTTCTCCTTTCTCCCCTATATCCAATCCGAGAACGTGCTACAATCTGTGTTCTTTTTTTTCTTTTTTTTTTTTTTTTTTAATTCACTGTGCTGCCAAGCACTGGCCTTGAGTTTAATCTGGCATTCAGGCTCTGCACTGTTGTCATTTAGGTCTCATGGAAACTGTCCTTTAGAGAATATTCAGAACTACACTGCCTTCCTTTCCTCATCTGGATGTCAGTTTATGAATAATTCAGGAATGGTACGTCCTCCTTCTTTCACAGTGGGCTAATTATAACGGTTTTTGAGTATTTTGAATATCCATGTGTAACCCATATATTGCTATTTCTAATTCTGAATAACGGGTTTCCTCTTCTCTCTAAGCTTAGTCAATTTTTTAGCTTACCCAGGAATCTGTCTCGAAACAGTCTTGTGGTGGGTGGCAAGGTGTGTGGGAGGATATAGGCAGGTACCTCTCATGAGTGTCTCCTCCAATAGTTTTGAACTTCACCCCTGAACAAGTGCAAAATCCTAAAAACCTGACAGAATGTTTGGGAGTTGTATGTCCTGACCCTGATAATGCCTGAGAATGGCAGCTGCCCCAGGGGTGGAAACACAGCCCTACCATTTGCCATGGACTGATCCAGTCTGCACTGGAACAAGGGGGAGCTCCTGAACACCTTCAGTACATTGATGACATCCTCGTGTGAGGCAACACAGCAGAAGTTTTTGAGAAAGGGAAGAAAATAATTCAAATTCTCCTGAAAGCTGGTTCTACCATTAAACAGAGTAAGGTCAAGGGACCTGCACAGGAAATCCAGTTCTTGGGGGTAAAATGGCAGGATGGATGTCATCATATTCCGATGGATGTGATCAATAAAATAATGGCAATGTCTCTGCCAACTAGCAAAAAGAAACACAAGCTTTTCTAGGCCTTGTGGGATTCTGGAGAATGCATGTTTCAGGCTATAGTCAGCTTGTGAGTCCTCTACATCTACTTGAAATAGAAACTATTTCGAGTGGAGCCCCAAGCAACAACAGGCCTTTGAACAACTCAAACAAGAAACAACTCATGCAGTAGCCCTTGGGCCTGTCTGTACCACACCAGCTGTGCAAAACATACTTTACACTGTAGCTGGTAAGCATGGCCTCACCTGGAGCCTCTGACAGAAGACCTCAGGAGAAACTTGAGCTCGACCTCTGGGTTTCTGGAGCCGGGGCTATCAAGGATCAGAAGCCAATTACACCACAACTGAAAAAGAGATACTCATGACATTTGAGGGTGTTCAAGCTGCTTCAGAAGTTGTGGGTACAGAAGCACAGCTCCTCTTGGTCCCATGGCTACCTGTGTTACATTGGATGTTTAAAGGGAAAATTCCCACTACACACCATGCAGCTGATGCTATGTGGAGTAAGTGGATAGCATAACACAGTGGGCTCGAATGGGGAAACCCAATCACCCAGGAATCCTGGAAGAGATCATGGACTGGCCAGAAGGCAGAGATTTTGGAGTGCCAACAGAAGAGGTAACCCATGCTGGAGGCACCACCATATAATGAGTTGCCAGAAGACAGAAAGCAGTATGTGTTGTTTACTGACGGATCCTGCTGTGTGGCAGGGAGCCATTGGAAATGGAAAGCTGCTGTGTGGAGTCCCACATGACAAGTTGTGGAAGCCATGGAAGTGGAAGGTGATTTGAGTCAGTATGCAGAAGTAAAAGCCATACAACTAGCCCTAGAGATTATTGAAAGAGAAAAATGGCCAGTACTGTATCTCTACACTGACTCATGAATGGTGGCAAATGCTCTGTGGGGGTGGCTGCGGCAGTAGAAACAGAGCAACTGGCAGTGCAGTGGCAAACCTATCTGGGCTGCTACCCTGTGGCAAGATATTGCTGCCTGGGTAGAAAAACTGGATGTAAAAGTACGTCATGTAGATGCCCACATGTCCAAGAGTCGCGCTACTGAAGAACATCAGAACAACGAGGAAGTGGATCAAGCTTCAAAAATTGAAGTGGCTCAGGTGGACCTAGACTGGGAACGTAATGGTGAGCTGTTTGTAGCTCGATGGGCCCATGAAACATCAAGACATATGGGGAGGGTGCCACTTACAGGTGGGCTCATGATCGAGGGGTGGACCTAACCATTGAGGCCATCACACCATGAGTGTGAGACCTGTGCTGCAATAAAGAAAGCTATGAAGGTAAAATGTCCCTGGAACAGGGGGAGATGGCTAGGATTTCAATATGGTGAGGCCTGGCAAATTGACTATATTAGACTACTCCCACAAACCCATCAAGGCAAACAGTACATACTCACCATGGCAGAAGCAACTACTGAGTGGCTGGAAACATACCTCATAAACTATGTCATGACCCAAAACAGTATCTTGGGCCTAAAAAGGCAAGTGCTGTGGCGTCATGACGTACACCAGAGAGAATTGAGTCTGACAATGGCAGTCATTTCCAAAACAATCTTGTCACCTCCTGGGCCAAGAGGCATGGTATTGAGTAGGTGTATCACATCACTTATCACATGTAGCATGGTTTAAATCCTTGAGTGCCTAGCTAAACCTACAGACATGTAATTCTATATTAAAGATTCCAAAATCCCAGTCCTGCACTTAGGAGTGAGCTGGGATCTTGCAGAAAACCTTTTTCTGCTCTAAAGTGTTGGCACAAAGCAAATCTTCTTTTAGGTGGTCAGCAGATCACTGAATATCAACACAGAAATTAATAAACTAAACAGATAAAGGAACCATCCTCTGGCCCTGCGACTGAGTGGTGTGGCATGGCCATCTTTACACAGCATAGTACTTGGCTACAGATATTTTTCAGGCCTCATGCAGGGCATTGCTGGCCACCAAACCTATTTTTATCAGTTCAAAGCCTCTGTTAATAAAAAATAAATAAAAAATTGTATAGCTGGCACTGAAGTTGCATGATAGCTGCTACACTGAAAATCAGTATTGTAACAAAAAAATATGTGGGGAGTTTGAGAATTCAAATCCTTCTAAGATAGTGCTAGAGAGCTAAACAGAGCAGAGAGACAAAAACACTGGAGTCTTGTCTATAACATCTTCTGGGAGTGTTCCTTGGCATCCACTCTGCAATTTGTGCTCAGACAAAATTTGAGAATGCTGTTTGGCACAACCAAAACTGTACCAGTGATGACACTAACAATGAAGCAGTCAAAGCACTCACAAGTTAATGATGAATAATGTGCTCTGGTCCTGATTTATTTTTATATAGTCAGCAAAGATTTATTTGAAAACACAAAAAGAAGCTGGTATGAGCTGCACTATATCAGCTAGAAGAGTCCTTATGCCAAAGACAGTAAAATTGCCAGTCTAGTGAGGATTTCAGGTTAAAACAAATGTTTGTTACTATCCCTTGGACATAATCAGAGTATGGATTGGATACATGGAGGTGGCTAGCGTAGGTATCAACACCTTGGCCTTTCCTCACAGTGTGTAAGTACACAGTTGTTTCAATACTGAGAGGTGCCACAGATCCAAGATATTCCCTCATTGTCATAACAACATCCTTGATCTTGCTTTTATTTCATTATTATTTATTTATTTATTGGTACACTCAGTGCATGAAAGTAGTTTGCTCTGGATCACAGACTTAAATCTACCCTCTATAAATGTGGTAAATTTAATACACATAAATTCATGCAGCAACAAAACAAGTTTTTGAGGGACTGTAAGATCTATCTAGATTTAAAGTACCTGTAGAGTTAGCTGGATGTTCCCTCCACTACAAACTAAATGGTCAGAAACAAATATATTTTCTCTACAGATTCTAACGTGTAGTGTTTTCAAAGACAATTTTTTTGAGCTTCCAAAGCTTTTAGCACTGACACAACAAATCCAAAAAGAGCTGATCCACAGCTCTAATACATGTTGATTCATCAGATGCTAAGCTGACAGCTGCAGTAGAAATGGCCTTTGATTTTAGTATCTCTGTTAGATATTTTTGGGTTTTTTTTTGAGCAATGGGAGACCTGCTGACACATAGTAACATTTCTTAGCTATGAGTTTTGTACCCCACTTAAAAGTTCATCCCTCTTTTTCAAATCTGAAAGTACAGATTCTACGGATTCTATAAGCATTATTTATCATGTTTCAGGTGTTTATCATCAAATGCTTTTCCAGTAACAGTAACTGTCCTTGCAATTTGAAAAATTGTCTTTGCATTAGTCCAGCTTAAGGTATTGTGCAATATTTTTTTCTCCTTATTTAGTGTTCCCAGAAGAGTTCTCCTTATTAACTTCTTACCTCAGACGTTTCAGAATATCTTGCTCTAACTGTCTGCTGTACCTCAGTTTATTTTTCAACCTTAGCAAGTAGCACATATTTCAGTGACAGTTTGGCCCTAGTGACTAAAATGGCTTCCTTTTCAGCTCACCAACAACTGCTGAGTAATCAAATACTTTTGATTTGTTCTTTAGATTTCTCTTATACTTCTTCATAGTTTCTCTAGATTAAGGGTCCTCTTCATATTTTCTCCTCCTCCTACTAGGAAGGAACTTTAGCTTTCATTTTCACCTACTTCATTAAGCACAGCTAGTGTTTGTATTTTGAGCACCAGCATACAACAGCAAAGAATTTTAAACAGTTAATTTATTTTGCCAAAGGATAGGAATTGCTCAGGTAAGCCATGGGAATAAAGACTATGGGGGCAACTAGCACTACATAAGCAGGTCATCTGTACTGTTGCTTGAGATCACTTGTATTAAATCAAACTGCTAGCCTTCTGGAACAAGCTATTTGGCCTTCCACCTTTTCTGATATAGCCTCAAGTAAGATGAAAATCATTCACCATCTAGCACTATGCCTATCATAACTGAATGCTTAGAGATACAGTATGTCCCAAAAGTCAGAAAAGTCACTTCCATTTAACAAATAATGACATGGGATGTAACTTTTCACAGAAGCAATACACACTGTCTTTCAAAATATCCCTCTAGGTCATCTTCTTTGTTCTTTATCATTCCAGACTCCTCATGATTTTGGATCCTGATATAGTCCCCTTTCTAATAGCTACCTTTCCTGTCATATGACAGCGGTGCCCTATTAAGACTGTGTGGATATAACAAATCTCACCCAAGAAAAGCAGTTCTCAGCAGCTGCAAAACTGCAAGAGTCACAGCTGCAAAGTCACAGATGCCTTGCTGTTTCGTAGCATGGAAGTTTTCCCTTTCTCTAGGCATAATCTCTTATTGGTTCTACTTCTCTTGAACCACCATTGTTTTGTTGCACAGATCCTGAAAATTTTAGACCTTAGGAGCAATTCAGAATTAATTTGAATCCCGATTCAAATTTACACGACTGCAAAATAATGAAGCCCAAAATATTTGGTTTATGAAAGCAACAACTGTATTGTACCAAGGTCCAACAATGTTCCTGATTTACACACATTTTATCTCAAAGTTGAAATACAAGTTTATGGATTGGTGGCCCTGCTTTAGCAGAATGGTAGGACCAGATGACTTCCAGAGGTCCCTTCCAACCTCAACTGTTCTGTGATTCTGGGATATACCTGTTTGTTTATTCTGGACCTATGTGGCTTGAGTATTAAAAATGCTGTTTTAAATAAGAATCAGTGACAAAAAAAAAAAAATGTTCTAGAGAACACTAGATGGAAAGAAGCAGAGCTCTGAACTTTCAAAGAAAAGAAAACTGTAGAAAAAAAAAATCGGAGTTTATGGATTCTCCTGTTTTTCTGTTTATTGACAATAAATAGTTGGTAAGATAGAATTTTCCTGAAGCTTTTGAGTGTGCTTTCTGATCAACACATAAGCTGCATATTATGTGTCTTCTGTATTGGAAAAGTTTCTGGAAGTGAGTGGATTCTTTCATAATCTATTTTTAAGCTTTATGAGAATTTGAACTTTTATCCATCCAGCTCTAACAGTACCAAGGGGACATCCCACAAAGCTTCTAAAATATGTCACTCAGCTACGACACACAAAATGGCAGAACAAGATGTTTAAATCAATGCTAGTGTGGAAAAGGAGCAAGAGTTCAAAACTGTAACTGAGCGTGGTTGTGTTAACTATTTATATGAGAGGTAGTTCCTCCAGTTGGTTCCTATTCTCTCTCCAGTCAGATCTTGCCTAAACTGGAGATAGGTTGCAGTTTAGAGTCATTATGAGCCACGAATAATCTGGGATGTGTGTAAATGCAGATAATTGCTATGCTATTTCTGTGAAGTCTATAAAATAAAACAGTAAAAGCAAAAATTTAGTAAAACTTTTTTAGTAAAAATTTAAGTAAAAATTTAAAGTAGAACTTTAAATTCCATGACTTTGCCAGAACATTAAATGGGCCAGAACTTTAAATGAAACCTTTCATTTTGATTCCAAAAAATATAAGTTTCAGATTAAAACATCAAAATATTCTTTGAAATTCAAAGGATTTGTAATTTAAATTCATAGTTTCTAGAAATGTAGGGGTTTTTCCTTATTGTCTGTTTACAAGGTGTGCTGATCACATCAAGATTAATAAAGCAAAGATATTTCTTCAGATCACATCCATGTATTATTTTAAATTGCAATTTTATCATTGTTTTACCATTATTTTAAACATACTGTTTGTCCTGTAGAAATATACTGTTCTTTCTTCACCCATTTTTTTTTTCACCAGATGGTTTATTTTCATCGTTCCTTCAGAGTATAAGGAAGACATAACAGTTGCAGTATATATTTTGTTCAGACAAAATACATTCAGATATTCAGACTTTTCAGATAACTGGTTTATATGTAGGAAAAAAAAAAAAAAAAAAAAAAAAGAACAAAATTTGAGGAAAAGAAAGAATGAAAGAATGAAAGAATGAATGAATGAAAGAAAGACCAGAAGGGAGGGAGGGAGGGAGGGAGGGAGGGAGGGAGGGAGGGAGGGTGGGAGGGAGGAAGGAAGGAAGGAAGGAAGGAAGGAAGGAAGGAAGGAAGGAAGGAAGGAAGGAAGAAAGAAAGAAAGAAAGAAAGAAAGAAAGAAAGAAAGAAAGAAAGAAAGAAAGAAAGAAAGAAAAGAAAGAAAGAAAGAAAGAAAGAAAGAAAGAAAGAAAGAAAGAAAGAAAGAAAGAAAGAAAGAAAGAAAGAAAGAAAGAAAGAAAGAAAGAAAGAAAGAAAGAAAGAAAGAAAGAAAGAAAGGAAGAAAAAGAAAAAGATGAAAGGGAAAGGGAAAGGGAAAGGGAAAGGGAAAGGGAAAGGAAAAGGAAAAGGAAAAGGAAAAGGAAAAGGAAAAGGAAAAGGAAAAGGAAAAGGAAAAGGAAAAGGAAAAGGAAAAGGAAAAGGAAAAGGAAAAGGAAAAGAAAGAAGGAAAAGGGAAAGGAAATGTATACTAAGTAGCCTTGCATCATACATGACGTGAGCAGATAAAGAGAATATAGTGAAAAGTTCTTCTAAAAGAGACTGACATAAGTTTTATTTATATTTCTAGTTATTTCTGAGGAAATCTTACTAGAAAGGAAATTAGCAGTAGGGAACAGAGGTTAACAGAACTCTGGCTGTTGTAATAACTATTGAAAAGTTAAGGGAAAAGCCTGAATAGGAACAAAAATCTGTGGTTAGACCATTCATGTGGTGGCAAAAATTTGAAAACAGTTGAAATTACTCTGAACCTTTGTGATGGCTGTTATGTTCTACCAACAAAAGTTACAGGGAAGACTTTTTAAATATTACAAAATATTTCCAAATTTTTTGTGCTCAGGTTTGGAAAAAAAAAAAAAATGTAAGCACTGACCATCACAAAGGAATAAACTGAGATTATAGTGTATAGATCCACATAGCATATGTGCTTCTTCCTTCAGATGCATCACATTTCTAGAAGTCCACTTTTTAAAAATATAGCTGTCATTTTGTGGGTAGCACAGATGTAATCTCTTAAAAAGAGGATAGGCTTATATTATATTATATTCATTTGTCTGAGTGTTTGCTTTCCAAACCCAAACTCATTTGATCTCAGTTCTTAAGCATGAGATAAAGAAGAGGGTGGGTGTCTGGATACTTGCTCTCAACACAGGCACCTGTTACTTTACAGTTTGAAGAGGACACAGTTAGGTACATTCACACTCCCCAGCAGAGTCTCCCACTTTCTGATGCCTGTCCCCGTATCATCCCATCCCTGATTGGGAAGCAAATCAAATTAGTTTTCATCTGGAAGAGCTTCCAGAAGCATCAAATATGGAGGAAGTGGTTTTTCATGCACTTGAGGACACACTGTCTGTATCGACTGTGGGAGGTAAGAAAAAAGCAAGGGATGATCCCAAGCTAATCAATCGATTCCTATCCATATTGCTTAACTTTACATCACTGTAGACAAGTTTTGCCTTGGAGCAAGCCAGCCTGTAACAGTACCAGGCAGCAAGATAACATTCAGGCAGTTAGGACAGTCGTGTGTCCAGCCCCTAACTTCTCCTTATTTAATAATATTTAATAGTCCATGGAGAGCAGATAAGAGAGGCAACCATTTGACTTACTAACAGTGTAATGGAAGATCAGTCATAAGCAACTTTATTATTTGAGCTGGGCTGTATTGCAATGCCTTTCTCTCCCCTTAAAGACACAGAAGCTGTTCTTTTTCTAGGACTAAACCATGTGTTTTTCCATACTTTCAGAGTACACCTGTTTACAAGTGCAGGTTTTGCAGAACTATGTCCCTTCAATGAGTTTGCAACTAGTAGCAAAGACCAAAGGATCCATGTCTGAAGATATATATATAAAGAAAAAGTTTATTCAAATTAGAGGAAGCTGAAGAGATGGATCCTTAAACTCCTTCCATTAGACCTGGTTAATACTACAGTATAGAATTACTGTGGCTTTGAAAATTAAAAGTATTAATATGTAGTTGAAATATACAGCTCAATTTGGTAGAAGGAAAGAAAATGTAGACATAGTCTGTTTTTATCTTAATCTGTAATTTAAAATAGACAGAGAAGGGCTACATATTGGGTTTACATGACAAGGTTTTGGCTGTAGGGATTGCCTTTGTGAAAACAGACCATGTTGGACACAGCCAGGTTCATATGGCCCAAAAGGAATTCCCTGTTGGCCAAAGCTGAACCGATAACTGATACTGGTGGCACCTCTGTGATATTTAAGAAAGGGTTAAAAATGCTGTACAGAAGCAGTAGGGGGAGAAGAGTGAGAAAGCAGGATAGAAACAACCCTCAAGCCAGCAAGATCCATGAAGAAAGAGCAGGAGGAGGTCCTCTAGGTGCTAGTACAGATTTCCTTGTCCATAATGCTTTGACTCTGCCACTCCTTCATCATCATCACCCTCTGCTGCCACTTATTCCTTCTCACTGATTCTACATGGGCTTCCCACATATGGCAATTCTTCAAGAACTGCTTCAATATGGTCAATACCACAGTATGCAGTCCTTCGGGAACAGACTTTTCCAGCATGGATCGCCCATGGGCAGCAGCTTCCACAGGACCTCTTGCTCCACTGTGGGCTCCTCTCCACAGGCTGCAGCTCCGGCCCAGGGCCTGCTCCTGTGGGAGCTCTCCATGGACCGCAGCCTCCTCCAGGCTACATCCATCTGCTCTACCATGGGTCTCTCCACAGGCTGCAGCATGGAGATCTGCTCTGCCGTGGGACACATGGGCTGCAGGGGAACAGCCTGCTCCACCAGGGGCTTCTCCACAGGCTGCAAGGGAACGTCTGCTGTGGTGCCTGCAGCACCTCTTGCCCTCCTTCTGCACTGAAGGAACGGCTGTGTCTGCAGGGCTGTTTCTCTCACATTTTCTCATTCTTATCTCCCAGCTGCTGTTACACAGCATTTTTTCATTTCTTAAATATGCTGTCACAGAGGTGCAATTACCATGACTCGTTGTCTCAGCCTTGGCCAGCAGCAGGTCCTACTTGGAACTGTCTGGAAGTGTTTCTTATCTCACATCGGGCAGCTTCTGGACTCTTTTCACAGAGGTCACCACTGCAGTACCCCCTGCTACCCAAACTTTGCCACATAAACATTGATCTAAGGTACTAAATAAGATTCAGAATTTTGCTTTATAAATTCAAATAGAATATTTATTTTCTTTTTGTGCACAACACTGTATATATTCATGCATTCAGTAAAAAAGAAAATGTGAGTTATTACCTATTATTATAAAGATAAGAGCTTACAAAATTATTTATTTTCCATGAGCTACAACTGAAACTGTAATCATAGTTAATCACTTCACTATAGATTTTAAGGAAAGCCTCAATTTTGCTTACAGTGATGATCTCTTGAACATCAACGAGGTTATTCTGATATATAAAAGTATCCATGTGCTTAAATGTTTTTAGGATTGAGGACTGTCTCATTTTTTTTTCAATAACAGTTTTCCTTTTGTTTCTGTTTTACCATTTGTTTAGTTAGAGCTATAAATGTTTTAACTGCATTTTTTTGCTAATCTTTGCTTCTTTGTATTTGCTAACAGCAAATACATTTTCTAAAAAAGGTTCTAATTTGCCAAGAGGTGAGAATTCATAATTTCTTTAAAATATAATGGATTTTAATGCCTGACCATGGAAAATATGACAGAAAAACAATTCAATTGCATCTCCATCCCAGATGAAAGCTGGGGGAGAGGAAAAAATGTCATGCACATTATTAAACAGATTTCATCACTGCAGATTTAATGAAAGATGCACTACACTGAACCCTGACATTTCATTACTTAAGAAAAAAAAAAGTCTTCCATTAGGGAAATCAACAGGAGTGAGACGACCAATAATGCTGCAGCTTTAAAAAGTCCACAGGAGTAAATTTTATTTTTTTTTCACTTCAGTTATATGTGCACAATAATGGCTTTTACCAATGTTTTATTAATCTATGTTTAAAAAGAATTCATTTACCAAAGTGATAAGGACATTGATTGTTTTCTGTCAAGAGTAAAACCATACTAAAATGAGAGAGAAATGCATAGATGAAAAATGGAAAAGACACCTTGGCTAGTACTCATAGAATGTATTGCTGAACAAAATATCATATTGTTGGCCGTGAATCAACTTTCTTGAACAGAAAACTCAGTTAAGATACTTCATAAGTATCTATGAAAGAAGGACTGGATTTGCTTTTGTTATGCATCTCTTTGTTCTTTTGTCCTGAGATAATATATAGAAGAAAGAATACTGTGTTGTTCTGTACTCTTAAACAATATTTGGTATGATTTTTCCTATTTTAAATAAAACAAATCAATCTCCAGCTGAAAACTTGAAATTTCTGTTGTGCTCAATGTTTTTGGTATCTGTTTCTGTAGCAGGTATTAGGTAAATCCATAATAAATCCATAGAAGAAAAAAAAATATGATGTTAGAGAAATCCGTTGATGCCAGATAAATTTCATCACATGGAAACAATATATAATTATAATCTTGACACTTAACAGAAACAAAATGGATATATCAAGAGCAAGTAAACAATATATATTTGGATAGAAAACAGCAAAAGATTAAAACACCATTGGTGTAAAACAGCAGTGGAGACATTTAACCCCTGCATCTTCTAATGATATATCTAGTCTGAATAATCTCAGATACAACTAGTGTATCAACCTTACTTAAGGTACAACACCAATTAAAAAATAAATAAAGTCAACTAAAAAAGTCAAAATGGTAACAAGACCAAAGAAAAATAGAGGTAAAAAGATTAAATTTGTTTTCCAAAGCAGCAACATATGGAACCATATTAGATTCTGTAGGATTTAATTCAGTTGTGATAAAAAATATAAATCAAGCATTTAAATATAAATGAATCATAAATTCATGGTAAATGAATCATAAATTTTCTGTAATTACTGTTAAATAGTGGTGCAAAACAAATTTTGAATTCATAATTTTTTGTGAAATCACCTAGAAAGTTGAGATGTGGAAATCAAGTACCAGCCTGTAATGGCTGGTATGCAATGTACTGCAATGTATGTAATGGAATTTCAAATCTATTCTTTCTTGCTTTCTCTGCTCACCTTCTGCCTTTCTAGCCTTATTAATCTTAAATACTGTTTTGCATAATGTATCAGCTCAACTGAAGAGTTGAAAGGTTGCTCCATACACACTAATTTATAATCTGGTACTGGATACACTGTCAGGGAAAATGTGTCCTCAAATATATTCATGCTGAGGGCATCACTAAATTCAGCTCTCTAATTTTCACTTTCTTCAAATTTCTGACTAAATTAAGTAATCTGGACTATTATTAAAAAAAAAAAAAAAAAAAAAAAAAAAAAATGCTAAGTAAGAACACCACCAAAACTTTTCTTAAAATAGAAGACGTTATTACTCAGATTCCAAGTAATAAGTTCTTGATTGCAATAGTTACAAAACTGAACCCAGTCTTACATAGCTTTTAACTCAGTCATAGTTAGGTATCTAAGAGATGAAGATGATTTCAAGCATGGCTTTAGCTTCACAGTTTTATTAGCTAAATTACAATAATTATAAATAACCCTTCTACCAAAAGGCTGGGAAGGGTGTAGATGAGTATCTATGTTCTTAACTGTGTCTGTGGGTCTTGAACTTTTTGTTTAAAATGAAGATATCTATTTTTTCCACCTTTTATTTTCTTACTTATATCAAAAAGTCCAAGTCATGGGAAAAAAAATAAAAAATAAAGCACAGTGAGAACTACAATATTTGCCATTTGCCAGAGCTTTTACATGCTGTTATACACAATTTAGTTAACATTAATTGTAAGTAGTCCATGACACACAGTCGTTGATTGAAGAAATGAATGGTCAGTTCCTGGCTGATGAAGTAGTGTGATTCATATACATGTATAACTATGTGACTACAGTACTAATGAATCTCAGGTCATAGATGCATTGCTCCTACATGCTTAACAAATATATATTGTTAACAGGAGAACCCAGGAATGTAAAGTATGTCTGCTTCTACTATCTATCTCTCCATAACAAACAGCCAGGGTGCCTGAAAAGTAGTAAATTGGTCACTTTTCCTGCTCCAACAAATCCCTTCTTAGCAATGATTCTTTAAGATAGCGCACTGAGCTCATTTTCTAGTTGCATCTTTTCCCATCTCCTCTGTTGGACTCTGACCAGAGGAATGGCCAGAATTTTGCTGGGAGCAGCTCTCCACTTCTGCAGAGATGGACTATGACAGTGTGGTTAACTGAAATACTTTTGCCTCAGTAATTTTAAAGCTCAAATCTGCTCCTTATAAAACAAGTAATATCAAAACATACCTACAAAGATCTTCTAGGCATTAGCCTAGAAGACTTCACTTGCTTATTTTCAAAGGTAAACAGAAGTCCTTCTTGCTTCTTTCCCCCCTAAGAGTCCTTATTCCCTGATAAAATGACAAAAGTATGAGACAGTTCACATTTGCCATCTTTAACAGGAAACTGCTGTTGCTATCTGTTTCATATTGTCCTTTTTCATTTCTACTGGCCTTAACTTTTTTCAAATTTAGGCACTTGACTACTACTTTTACCCATCAAGTCAGCCTTGACAGAAATATTTCCTATGGTGCTGGTATTGAAATCACATAATCCAGTTAATTTACCAATATCCTCTTAAAAGTAAAGCTGCTGGTTCCTAATACTTTCAGTAGGAAGCTGTTCCAGGATTTCATTCTTGTCTTCTCATAATTACAATCTTCTAATCTCCACTCTAAATGTATTAAGAAGATGTTTTCAACTTTTTTCCTGAGCCATTGTTTAAGTAGGATTTTCTTCTCCGCAGTATGTCTCAGATATACAAAGACAGCAGTCTTGTTCTCAATCTTCACTAAACAAGATACATTCTTTGACTTACCATGTACTTCATACATGGTTTCTCCATTCTCCTTACAATTTAGAAATGATTCCCTACACCTTTTCCAGTAATTCCTCTTTCCCAAAGCCTCATACCCAGCCTAGTAAAAGTATAGCTGTATCTTGTGCTTTACACTTCCTTGAAAATGTCAGTGATACATCAACTCCACTGGTAATATTTTGCCTAATGTCAACTGTCTTCTACAAATCTTATCACAGCCACTGTCTAATTCCTTCTAGATTGTGGTAGATGTGAAGTCTTGCATGCCCTGCAGTCTTGAGTCTCAAAATGAAGGGAATGAAGAATGATTTGGAAAAATATGTACTCCTCATTTGGACTTTGCAGGTAAGCCATGGATGTGGAGTCTTAGTCTGATGATAAATTAGAATACATTCAGAATACCTTTGGATACTTGAATCTGAGCTTTATTTTCTCTGTTTTTCTCTTGACAGCTGTGATCAAGAGATAAACCTGAATCAAGAATTAGATGAGCCTCTGGAATGTCTGATGAGATCTTACAACATATGAGGAAAAATTTCTGTATAAAGTGTAGTATTGATGCCATATGACAATGATAAAGTTGATATGTCTGAACAAGTAAATGCAACTGAAGTAAATTCTAATTACAAGGTATTCTGTGTGTTTTCAATGTGTGTTTTCCGGTACTTTACTGGAATGCAAGGCTCTAAACAGTAAAAACTGAAGGAATCAGAGTCTCAGTATTAATTACCAAATTAGTTACCAAAGTAGAAAATTGCAACTAAGTATATTTCATTTAAAAGACAATCTACACTTTCTGAAAAGTTCATTTGGGATCATAGCATTATCTAGGCAAATTCAGTTCAAGTTTAATTGATTTTTTCTTGAATTTCTATGTGGAAATAAAATCTTTATGGGGGAAAAACAACAACAACAACAAAACATTAAACACAAAAAAAAAATGTTTAGAATGCATTTTAAGGTTTTGTTTTCAAATTCCAGTGAACAGAGTGGTAAGTAACTATTTCTGCCTATCTGCCTCCTAAGAAAGAAAAGTTGGTGACATTGGTTATTCAGTGAATTTCACATTTTTTACCTGTGAAAAGATTCACAGTATTTCCAGAAGCAGCCTTGATGGAGTGAGCAAGAAGCATATACACTATAATTTTTCACTGCATTATAATAAAGTGAATGTTTTCTAAATGTCACAGTTTAAATTTCATGGGGTGTGAAATCTACTTTTGAAATGAAATTTAAAGCCTTTTTCCAAATAAGAAGTCTGATCTTATAGTCAAAAAATCTTCATATTTCCTGACATTATTAACCTTGGAGGGCTGCCTGCAAGATGATAACACTATCTGACATATTAAAACTGAATTTGCTTTTATATAATTATGTTACAGAATATTTAAAATAGATAAGGTTCCAAGAAAAATATTAATATGCATATTTAGCAGTATTTTCATTTACTAATAATAAATCTAACTGCCCTTCATTTTAACATGTTAATATTAACACAAATACTAACAGATTATTTCTAAAGAAAACTATTTTTGGACTAATCATAGTGCTTAATGTCAAAAAAGATAACACGTCACAGTAATCTCAAGGAAACTCAACCTTAAATATACTCATTTGTTATTGAATATATAATACGTCACATTTTCTGTTGCAAAGAAAAGGAAAAGAATATATTTTTATCATATTCTAAATGGTTGTAATATCTCTTATATTCATATAAAAATCCATAATTAATTTACCCTTTATTGTGACAACTAAATGCAGTATGTCGTTGGGTGTTTTTTGTTGTTGTTTTGGTTTGGTTTTTGTTTGTTTTTTGGGGGGGGCATTTTAAAGGAAAAAACAGAATTGAAAATTTCCACAGACTTTGACTCTGAGCTTCTGAAACCCAGCCTGGGAAAAAAATAATGAGAAACTCCAAAACAACATCTCTTTGGAAGCTATCAGGTCTTGATAACAGTATAAAATTATTTTGCCTTTTCTTCATTTTTTTTGCTTTTGGACAACAACCTTGGTTCCATTTCCATTTTAACAGTTCATTGTAGGAGCAGAACAGTAAGACAGAGAGATGTATGAAAATAAAGATTATTGTATATCTTTTTTTGTCAGAATAGCATTCTCCCCTGACACAGAAAAAACAGTAAAGTCTTTGATCCCATGTTATTTAATGTTCTACTTTAACATTAAGCAGACATATAATCAATGCTAAGACAACTTGAGAAAATAAGCATGAAATATCTGTTGTGTTCATATATTTTTTAATTGCTAATTACTGGAAAGTTAATAATATTTCTCATAGGTATAAATAAAAATGTACTTCCAGTTGCAGAACCCAGACACTTAGCTGGAAAAGAAGTCTGATGGTTTAGACAGCAGCCTGAAATTTTAGAAAATATGAATGTATTTCTGAACTCAGCATCCCTCTTTCACTACTCATATGCCTGTTAATTTGATCACGATTTCATTTTCAGTGATTTCTACAAAATAGGTGCAAGAATTATCCTTGCCTGAGGGTGTTGTGCTTCACTTATCCCCTTAGTCTTGTGAATCTTCTGGCTTTTTACTGTTTCTTGTAGGTAATGCATCTACCATGGTTTAGTTGAGGATAAAGCTGCACCAAAGTCAGTATGTTGGAAACAGATGGTGCACTCAAAAGAACTGATACCACTGAATGGATTGTAACTCAGGTGCAATTGTAACTCAGGTGTCACTCTTACCTTGGGTATAGTGGGATCTACTCCCACCAGAAGTTGATAGACCTCAGTAAAATCTTTTTTTCCCTCCCATACTAAGGGCACATGATGGAGCCAGTGACATCCTCATGATACATCAGGACAGGAAGAACACAGCAGCACAGGGATCCTCAGCATGGATTTTCCTGGCTATCCCCAAAATCACACAGGTGAGTATGCAGTGACCTGCAAGCTGAATATGAAAACCAGTGAGTTGCTTGGTCCTGCTTTCCCAGTTATCCTGTAATTTCATGCATGAGCTGAGTTGCGAAAAATTATTTTTTACATGTGGATTTTCATATATAAAAATGATAATGTGTAACTGTGTCCTTTGACCGCTATTTTTATGATGACATTGAGTGACAGATTTTAGGTGCTGAAAAAATAAGATAAAATAAATTAAAAAAAAAAAAAAAAAGTTCAATGATAGCATAATAGAGATTTCATGCTTTCACGAAGCACCTCGTGCTTTCATGTACTGTAGATCTCAGTGGTGCTGACTGCTGGTTGTCTCTGACGTCACAGAAACCTGCATGTGGTGACATGAGCTGAGCATGAAGAGGCAAACAGGACAAAGTAAAAAGGTCTTTTAACCATGATCATTTGGGGGGAAGGGAAGGGGAATGTTCAATATGTAAATATTAAAGTCTCCTTGAGTTAGTAGTATGATGTAGTTCATACTGTTCTTGTTATGTATGATACTTTTCTCAAACTTCCCATGTGTTATATGTATGCACACACACATGCATATCTACAAATTCTTTTGAGAACCCCATTCTCAAGGATGTGAGCTACTGCTGCTTGTGGACATCCATGTGCAATTACCAGCCCTACAAGAGCATGGCGAGACATCTCTGTGACAGTTCCTTATCCTACTTCAGAAATAATAATAATAATAATAATAATAATAATAATAATAATAATAATAATAATAATAAAGCATAAGATAATCTTTCTCAGCTATTTAAATACTACTGTCTTTGATATGAAGTAGGCAAGGAATGTTTACATGATTCTGTGTACCAGCTTAAGTTTCTGGTATCTTCAAACATCTATGTCTAGAAGCATTCAAGAACAGGTTCAGGATAACTACAGTCTTCAAAAAGTTGCATTTATGTATGATACCAGAGACTCTCTTTCTGGGAGAAAGATACACTTCTCAGAGATTTAAGGCATCTACCTTAAATATTCCTTAGGAATGAATCACCTTTAGCAGGTAAATATTTTTCTCATTTGGCTAAAAGGAGAATCTAGGCTGACTAGCTCAGATTTAAGCATCCAATTTTCAGATGCTTAAATGAGGGCAGATGAACCCAAGTCTGTGGCTTTAATTGGCATTATGAATTGCTAGAACAGAAATACTGAAGAGTGTTACTAAAAAAAGCATTATTTTCCTGCCATTAAGAATCTTAGAGACAAATGCGATAACATGCATTAAATAAATACAATACAATTTATCCAATATCTCCCAGGTTTTCTCCTTTGAATCTAAGATTCAAAGCCTATTATGTGATGCAGGACATCATTTTCAACTGCTAGATAAGGTAATAAAAGACAGCAAGGCGTAGGATAACACATTGTATCTAGCTAAATGCTGTAAAACCTGCAGCAAATGTAAAGATGTGATTGTGATAAATGCCAAAAATGTATATGACATGTCACAGGATATCTGTAAAGTACAGGACCAGAAAAGTTTTGAAGATGTCAGATCAAGGAAAGTACATTCAAATTTTATTGGAAACATTTTCAAATTACAGTGCTATCTCACTGTCATGAATATAAAACTGTGACTTCCTTTGGTTTTCTATATCACTTCATGTAGATTTTCTACAAAATGTCTGTGAGATGTAAATGTTTTTAGAGACCAGTCCCATCCCAGAAGCTCCAAGTGAGCATTCATACAGAGTAAAAACAAGTATTAATCTGAGCAGCACTGACTTCTCTTTTAGCATATTTATTATCTGTTGTCTTTTCTGCTGTGATCAATAAAGTGAATGTCTATGCAAATGAAACATTTTCAGTGCTGAGCTGAGACATGTATCTCACAGGAGGTCACTGTACAAGCTTTACCCATTCAATACACCCTGCAGCATTTTGCTGTTCAAATGTAAGGCATCTCTTAAATTTATTTTCCCAGACCATGCAGTTGAATAAAGAAAAAAATGAAAGGAACTCATACTTTGCAGAAAAATTGTTGAATTTAATCTCAGGAACAATAAATTATTTCTAATCCTGTGTAAAAATAAAATCTTAATAATTTTTAGGGGCCTGGTGGAAGTAAAAAAGGGAAACAAAGGGAGGCAAGCATTGCAAAAGAAGCAGACAAACTGGAGATCAAAACAAAGATTTTTTAAAAAATAATAATCTTTAGAGAGAACTTTCTGCAGAACAGAGGAAATATTTCTAGATTTATGTTTAATAAGATGTGGCTCCATTTCCTCTTTTATATTATGAGGAGTCAGAAGAACAACTTTTTATATCTTCCATAACCAATTTGTGATGAGAGGTCTTGCTTTCATTTAGCATGTTTTACATCTAAAATCCTACTTTTGTAATGTATCATACCATGCTTCTGAATGTAATGTATTGACATTACAGGTTAAAGCATTTTTCCATGTTCATTGTTGAACACAAAAGATCCAGCAAAACCCACTAAGTTGCCAAATAACCACACTAAGATAGATCCTCCAGGGACTCACTCAGTTCCAATGAATTTCAAGGTGGTTTTTGTTTTATTTTTATTTCATGTTTTTCCATATAATCTGATTAATAGTTTGATGAAAACTGTTAGATCTTGTACCAGTGGACTGTTATAAGTCTCAGAACAAAATCTTATCATTCAATTAATGTACTTTAAAGTGAGTAAAATAGAAAACAAATTACTTGTTATCCCTTATATTCTGGAACAATGCATTAAGCTGCAATAAAGCTGGAGTGACTTGTATTTTTGAAATCATGTCCTCGGTCAACAAAAATAAAGAATCAATTTTGTACTACTCTTCCTGATCATATCAAGCCTGTAGCTCCCATGTTTCACATCTGTTTACACTGAAACAGAGGCATAGTCTTTTGCTGTGTGTTATTGTAGAGCCTGGCAAAATGAGCTCTGCTGCAGTCTCCAAGTGTTCTTGAAACGAATTTCAACATCATAATAATTAATGACAATAATAATAGACAATAACTGATACTAGTGAGATCTCTACACGTATAAGAACTAAATAAATGATTACAACCCACTCTTATAATTTAAAATATTGAGTAGTAAAAAATTACTAAAAATAACTGTAACCAAAAAGAAATCTCCAGAAGCAACTCAAAGAAAACTTATAGACAGGTTTGCTGAGACTTAAAATAAAACTCTTTTTAAACTCCAGATAGTTGAACTTAATGCCCAAGAAGATTTGTGTGCACTGAAGTCTGCAACAGATGCTTAATAATTAATGGATGTAAGTATCAAGAATTTAAGGGTCCCCTTACCACTATTATCATATTTTACACAGCAAGTGAAAGAAATTAGCTGTCACCTTAAAACTTTTATAGAGCACCATTACAGCTTCCATACTGAAGAATACTCTGTCGTCGTGTGTAAGTACCTCTTCTGATTTGTATTTTGCCATCAATTACATCTTGTGCCAAAAGACAGTGATGCCAGCTTCTCTCCAACATTGTGACTTCATTTAAGCATGCTTCTTCTATCTTGAATAAAGCTCAGAATTTAGAATAAATATGTTGAAATTCTAGCTTTATATAACTGCCAAAATTGCAGAGACTTTTGATTCCTACAGAGACTACTGGTTCTAATAGTAATGACGAGTTTGGTGTGAATGCATCAGCTAAGAGTACTAAGTAAAAAAAGTAGCTTTAGTTCTTTCTTTTCTCAGAGTAGTTTCTCATCTGTTTCTTAGTGGAATGAACACTGACCAAACTAAGATTATATTCTCCTCAAAACAGGGTTTGAGTAATGTTTAATAATAGCTATGATCAAAAAAATAAATAAATAAATAAAATAAAATAAAATAAAATAAAATAAAATAAAATAAAATAAAATAAAACAACATTTGCCTGAAATTCCTTTCCACCTATCTTCAGGCTCCTGAAGATAGTAAATGGGTAGTCATTCCACATTTCCTCCATTGTCACTGGGGAGGAATTTCCACAGGCCAATTCATATTTTACTTGGGCTATTTTCCATGGAGAGGTCATGCACCCTTTACAACCCAAAGTTAGTTTTCTAAACTCAGGTAAACCAAATCCAGGTCTTATAGAACATGGTTAATTGAATTAAAGATTTATTGCACATATTTTTAAACAAATAGGTATTTAGAATTTAAAAAAAAAAAAAAAAAATGAATACAAAAGCACAAGTAAAAAGACTTTTTAAAAAGTATCCCCTATTTTTTTTTTCTGTGAACCTTAACCATCATTTTAATAATTAAAACCTGTTTTTTTTTTTTTTTTTTTTTTTAAGTAGCGAAAACAATCAAAAGCCCAGGCCAGTCAATAAAAAATGGTGACAAGAGAGACATATCCTATTTCTAGCCCAGATTCTGCATTCCTATTTCAGTTCCTGCACTTCATCCACTAACCCTTTAAATTAAAACATACAGGAAAAAAAAAAAAAAAAAAAAAAAAAAAAGCCATCTTTCTGACTACAAGACTTCTACAAGACTTCTTGCATTCTCAGTGATCTACTGGATCCATTGAGACCCAGGCTTTTGTTTCCATCACTGAAACAGCTTCCACCAGGATGGGGAAAAAGTCTCCATCACATCCTTGCAACACTTTATATTTTCTGTAACAGTGTTACAGAATGCAAGACTCTTACCACTCTCTGCAACCAGTACTCAAATTTTAGAACAGCATTTTTTCTCAGCTGTTCTGAAAGTCTTCACTGTCCATCTCTTCCCACTTCATCCACACACAAAACTTGGATGAAACAGTTTGAAACAGTTTTATTGTTGACAAAGAATTGGAAAGAGTTGTCTTCAAAGTTGATATCTATTTTCATTCTCAGTATAAAAAATATTGTCGTTCATTGTTTCAAACAACATTTAGATGAACATATTTTATTTTTCTTTATTATTTAAACAAACAAAAAAATGTCTTTCTGAAAATACACGAGCTACCAGTATTATTCAGGTTTATGGTGAGGTCCTATGGCTTGAACTATATGACTTTCAGCTCATGTATACCCTTGAATTCATATCACATCCACAACGTTAAAGCACAAACACACAGTCCACTGTGAATGGTAGAGTAACCAAAGAGCTGGGCAACTGGGGCTCACACTGACCTTAAATGGAAATCAAAGTCTATTTCTAACTGCAATTTAGACAACTACACACAGTCAGCTAAATTGTCAATAATGAGTAGATACTCACTCAGCATAATTTCTGCTCAGCAGAACAGCAATGCAGAATACATCTAAAAATCAACCAACTAAGCAACCAAACAAACAAAAACCTAAATTTGTCTTTTCCAGACAATTATCTTCCTGCTTGAAGAATGACCATGAATAAAATACATTCATGAATTTAAATACTGTGAGCAGAATTAAATTAGCATGACTCTCTGCAGTAAAACAGAGATTTCAAACCAGGTGGACTAGATCCACAGGACTTTGGGTGTTTAATTTGACATAAATCACATAATTCCAAACTATTTTCATAATCTTCAATTAGTGCTGGCAGTAATGTTTTAATATAAGAATACATATGGAGACACAGATAAACACAGGGTCTAACTGGAGTCAGGCAAATAAAAAATAAGACCATTGCACAGTAATCCAAAGCAAAAGAAGCAGAACACAGATGTAAATAATGAACCAGAATATTAATATGTATTTGAATAAAAATAAATATATACCAATTAGTATATCAAATCCTTTCTCTTTTGGGGTGACCTTTGATGCATTTGCCTTTGGCCGATCCTGAGAAATTTTCCCTTTCTGAGAGGCAAGTATAATCAGTCAACGTTTTTGAAAACGTTATCTTTAACTTTTTGGGCACATGTTTTAATTCATTATTACTGAAAAGTCCTAATAGCTGAAGACATTCTGTTAGCTTAGCAAGAGATTGTATTGAGTGTTAATGAAACCTAGAATCCGTAATTGAAAAATGAATAAAATCTGTTAAACAAAACATTTGTTATTTCCACCCTTTCTCAAGACAAATCTAAGGCCAGCCACTTGCAATTCTCACACAAGATGATGAGATGGAAATGTAAAATACAATTATTATTTTATTTTGTTATCAAGGGCAGGAAAGGATCCAGTTATTCCACTGTTGTTCAAGGAAACGTTCATCCTGTGAAGACCCCAAGACCCCACATAAGTAGATGGCAGAGGTGCCAAGAAACAATGATGAAAGGCAACCCCTCAGCCTAAGTGGCTCATGAAGGAGTTTTAACATTATTATAGACATCATTTCCACTCTTTGTTTTTTCTTTTCTTTTTTTTTTTTTTTTCCTATTCCATGGATGAATGAAAAGCCAGGAGTGCAGTGCTTTCCTAGTAATTAAATTTAAAATATGCTTTAGAAGCTGCAAGTCCTTAATTTAGCCTTTACAGTGCATAAAGACAATTTGACATTCAAAATGTAACCGTTATTTTTCCTTATGCAAATCCATTTCTTGTCCCTTATTTTATATACTCATTTGAGAATGACTTTTGTTTTGTTTTACAGTACCATGAATAATGGGAGCATTGGGACTCAGATTCCTAGATCCTGTGATAATACAAATAATTAGCAGTAAGAAAAACTTTTTTTTTTTTTTTTTTTTTTGTATGAGGAAAAAATAAGAGAATTGTTTCTTTGTTAATTAGCTGAAGGAACATAATCAGATTGAGATTCCAGACTCTGGAAGTTCCCTCTAATGGGAATAAGACGCAAATTATCACAGAATTTGCTATTTCTGTTTACCTGGTATTGCAATACACTGGTAATTGCTGGACAAATACATCGAACTAATATTAACTATTATCAAGAATAATAATAATTCCTTTTCTGTATTCAAACGGAATCTTCTCTAATTTGCAAAGGAGGTAGGAATGGTAAATAATGGAATCTATGAAAGGAGTAATAATGCAGTCTTTTTTATTCATTTTTTATCTAATTAGAATAATGTAAGAAACAGTTTTGGACGGTATCCAGCATCACTACTTTAACAGATTTTGTTCTCAGTTGCAAGAGAAGAGTCCTCATCCATTCCACTCACAGTTGTAATTGTTATATAAAGTGGTCAGGCCGTTACCTAAACAACAGGAATTTTTCATGCATACATATTTCAGTATATATCTTTGATTCCCAGAAATAGCAATCACACAAACATGTATTAGCCCTTGGCTAACGTGACAATACAGTAATCTGATTAGCAAGGACAGAAGGAAAGATGAAAGAAAAAGAAGAAAAAAAAAAAAGAGAGAGAGAGAGAGAGAAAACAGAATGCCTTTTCAAGGTAACATACTTGCTTGCTGTTGCTGCAGTAGAATTTTAAAGAGTTCTTTGAAGAATATTGGCACAGAAAGACTGCAGCTATTAATGAAATATAAATTGTATAGAGAACAGTATAGATGTTCCTTCCAATTCCCATTAAACTCTACTGATTCCATTGCAAGCTTATTAAATAGGCATCTTCCTTTCCTGTATTCATATATATGAGTTAAAATTTCTATCCATATGCTCTTATGAGACAGAGGTCCTTTACCTTCTTCCTTTTTCCAAAAGACTTTAATGTGCAGTAAACAGATTATTTAATAATAATAATAGTAATAGTAATAGTAATAGTAATAGTAATAGTAATAGTAATAGTAATAGTAATAGTAATAGTAATAATAATAATAATAATAATAATGCACAACCTCAGGAATTAAAGAATTTAAGAATCATCAGATCACTCTAACTGTAAGGCATATTTTTAGGAATATTTTTGGGAATGTGCTCTCTCTAGCATGTATCACTGCATGTCTGAGCACTGCTTTAACTGCCAAAAGAAGTTCTCTCACACATACATTTCTCTTCTTTGGAGAGTCTGACAGTACAAATATCCAATGGATATTAATTATTCAATGCATTACCATAAGGCCCACAGGTATTGTGACGATAAGCACAGTGTAAAAGCACATATAAAAGTAATAAAACAAACCACATTGCAAGAGTCTGACAAAGGTGAAAAAGATTAAAAGCTGCAGCACCATACAAACATTAATATATTCACCAGGAAAAAAATGTTCTTTAACCATTTCAGAAAATCTTAAGTCCATGTTACTTTTGTTCTTTTGTGCCATTCACATTAGCACATTATTTTATTTTTATTTTATTATTATTTTTTTTAATGATTCAGTTTAGGGGCTTTTAGGATACATAAGAATTTGTGCCACCATGAAATCATCATAGGCTCAGGAAGGTATCCACAAAATCTACCATAACCCCATTAGCTGCCATGAAAATACATGCGCAATGCTTTAACCTGTTCTTTAAAATTCTTCCCATGTAACTCTATTTTAATCAATAGAGGTTCTGAACTGTTGTATAAAGCTACCAGAGGAAATTCAACCAGGTTCAAATAACTTATTGCATGCTAGATCTAGCATACTGCTTGTTGTATATGAAAGCAATTGCTCTTTTACAGAAATCTTTTTGCTCTTATTTAACTCCAGGAAAATGGAAACATAAGAAACAAACAAGTTTGACTTCAAGGTTAATGCAGCAGAAATTATTTAATTCCGAACCATTTTCTTCCTAACATGAGCTTCACTTTTATTATTTTCAGCATTGTAACAGCTTAGTGGTACTTAAAACATATTTTTTTTAGGAAGAAATTATATTTTTAACATAGAGATGCTCCTAAACACTAATACAGCTTTTTAGAAGATAGGGTAACTCTTCTATTAAGATAGTAACAAAATTAAATTGTAAAGGAATATGTAGACTACATCTGCCATCTACTGTAAGAATGAAATGTTGCAGTTCTCCTGTTTGTCCAAAATTTAAATTAAAAAAAAATATAATTATTAGATTGTCTTTTACCATTTAGATCTACTTCTGTGATCTGGTCACAATTTATTTCGATAAATATGGATTAAAAGCAATTAAAATAATGGCATATATATATTATAAAAATATCTAAAAGTCCACTGCCTGTAAAACAGATCAAATTTTCAATTTGTTGTGAATAGAAAAAAAAATGGGCATTCAAACAGTACAAAGAAAATTAGCTTATACATGTATTATGAAAGGCTTTGGAATTGCTATTATTGTGCAAGTAATCACTATAATCACCATACTGAAAATGTGAACCATTGCACTTTTTCTTCAATTCTTGCATGTTTCTCTTCATATACAAATATAATGCTAGCTTTAAACCCCATTAGTACATCCAGCTTCCATAAAGAGTGGACAAAGTTAATTTTAAATTTTATGGTAGTTTAGTTGTTGAGCGGCCTTTATAGAATATGTCTACCCTTCTATCCATCCAAGGAGCAGCCCCAGAAAAGGTCTCATGCACAGATTTTCTTATCAACACTACTTTTTTTTTTTTTTTTATCTTTCTCCCCATATCTGTCCAACTCCATACCTGCAAGCAATGCCTGGGCACAACTCTGAGGATAATTTCTTCATGGACTTCTTCTAATCAGCCGAGCAGAGTAGACAGTGCTTAGTTCAGCTTTGTCATTTTACATTGCCTTGCAAAATTACCCAGCTGTTTCATCTTCACATACTCTCACTATTGCTTTATGTCACAGCTTGCACGTGCACTACATACATACACTTTTATGTACTGTGAACTTGGTGAGATACAAACAAACAGTTCCTCCTTTGCTGCAGACACTCTGAACTGTGCAAAGATCAATGGCATAATGGCACTATACCTGGATATATCCACAGAAAAACACCTTATACTGTGTATAGGGACAGTCTGCTTCAGAGGAGATTGGTCCAGGCAGTGCAGAGGTAAGTAGCTCTATAAGTCTTGAGGTCATGGATCTTTCTCTGACCCTCGTGTTTAGCTACAGAAACTCAGCTTCTGTGAATTAAACTGCTTCTAATGTGAACTGACTGCAGTGGCAGTCAGATTCTTTTACCTGGTTAGACTAGTAATAATATCACATGGGAAAAAGAGATGATGTCAGATAGTGTTGTGTTAGTAGAGCTTTCTACTGAGCACAGGCAAAATTTTAGTACCTACCTAAGCAGATTTGAGGGGTGTTCCCTGTTATATAACTAACCATCAGTGAAGAAGCTTCTTCAGCAGTTAGCTTCCGAAGATTTCTCACTTTCAACTTTGGAAAAACAAGATGATCTTCTTGAGTTTTAAAGACCATGTTTTTATTATCCCATCTCAAGCAGAGCATTAAAATAAAATCAAGTCAGCCTGGAGTAAGACTGTGACAAGTTCTCACAGTAATACAGAAGAAGGACTGAAGTAATACAGTCCCTCTTTTCTGCAGAATTCCAAGGTAGACATCTTACCATACAACAGGAATTTTAAAGCTAGCCTTTTACAAATTAATGCCTGGAAAAGAGCATCTGCTATCTGAATTAAACTTAACACAGTACAGATACCAGCTGGTTTTGTGTGCTTTTGTTTTCTCTTTGTTGGTTTTTGTTTGTTTTGTTTTTGTGTTGTGTTTTTTTTTTTTATCACAAAAAAAATTCTTCCAATCTATTTCTACTCTGAAAGATATTTCACTTTTTCAAGATGTGATATATGTAGAGAGAGATTTGGAAGGCATTCCTTAGGTACATAATAATCGTGAGTGGCTAGTGGTCTTTTTTATTATTCTTTTTGTACACGGATGTCTCAGAAGTAAGCCCTCTGAAAAGGACAAAGTTTTTGAAAAAAAAGAGCAACTTTTACAGAATGTGTCATTTGAGAAATGTCAACTGTTTCAAGATTATATAGAGAATATATATTTTTTATATACAAGCATTCCAGTTTTATGCTCCTCTTTTTCGTATTTTTAATATTGCTCAGAACTGCTTTTAAACAGGGAACACACAATGTGCCAGCTGGGAGGGATTACATCAAGCAAAATTTAGTCTGTTCTTTTCTTCTGCTCTTGGTTAAATTTCAGTTCCCTCCGTCCAAGTCCAACTATCATGCTGGTCCCTTTTCAGGAAGCAATAGGAGTTTCACTAAAGTATCAGAACAAACAAAGTTACTTTCATTACTTAGTTCAGTTCTCCCAGGAAGGAAAGTGACACTGAGAATTTTACCTTTACTAACGCTATTAATAACAAGACAGGTCAACATGACAGGCTGCTTCCAGAGTTATCTGATGGTTTTATCCTCCAAGTCCTGTGTTTTCCACCCTTTTGGATGAGGGACTGATCCATTGTTGCCATTCCTTCATAGCTTAGATATACATTTTTTTATTTTCCATGGTGATATGGGAACAGTAGTTACCTTGACTCAAAAAGTCATTTCAGGCCTGTCAGCACACGTCTGTCCTACTTGCTTTCTCTTCCCAGGTACTCATCCTAACCCCTATGACATACCACTGCAATCATTTCTGAAAAATAAAAATAAAAAGGGGGGTGGGAGCAGATATCATACTAATGACTAATGCCTACCTAAGACCCAATATGAAAAGAGAGTCTGAATTAATTTTGCATGACAAGAATCCCTCCCAAACATGACAGGAAGCTAGCTACATTACCCAAATAATGAGGTTTCCAGCTGAGGTAAGTCGGGGAAACGCTTGGACTACTATATGCATATACAATGCCTCATTTAACTTCCTGAACACACAGACATGTCCAAGAAGGCTCACTGCTAATACAAGTACATTAGAAGATTTTGAGAATATTTGAAACCAATCATATTCTGCAATGGGTATACCTGTCCCAGAAATTCAGTATAGTCTCTAGGGGATTTACTATATATTTTTTTTCTGAGCAGAAGAGCAAGTACATTATGGTTTCTAAAGATTTACTAACATAAAAATGCAGAAAGCAGTGACCTGTATAACTACATATGAGGCTGTTATCCAAACTTTGCATTAGAGGAATTTCTTTCTCGTTCCCTGTCCCTCTCTCTCTGGGGAAGGTGATCTGAATTGCAGAGAGCATCCCTCACCATAACACTGCTAAACATTTCTATATTTCAGGTACTAGACACTAATTTTGACAGAAAACTGCTCTACCAGAAGATGCACATCTACAAAATACCTCCCCAGTTTCTTCATCTGCAGTTTGTTTCTACCTGTTCTTTCAGTCTTGGAAGAGTCCTTCCTTAACGATTGTGCTAGACCAAGAGGCACTGGGAGTTTTAATACTTATGGAGAGAGATGTTTTGAAAATCACAGATGAATACAATTTAAACAGATGGTCTTATGGAGGGGAGTGCCTCACTTTCTTCACAGTTCAGGTGAAGAGAGAGTATGAGTGCAATTGCACGTGCCCACAATTTTCCCTCCCTTCGTGTACACGGAAAATATAAAGTCCTTTTCCAATTGAAAGCAAGATTTTCATTGCTAATGTACCAAGAAGACTACACATCTTATTTGTTGTTGTTTGTTTGTTTTTCCCAAACAATTATTCCCCCCAGAATGGTTAAAACGTAAGTGAATGCTTACGAAGGTCTTTGGGATATTCAGTAGCACATCTTGGTTTGAGTACAACCTACTATTTGATTTTCATATTTTTCCATCCGAAGGCTGAGCATACAAACACCCTTTTTCACACATAGTTGCAGTATCTCCCTAAGGCAGGCAACTAGCAAGAGTAACTTTCTCACAAAACTGCTAAATTTTTATGAAGTAAAGGTGTTATACACTAGGAACAAGAACAAATTGATACAATTTTCATTAAATGAAGTGTAGTTTGCAGTTATTTCAAGAATTACCAGAGTTCAAAAGTATATAGTTATTTTTTAAAATCTTAAAAATACTGTCTGATATATATTTAAGAACTTATCTTAAAGTCATGGAAATATAGCCCTTATACTAGCTGTGGCAGGAGGTAGAGAGGAAAGTTACCTTTATTGTTTATCTTCCAAATATTGATGCAAGTCTTGACTTCTCTCTTTCTGACATCTTATGTGCATGTAACCTTGCTTCTAGTTTTGTCCCAGAAACCTATTCTTTATCACAACAGGGCTAAATTTGTCCCAGTACTTTGCTGCAAATCATGGCAAATAACTTTTAGAATAGCTGGTGAACTTCCAGGTATCTCTGTCTTGAGGGTTTTTCTTCCAAACTGAACATAAAATAGGTTAGCACAACAAGACAAATAATATATTATAAATAAATGAGACTTTAAAAAATAAATAAATCAGGCTTCTAAAGCCTCCCTCACAGACTTGTGGTTTTAATATGCCACTTAAGATACAACTGAGAAAACTGTAAGAACCATGATCAGCCCACTGAGTGTCATGGCCTCGCAAAGGCAGGACTTTGCTAATAAATTATCATGCCTCAGGCTTACCACTAGAGAATGTAACAAAGACACAGATCCCTTGAAAATAAAAATGTCTATTGTTACAATCAAAAAGAATGAACTAATTCCCTCTGCTCTCTTTTCTCTAAGCCTTGGTCAGTGAAACATTCTTGTTCCTAGTAACAAGGGCAATACAGAAGAATCATTCACCTTACATTGCAGTATGATACTATAAAAAATAAAGTAAAAATCCGGATGCTTTACTCTATTTTTTATGTCTACTGATAAAGTAAGCCCCACAGCTACTTTCTCACCTAGAATCCCTATGTGTATTTTATCATTCAGATTAAATGGAGCAAAACATAGACACACACATGAATCCTTGTCTCCCTCCTGCAAAAAGAATAAAGCTGCTTTGTGCTGTTTCTGTTGAGTAAAATAACAATTGAGCCAGTGAATCCAACTCCTTCAGGATCCCCTCCTCCCCAGAAGCCACAGGGGTGACACACATCTACTGCAGTTACTCGTATACTGCAAACCATTCTCTCTTCCTTTGAAGATGACACTACAGGGAGCACCCAACTGATTATACACTCTTATTTTAGAACATGAACACTCTCAAAGAGAAAGTGAGTCCTCAAAAGACTGCCAGATTCATCATCTGGGGTTTACTAGCTGTGCTACAAAAGGTCTGCATTGCTTTTAAATTAGAAAATTATCCAGAAAATTCACAGCACAGGAAAAACAAAATGTGTTTTAAATGCCACAGGACAGGGTCTCCTGAATTCCCATGAATTTTATAAAACTCTCTCCTATATCTGTAAAATATGGGTTTCTGATGCTATCCACTAGCAACCAAAGTCATATAAAATGTGACCCTGAAATTATTTATGTCAGTAGCTATAAAACATCAGAGGGGGGAGGAAAAGCAAAGGCATGTAGCCGAAGAAGAGTACTGGCAATTTGTCTGCATTTTTATTTTTTTAGGAATGGAAACAATACTGAAAAACTTATTAAAATTATAATGAAGAGTGATTAGCTTGTACAAACAGTGGTGTTTTCTCTGTATAGTTTTGATAAGCACACAACATGTTAGTAGTTCTGCATTAGCACATACGCTACTTTTGATAGAAATGAAGACTAAAGGTGATGGATTCCACACTAGATCCATAAATCTGCCACATAAATGAGCCAAGTTCATAATAGTGGGTCAAGTTAATAATAGTGTATTAGAAAGAAATATGCAGTCAGACATGGTCTGTCTCGGAATTAGTGTTTTGAAAAGTCTTTCCTTTGTCATTACTGATTAAAAGTCCGTAATGCCACACAGGTTTTACTTACCCAAAAATAAAAATAAAAATAAAAATAAAAATAAAAATAAAAATAAAAATAAAAATAAAAATAAAAATAAAAAGTGAGCACAAATGTGAAACGTTACACAAAGAGTGCTGGTTTTGTTTTACTTAAAAGTCTTTAAATGCTTACATAGAGCAAATCAGAGAGAAAAAAATAATTAAAAAAAAAAAAAAAAAGCATGTATCCTATCCTACAGCTTTGTCAATATATCACAAAAGAAATCATATTTATTACTATTTTACATAGCATGATAACATTGCTGCCACTCCCACCTCTTCTTGTTGAGAACTGGTTCTTTATTATATTACGCTTCCCTCTGGACCAACACAAAGGATTGGGTTTGTCTCACCTAGCCTAAGAAGCCAACAGCATAAGCTGGTCACTGCAGGCTCTGTATAATATCCAAGCAGACAAGTACACAATTCTAGAGCACAATCTGACTTATTTTAGACCCATAAATTAGGATAAAATGAACTGCACTCTAAAAAGGGATCTAAGGTGACTAGATCAAATGTAGAAGTCTTCATCTAGTAAATGAATCCTACCCATGCTCTCTGCTCTGGAGGGCCCATCATCTTGACAGACTATTTGAGCAAAGGGCAAAAGCAGAAACACTGACATACTATAGCAGAGCTCTTAAAGCTCACTGCTCAATACACTGAACACATTTGTTCATGTTGTTGTTGTTCCTTATGTACATAGTGTCCTTATTTTAAATTAAAGGATCCCAACTTTAAAAGGTCCCAAATCTAAAGGTAAAGAAATAAGAAAATCTAATAACACAGAATTATCTGTACAACTGTCCTATGCTCTAAAGCTGTCTTCATGCTTCATTGAAGAGCTTCTGCCTAGAATTTTGCTCCAAGCTGGCTCATTTCCCAGTACAGCTGTAGAGAAAGATTACAAATATGCTCACAATTTGTACTATCATTACCTCTCTGCAACCAGCACATTAAGGTTGCAATTTACCTGCTACTGTGAGACTCAGAACATCTCAGCAACTATTTTAGCAAACCACCTTAATCATGAAAGTGATGGAGCGATAAGAAGTGAAGAAAGTCTGGGATGTGGGGTTCTGAGGGTCATTTTGAACTCAGGCTGAATGAGAGCATGACAGACAGGAAGACTTAGAGTTGATGAAAAAATTATGTCTATTTGTGTGAGTGCAAAGCATAAGAGAGATATTCTCTATTAAAAGGTTTTTGGAGGATCAGAAATTATATTTGATGCTAATGTTGAGCTAATAGTTTTGTTGGTTAAATCTCCCTGAGAGATCCAGATGTTTCCAGTTTGTAGCAGAGATTCTCTGAAGGGAATAGAACAGCAGGAAGCATCTTGTATGGTTTGCTGACTGCCTCTTTTTTTTTTTTTTTTTTTTTTTTGTCTTTCTTATTGGTTTTAGAAGTTTATTCCACTTTAGATTGTTTATTCATTCTGAATAAGGTGATTTCAAAAGAAATGGCTAATGTGCTTATTAGGAGATGTAGGTGCTTTTTTGTCTATGTGTGTTGATATTAAGAAAAACAACATTCCTCTGAGAGAAAAGCATAACACTTACATTCTATAGTCTCCAGCAGCAAAATCATTACTGATATTTTTAACTATACAGGAAATACATATCTTTGCATACAGTATTTCACATTTTGTGCTCCTGTATTCACCTCTTTGAGATAGAGGAGTTTTGATCCAGTACTGAGAAAAGAGATCATATCAGAGCTCTTGCTGACATGGCACATATCATACAGCAATCAAATTATTTTCTCAGCCTGCATGATTCAAATATAGTGTTTAAATAGTACTTTAAAGGTGTCCAGTGGCATAAAAAAAAAGTTATGTTAATTAAATAACAAGCCTCTGCAAAGGCAGTTAATATACTTAGATCCTAATTCACCATGGAATTTTAAAAGGCAGTTAACTTTAGGCACACACTTGAATTTCAGTGGGACTGCTTGAGCACATTTGAAGTAATGTACCTCCTTCACTACCCTCATGACCTGGGACCTAAGTGAATAAAGGACTATTATGCAGCTGAATATACCAAAGTTATTATGCACTGTTATTGAATTGCTTTGGATTTTTAAGAAAGGAAATATTCTCCTGATCTGTTCTATTCCCTGGATTCACAAAGTAAAAGTGAAATACTACAGCTCTTCTAAAAAAAAAAAAAAAAGAATCTAGAATCAGAGCTTTGCTCTAAGAATAGCAAAATGCTGCAGAGAAAAAAAAAATCAATGAGTTGAATTTTCATATTCATAAGGTGACATCAGGAGCTTTTAGCATTTAAAGTACACCACATTCTATCCAGATGCATAACAGACAGTTTTAACTTCACCAGAAGCAGTTGTTTATTTAAAAATAGTTACAATTTAGGTATATATCTACATCTACAGACACATGCCACTAGAGCTTTCCTCTGACAAAAGCTCAGTGTTTAGCCCATTCCTCAGACAATGCACCATGCATATTGGGAAAGTCTACTTGGGAAAGTCCAGTAGTTCACATACAAGCCCTGTTTTTGTGATACCAATAATCCCACTGCTAACATGAATTATTTTGGTGCTGTTTTAGTATCAGAAAGTCCTCACTATAAGCATCAAAGAGTTAAGTTAGGTATTCAAGGCTTCAAAAACCTGTAATCTTACTGTTTGAACTCCTTACCCAGGTCCTACAAAAGCATGTCAGGCTGACCCATAGTAGTCAATTCTTATTGCCCTTATCTAAAAGGTTTCCCTGCTGCAAAGCAGTCCTGTGCTGCATTGGGAATGGCAGAAAACTGAAAACAGACTCTTTTATAACAACAGGAGCTTCATTTATAGTGCACGTATACTGTAAGAGCAGTCCTGGGTTTTCTATCAGCATGCCTGAGCCTAATTACACCTGCTGTAGTCTCAAATCACCAGCCAAAGGCCTAGAGTAGTACTTCAGTGCCTTACTGAATTCAAAGAATAGCTGAGATGGAGCCTGCAGACAACTAATGTGCTCTAAGAACAATGCAACAGTCGTTTCGTGGGGTGAACTGAGGAATTTCAAGGGAGCTGCCACAGAGACTACACATTGTTGCAGAGCAAGAGGTACTGTTTTGTGTACCGCACTTCACTCTAACACTTACAGTTGAAAAGAAAGCTATTCAAACCCAAATAAAACACTAAGTCTCTTGGACTAATTTTTAACATCAGGGGGTTTGTTTGTTTGTTTTCCGGCTGCTGGATTTTTTTTCTGTATATGCATCTATCATTTTTATACTTTGTACATAATAGTTTCCTTCTGGTTTTCCTTCCTCCTTTAGTTTCCCCTATTTTTTTTTCTTTCCTTTTTTTTTTTTTTTGTTTTGTTTTGTTTTGTTTTGTTTTGTTGTTGCTTTCCATTTTACATGTTCATTATGATTCTTAAAACACACTTTGCTCCTGCATGGTACAAGTGAAAATCAGGTGCAGTGTTGGTTTGCCCTCCTGAGTTAATTCTGCAGCCTGAAGCATCTGCTTCTTTTACATTTCACCTTTTTCATAATGCAGGGGTGAAAAGTCTCTGGCTCCTGGGCAACTTCTGACTCTTCAGATGTTTAAGCCAGAAGGCTTGCTACCAGTATAAGCAACACATCTTGCATGTGAAGGACAGTATCCTCTGTGAAACCAGAATGCCAATTCTGGGTTTGGAGGAGAGAAGGTCCCTTTCTTCATGTATTAATTGTCATCTGCAGTGTCTCCTCAGTGGCGTTCAGCTCCTGTGGGGTGTCTTAAGGCTCTCAGTCAAAAAAAATATTACTCTTAGTGTCAGGACAGCTGCAAGATCCTACTCTACTGTGTCCTTTTTACAACTCTGCCTCTTGACAATATTCTAACAAAAGTACTTGTTGTGGTGGATCAGACAAATGATTCATTTTGTCCACAGCTTCACTTGTATGATCTATTAAGCTGCTTCTCCACCACAGTACTGCATAAAACACAACTGTAACTGTTGACTGAAATTTCTTCTCCACTGAATGAAATAACTATTGAAAATGCAAGGGAATAGAAATGTGGACCGTATTGAAAGTCACTGACAAGCTACACCTAATTCCTGCTTTCATATGATATTGTAGACAAAGTATAAGATACCCAAGCCATTACAGGATATTTTATGTTTGCAAGGCACAGAAAATGGAGCAGATAGCATATAAAATAAATTTTCAAGGGTTTTGCTGGGAGAACAGACTAATAAAATTAAACTTATATATATCAGAGAAGAAAAAAGTATGAAAGAGTTAAGGGCATCCTCATACAAGGTTTTAAAAAAAGTCTGGGGAAAAGGATCTCTCAGCTAAGGGAAAGGCTTGTCCTAGCTCTGAATCTGTTGTTCTGAGGTCATATTGAAGAGATGCCCTGTTCTTGGGCTGTGCAGCAACAATATAACAAAATCTGTTCTCATCTGTCACTGGAATTACCCAGACAAAAGCACTTGCTGCCCTAAAGGGAATGGAAAGGGTATGGGGAGGCTTGCACATCACAGCACACAAACAAATCCCAAAATACGTGCAATGCAGCAAAACAATAAACCTGAGACTCCCAGCTGCATCATTGGCAGTTTTAGACCAAAGTTAAAAGGAGCTTAATAACATGATCACATACTGGTTTGAGCACAAAACTCAGCTCGCTCTGACTTGAACCAGTGAGGAGCAGCTGAGGAAGTCAACCTCTCAAGCAGGCCATATTGTCTTGTGTCTGGTGCCGCACAAGGAACATTTTTATCACAATTAGGCAGTGTCCTGTTATGTACTCAAGATAACTTAAAAGCTTACCCTAACATGAAACAACTTTAAAACATAAATATGCCTTTATGGATAGTAGAATACTCAAACATTCTTCAACAAATTTTTAAAACTTACACAGGGACTGTACTTTGGATAAAAATTAAGTGTGTGACATTTTAAGATATTCCCAAGAAATTAATACAGAAGCCATGCTATAACCTCAGAGAGAAAAAAAAAGATTTCATTTTGCCTGTCCATGTAAAGTGCTAAAAAATAAAAAGACTCACGGAAAACAAGTTTGAGCAGTGGTTCTCTCATCACGTGAACTATTTAACTTTTAGTTACAGAAGTCAGGTTTAGATTATGCGAAGTAGCAGTCACTGGCACAGAGCCTGGGCACAGTTCAAGGGACAACACATGTCATCTGAATTCCCAGTACATAGTCTGTTTTGGACTACACCCGGCTTGGCTCCCTCCACACTCCAACACTATCTCAGCAGGATTTTCAGAGCCTGGAGCATCCCTGATGGCCCTGATGCCACATTGAGAGTTTGCAAAATATATTCTCAGATTTATGCTATGAAAATGCCAATCCAGTGGGATGCCCTCATATTTTTTAAATACTAGAACTGGACAAAAAAAATAAGAGTAAAAAACAAAGAGAGAAAAGAAAGAAAGGGAATGAGAAATAAATAAATAAATAAACAAATAGATAGATAAGACACAAAATGATAACTATACCCTATGGACTTTAAAAAAAAAAAAAAAAAAAACATGGCATGAAGCCCAGAAGAGACATAGAGCCAAGTTTGGTTGCAGCCAGGATGTAACACTTGGCTTCAAAGCCAGAAAATGATCCCTTACCATGTTTTATTTAGCAGCAGAGATGCAGTCTTTGACTCCGTCTAGCCCATCATCTTTTCCTCAACAATAGCCAGTAGCAGATGTTAAGCAGAAAAGTATGAAAAATGTCCACAACACACCTTCCCAAATTGTAACTATCCTCTGGTTCAAGTTTTCCAGATTTGGATGTTGAATCCAGACCACTATGTCTGATAGATGAATACATTCAATGCTCTTTTGGGGCTAACATACACTTTTGGTTTCCAGAATGTCTTTTCACAGATGAACCCTACAATTAAATTTTGTTCTTTATAGAAGACAAATAAATATATAAAAATCTCTTTGTTTAAAACATACTGTGCAATTATTTGATTGGGTGACACCTTGGATTCTCCTTTCACTGAAGAGATTTTATGTACAAAGCTTCTCTCTTTAAAACTATTAAAAACCTTTGTCTATACGTCTAATATTTATTACCTTTTCTGATTTTATTGTGGGCCTTGTGTATCTTTTTTAACTCTTGTGAATCTAGATGATCTTTAAATGTCCCTTCCAACCCAAGCCATTCTATGATTCTATGATTTTATGATTCTATGATTCTATGACTCTATGATTATTTTTCTTTCCATTTTTAATAAGCTGAACAGCAAAGATCCAGGCAACTAATTACTAGAGTAAATATAACATCAAGTTACAAGAAAATCATACACTTATCTGAAAACTACTGATTTTCCTCATGCTGTTAACTTCATTGAAAAAATAATGCTTATCTACAAGAATAAAATGTGCTCTTTTGTGTGTTAAATAGTTTTGCTTCTGTCTCTTTCAAGCCTATGATTCCATGTTGTGCTGATGCCTCAAAGTTGATTCTGCACTGCTTGCACCACAAGAGTAGAATATCTTTGTGGTTTATGACTAGTCAACATAATATACAAACTTCTACTTACATAATACAACAGTGGCTATGTAGAACCATAATTACTTATCATTAGTAGCACAACTGTACCTATATACTTCTGTATATTACTGTATTGGGCTTACATGACAAGGTTTTGGTAGTGAGGGGCTGCAGGAGTGGCCTCTCTGAGCAGAACCCAGCATCTACCCCATGTCAGATCAGAGCTGGCTCCTACCGGCTCCAAAAGCAACCCGCTGCTGGTCAGAGCCAAGACGATAAGAGATGTTGGTTGTACCTCTGTGAGAGAAGATTTAAGAAACAAACAACAAAAAAAAAAAACCTGCTGTGCAACAGCAGCTGGGAGAGAGGAGTGAGAACCAGGCCTGCAGACCCCAAGGTCAGTGCAGAAGGAGGGCAGGAGGTGCTCCAGTCATGCAGCAGCAGTTCCCCTGTGGCCTGTGGAGAGGCCCCTGGTGGAGCAGGCTGTCCTCCTGCAGCCCATGGGTCCCACATGGATCTCCATGCTGCAGCCCATGGAGGAGCCCCCAGTGGAGCAGGCGGATGTGGCCTGGAGGAGGCTGCGGCCCATGGAGAGCCCCCACAGGAGCAGGAGGTCTGGGGGGAGCTGCCACCCGTGGGGGCCCTGTGCTGGATCAGTTTGCTCCCGACGGATGGACCCCGTGTACAGAGCCATGTGGGAGCAGTTCTTGAAGAGCTGCTGCCTGTGGGAAGGCCCCACAGGATCAGTTCAGGAAGGACGGCATCCTGTGGGAGGGACCCTGTGTGGAGCAGGGGCAGGGAGTGACCGAGAAGGAGCAGCAGAGATGAAGTGCTATAGACTGACCACTACCCTCATTCCCATTTCCCATTGCTGCTCGTGGGGAGGGCATAGAAGAGGGTGGGTGGGGGATAGGTGTTTTTAGTTTAGTTTTTCACTGCTCTAGTCTGTTAGTAATAGGTGATAAATTATATTAATCTTACTATGCTGAATCTGTTTTGACCATGACTATGATTGTTGAGTGATCTCCCTGTCCTTATCTCAACCCTTAAGCCCTTTCCATCATATTTTCTCCCCCCTCTCCTTAGAGGAGGGGGAGTGAGAGAGTAGTTGTGGTGGAGTTCAGCTGCCCAGCTGGGTAAAACCACCAGTATTACTCATATGAATAATAGTAATAATTAGAAGACATATGAGGAGTGGCTGAAGTAACTTAGATTGTTCAGCCTGGTAAAGAGGAGACTGAGGGGAGGCCTCATGGTGGTCTACAGCTTCTTCTCAAGGGCAAGTGGAGGGGCAGGTGCTGATCTCTGCTTTCTGGTGACCAGTGATAGGACCCGGGAATGGCTTGAAGCTGCAACAGGGGCAGTTCAGGCTGGATGTCAGGAAAAGGTTCTTCGCTGAGACAATGGTCAAGCACTGGAACAGACTCCGCAGGGAAGTGGTCATGGCACTGAGTCTGCCAGAATTCAAGAAGTGTTTGGAAAACACTCTCAGACATATGGTCTGTTTTTTTGGGTGGTCCTTTTGGGACCCAGGAGTTGGACTCAATGATCCTTGTCGGTCCCTTCCAACTCAGATATTCTGTGATTCTATGATAACAAAGCATCAGCATTTTTTCACCTTTGCACTCATGAAAATAACTTGATAAGCAACAAGACAGTAACAAGCAGTCCTTTTTCAAATCCCTCTTGTTATATTTGGCCAAGACTGTATCAGATAAGTTTTTTGTTCAATATAATTGACTCCTAGATGGAAAAAAGTAGCAATTTGTTAAAAAATAAATAAATAAATATTAAAGGAGAGTGTATGAAGCAGAGATTTTTATTTTAGATAGGTAGGAGGAGCAAAGAAAGAAATTTTGTGTCATTTAATCAGCCTACCCTGGCTACTTCTTGTTTTTCTTTGGCTTAGACTTCCATGTAAAAATACAATTTCAACAGCAAAAAAATAACAAAGTAGTCATATGTGACAATGATTTTCCAAATAGAGGGCCAAGGAAGGCCTCAGGGACTGGACTGTTCATTCTGTTAATTCCTGTATTTAAAGTAACCAAACAGAGAGAGCATCCTACTATCTGCTATTCAAAACAAATTCATAATATATTTAATTACTTATTAAATCTTTTTCTTTATCCAACTCTATAGTTTTTTATTCTCAACCTATAAATCAAATGTAAAATAAAAAGGAAACTCTAAAAATCATAATTCAACTTTCACTTTATTTCTCTTCTACTGAATTACATTCCATCAAGTAATAACTATCTTCACCTGTACTTAATAACTCATTTTTCAAATTATAGAAATGCTTTCAGGTTTTGTGTATTGTGTTTCTGGGATTTGATTCTATTCATTTTTAATATAACCATTTTACAAAGTCTCCAAAGAATAATTCAGACAACGAATCAGCACAATAATGTGCCTTGCATTGAAAAGAGCTGATTTTTGGAAAGAGGGCCATTCTCTGAGATGTGAAAGATATCATTATCGTTATAGTATCAATGCAATTTAAAACTTCTGAAATTATTTATGAACTTTAAAGGGCTTTCCAAAGAATTATTTGAAGATATCAGAAAATGTTGGTTACATTAATAAGAAAAAATACCAACACTTTTTCATATATTTTTTTAAGTACATTACCCTTGTGTAAATAGAATTTTTAATTTCCATCTAAGAGTATGTAAATATTCAATATGATCAGTTAATAACAGCAACATTTTTTGATGATTTCCTGAGTGATTATTGGATCTTATGATGCAGAGAAAAAAGACCTAGGGAAAAAAAAAAAATGTTTTTATGGTTGTCTTACCCCAGTCTTGTCTGTGTTAAAGAAATGGACTCATAACTGAAAGTTGAGACCAGTTCTTTTTCTTGCTCATCATGTATTTCATAATGTTTTAAAAAATATTTTTTAAAAATGGATCAAGGCACGGTGGAATTCCAAGTGCTGAGGTCAACCTTGATGTGTCTATGCCAATGCTAGGGCTTAGTTCAAAATACAAGGAGATTGTCTGTTTGTTGTTTTCTGAAGAGAAAATCACTGCATATCAGAGTATACTATCTACTCCTTGATAGCAGATGGAGTAGAGCCTGGACTGCTCCCAGACTAAGAACTGCAGGTGGAAACCTGCAGGATCTTGAGGTTCCATTCTGGGTCAGAATTTGTGTGTCACTAGAAACATGCCATTTTTGGGTACACACCATTTGGATGAGCAGAAAATGCAATGTATTAAAATCCTATTTTTGTTTAACTGACCTTGACTTTTTTGTGCTGTTTGAAACACTGTAAATCTAATAATTCTTCTCCCACTTCCTTCTGAGCACACATATGTACAGCACTTTGGGATGGCAAATCATGTGCTGCTTGAGAGGTGGGGACACAAATCTAAGATCAGGAATAAATTAATTTTAGTTTGCTTCTACCTGGTTACGTAAAAAAGAAAAAAAAATGACATCATATACTTCTTATTTGCTGAATCAAGTCCTAACTTTCACAGTTTTGCCCAGGTGAAATGATTAAATTATCTGACTTCAGTTTGAAAATTTAATATTTACATACTGATATCAGGCATTTCAAAGCATAAATTAATATCTTAAAAAAATGTCCAGACATAATTACTCTATTAAAAGACAGCAGGTAACAAGTTTTTAGAATGATTTTTGCTTAGAACACAGCAGAGGGTAAAATTATTTTCTCAATTATCTTAAACCAACCTGTTATTATAACACACTTCTGAGTCATAGGCAAACTTATCAACAGCAGTGGTTTTTCACTAGATTTGCTCCACTTTTTCAGTCCTATAAATGTTAGCTCAACCTACTGCTGAGCATTAATCACAGTTAATATTATGAACTTTTTCAAAATACACTTTTTCAAAGCTGAACTGTATTACTCAGTGGTAGAAGTGAGAAAATGTATCAAGAGACATCTTTTATTCCCTTTTCTCACCTCTTCCTCATCTCTTCTCCTGCTTTCATCTCTCACCCTTCCTCTCCTCTGCCTCCAGGAATGAACCACACACAAAACTCCACAAATTCTTAATTAAATGGAGCTGTGGTCAATCAGAAATTATTTCAAAATTTAAAATTATTGAAAACTTTCAGATAACTAAATGCACCTACTTATGTATTTAGAGATTTCTGAAGCTGATCATTTAAATCTTTCAGAACTAAACCATCACATAAGGCAGGTTGACTAATTCTTATGTTGGTGACTTTTTCCACTTACTCCTCACCTTGTTCATGGTAACATACTTAGTATTCTCTTCAAGTATATAAGAAAAAAAACATTCTTCACTAGAACTAGAACAGACCATTTGGCAAACTTAAGAGTTAAGTCATACAGTACTCATTTTGCAATATCTAAAAGGCTAAACCATCTGAAAATCTGAATTTGTCACTTTTTGTTTTAGACAAGTAGGCTGATGAAGATAATAGTTAAATTAATCTGGCTTTGGTAATCTTTATATATAAAGAACTCTCATTTAGTTCATTGCCAGCTCTGTAACAAATAAAAGCCACAAAATAAATGAGGGCAATAAGCAAATCAAAGTATTTCCAAAGTCACCCACAGACTGTAGCATTGTGAATTTGCCCGGAATTAAGATTTGCCCATGTTAGCTGTGTTAAAAACTTAACTTGCCATCCATGAACATAAAAACACTAAAGACATTAAATTTCCTAGTTATTAATAATGAAATTACCATTAACATCTTAAATGGAAAGAAAGCAGAAGAATAAATGCACTTCTGGATGGAATTAACCACTTTTGAAGATGATTAAAGAAGTAGACATAAAGTTTTTTTATTAAAAACACTGAAATTGGACTTTTGATTAATGAAGTACAGTTCATGGTTATTAGCATTACTAACAAAAGACTGTAACAACAAAAATGGTAGCAGTAATGAAGACAAAGTAAAGCTCAGAAACATTGGTTGAAAAGGAACAAACACTACATTCAGCTGGAAATTTAGGAAAGTATAACATCAATAAAAGCCTTGAAAACAATTAGTACTTTCCCATTTTTCTTGTCCCTGAAAATGTGTGAAGTCCATCATCTTCTTGTCATAGACAAAGGGCAAAGTAATTAAGATATAAAAACAGTCAGTTATTGAACTTAAGTATGTAAACTCCTATTTTCACTGTAACTCTGCTGTTGATACAGTGACTATCCCTGAACAGCTTTCTATGCTGCACGTCCAGGTACAGTGTGCCAGTGTGCGGTATGATCTATGCCTTGCATGCCTTATACACGTAGATATGGACACAGCGCTGCAATGCCCATGACTCAGAAAAGCCCCACAAGGCACCCAGCAAAATCCATCTGAAAACATATGGATTTATGCCATATTCATAGTTAGGTCTTTAGAAAAAATACCCTACTCTGAGGCTGTCTAGCTAGCATCATCCTCTACTTACTCTATACTCATGAAGTAAACAACTATCATTGAAATGTACACTAACCACTATGTAAGTACTTAGAAATATAGATTTTAAGTCTTAGAATAATCTTACCAAAAATGTGAGAGTGTCTTACTATTAGATGCTATTGCTAATAGCAGCTAATTATTAATTAGTGAGAATTAAGCTGACATACTTTTTGAGACACAAAACAATTGGAGGAAATATTTTAAAAGCCATGTCGTAAGGAAAGATGGCCTACCATTTTTTACTGTTTTCAAAGCACAACTTTGTGTTGGAATTGAATTCAAGCAAATAGATTTTAGATCTTAATTCTAGGATCTAGTCAATTTTTGGAGTATCCAAAATAAAAAGAGATTATCTGTAAACTTGGTTTAATGCTCAACATCATCTTTCAATACAAGTTGAAACTTCTCATTATTTTATTATTATTGTGAGGCCCTAGTTGCCTGTCACTTTCTTCATTAATAGGCCTGGGGTATACAGATTAAAGATTCCTAAACATTTTAGGATGTGGAGAAGCATTAGTGGATTTTCAGGGAATGTGTAATTTCTCTGAAGGCTTTCCACAATAATGTTGGCTGCAGTGTAAAGAGGTTTTGGTCAAGGTCAATCAATGCATCATAGACGAGACCTCAGAGACAAAAATGACTAACTACAGCATCTTCATTACAAAAGCTGGCTCCCATTCACCTTATTCCTGAGGTGAATCCCATATATCATGCCGATGTACAGGGAAGGTGAAATGACAGGAAAATCATGGACTCATGCTGTGTTTATGGGATGAGAAGACATCACAGTAGGAGACTCCAGCAGATACAAAAGTTTCTGGAAGTCAGTGGGTGTCATTTTCTACTCCATGGGACTTTGGTGCCATTCATCGAGCAAGGCTTAAGATTCAGCAGGGTGGCACAGATCCATATGCCCAGGTAGCCTGGCACAGGTGTTCCCAGACTATTCCCAGAAATTTTCTGCTCTCAGCCAATGTTTTCTGTGTCAGTGCCTGCAACTGGCACTGGAAGACTCAGAATTGCAATGAGACTTGCAAATGATTCAGCTTAGTGAGCAACACTATTCTGCCAGTTTTTCCACTTGCTAATGTTTTTGTTCTAAGACATTTACCATGTGTGATGCAAGAGTTATGCTATGATTTAATAAAACATTTTGAGATTCACTAATGCAAAAAACTATAGAAATGCATAAATTTACCAGCACAAATCTCAGAGGTGTCAATAAGGAGGTAAAAAGCACACAACACTGAAAAAAAAAAAAAAAAAAAAAAAAAAGTAGTGTCACAAATGTAGCTATTTGTTATTTGAGCCATGTTATGAACTTTTGTTATTGTATGCCTTAAACTTCAACTGTCATGAAAACAGGAGATACAAGAGTCTCAGCTGAAAAGAAATGTTGGTATTTAACTTTTTTTAGCTTGTGAAATTTTAGGTCTGACTACGGTGTTTTTCTTCAGATTGCTGATGTGTAAACCTTCACAGTTAATCATTCTATGGTTACACGTATTAAAAAAAAAAAAGCCACTCCTGTTTCTGTAGAGTTCCTCCATCCTTAAACATCTGGATGCACTTGCACACGCACAGACAATAAGTCCACAGAGACATTCTCTTGCAATACTAAACATGTACACACAAAAAGAAAAAAATAAATAATAATAATAAACTCTTCAAAGCACATGAACTTAGAGGACAAACTTCTTCCTTTAGGAAAAGGTTTTCCCCACTGTACCTGATAACCAAAAGATTTCCTGATTTGAGTATCTGAGATGGGGTAGATTTAATGATAGAATAATGACTATGCCTCTGGTTAAATTAAATATGACATTTCCTATGATCCCAATTCCACACCTGCATAAAATTGAAACTTTGTCTGTGGAAGGAAAGTAAGTGTTCAGCTGTTTTTGCATATGCCAAGAGGCAATCAAGGTAGCGTTCTTGTCAAATAATGTCATTTGGAATACCAAATTATAGAATCATATACCATGAATATACAGAATAAATAGAATATGAATGTATGAATATATTCTGTATGACTATATAGATGATTCTATAACTTTGTACTATGTCATAGGTTTCAATAAATAAATAAATTCATGGTCAGCATGTGACAGAAAGTGGGAATAAGATGTTATGGACTCTATTTCACTGTTGCTCTTAATTGAAAGTAATGGTCACCTTAGAACAACTTTATTTCTCACTTATATTATATCTCACTAATACCAGATATTCAACAAGCTCAACAATGACAGATTACAGCTGGAATAGTTTGAGGAGCAAGACTTCATAGATAGACTATTGTCTATGGCTATCACTGAGAAATAACTTTAATTCTAATGACATATTTTTCTTTTCTTTGTCTTGTTACAGCAAGACTGCAAAGCAAGTATCTGGGTTAAGCTAGAAAGAGGAAATATTACTTCCCTTCACAATTAATTTCATAATAATTTTTAGGGTTCTCAAGATTAAATAAAAGAATTAAAGTAATAAACCATGTAAATGGACATTAAAGAAATAAAACATTTTAAAGGTCAGAAAAGGAGTGGAAATCTAAATGAAATTAACAATTTCTATCAAATAGAATAAAAGCAATTAAAAGGGATGATTGCTGTAACTGGAGCAGCTGAAAGCAGTAAGAGAACAGCCGTTCCTTAGCATTAGTTCACAATTAGATTAATATTAACAGAGAATGCTTTTTTCATTTGCTTTCATGAAAATATTACATGACTGCTAAATCATAAAAGCAATTGGAAACTAGCTATAATATTTTAATTAGTAATTCCATGATAGTATAAAATTGCACAACAGACATCATTTCTGAACATTTATGCACTGGTTTGAAACATCAGATGTATTGCTATTCATTAGACTGACTGAACATTAAACAGCTATAACTTCTAAAGATATCATCATATCACAAAGGAAAAAAAGAAAAAAAGAAAACAAACAAACCAACAAACAAAAAACTTCTAGAGGACTGTGAGTTGACTTAGTAGTATGCTTTCCTCCTTCATTCTTTCTGTTTGAACCAAGCCCTAACAATACAGTGTCTCACCGGTATTCTTTATTTTCAGAGGACATCTTAATAACCAGTTAGTTTACATTATTTATTTTCAGTTTGGTGAAACATTCAGAAGAATTACATTGCCACTCTGTCATTTCATAGTATGAAACTCATAAGGATTATTCACATTTTAACAGGGTATTTTGAGAGAGATTATCTGATGATCACTTTTTACATCATATACATCCAAACACATAACAGATATAAGTTTAGATTTTTCAGCCTTAGCTTCTTATTTTTGCAAGTGCCATTTTGCACGCAGTTTGATTGAAAGGACATTTTTGTACCCTTGATTAACTATCCTACCACCAAAGAACATGACAGCAATTGGAATGAGAAGACTTCCCAATTCCATAAAAAGGATGACAGATTTACACCTACATGCAGAAGTCACCTGGTAGATAATGTAGGTATAACTTGCATAAACTACATAAAAAGCTTTTTTTAAAAAGTGAAATGTGATGATGAAAAAAATACACGAAATAATATTTATCTGAAATTTATCTGCACCTTGTAGGAATTTGTATTCTTCTTTTAATTATTTTTTTTCCTTAACCTAATTCTTATTGCCTTTGGCATCCCTGCCAGTCTGCTTTTAAAATAAAAGTAGTAACATAATGGCAGGTTTGAACAGAATGAAAATGCCTGTGCTGTTCTATGGTAACATGATCTCACACACCCAATGATTAAGTGCAAAAATCAAACATTGACTGTATTGGTTGCTCCAAAGATGCTTCAGGTATGACCAATTAAATGGTTGTTCTGGTCCCAACCCCAGCCCTCTGTTGGAGGGACAGCACAGCAGGGCATAGACAATACAGAAGGTTCTTGGAATGTATTGATGATAACTTCCTTCTCCAGAGGAGGAGGAAGCCAACAAGGAGAGCCAACAATAGAGGAGCCAACAAGGAGAAAGGTGATGTGCTAGACATTGTTCTCGCCAACAGGGAGAGGCTGGTAGGGAATGTAAAACTCAAGGGCAGCCTTCAATGCAGTGAAAATGAAATGGTGGAGGTTAGGATCCTGAGCTTCCTGTGTTCCCTTCTCATTGCCCTGGACTGTGGGAGAGCAAACTTCAGCCTCTTCAGGCCGTAATCTTGATCTGCTTGATACCGTACCATAAGACAAAGCCCTGGAGGGAAGATCCAAGGTCCAAGATGACACCAAGCCATGTGGTGTGGTTTACATGCTAGATGGAAGGGATGCCATCCAGAGAGACCCTGAGAGAATGGAAAGGTGGGGCTGTGTGAACCTCATGAAGTTCAATAAGAACAAGTGCAAGGTCCTGCGTCTGGGGCAATCCCAAGCACAAATAAAGGTGGGCAGAGAATGGAATGAGAGTAACCCTGAAGAGAAGGACTTGGTGGTGTTGGTTGATGAAAAACTCAACATGAGCCTGCAATGTTTGCTTGCAGCTCAGAAAGCCAACCATATCCTGGGCTGCATCAAAAGCAGCCCAGGATATGGTTGGCTTTCTGAGCTGCCAGCAGATCAAGGGAGGTGATTCTCACCCTCTACTCTGTTCTTGTGAAACCCCACCTGGAGTACTGCATTCGGCTCTGGGGCCCTCAGCACAAAAAGGACATGGATGTATCAGAATGAGCCCAGAGGAGGGCCAGGAGGATGATCAAAGGGCTGGAGCACCTCTCCTATGAAGACAGGATGAGGTAGTTGGGGTTGTTCAGCCGGGAGAACAGAAGGTTCCAGGGAGACCACATAGCAGTCTACCAGTACCTAAAGAAGTCCTACAGAAAAGCAGGAGAGGCAGTCTTTATGAATGGGTATAATTATAGGACAAGAAGCAATGTTTATAAACTAAAAGAGGGAAGATTTAGATTAGCTATAATGAAGAAATCTTTTACAATTGTTAGGGTGGTGAGGCATTGGAACAGGTTTCCCAGAGAAGGTGTGGATGCCCCACTGTTTATTGCCAGGTTGCATGGGCTTTTGAGCAACCTGGTCTAGTGGAAAGATGGTCTAGTGGAAAGATATCTAATGGAATTAGATGATCTTTAAGGTCCCTTCTAACACAAGCCATTTGATGAATCTGTTGTTTAATATGGCAGGCAGGTAAGCATGACAATTGTTCACTCACTCCCCCCTAGTGGGATGGGGGAGAAAATCGGGGAAAAAAAAGTAAAATTTTGTGGGTAAAGATAAAGACAGTTTAATAGGACAGAAAATGAAGAGAAATAATAATAGTTATTATTATCATCATTATCATTATCATTATTACTATATATGTACAAAGCAAGTGATGGGCAATGCAATTGCTCACCACCCACTGACCAGTGCCCAACCCATCCCTGAACAGCAGTCCCCCCACATGCACTCCAGCCTGCCACGCCATATAATTGTTCAGTATGGCATGGTATGGTATGGAATATTCCTTTGGTCAGTTGAGTCATCTGTCCTGGTTCTGCCCCCTCCCAGCTTCTTGTGCACCCCTACTCTCCTGGATGGCAGAGTAGCATGAGAAGCTGAAAAGTCCTTGGCTTAGTGTATGCATGCTCAGCAACAGTTAAAGCATCAGCATGTTATCAACATTATTCTCATCCTAAATCCAAAACGCAGCACCATATCAGCTAGTATGAGGACAATTAACTCTATCTTAGATGAAACCAGGACAGTATGATTCGATGGTTTGTTGACAGCTGTTGATAAAAGTCCACTCCTTAATGGGACAGTGCTCCCTACCAAACCTGTAGCAACTATTTGCCCCTACACACAGGTACACAGTCACTTTGCCCTCACCTCTGTCAAGCAGTATTAACATTAAAAATTTTATTCCCTGTATGTTTTCCTGTATGTTCTAGTCTTTAAATCCAGTCTATGAAGTGTGTATTCTTCTCTGAGCATATTTTACGTGCTATAACAATTTTTATAGCAACTAATTATAACTTCTAATTTAATTATAAGTGTTTTTTGTTGCTATTGTTGTTTTTTGTTTGTTTGTTTTTTGGTCTTGAATCAGGAAGCATGTCTTAGTTACTTTGGCTTAGTTCTATTAGTTATTTTATGCCTTTTTCTGTAGTTTTTACAAAATTAAAAGAACTATCATTTAATGAAAGTATTAGAAAATTATAACTGAATTTATCTATTAATTTCTTTATTTATGCACTTGGAATTTAGCATGTCAGGTATTGGAGGGGAAAAAAAAAACACGACTAATTCTTTTACAAAATATATTAAACATAAATATTCAGCAGTAAAATATAGACTGAGGTTTCTTGTATTTAAACTAAACTGACACTTCTGTCTTCAGTGCCACTGGTTACGTAATACAACATACAGGTGCCTAAGAGATAGAGATTACAATGCCTAGCTTTCAGATGCCTTGTGGGTGGCTTAAGGTAATATACCACAAGCATAAAGTGTTGAGAGAAAGAATATAACTCTTGTGTCAATGTTACACTCTTTCATTTTTTAATTTCCTAAAATGATATTGAAAACTTCATTTTGAAAAAGTTGAACTGATGTTCAATCAATAAATGATACAAAACCACCAGCTTCTAATGTCACTTCCTGGATGGGATATAAAAAAAAGACAAGAGAAATGCAAACTGAAGTCCTGATATGAAGCCCTACCAGATGGGAATAATCTAAGGTAGCAGATACCAGATAGCTACCAGAATAATCTAAGGTATCAGATAAATTTGTCTAATGACTGAAGCAAAATTTTAAAGTGGCATGGCTTTCTCAGTCTGATTAGATGAACGTATTCAAACAAAATGCATAATAAAAATGCAAATTAATAATCTGTTCATATAATCAATAATACATTCAACTCAAAATTACTTCAAAACTTACTTCCGTGTACTTTGCTGATATTAATATATACAGATTTCATGACACCGTATGAACATAGAAATACTCAGAGATTAAATTGCTGTTTTATTTGGAAATTGGTTTTGCAATTTTTTCACCACCAACCAAAATTTTGTGACCAAAATTGTATACTTGCACTTATCCATACCTGGGGAAATACGGTTTATTCTTATTCAAACTAGATGTCTATCACATAATCAGGAATTAGACTATTTTTACAATATTTTACAGTTTGAATACAACAAGAATGAGGATTTTTAGCAACTGTATTTCAGCATGGTGAGTTAAATGTTTTAATGATTTCATACTGTTACTTTCTCACAGTGTACACAATAAAAGTGAGTATATGCCAGAACAATATTTATTTTGATTCACCAAGAACCATTCACTTAATAGCAGGAGAGATACCTATATGAGGTATTTGGAACAAAACTTACCTCTAGGGTTATGCTTTGTATGGGGAATATCTTAATTAAGTTCCATTGCAATATTGAAACTTGAGAATGAGGTCGTAGCCTGCTGTAATATGAAAGCCTTTAATTTGCACACTTCTGTTCTATTGAATAATCAAGGAAAGTTTAATTGAGCACTCTAGAGCCCTGGGTGTTCAGAGTTTCTGTGTAGTTACATTGTGTTCTCTGTGCTGTGGTTTAACTCCACATAGTTATTTAGGAGCTCAATTAAGGCAATTAAGAACTACAGCTGGGTTTTTTTTTGGACTGGCTGTGCTCAACCTGGTTGTATAATTATACTCAAATGGATACCTTGCACCCACTTCAGCCTCTGCTTGGCAATGCTTTTGTGTGTGACAGAAAAGCTTTTTTTTTTTTTTTGCCTTTTTTTTTTTTTTCTGGTTAGCATTTTCATTATTACAAAGAACAAACAAATATAATGGGTGCCTTACACTAGAGTCATAAAAATTGTTTCTTTGCTGTTGATAGCAATTCACACTGAGATGACATTTTAAAAAGCACCCAACATAGCATATATTCAAAATATTTTGGCAGCTCTTGGGATTTTTATTATTGGCTTAAATCTCAGTTTAGATTTTTTGAAATGCTTATCAACTTCAGACCTCAATAATTTGAAACTTTATCTGAGGCTCCCATAACCACATAAGTGCTATTTATCTGTCAGTAGTTGTCTAGGTGTAAAAAGTAGGTCCTCAGGAGCCTGTCTTAGCTGAGGGTCTTAGGGCTATTACATTACTTATGCAAACAGTTTCTGCAAAGGAGGTAGGCTGGCAGCTGAGCCTGTGCTTTCCAGGCATGCCAACAAATCTCCAGGCAACAAACTGCTTGTAGCCATGAAGTTTATTTCACAGCTAAGTCCTACAGGAATTTACAAACTATATAGTGTTCTAGTTGCTATTCCCTAAGCAACTACTTGTATGAGGCATGAAGAGGGCTACTGAAGAGGCAGTCAGGGACCACTGTGCTGCTCTGTAGAAGACAGCCAAGAAGCCATCTCAATCACAAGGCTCCTGAACACCCAAACTGACCCTTATCTTACTGCCCATATTTTGTTTTGTATCATCTCTGCTAACTCCCTGAAGGATAAATTTGCAATACAGGGGGCTTGCCCTCAGTAGACTGGAGGCAATCAGTGCCACCCATCTTTTAAGTCCAGTGGTCAGTTCTTTACTCAACAGTGACTGGCCATACCCAGAAAGACCCCATGCATTGCTCTGTGCTTCCTTCTAAATGCAGCCAGGAGAGGCAGCCAGGTCTGTGTCAATCAGTCATAACATTCCCAGCCCTACCTGAGGAGATGAAGAACATCTTCATCCCACAAATATCAATTATTTTAAGGCAGAAATATGCAGTCCTTCCTGAAATCATCAACAAAAAACATCAAAAATGAAACACACCATTTTTTTGGTTTTATAAACCTGTAGTCTGTCAGTGAATTGACAAATTTCAGATGGAATATAAGAGACACCAAGTTTAAATCACGTCCCCCACATACTACATATTTTATGCGACATTAAATAAATTTGTCCAATGAGGTGCACTAAGAATGAGCTGTCCCAAAACACCCTGTAGTCTGGCAACTGGGAAGCAGTTTTAGAAGGCTGGAGTTAGGATTCAATCATCTACTCCAAATCAGTCAAACTAAAGGCTGAAAAACAATTTTCTGATCTTTAAAACTGAATATCTTAAATCCTGTTGTGTCGCTTTGTTGAGGAAAAGCCTGGGGAACCTACCCTATTTCTGTTGATTAGCCACACATCTTCTGCTGGAGTTCAAGACGGATTTGGACAATGTTCTCAGACCTGTAGTCTCATTTTTGTGTGGTCTTGTGTGGAGCCAGAAGTTGGACTTAGTGATCCTTGTGTGTCCCTTCCAACTCCGGATATTCTATAATTCTTTCCCAATATATTATATTGGGAAAAAATATAATATATAACCTTTGAAAAAATATAATATAACCTTTGAAAAATATAATATAAAACCTTAGATAAACTCATCCCCAGAATCTGACTTTCCCAAGGCATACTCACAGACCCATCTCTATCTCAGGGACTTCAAATGGCATAAAACCTGCTTGCAGTCATTCAACACAGTGCCATGCCCAATTATGCTGAGTACTGGAAGCAGTATATCTATTTTTCCTCTATTTGGATTCACACCGGTTGCTTCACAGGGTTGGTTGGCTTGCACTAACTGCAGCAATATAGCTATACTGCTTCTTGATCTGAGTTCCTTGTCTATCTTTCCATGTGTCCTAGTTTCGTCTGGGATAGAGTTAATTTTCTTCTCAGTAGCTAATATGGTGCTGTGTTTTGGATTTAGGATGAAAGTAATGCTGACAAAATGCTGATGTTTTAGTTGTTGCAGAGCAGTGCTTGCACTAATTCAAGAGCTTTTCAGCTTCTCCCACAGCTCTGACAGTGAGGAGGCTGGGGGTGCACCAGAAGCTAGGAGGGGACACAGCCAGGACAACTGGTCCAGACTGGCCTGGAATATTCGATACTGTGTGGTGTCAGGGTCAGCAATAAAACTGGGGGGTAGGGGGTGTGGGGGGGAGGGTGGATTGGCCAGTGGGAGGCTGTGGTGTTTTTACCTTGCTTAGCAGCTGAACTCTACCACAACTGCCCTCTCACTCCCCCTCCTCAGAAGAAGAGGGGGAGAAGAAAGCATGATGGAAAGCAAAAAAGGCTCACAGGTTGAGGTAGGATAATTTAATTAAAGGGAAAGACGATACAGATTAAAAAAAATAATAATAAAAATTTTTTAAAAAAAAAAAGCTGTGTGGAATCACAGAGAGAGAAAAAAAAAAAAATATGTTCTCTACTTCCCATCAACAAGCAATGTTCAGCCACATCCCAGGAAGCAGGGCCAATAGGCATAGTGGTTGTTTGGGAAGACAGATGCCTTCATAACGAGAGCTTCCCCCGCCCCCCTCCCCCCCCCCCCCGCCATTCCCCCTTCCCACCTTTTATTGCTGAGTGTGACACCACATGGTATGGAAATTTGGTTGGTTTAGGTCAACTGTCCTGGTGATGTCCCCTCCCCACCCCAGCCTACAGCCTTTTGTGGGGTGGGGATTGGAGGGAGTCCTGATGCTGTGCCAGCACTGCTCAGCAATAGACAAAAACAATGCTGTGTGATACCAGTGCTGTTCTAGCTACAAGTGCAGAGCACAGCACTATATGGGCTGCTGCAGGGAAAATTAACTCTATCCCAGCCAGTCTGAGTATAGAGGCAGCTGCTGCCTCAGTCAGGTGGTGAGTAATTGCACTGTGCATCACTTGCTTTGTATATTCCTTTATCCTAATTTTTATTTTCCCTTACTTTTATGTCCTATTAAACAGTATTTATCTCAACCCATGAGTTTTATCTTTTTTTCTTTTTTCTGGTTCTCTCCCTTATCCCACTGAGGGGAGTGAGCAAAGAGCTGTGATGCTTAGCTGCCTGCTGGGTTAAAACGCATCATCATTGTATTGTCATAAGTTATTTAGAAATTTCTAAAAATAAAACACCACGATGTCTATATCAAACTTAGGCTTCTATCTTTAGTTTTCTGAAGAGCATAAATTTAGATCTAATAAAGTAGGTATATGCTGTTATATATGGAGTGGTAATTCGTGTCAAGAAAATAGTTGATATTAATAAAGAAGGGGGAGATTTGAGAGTGTGGCCATGGGGGTTGGAAAGCCCCGTGGTTGAGATAACATTAGACTCTTAACAACGAGGCCATCAGGAATATAAAAGAGTTTAGAGGGAACAAAGAAGGGTGATTCAGGAGACTCCATGCAGTCTCCAGTTTCTTGTTCTCCAGCTGGTTTATTGTTCTCCAGCCATTAAGGCATGGAAGTTTCTGGATGTTTGCTGTTGTTGTTATATTCAAAGTTGTTTGACCAATGAAAAGTTGTTTTGAAAATAACTGCTGTGGAGAGAAGGGTATAAGAGGGGAGCCTGCCCTCAAGATAAAAAGGAAGACAACACAATGTGATGAAGTTATGATCAATAAAGAAGCAGGAAAAAGGAGTAAAGAGGAACAGGCTACCAGAATGGAGACCAAGACAGGAACAGGCACATTGATCGCCTCATGAAGATAGGTTCGGCCAAACTCAACAAACTGCTCAGAGAAGCTCATAGAGAAAGTCGCTGGAAATAGGTGCACTGGAGCTGGAGAGAAGCTCGAGCTGAGAGAAGCAGACCTGCGCACACAACTGCCTCTCGCTGGTAAGCAGTTGCGCATTATGGGGAATCATACATCCTTAGGAACAAAGACTGTCCTGGTAACCTTACAGCTTATTCTCCTTATTAACAATTTATGAGACAATTTATGACAGTTTATTTAAATAAATTATTATTTATTGACAGTTTATGAGCCTGAAATATGGGACCAAACTGAGGTCAAGGTGTGGAACTCTGCAACTAAAAATGACAAGGTTGCAGTGGGAATGCTCAGCACCTGGTGAGCAGTCTCTGAGGCCTTAAAGAGCCATATGGGACCACAGTCAGAAACGTGTGGTTTGCCAGATAGTGAGGGATCTGCGGGCTCCTTTACTGATCCAACTGCTACGCCATGGGCCGCTCCGCTGCTACAGCCATCAAAGGCTTTTGCTGTTACACCCCCTACTGACCTGGACGTGCCTTTTGACCCAGGCTTATTGGCCTTGAAAAGCAGATGGATATGCTGTTCTTCAATCCGGGAAGAACGGGATGCATAAGGCCTGAAGACCAAGTTGCTTGACAACTTAAAGCAAGACATATTGTTCAAAAGGAATGGAAAATGGAGACTTGTTTGTAATCAAGAAAAGGAATGGAAAATGGAGGTTGTTAAGTCACGGAACTTAGAGGATTGTTTGTTACCTTTTCTGATTTTACATATGTATAGGCGTACTCGAGTTTAGTAAGTCATGGAACTTAAAGGATTCCTTTAAACCTTTCCTGATTGTACATATGTATAGGCATACTCGCGATTAGTATGTAAAAGCAATGTTCTATATATTTAGAACGTTTGATGTTCGTGTGTGCGTGTTGGTGGAGCATAGACTCCCTGCACACCCAGCACTGTTTACTTGCCTTTTATATCTTTTATACTTTTTAGACCTTTTATAAGTATAAATATTACTAAATTCAGATTGAGTTGAGACTTCATTTATAACAATGCCTATGTACAGCTAAGCAAATAGCCAAATGTTTGAAGAGATGAGAAGGAAAAATATTGTAAGAATAACAGAAAAATATTCTACTCCTAATAGCAGATTTGATGTGAAACAAAGAAAAAGAAATGCTGGGGGACTGGAAGAAAAGATAAGGGAGTAAGAGAAAACCTAAGTAAATAACACAAGAAAGGATGCATGAGAGTTCTTATAAAATATTTATTCCTTAAATACAGCAGTTATGACCTGCACCAATAAGAGAATTGGCTATTAAATCTTATTTGCTTTATTGAAGAAGTTGAGGCTTTCTGCTCCGTTACTCTTCATGATGCCAGACTCTGAAAGAAGAGAGCTTAAACTGATAATCCTATTATGCAAGGTAACATACGAGCAGTAAATGTCTCAAGTAACAAAACTGTAAAGGAATATTAAAAATAAAATAAATTAAATTAAAATTATATAAATAAATAAATAAATAAATAAATAATGTCTTCAAATATTTCAATGAAATACCAAGAATGTGTTTTCCTTTAAAGGCACAGAATTAGTCCAAATTTATAGCAGTATAACTACTAATGTAATTTTACTTAATCCTTGATGATTATCAAGGATTAATAATTATCTTGATAATTTTTCACCTTTACTGTATGAGATGCACATAAGTTGCACCTGTTTATTTTTATTTTTTTTTTCCCTCCTCATAGGAAATCTAAGAAAGCTTTAATTTTCATGTTAAGAAGTTAAAAGAATTCTGTATGGGGATTTAAAAGTATGTATATGTGTCTACATGTGACATACTTAGGTTAATAAAGCAGAAGGTTGCAATAAAACTGAGGCAACCCTAAAATCCTCCCAAATGGGTGTAAGCAACAAAGTCAAATATCACTCAGTTTATATGTAAGTTTCATAATTTAATAGCATCAGATGTTTGAATATTTACTGGACACAATTTTGGAAGTGCACCTAAAAGTACACGTAACAAAAATACAAACAAACAAACAAAAAACAACTACTAATAAGCAAAAGATTCCTAAAGAAAGTTTTCAACAAAAAAAATGTGACTTTCAGACCAGCAGATTTCTTATTCAGCAGTGTAATAAGACAATGTACATTTTTAAATTGGCTTGTTATTCCCTTCCAATTTCCTGAATGTTTCTTGAAAGACTTCAGTGTTGATTGAGATTGTTAAGAAGGTAATCAGGTTTGCAATAGTAGCTGATAAATGGGCTGTATTGTTAATATATAACTTTAGGATTAAAATCTTAATTAAATAGAGCCATAATTAAAAGACAGTTAACATATGCTCCTGTGTTCCACCAATGAAAAAGGAATTTACCAACTGTGTTCAATGAAGGACAACTTGTTTTCAGAAAAGACAGTTAGTTCAAAACTTGAACTCTGTACAGTCCAAATTTTAAGGTCTTAAGTAAGGCAAAATCTTAGCAGGTCTTTTTCACTAATAATTAGTTTACTTCTCATTCATCCTTTTCCCCCACACTATTTAATAGCTTCGAATTTTATTCTTACTCTTTTTTTTTCCCATACTCAGAACTGAACAACTTATTAAATAAACCTGGATTTATATACATTTAAGATATTAAGATATTTATATATTTATATATATATATTTAAGAAAAATAAGTACTCTGTGTATTCTCGTATATTGGTTTAGAATTCATGGGTATGTATTAGTTAGTACACAACAGGGCAACTGGATTGATATGCTAAAAACAAAAGAGGAAGCAAATGTAAGCCATGCAATTTTATAGAATAAAACATATGAGAATACTAGCTCATATCCAAGCAGCTGGCATAAAATTAATGCTGAGTAGAAATCAAAGAAACAATGCAAAATAGGATGTTGGCATAATAGTCTGGTTTTCTACTTTTCACATTGTGCTACAGTGAAGTTAGACCACACTCCTGTGTCAGCACTATCGCCTGTGTTGGTCTGAGTTCACATCATATCCTTCCCTGTCAGTAGTGTTAACTTCTTCAGGAAAATGCATAAGTGTAACAGTTAAATCAAAAGATTTAATCCTTCAGGTAGGAGTTCAGCACCGACATCATTTTATGTTTCTTGAAGGAGTCACAGACTGTCCATTCTTGAAGGAGTCACAGACTGTCCATCATTTATCAGCAGTCCTGGCGATCGGGGGAGGTCCCAGTTGACTGGCGGCTAGCAAACATGACACCCATCTACAAGAAGAGCCGGAGGGCAGACCCAGGGAACTATAGGCCTATCAGTTTGACCTCAGTACCAGGGAAGCTCATGGAGCAGATCCTCCTGAGAGTCATCACACAGCACTTGCAGGGCAAGCAGGTGATCAGGCCCAGTCAGCATGGGTTTATGAAAGGCAGATCCTGCTTGACGAACCTGATCTCCTTCTATGACAAAGTGACGCGCTGGGTGGACAAGGGAAAGGCTGTGGATGTGGTCTACCTTGACTTCAGCAAGGCTTTTGACACCGTCTCCCACAGCATTCTCCTCAAGAAACTGGCTGCTCGTGGCTTGGACTGGCGCACGCTTCGTTGGGTTAGAAACTGGCTGGATAGCCGGGCCCGTGATGAGCAGTCATCAAAATTTAGATCTAAAATTGCAGACGTGACTGTGGATGAATATCTGATACTCTTGAACTAGACTAGAGAATGTAGTAAAGGTTGCAACATCAGACAAGGCTTCTAAAACAGGAAGAAAAGAAGTGAATAGCAACAAGTTTAGCATTTTAAGTGTGAACATGGAAGAAGCCATTGAAGAAGTCTAGGAAATATGATTAGGGTGATGCTAAGATATTTAAACCTTTTAATTATCCCTCTCCTCTCCCCCCCCAAAAAAAAAAAAAAAAGTTAAACCCCCATCACCAAGCAGATGAGGCCCTCTATGGAAAGATAAAAGCAACTTCACATTTGCAAGCCCTGGTTCTCTGGTTCTCATGGGGCACTTCAACCACCACGATATCTGTTGGAGGGACAGCACAGCAGGGCATAGACAATCCAGGAGGTTCCTGGAATGTATTGATGAAAACTTCCTTTTCCAAGTTACAGAGGAGCCAACGAGGAGAAAGGTGCTGTGCTAAACTTTGTTCTAACCAACAAGGAAGGGCTAGTGGAGAATGTGAAGCTCAAGAGCAGCCTTGGATGCAGTGAACATGAAATGGAATATGAAATGGAGGAGTTTAGGATCCTGAGGGCAGGAAAGAGGGAGCTCACTATTCCCTTACTTAACTTAGAAGGAGGGATTTCTATCCTGGACTGTGACAGAGCAGACTTTGTCTTCTTTGGGGATCTGCTTGGTAGGGTACCATGGAACAGAGCCCTGGAATGAAGAGGGGCCCAAGAAAGCTGGTTAATATTCAAGGATTACTTTCTTCAAGCTAGGAGAGATGCATCTCAATGAAGAGGAAGTCAGGCAAAAATGCCAGGAGGCCTGCATGATTGAAGAAGGAGATACTGGACAAACTCAAGCAGAAGAAGGAGGCACACAGAGGGTGGAAGCAAGGACAAATAGCCTGGGAGGAACATAGAGAACATCATCCAAGCACCCTCAGCAAGTTTGCCAATGACACCAAGCTGTGTGGTGTAGTTGACATGCTGGATGGAAGGGATGCCATCCAGAGGGATCTTGAGAGGACTGAGAGTTGGGCCTGCATGAACCTCATGAAATTTGATAAGGATAAGTTCAAGGTCCTTCATCTGGGGCAAACCCAAGCACAAATATGGGCTGGATGGAAAATGGATTGAGAGCAGCCATGTTGAGAAAGACCTACTACGCTCTTGTGAGACCCCACATGGAGTACTGCATTCAGTTCCAGGGACCCCCAGTATAAGAAGGACATGTATGTATTAGAACAAGTCCAGAGTAAGGCCATAATCAAAGTGCTGGAGCACCTCTCCTACAAAGGCTGAAAGAGTTGAAATTGTTCAGCCTGGAGAAGAGAAGGCTTATAACTACCTTCCAGTATTTAAAGGGGAACATGGGGATGGAGTCTTTATCAGGGAGTGTAACTATAGGACTGTCACGGTTTAACCCGGCTGGCAGCTAAACACCACGCAGCTGTTCGCTCACCCTCCCCTCTCCCTCTCTGGGATGGGGGAGAGAAATAGAAAGTGAAGCCTGTGAGTTGAGATAAAGACAGTTTAATAAGATAGGAAAATAATAATAACAATAATAATTAATAATAATAATAATAATAATAATACAATGATGAGAATAGTACTACTACTAATAATATGTACAAACAAGTGATGCACAATGCAATTGCTCACCACCCGCTGACCGATGCCCAGCCTAACCCCGAGCAATCCGGCCCCCTCCCCCCGGCTAGCCACCCCTATATATTGTTTAGCATGACGTCAGATAGTATGGAATACCCCTTTGGCTAGTTTGGGTCACCTGTCCTGGGTCTGTCCCCTCCCAGCTCTTACTGCACCCCCAGCCTGCCTGTTGGCAGGACAGAGCGAAAGGCTGAGATGTCCTTGGCTTGGTATAAGCACTGCTCTGCAACAATTAAAACATCGGGGTGTTATCAGCACTCTTCTCATCCTAAGCCAAAACACAGCATTCCACCAGCTACTAGGAAGAAAATTAATTCTGTTCTAACTGAAATCAGGACAAGGACAAGAAGCAATGGCTTTAAACTTTTAGATATGATATAAGGAGGAATTCTTTACTCAGAGGGTGGTGAGGCACAGGCACAGGTTGCCCAGAAGTATGGATGCCCCATCCCTGGAGGTGTTCAAGGCCAGGCTGGATGGGGCTTTGAGCAACCTTGTCTGGTCTCCCTGCCCATGGCAAGAGCGTTTGAACTGGGTGATCTTTAAAGTTCTCTGCAACCCCAATCATTCTATGATTGTCATGATTTATTCTTATAATTTTCTGGCATGTTTCATTTTGCTTCATCTCCACATTTTTTCTGACAAAGTTTCTTGACATTTCCACATTTCCTTTAGAGGACTTTGAGAAGGGTTAGCTCATCTAGGCATATCAGCACCTGGTCTTTTGGGGTAGTATATAACACAGGAGTTAGATAAGCACAATGATGACTCCACAGAAACATCAAACCATGAAGGTTTTAATGGTTTTGGATTTTTTTCCCAAAATGCAAACAGGTTCTGGTACTCCTGTCTTATGAGTACTTTCCCATCCCCATCTATAGATAAACTACACTGTTCAAATTATTTCATAATGTCTGGGATTTCTTGCTTCTGTCAAATGCCTGTCTGATCAAATGTTGCCACAGTGAGAAAAAATAAAGATGAGCATGGTAAAGATATGGAAGAAGAAAAGAACGGTAAAGAAAAACAGTGTGGCCACAGGCCACATGTACAGTATGTACAGTACCTCTGTGATATGTGCAAGCTGAGTGGTCTCCAAGGGCTGTAGCACAAAAGACTCATTTGACTTGTTCTATTGATCACCATGTAACTTTCTGCCTATTAAAGCAATTATCAAAACAAGTACAATGTGTACCACCTCTGTTTTGCCTAGTAAGGTGCTCTCTACCATCTGGCCACTAAATTAAGGTCACTTTCTGAATCTTACAGTGCTTCTTACTTTCTCTGTGCTTTTTTAGTTGTGCTCTGCTCAGCAGGAGACATGTTGAAATGGGCATATGGGTGTGCTTTAACTGGAACTACCTCAGAGAAGAAGCTCTAATTAGTCATAGACCATCCTTGTAACTAAATTCAGAACAGATTTTTGTTGTTATTGATTTTCAAGTTTTGTTTTTGTTGTCATTTGTTTGTTTTAATGTTATAGCTAGGATCATCTGTTTTCTACCTCTTCAGTATAATTTTGAGGTGTTTGCATTGTTTTTAATACAAGCCTTAAGAACAGTGCGTAAGTACTTGGTGTAGGTGGCAAAGATTTTGCTGGGGGGAAGCTGCAGGGCTGGCAGCTCTGAGAAGATACCAGGGCTGATCCCATGCCAGACAGAGGTGGATCAAAAATGGACCCACCACAGGACACAGCTCAGCCAGCTAGCCAAGCTGGTGATGCCTCTGTGACAACATAACCAAAAAAGGGCAAAAACACTGCACAGATAGAGGAGGAGGAGGGAAAACAAACAAAAGGAATGAGAAAAAGCAGAGAACACACAAGTCAAAGAAGGAGAGGGAAGAGGTACTCCAGCCACCAGAACAGAGATTCCCCTGCAGCCCATGGAGATACCACAATGGTATTTCTCTGCAGGCCATGGAAAACCCTACACTCGAGCAGGTGGATGTGCCCCAAAGGGATCTGCAGCCCATGGGTAGCCCTACTTTGGAACAGGGGGAAAATGTGATCAGGAAGGAGCAGTAACACAATGCCTATTTCTCAGACACCCTTTGCCACTTTGAAACAGGAGCCAAGGAGGAGGCGATAGAGAAGTTTGGAATGAAGGAGTGAAGTTGACCCTGGGAAAAGGGGGAAGAAAACTGTTGTTTTAATGTTTGTCTTTGTTTCTCACTACCTGAATCTGTTTTAATTGGCAATAAATTATTTTTTTTTGCAAGCCAAGTTTGTTTTACCCATGACAACAATTGGTAACTGGTCTCCTTGTCTTTATCTTAACCCATAAGCTTTCTTAGCCTACTCTCTTCCCCTGCTCTGCTAAGGAATGTGAGTGAGTGAGTGGTTGGTTGGGGGTTTGTCCCTTGGAAAAAGTTAACCCACCACAGTATATTAAGATGGTGGGCATGACTCAGACATTTTTACCCCAGTTTCCTCTATATACCATGGTAATACTGCAAAGAACTTGATGGCTAGTGATGGACTACTCTCTACAGATACCTTAAAGGAGGCTGTAGTGAGGTGGGAGTTGGCCTGTTCTCCCATGTGCCTGGTGACAGGACGAGGGGGAATGGGCTAAAGTTGCGCCAGGGAAGTTTTAGGTTGGATGTTAGGAAGAACTTCTTCACTGAAAGGGTTGTGAGGCACTGGAACAGGCTGACCAGGGAAGTGGTGGAGTCAACATCCCTGGAAGTCTTTAAAAGATGTTTAGACATACAGCTTAGGGATATGGTTTAGTGGGGATTGTTAGCGTTAGGTAGAGTTTGGACTCGATGATCTTGAGGTCTCTTCCAACCTAGAAATTCTGTGATTCTGTGATTCTGTGGACTCTTGAAGCAACTAGTTTCTCCACTGCTCTATTTGTCATTTTGTCTTTAGCAGCCTTAGGAGTGCTTCTTGTTATATGCTCAATGGGGCAGCACCTATTGAATAGCCACTAGCTACAAGTCTCCTCAGACAGCTGAATAAAGTTGAATATTCAGCATAACTTTTAAAAGGCACTGGTTATATGAGGTTTGCATCCCAGGACTCACTTTCAGAGAAGGTACATTCAATCTAGATTATTTAAAATGGGGTAGATCACACTTTCTATAATAGTGCAAAGAGGGCTATAAGTATATAACAGTTAGTGAGGAAATCTTCCACCTGGAAGACGAGCTGCACTACAGCATGCCATTGACATATTTCTGTGATTCATGGAGTAGAAAAGTTGTACCTTTTATGCTGTAATGCATAGTTAATTCATTAAAAAAAATAATAAAAATAAAAATAAATAAAAAAGAAATCAAAGATTACAAATAAAGACTATTAGAATAATATTGTATAGAATAATGTATTTTAACTCCACAAATATGCCTAAGCATCATGAAAACAATACAATTCTTTTGATTTAGTATGTCAATAACCTGAGTCATTAAGTATATCTTAGTATGTTCTCCCAATTATTACTGCAATTATTTTAAGATTAAGGCTACCTAAAGATACACAATATGATGAACTACAATAATTCCTCTAAAATGTATGGTCTAAAGATATCCTACTGAACTGTGTATAATGATTTATGGTCTGTTAGTAAGAGATGCAATTTAATTGCACTTTGGAGCATTCATAAAGTGGCAATCATCATGTCACAGAGTACCTGCAAAATGTCAAACTCTAATTATTTTCATGACAATGTTTCTCAGATTTGACTCTGGTAATCCTTCACACTGAAGGCTTATCCACAGAAAATGAAACATCAAGTAAATTATGCTCAGCTGTCTTCTTTACCATGTGCTATTTTGTCTAAATTTTGTCAGAGTGTGTACACAGGAAGGTGATCTGATATGTTATGGAGCTAATCCTAATTCCCTTCTATGTACAAAGCTTTAGTTAGTTTAGAAAACTATGCCAGTTAAATGATAGGTAGATACATAGATAGATAATATATTTTTTTCAGTAAAATAATAACATGATAAATTTTATCTCTGTAGTCAGATTCCAATCTACTTTACAGTATGTTGACACCAATAAAATGTACTTCATTTAATGAAATTAATCTTATACACCCGTATACTGATCAGAATGAAGCCTACTTTTCTCAATTTTGTCAGGAAAAAGAATAGGAAACATTGAATTAGCTAGTCTATGAAATTTGCATCTCCTGATTTCAAAGTCTAAGTTTACAAATAAATGGAATCATTCTGTGCTCTTCAATCATATTCATTTGCTCTTCCCAGTTCTTCTCTAGCTGTTTTGGTGAACTTGTCTCTGACACTTTTTCCCCATTTAGTAGTGTCACAGAGATTCCCTCATGCCTGTATTTCATAGTCACACTTTGATCTTTCCCTCAAGATTCTTTATTCATCCAGTGCTTCAGATCCTTGCTGTGATTATCTCTAGATACATTCCCCACAGTATATGTCTGGAGATTGTTCTTGGCTTTCCTAGAGGCGTGTTACTCACACCAGTGAAATTCAAACAGGAGCCCAAGGGCAGATCTTATTTTGAAAATCCATAGTGGTAAGTCTGCATGAAGTAATTACTTACTGCTATATTCATATAATATGCCTCCAAAATTTCAGGCACACACCATAAAGTAGAATACAGGAATAACAACCCTGAAAGTCCTACAATCAGAATAAATGGAAGAAGACAGGAAATATCATTTGAAAGTCACAAATAAAAACTTGTAGAAAAAAAGTACTTCAGTGAAAATTATGGTATTTTGTGTCTGAGCTGTGCAAAGTGGTACCAATGGCTCTCAGATCAGAAACTGCCTTTGTGCATACATTTTGCCCAAGAGTTACTTATTCACAGATCTCAAAGGAAACATAGAATTTGTCCCCTTATTAAAAACCATAACTACTATATGTAGTTCAATTTTTAAATTACCTGAATATCACATGAAGAACTGGTGGAAGTGCAGAGTTCTTTACTATAGTGACATAGGCTTGTAGTAATTTATAAAAGCAGATCTCCAACAACTTACAGAGACAATTTACATTGTATGTCTCATTGGATGTAATACTGCTTGGTTGCAAAGGCTTCAGTGTTTTTCTATGTGTAAAGTCTTTGCAATCAAAGTTCAAGAAGATAGTCTCTTTGCAGCACTTAACACGTAGGTGCCAATTCCATGGTATAGAAACATAAACAAAACACTAAAGTTGTTTACACAAGTGGGTTCTACAATGTTAATCTTTCTACAGTGCATTTCTTGTGAGCAGGGAATTCTGGGGAGAGATTCATGCAGAGGGAGGGAGATTCCTTCATTTATATACTTTGATTTGTGGGAATTAATTTGCCCAGGGGTCTCCATGAAAATGTTCTCAGTATCAATATCATAGAAAATTTTCAGAAGAATCATTCTAAATGAGAGTCCTTCACCTCAGAATACCCATACTCAGAATGCAAGAATATGTCTCTGACTTCAGGTCAGTGCCCCAATTCACTAGAAGAAAGAGAAGAAAGAGGATTTTGAATAAAACTTTTGCATTATTTGTTAGTGTTTTACCACAGAGAAAGTGTGAAGACACAAGGGAGAAGGAAGCAGCCTCATTTCGCATTTATCTGAGAGGTGGGTTACACACCTGGGCCTTGCTGCTAAGAAGAATAGAGAAAATCTGTTTCCATATCCCACAGTGTTTTAGGGACTGCATTGCTCAGCACAACAACAGAAATGAAGGAGCACAGAGAATCTTACTGCTGGATGCACAATGTGGGATGGATGTTAAGCAGCAATTTTGAGAACCTATCCCTTGTGTAATTTTCTTCATGACTCTTGTCCTTATTTCTTACTTATGGAAATGCACAAAGATCTGGTCTTACTTAATATATGTTTTTGTATAGGGAGAGAGAAAGAAAGTCAACATTCTCAGCTATATTAAATAAATGGCTTCCTTACTATCCTTTTATTGTTAAGCTACCATTGTAACAAATAAAAAAAAACTATTAAAAACAGTTTTAGGCAACAGAAGTATGTTGCAGGACAAGAGGATATGTCGCAGAAGTGTCCTGTAATGTAATATTAAGCTCTTCAATTTATGGTTGTTTTCTTCCTTGTGGTGTTTTTCAATGCACTTTTATTACAGGCTCTAAATTATACTTTCACAGGAAAGGTCTCTCTTTAAACCTTTAGGTCAGATCTTTTCACACTGAATCAGTCAGTTTTAAAGCTGGCAAAATCCTTGGCAGGCTTGTAAATCTTTCAAAAGATGTTATCCAATTATCCTTCATGGTCCACAGGCTTCTATGCTGTGACAGTTTCCTTCTATGTGAGGAATTAAGTGCTCATGAAAGGTTAGGAACCAATGGAGTTGAAAAGTAAGCCAGCACATTTTTCTACAGTTAGATATTACGGCTAAATCTACAGAGACAGCATAGAGATCTGTAAAGAAATTTTATCATGATCAAGAACATTGATGGTCCTTTGAGACAAGAAGCACAATTAGGCCAGAAATGTTAGTTTATATTTTCTTAAAAGACAGTTATGTTAAAACTGGAAAGTTCTGCATGTACATGTAATGCCTTAAACCTTGCATGGAACTATCAAATAGATTTTATTTTTATCTGTACATGTCATAAACCTTGGTCTTTGTTATATGTAATATATATACTTCAGGAAAGGTGGCAAGAGGTCATAGACTTCCTACTTTTTTAATATGAAAAGGAATATAGTGAGGAGTGATCTCTAAGTTTTTCTGGGGCTATTTGACATACTTTTTTAATTCCTTTATAATAAAAGATAAATATTTATTAAGATGTCTGTTAATATCAGATATAATTTTAGATCTCAGCAGTTTTTAAGCTGCAGTATTTATTCCAGTGCAATAAACTTCAGTTACTGGACTATAGCAGAAAAAAAAAGAAAATTACTATATCAATTACACATGTAGCTTGAAAATATTATTTAATGTCACTGTTGGTCAGGATTACTAGAAAAATGCCCCTTCAAAACCATTACCAGGTTAATAAAATCTCAGTTGAGAACAAATGATAAAATGTATGTTGTCTCTTTGAGAGAGCTTAAAAAAAATGGGCTTTTTAATGAAAAAAAAAAAAAAAAAAAAAAGGAGGTTACAGTGAGCAAAGTTCAGCTGCACTGATCCTGTGGTAGAGTTACACATGTAACTTAAGTTAGACATGCTGTGATTTTTACATCTATATATACAAGTATATTAAGATATACATATTCATTGTTTTGGTATACACATGTACCTAATGTTCATTTTTTTCCACCTCATAGTGAGAAGTATTTTCCCAGTTGAATATCTGAAGACTTACATAAAAATCAATTTCTACTTCAGGCCCTTTCTATGTCTGATTTTCAATTTTATCTTTATAAATATTCATTTCTGTTGGTGCAAGATGAAAGAGCCTTGAAATGTGAAACTTTACACCGTGAAAATAAATGAAAACCTATCTAGTCATGCAGAATTAGGTCCTTGTTTGGTTGGTTGTTTCAAATACACTTCAAATTCTGAATAGGGAAATTAAGTTAAAAGGAATTTTCATATGCAGCATTTAGAAAGCCTTCAATTTTACAACTTATATGCATTTACAACTTATATGTATTATTACCTCAACAAAATTTGTACTCTTTTTAAATTACAATGTGAAATGGATGAAATAAAAGCTTCATATGATCTCTAAATCTATAGTCAGAGAGTTTTATGTATATAAGGAAAATGCTCTTAATCATAAGAATATATATATATATTTAAATGCCGTGGACTTCTGCATAGTACAACCTTTCAGTTTATTTTATGTTTATAGATAAAAAAAAAAAAAAAAAAAAAAAAAAAAGAAAAGTTTAGTGAGATTTTTATCCAGTTCAGATTCCACAGAGCTTGTCAATGCCATGTCTCAAGACAAAGTTGCTGTTATAAACTCATCTATCAAATAAATAAAATGTCACTGATTAATTTTCAGCAAGAAATGGATTATTATTTAAAAGGCGGTTTTCAGATTTAGTGAGAGAATACTTCTGCCTACCAAAGAGAACTGAGTGCATTAAAAATTCTGTTGTTCATGATTGTTTCACAAAGTTACAAATTATGACACAAAGCTAGAATGAAGCAGGCAAGATCCTTTCTACATTTTTTATGTAACGTTGCTGTATTTCTTTCTATTTTGAGTCACCACAATAAGTTGTTGACACTTGCACAAAAATATATTTTAGTTATTTATTTATTGGATATGGTGTTTAACAGTTAACTATTCATCCTGACAAAACGAAGATGAGAACAAAACAAAATCTTCAAGGGAATACTAGTCACAGTTTATAAATTCAGTGCTTATTTGCTAGATAAGGCATATGAAATGTTTCAGTACAACTGCACTTCACTAGGATCACTTCCTTAGGGACTTCACCTCAAATAGTGATGTGTATTGCAGCAAGATCAAGAACTATGTGTATAATAACTGTAATCAGAACCTGGTAGAGTGGTAGAGTTTGGGATTTGTTAAAGCAAAAGAGAGAAAGATAGAAAGAGTGGGAGAAAGAGCAAGAGAGAGTGAGAGAGAGCGAGACAGTGAGAATGAATGAACAAAAGAAGGAAGGAAGGAAGGAAGGAAGGAAGGAAGGAAGGAAGGAAGGAAGGAAGGAAGGAAGGAAGGAAGGAAGGAAGGAAGGAAGGAAGGAAGGAAGGAAGGAAGGAAGGAAGGAAAGAAAGAAAGAAAGAAAGAAAGAAAGAAAGAAAGAAAGAAAGAAAGAAAGAAAGAAAGAAAGAAAGAAAGAAAGAAAGAAATGAAGAGGAAGAGAAAGATTTCACTTTATTAATTCAGAAAGGAATGTATTTTTAAAGAAAAAAGAATATAAATATTTCTATAAAAATAATATAGTGATGTTTTTATTGCTCCTTTATTCCCACCTTTTCTTTTTGCTAAAAATAAAGAGAAGAAAACAACCAAAATTCACAAGTGTTCCATAAATATTTCCCCCAACATATTTGATGAGTATAATTTTTGACAGAAGTCTGTTTGAATGATGATTATTTAACAAAAATGACTGAAGACTAAAAAATCAATTTGATTTTATGAGCTGCACAAATAGATGTTATTACAATATATAAAGTTCGTTCCATCTCTTACATTTTGTAAGAAGGATATAACCACTTTTGCCTTTATTCTGACTAGAGATCCCAAGTAATGACTCTAGAAAGAGGCATTGCCATGAATTTAAGATTGGGTCTCTAGATCCAGTAGCTTATTTTATTGTCTTCTCTCCTAGTGACATTTCTACTGCTTCTCCAAGTTTAGTTGACCATATTATGAATTTTGGCAGACATACCAAACTATTAATTTATTAGTTGCTCTAAGGGGTGGTTTGCTGAAATAAGATTTATCCAGTGGATTATCTTTTTTTTTTTTTTCAGTTGAGGGTTGTTTGTTTGTTGGTTTGTTTTTAAATCAGTGTTCTTTTCCCTTTTACTAAGGTACAGTATATTGTGAATGATTGCAGAAAAATATGGCTATATGAAGAAGAATTTGCTGACTTCCTTAAACAATTTTTCCTCCTCTTAAGTTTGGATTTTGTTCCCATGAAAATCAGTGATTGGCCTGGGTTGGACTTCAAGGATCATTTAGTTCCAATTCTCCTGCCATAGGCAGGGATGTCACCCACTAGACCAGGTTGCTCAAAGCCCCATTCAACCTGGTCTTGAACACCTCCAGGGATGGGGTCACGACCTCTCCAGGCAACCTGTTCCATTGCCTAACCACCCTCTGAGTGAAAAATTTCCTTCTACTCTCTATTCGAAATCTCCCCTCTTTTAGTTTAAAACTATTTCCCCTTGTCCTATCATTATCTACCCAAGGAAAGAGTCCTTCTCCATCCTTTTCATAAGACCACTTTAAGTACTGACGTGAGGTCACCCCAGAGCCTTCTCTTGTCAACTAAGTTTGAGAAAACTTCTTATATTATTCAAAAAATGAGACAATCATTTCAATTATTTTTGGAAATATTCTTTAATCTATTTCTATTATCTAAGGCTTTGAATATTGCAGTTGAAATCTGAAACAGTTTCAACAATCTAAAACAGAAAAAAACATCAGAATGAAGTGAGCAACTGTATTTTATAGCCTCTTTTTTTTGTTTGTTTTCCATACTCTGAGATTGTGACTTGATTTAGTATGGAAGCCTTAAGCATGAAGAAAACTTTCACTTACATTTTGTCTCCACAGTCTTTCTAGTCTTCTTACGAACTGCCAATGTTAAGACATTTACAATGTTTAATTACCTGTCTTCATCTAAGCAGATGGCAAGATTAAATTAGCATTTACTAGATATAGTTTTGAGTAATAGCTTTCATAGTTATTTCATCTCTTTCCCTTGCCTTGATTGGGCATTGCATGCATAATTATTATGTTTCTTTTCTTGAATGATAAAGGTTATTCAGCCTTAAATCACTAATGCTTGATGTGAGATCATGATGCCACTCCAAAGATGGCATCATATCCATGTCAGTCATAAAGATGGAAAGTATCTGCTATAAATATTAGCTTTTACAGATTCTCTAATCACTTGGGGCTTGTATGTTTTTTTGGTGTTGTTTTTTTTGCTCGTGTTTGCCAGCCACTGTGGGCTGGCAGTCATTGCTGATGCAAATGTCTAAACTGATAGCTCAAGCTACGTGGAGGTATCTCTATGTCATTTGAAATGCTCCACACCTTGAAGGATTAGTCATTATGAAGAAGGCAAGCAAAAAGTAAGCAGAGGCAGGATGGGCCAAGCAACTGAGAATTGTTGCAGCTTCTAGTATGATTTAAATTGGATTTTGACCTAGTCCAACTTGTGAGTGATTGCTTACAGCTCTAGAGTCATTTAGTGATGACTGGGTTGTGGAAAGACCCTAATTTGCATGATCTGTGACACAGTGAAACAGCAGAGCATAATTACTGAATGATTTCTGCAATGTGAACATTCACTCTGAAACTGAACCAAGCTAATTAGGATACTTGCATAGACTGCTTAAGAGGCAGAAAACGTTTATTCACTCCTGCAATTTCAAACTGAGCTTTTGTCATTTTTTATTAAAAAGTTTGAATTAAATTTAAGATAAAAAAGCATTCAATATTTTGCCAAAGTTATGACTGATTTCAGTAATTACTCTGCTGGTTTGTACTGCTTTGTTTCATCCATCTTTTTGATCTATTGAGCAATAACTAGTACAAAATAAAGTAAAATGTATAAAATGTCAAACAGCTTTTAAATAAAATCACCCAGGTAAGCCCAAGATCATTCATTTGTTTAACTCTTAATATACCAGAAACTAGAACTTTTTTTTTTTTTTTTTTAATTAAAAGTGTTCATTTACTGTGAAATTCTGTTACTCTCTTCCTTGTGCTTTTCAGCATATATGGCTTAGAGTTCACAGGGCTCATGTGAATGAAGAGTAATTTTCATTACTATCTTACAGAATCGCAAAATACTTGAGGTTTGGACATCCTGTCCAAATCCTGTTTGAGACATTTTCACAGAGGTGTTTTCCCAGGACTATGTCCTGTTGTGTTTGGAATATCCCTGAAGAATGAAGACTCCACAACCTCTCTGGGCAACCTGCTCCAGGGTTTCACCATTCTCACATGAAAGATTTTTCTTATGTTTAAATGGAATCTCCCGTATTTCAATTTGTGCCCATTTCCTGTTGTCCATTCATGGGATATCACTCCGTCTTGTCAGGTTTTCTTGCCTATTGATAAGATCCATCTCTAAGCCTTCTCTTCTACAGGGTAAGCAACCCATTCTCAGCCTCACCTCATATGAAAGATGCTCCAGACCCTTAATTATCTTTGTGGCCCCTTACTTGACTCACTCTAGTATATCCCTGTCTCTCTTTTCTGAGGCCTCAGACAAGCACTCCAGACACATCTCACCAAAAGCACACATTGCCAGCTCATATCCATTTTTTCAATCCACCAGTATCCCCAAATCCTTCTCTGCAGGGCCACTCTCAACCAATTCATCATGCAGTCCATGTTGTTACTGGGGACTGCCCTGACCACAGTGCATGATCTTGCACTTGACATCACTGAACTTCATGAGGTTCACATGAGCCCGCCCACACCAGCTTGCAGGAAGGGACTGTTCCTGAACTCAGAACATGTAATTCTTCAAAAAATCAACCAGCTCTCCTGAGCTCTTTTCTCTCCAGGACCACAACAGCTGTCATTCTTCCAAGCCCTGAATAGGCTAAAGCTCTGCTCTCCTGATGTCCAGGACTGATGAGATGGCCACAGCCTCCTTCGGGCCCCAGATAGCTCTTCCTTGTTTGTAAGTATCAGGTCCAGCAAAGCAACTCCCGTCGTCCACTCCTTGCTCATTTGTGTCAGGAAGTTGTCATTAATGCACTCCAGAAATCTCGGTCATTATTTGTGTCCTGCTGTATTTTTCCTCCAGGAGATATCATGGAAGTTGGAATCTGCCATAAGGACAACAGCCTGCAAACATGTGATCTGAATAAAGCCCCAGATTCTTCTTCCTGTTCAGGTGGTCTGTAGCAGACACTTACTACAACATCACCCAAAATGAGCTGCTCACTAATCCTGACATAAATTCTCACCTGGCTCCAATTCCAGCCCTAAATAGAGCTCCATGCATTCTCACTGCTCTCTCACATAAAAATCACAGAATCACAGAATCACAGAATTTCTAGGTTGGAAGAGACCTCAAGATCATCGAGTCCAACCTCTGACCTAACGCTAACAGTCCCCACTAAACCATATCCCTAAGCTCTACATCTAAATGTCTTTTAAAGACCTCCAGGGATGGTGACTCCACCACTTCCCTGGGCAGCCTGTTCCAGTGTCTAACAACACTTTTGGTAAAGAAGTTCTTCCTAACATCCAACCTAAAACACTCCTGGCGCAACTTTAGCCCATTCCCCCTCATCCTGTCACCAGGCATGTGGGAGAATAGACCAACCCCCACCTCACTACAGCCTCCTTTAAGGTACCTACAGAGAGCAATAAGGTTGCCCCTGAGCCTCCTTTTCTCCAGGCTGAACAATCCCAGCTCCCTCAGCCACTCCTCATAGGACTTGTTCTCCAGACCCCTCACCAGCTTTGTCGCCCTTCTCTGGACTCTTTCAAGCACCTCGATGTCCTTCTTGTAGCGAGGGGCCCAAAACTGAACACAGTACTCGAGGTGCGGCCTCACCAGAGCCGAGTACAGGGGGACAATCACTTCCCTAGCCCTGCTGGCCACACTGCTTCTTATACAAGCCAGGATGCTCTTGGCCTTCTTGGCCACCTGAGCACACTGCCGGCTCATATTCAGCCGACTATCAACAGATAGACAGAGCAGCTCCGTCTTCCTCCTTTGCTCACCTGTATCCATCCATTACAATACTCCAACCATCCCACCATGTCTCCAAAATCCCACTGAGATCATATGCCTGCAGATGCATGCAGATCTCCAGAACCTCCTGTTTGTGTGTTTATTCCTGTGCAGGTACTTCACAGAGGCATACGTTCACACTAATTTCCTAGAAAAGGTATGAAAGCTTCCCACATCATACTGTTGTCTTTTCAGCACTTCCATATTTGTGTGCAAATATGTGCATTTTCACATTTGGGGTGATCTCCTTTCAGCCCCGCTTTGTTGATTATGAGGTATCTCTCATCCACATAATCCTGCTCCTTTGCTTGCTAAAACATGCTAAGTCCGTATGATTACTTGAAAGGTCTGCTAACTAGTTTGGCCAACCAGTTGACAAAAACACTTATCTCACTTTGTCAGGAAGATCCTGTCTCTTACAGGATCATTGATCCTCGAAGAGTCTTTCATGGTCACAAAAAGACGAATCCCTGCTGTTGATGCCAGCTGCACAATCAGTTGAATGTGCAATATGTGACCACTTATCCACAAGCCCTTCCTTCCCACTCACCATAAAGACTGAGAAGAATAACAAACTTTCGATTAGCAAGTAAAGCACTACTGAAATGAAAGGGGCAGAGATTCTAATCTTAGTTGCAAAGCTGCAAATCTCATTTTAATAGAAATGCTAGAAATAGAAATAGAAATGCACAAAAATAGAAAATAGAAATGCACAATAGAATTGTGCAGTTATAAATTAGAATCTGCCCTATGAACTGTTTAATTAAAGAAACCAAACAGAATTTCTATTTTTCTCTGTTCTCAGTCCTTTATTGTGTATTTTCTTCTTGGATTGTGAACTTGTTATTGATTTTTTACTGCCTACACCATTCATTCAATAAGCTTATCACCAAACTTGGCGCTAAAAGGTGCTCTAAGCAAATGAGAAAGTGCAGCATCTTTAGTAATGACTAAGTTCTCCTTTGTTTCAAGGGAATTCTTCAGAAATAAGACTGTAGCAAGAAGTGAGAACATGGATTCAAGCATAATACTCACCAGCATGAACACAAGGAAAGATCTCATGAAAAGACAAAGGAAACAATATGCATGATTATAACCTTGAAAACAACCTTTTGATATTTAAGGTTCACTTATTTTCCCAAAGATTTACAAGCTGAAAATGCACAAATCTGTCTCAAAATTAGGTGTTATAGTCTTCATCTCAAGACATGCAATTGAAACATCACCCTATAATCTTGAAAAGAAAAACCAAGACCTTCTTACAGGGATCTGGTAGGATTACCTCATAGGGAAGATGATTACTGTCTCCAACGGGAGAGGAAAAAAAGATAATTAAAAAAAAAAAAAAAACCCTTCCTCAAAAAAAAAAAAAAAAAAAAAAAAGTTCCATTTTAGGAACTTCCTTTTAGGAACTTCTCCAAAATCTAGGTCTTTTGCCTTCACACAAGAATTCATAAACACACTGTATTCCATGACTTAGACTTTATTTTTGTTTAATGTAGAGTATTCCTGGACTCTAGGCTTGCAGTGTGTCACCGTGTACTTCCAAATAACATTATTTCAAAATCCAAAATATCTTTAAAGATTTTTTAAATGTAAAATAACATCATAAGTATCAAGATGCTAAAAGCTGTCTCTGTGATTTTTTTCAGATATTTGACTATCTGAGAAAGTGAGTGATCTATGTTATTAAAGAGTAAATAATCTATTACTCCATTTACCTATTTGCTATTTGACTGAAAGGAGGGAGCTGTAAAAAAATAAAATAAAATTAAAAAAAATAAAAAACAGAGAGAAAAACAAGAGCCCTAAGAACCTCTAGGAGATAGAAAGAATGAAAAAGTCCTTACCTGAGTTTTACTGGTAGGGTGATTTTTGGAAACTGATGTTTGTAAAGTCAGAGATTAATATCAGAAATCAAGAAAGCTAGCAAATAAAAACCCTACTAAGAAGCTATGATTTCTAGCTCACAGATAGGGAGAGCAGAAATTTTTGAGACAGAGTTACTGACAAACATGGAGCAAACTGCCTGAGGCAGTGAGATTCACTGTGGAGAGAACTGAGGAGGTACAGATGAGATGCAATCATCTGAGATGTGCACACAATTCCTGTCTCATTGGCTGTACTCTTTTGGGTAAAGAAACAGTACTTCCATTTAAAACAAACTGTTTTTCATCACTTTTAATCAGCTTACAGTCTTCGAGAGAGACATATCTTAAAAATGATTCTTACAGTTACTAGGCAGATATGTCCATTATCTGAGAAGATCAGAGGAGACAATGATATTTGCCATTCTTGCTATGTTCAATAGAGCAAAATTAGTGTTTTTGCAGAGAGGTGCTCCAGGTTCAATTTATACCAAAACATAAGATTTGGAGGAAGTTTACAGGGCTGACTAGGGAAAGTTCATTCACAAAGCTCTCCTGAAGGCACTTAGTTTATTTAAACTAAGAATGTTTTATTTGTCTCCATTTCTAAAAAGCTTTAGAACTCTGAGAATTGGTTCTTGGTTAGGCTTGGAAAAAAAAAAATCTTTCTTATACAGAAAAACTTTCTATACAGGTCTTTTAAGACAACTCTTCCTCTTGAATAGATTCTGGCTTCAATAAAATAATGAGTCAACAACAAACCCTATACAGGCAAACTGTTTGGGATTTGGCTATGTAGGTCTTCTTGCAAGATTAATTCCAACTTCTTTATGTGACCATTCCTTCAGTTTCTTGAACTTACATTTATCTACAGACACTATTTGATAAAAAAAATAATACTCTGAAAGAATATTTCTCTTTTATTCCCAGGAGTTGATGGGAAACTGAAAGTTTTAATGTTTATTCCTATGACAGTTAAACTTGAAATTCTTTATGAGTTATTTATTCTGAATGTCTTTTTTATAGCTGTCTTTCTATCTAGTCTTTACTTTTGGATAAATAGTTTAGACCTACATATGTGTATATGCAAATTTATATAACAAAACCGAAAAATATGCATTCTTAAAACTGGACAGAGGGTTATAGTTGTGAGGAATTCAGGCAGGCTTTTATGGTAGCTAGCAAGGTAAATGCTGGCCTACTTCTTATTAGGAATATGCAGCTCTCTCAGTGTCTAGGGATACACACATGAATACAGATTTGTGCAGAAACAGTTAAACTCTTCAGGAAAAAAAAAAAAAAAAAAAAAAAAAAAGTGAAGCAGAGTTACTGTTATTGTGGTTTTATAAGCTTTCTGATGTCTTTGCTACCAAGTATAGAATTAGTTGTTGTATTACTGTAGAATCTAACATTTCTCTAAGGGGTTCTGAAAGGGGTTCTAAAATTTCTCTAAGGGGTCTTCACGTTGTGTCAGAAACAGTCAAATTCAAAACAAAACAGAGCCACCACCCCAAAGAAGTTTCTACTATGAAGATTAGATCAATAAACTTTAATCTACTTCTTTTACCTCAATACTTTTGTTCAAACCATAGGAAGAATTATGTACTTACAATACCAGAATTAAGCCAGCTGATCTAAAGCATTCTATGGCATGCCAACCATTTTCTTCCAACAAAGAAATTACCCACTGCTGGAGTGTCACTTGTGATCCAGGAAACTACTGACAAAAAAATGAAGCACTGAATACATCACAGAAGACAGAACTCATCCAGAGAAGGATATCTCAGAAAACGCAGATGAATCTCACTAGAGATCTTCACCTTTCTGATGAACTTTTCTCCTAAACCCATTTAGCCCTGGATAACTTGTTTTATTCCCCACTGGGGTTAAAAGAGATCCACCTGGTGTTAAAAGAGAAATGTGAATTTTCAGTTACCTTGAAAGTTCTGAAGTGACAATAGTCATGTTGGGTGTAAGGAGAATAAAAACTTTCTTTTTTTTTAACTATTTCAGTAAGACAGATTTTCATACTAATTTATTTTTTTTAATTCATCAGCCAACAAAATGCTAACAGTATGTACTTCTTTATATGATCTTTATCAGACCACCTGAGATCTTCCCTGAACAGTACAAGAAAACAGTACGTCCTTTTTTCAGGACAAAGCACAATCATATCTCAGATTATTTGGTATTATTACCTCTTCTAGCTATTTTACCTAATTAAGATAGTGGCATAGAACACTGTAATTGCATTTTACTTCCCTTCTTTTTGTTTTTCTTAACTTAGGCAGAACTAGTATTTTTCCTAAGAATGCCTGGATTCTCTGACTCAGCATGTTATTGTAGTGTGCAGGGAAGCTGGAACACTTTCAAACTCACATGAACAGATAAATGCCATGGTTTTCAAGAAGGCTATAAAGGTCATATGCAGATTTCATTAAGATTGACAGGAGACTTTACATTGACCTTAATGGAAACCAAATTACACAGAGAAGTGGTTTATGCTGATTCGCAAGACAGACCATACCCTTTCTACACATAAGGTAGTACTACTTTGGAGAAATTCTTCAAAACTAGAGGACATATGGGCAGGGAATGCACTTGAATTGCCAGAGAGAAAGAGTGACAAAGAGAGTTCATACATGGACAATTACAATTGATACTTAAATCTGTAGTTATCTTTTGCAAGATGACTTTTTTTTTCCATTATTACTGTAATAATGTACACTTAACTACGTTTATAGGAATATTTCAATGGTCCTTAAACATTTTGAATTATTGGAAGCGGGCATCTAGAGACTCATGGATTTCAAGTCCATATGAGATGACTGAATATAGCTTTGTTCTTTCCTTAACTGTAGAAGACTAATTTTCATCTTCTTCCAAGAGATCTTAGAAACCTGATTTCATTATATTATTTCATTAGAAGTTTGTTCTAGCATTCATCCTTACTATGAAAACCTTCTGTCCATACTTTCCTCTGAATTTGCCTGATTATCTCCAATATCAAATTGCAGGGTATGAACTGTCCTGCTTCATGTGCCTGAGTGAACAGTGGCAAGCACAGTATCCATGGTCAGCACTGCTGCCAGTCTACTTGTTGTGGTTCTGCTCGAGTTGGCAGCCGAGCGCCACCACAGCCGCTCTCTCACTCCCCCTCCTCAAAGAGGAAGGGGGAGAAAATACAATGAAAGGAGCTCAAAGGTTGAGATAAGAACAAGAAGATCACACAGTAATTATTGTAACAGGTAAAACAGACTCCGCATAGGGAGATAGTAAGATTTATTGCTTATTACTAACAAGCTAGAGAAGTGAGAAACAAAGGAAAGAAACCAAAAGCACCTTTCCCCCCATTCACCCTCTTCCACCTCCTCCCCCCGAGCAGTGCAGGGGAACAGGGGAATGGAGGTTATGGTCAGTCTACAGCGCTTCTTCTCCGCCGCTCCTTCTCGGTCACTCTCGTCCCCTGTGCTGTGGGGTCCCACCCACAGGATGCAGTCCTTGATGAACTGATCCGGCGTGGGCTTCCCACAGGCAGCAGCTCTTCCAGAACTGCTCCAGATATGGGTCCGTACCACGGGGTCCATCCCTCAGGAGCAAACTGCTCCAACCTGGGCAGCAGCTCCTGCCAGGTCACCTGCTCCTGCGTGGGCTCCTCTCCACTGGCTACAGGTCCGGCCCAGAATCTGCTCCGGCAGGGGTCTTCCACAGGCCGCAGCCTCTGTCGGTGCAGGGCCACCTGCTCCACCGTGGTCTCCTCCACGGGCTGCAGCATGGAACCCTGCTCCACCGTGGTACTCCATGGGCTGCAGGGGGACATCCTGCTTCACCATGGTCCTCACCACAGGCCGCAGGGGACTTCTGCTCCGGCACCTGGAGCACCCCTCCCCCTCCTTCTTCCCTGACTTTGGCACCTGCAAGGCTGTCCCTCACTCCTCTAACTGGTTCTCACTACTCTCTCTCAGCTGCTGTTGCACAGCAGCCTTTTTTTGTTTCTTAAATCTGCTCTCCCAGAGGCACAACCAACATTGCTGATAGAGGCCACCTCTGCAGCCCCCTTCTATCAAAACCTTGTCACATAAACCCAATATAGTGTTTCAGATACTTCTGATATCAGCACAGCAGTGTTTTTGTTGGTTAACTGATGCCAAAGGAACCTAATTTAATTCAGTGAAATTGTGGGTGTGCTCATGTCCTAGTGCTGAGCATCCTCACTTAGGATACTTCACTGAGCACATTCGGGGTTTCTTGTGATCAGACCAGTTCTGGAGAGGTCAAACACTGCTTCAGTGTCAGCCTTTGAAATTGAAAGTGCAAGGGAATCCACAAGGAGTCAGGCCTCTCCTGCAGTGAAGAAGGAAAAATAGCTCTTTATGTGATATCATTTGATTATTGTTTCTTTTGTTTGCATGTTAGTGGGTCTAGTCCTACCCATCTTCCCTGAGGGGAAAAAAAAAAAAAAAAAAAAAAAAAAAAAAAAAAAAACTATCTTGAAGTCAAAGAATTTTCTGCTTTTCAGGACCAACAGGTTTGGGCTGAGGCTTCCTTAGTGGAGTGAATAAAACTATTGATCTTGCTTTGTTATAAAGAGATATGTGTTCTGTACCAAAATGTAATTTTATTTTATTTTATTTGAGGATATATTAAAACAGTGCTTAAGGAAGAAGTAGAATGATTAAAAAATGCCCCAAATTATTCAGATAATGAGTATATTCATTAGTTTCAGGAAATGTATATAACAGTACATATAAAATGAAATATGTCTAAAAATCCTTAGTATGCCGACTTGTTAGAAAAGTTTTTTATTAAGTTTAATGATGCATGGACACCATAGTCTGTGACAGTGTTTGAATTCAGATTTATTCTTCACTAACTGGAGTTAAATTTTCTGTTAGCTCTGTAACGACCAACAATAAACACTCACGAAATGACAAAACACTACACTACCTCTAATCTCATATTTTAGAAAGAGATTCTGCAGCAAACTGGTGAAGTAAAAAATGGTAAAACCATACTATTATGGATTATTAAATGACAGTGATTCAAAAAGCTGGTTGCAAAATTCCTGTTGATTTGCTGGAAATCCTGAAGAGTTATACTTCTTATGCTGAACTTCTGAAAAAAATTGCTATATTCCCCAGAGGAAAAAAAAAAAAAAAGTATGAAGGTAAAGGGAGGTTATCTTAAAGGAGATTTGAAACTGTTTTATCTACAAAATGAAAAATTTGCTTTGTGCCTGGAAACTAAGCACTCATATGGCAGGTTTTTTTTTTTGTCCCTAAATGTAATGCAAAGAGATTGATACTAACATTAATGTAATTCAGAAGAAAAGGTATGAATAAAAATGAGAATTAAAGAATGGAAATATATTCTACCAAAAACTCACTAATAATGTGCTTTTTGCTTTTAGAATTCTGCTTTAGAAAAGATTAAGAGCATAATTCACCTCTGTGACCAAGCAGAACTTTGTACAGAAAACAAGGTTGAAGGTTTTAGCTCAAATATGGAGGGGATGCCAGAGGCTGAAGGGACTCCCATGGCCCTGGAACCTCTCTGGCATACAAAAATAAGCAGGAGATGGGACACCCAAGGAAGCCAGCAGTGTAGTCTCCCAGCCTGTTTGTCTTTGCTCCCCAAAATGAGAGAGCTTCAAAGGTCACTCTTGCAAGCATTGTTTCCAAAATAAGTGTAAGGGAGCCACACTATATGGGCTCCAAGAGTAAAAGGATTTGATCTGAACCATGTGCAGGCACATATATGAAAATGGATAGTTGCATCTGAAAAACACATTTTTCACATTTTTTTTCAGCATATTATAAGCTGCCAAACCCCTGAAAAATCGTATCTTAATTTCTGGCCTTAAGTAAGAACATCTTGAAAAGGTACTTGGCCTTAGAATAACATGGAAGACACAGTTAGTAAGGAATAAGCAACCTGTTCTCTCATGGAAATTTTAAAGTAAAACTTCTGTGTCTGAGTTTATCTCATTTTATCAGTCAGTCTCATTTTATCTCTCCCTTTTACCAAGTGAGAGAAGCACACATTTTCAGGATATGATATACCTAATTTTGAGACAGATGTGTGAGATACATGTACTGCCTTTTGGAGGTGACATTTTTTTCTCTCCATTGATCACTAAGGTGACCTAGGATGAACTAGATCATGTTTTGATGTCTGCTTTGTAGAGAAAAGTTGAGAAGTGTTTCTCAAGTTAGATTTTTGCTTTTTCTCCTGAAATAAAATGTTCAAATCGCCCCAATCACAAAGAAATCATGAGAAATATTTTTCTTTAAGACTTATATTTCTCTTTCTCAACAATATTTTTAAATGTGTTTGCTCTTCAAGAATCAAATAATATAAATTAAAAAATATAAAATGAAATAGCTTAAAGATAGTTGAAAATAAAGAGCTTTCACCAAAGATCACAATTTTCTCAGAAATGTTAACAAACCTTTTCCCATCTTTTTTTTTTTCTTTTTCCCGAGCATATATCAGTTTCGGAATACCAGCTCTGAGAGTCCCAAGAAATTGCATTTGCTTCCCTTATTTGTTTAAGAAAAACATTGGATATAACAGACTCTCATCATCATGTTGTATCTTCATTTTCCAAAAGTCCTAATAAAAAAATATCAAGTTAAATTAAATAGATCATTCATTTATAAGTATCAAAGATTCACTATAAAAATAATTTTTTAAAGAAAAGTATGATTTCCAAAACAAGGATATATACAATATATATACTATACGCATACATTTTCTCCCTTAATATATTTTCCAAAAAGGTGATGAAAGAGAGCCAACGGATGTTTCTTTGTTGTTAAATTACTGAAGGAGAAACTGAAATTAATAAAATTACTCAAGGAGAAACAATGTTAATAACCTCCATTTATTTTTGTTTTTTAGTGTAATAGGGTTGTGTGGCCCTGTATGAAATACAGTTGCTTTGATAATGTTTTAGTCTTTCCCCCTCTTCACTCCATTGTCTTTGCATGTGTTACAGTGGGGTGAAGGAAAAACTTCATCCAAACCGTAATGCTCAATCTTTGTTTGGTTTTGTTGTTGTTGAAAATCACACTTTCAAATTCATCTTCTTGTGTGAGACTGCTTCCTTTGATGTCCTAGGATCCAATGCTAGCACAACTCACAGCAAAGTTAACTAACTGCCTGTTAAGAATTTTGAGGAGTTTTAGACTGTCTTTTTCAAATCTGCTTTCTAGTGGCTGAATCTCACAGGCACTTCAAATTCAGATGAACTAAAAAGCCACTTTTGGTGAACATAATATAAGCTTAACACAAATTGGGACCAAAAGACCTTTTGACCTTTTCTGATACAGCTTTCCACCTGAGATAGAGGTGTGCTTAAAGGACAGAACAGACAAACAAACAAACAAATATATAAACAAACAAACACTTTTTGCTATTGACTATGTGAAGAATCTGAGGGCTTCACATCACAGGAAGATTACCGGACCTTACTCACTTCCTCTGTGCTGGTTGATTTTGTCCATGCTTGATATCTTCATGTCAAAATGCTAGTGATAACATGGAAAATTATGGTGTAAAAAGTCTATTGATGCAAACTGTCATAGCTATACAGTAGGAAAAAAAAAAAAAAAAGAAAAAAAAAAAAAAGAATTATGAGAGTTTACATGTATAACTCCAGAAGTTCTGGTTCAAGTCTGTCTCTCTTTAAAATAGGTTGATACATAGGTTTAACATATTTCCTAAATTTCTGAGCAGATGGGTTTTCCTCTCATAAGAACTTTCTCCAATAAGGAACAGTTTCTTCTTTAAGAGAATTGGTTCCTATCATCCTCAAATCTATATGGCATAACTTCAACATGGTTTAGGAAACTAACCACAGAATACATTTTTCTAATGAGATTATTTAGTTAATTTTAAAAAACCTAGTTATATAAATAGTTTATTTCTTGATTAAAATACTCATTTCAGTGTATTTAGTAAAGGAAGAGTACTTAACTATTCCACCAAGTGAAATATCCTGAGGGGAAAAAAATGTTAAATGCTTCTTTTTCCCTTAGAAAGTTCAAACGCCTATGGCATACTCCTAATCAAGATACTGCTTTTCTTAAAATATAATAATAATAATAATAATAATAATAATAATAATAATAATAATAATAATAAAGTCTGTAAGTTTGGAGAATTCTGTGCAATTCTTAGTGACTATAGCTAGTGCCTATATTCAAATACTTTGAAATGTCTAGAAATTTTCTTGACATAAGAAGTTAAACATTTCCAAAAATTGAAAAAAAAAAAAATAAAAAGGCTATATGTAATGGATATCTGCCTTAGTTCTGCATACTCTATCAAGACTGTTCTTTGTGATTATATTTTGTTTATTGATATACTTTTCTTCTAAGAAACTATGTTTTGGTGATTTCAATACATTAGTCCACAATTCTAAACACTTTTTAATTTTACAAAGATTTGTGTTCTCCAAATACTAGGCACTTCCTGTATGCAAATATGTTAGATAGCGAATGCAGAAAAGCTTTTAGCCTGACTAAAAGAAGGGAAGAAAAAAAAAATTAAAAGGAGGTGGGGAATGGGGGAGTAGCAGGAAGAGAGGGATTTAATTTTTATTTTTATCTTTTACCATACATTCTACCTTTTTCTCAACCAAAGACTAAATAGAGGCATCTGATGCAAATAATGAAGTAAGTTGTCTTCCTCTTCATAATCAAAACAGAATGAAAATGTTTAAACTGAATTTTATCTTTTAGAATTTACACATAAAAGGTGGGATTTGTAAAACATGAAGTATTTTGCAGTGTGACTGTCTACATCTCAGTTAATCATTTGTATTAACTTTAAAGTCAAAGAAAAGAAGTGGGGACTTCCAAGACATGATTCAACTTACCCTAAACTAGACTTTCAAAATGGGTCAGCTAATCAGAACCCCTGTTTTCTTTCTGCATATTCTTTAAGAATTCTAAGAATTCTAAGATTAAGAGTTCTAAGACTCAGACATACACAATGTGGACATCACATTTACTTAGAAGAATCCTTCAGACTCAACTGAAATGCACGTATTTTTAAAAATAACATTCATTTGGTTATAAAATGCAATTATTTACTTACTGATAAGTAATTCGGGCTGATTATCATGTTTACCAGAATTTTTACAATATATAATGTAGAACATTTCACAGAATCACAGAATTGTCTAGGTTGGAAGAGACCTCAAGATCATCGGGTCCAACCTCTGACCTAACACTAACAAGTCCTCCACTAAACCATAAGTTCAACATCTAAATGTCTTTTAAGGACCTCAAGAGAGGGTGACTCCATCCCTGGGCAGCCCATTCCAATGCCTCACAACCCTCTAAGTAAAAAAGTTCTTCCTAATATCCAACCTAAAACTCCCCTGGCGCAACTTTAGCCCATTCCCCCTCATCCTGTCACCAGGCATGTGGGAGAATAGACCAACCCCCACCTCACTACAGCCTCCTTTAAGGTACCTACAGAGAGCAATAAGGTTGCCCCTGAGCCTCCTTTTCTCCAGGCTGAACAATCCCAGCTCCCTCAGCCACTCCTCATAGGACTTGTTCTCCAGACCCCTCACCAGCTTTGTCGGCCTTCTCTGGACTCTTTCAAGCACCTCGATGTCCTTCTTGTAGCGAGGGGCCCAAAACTGAACACAGTACTCGAGGTGCGGCCTCACCAGAGCCGAGTACAGGGGGACAATCACTTCCCTAGCCCTGCTGGCCACACTGCTTCTTATACAAGCCAGGATGCTCTTGGCCTTCTTGGCCACCTGAGCACACTGCTGGCTCATATTCAGCTGACTATCCACCAACACTCCCAGATCCTTCTCCGCCTGGCAGCTTTCCAACCACTCATCTCCCAGCCTGTAGCTCTGATTGGGGTTGTTGTGCCCCAGGTGCAAGACCTGGCACTTGGCCTTGTTGAACTTCATGCAGTTGACCTCAGCCCATCGGTGCAGCCTATCCAGATCCTCCTGCAGAGCCTTCCTACCCTCAAGCAGATAGACACACACACCTAACTAGGTGTCATCTCCGAACTTACTGAGGGTGCACTCAATCCCCTCATCCAGATCATCGATAAAGATATTAAAGAGGACCGGCCCCAGCACCGAGCCCTGGGGAATGCCACTAGCGACCGGCCTCCAACTGGATTTGACTCCATTCAGTGCAAGTCTTTGGGCCCGGCTATCCAGCCAGTTTTTAACCCAATGAAGCGTACACCTGTCCAAGCCACAAGCAGCCAGTTTCTTGAGGAGAATGCTGTGGGAAAGGTGTCAAAAGCCTTGATGAAGTCAAGGTAGACCACATCCACAGCCTTTCCCTCATTCACCAAGCACGTCACTTGGTCATAGAAGGAGATCAGGTTCGTCAAGCAGGACCAGCCTTTCATAAACCCATGCTGACTGGGCCTGATCACCTGTTTCTAGCAGTTTATGTTTTGAAATGTACTACCATATTTCCTGACTGGAGTATTTGTTTTCCCAGTGTTTTAAAATGATGTCATGTTATATGTTTTCGTTCTGATCATCACAAGAAATACATTAATGCTTTTTTCCAAAATACCAGTTTGTTCTGTGCATGATCTGGTCCTTTTTCACAGACTGAGACAAAGACAAAAGCCAACCAAATATTTAAGTCTTCTCTACTTGGTAGCAGCTGTCTTTCAACATCCTTGTAGCTTAACATGATCACTGACCTTTCTACTGTAACATCCTGACAGTGAAGACACTGAATCCTGATATCAGAGTTATAGCATCTTTGGACTTTCCAGTATGTATAAAGCAAAAAGAAACAACATATCTAATCTGTATACAATCTAATATAGAACTTTTTTTGTTTAAAACATTGAAAAAGAAAAGTGACAATAGTATGAACATATTAAAATAAAATGCATTGCAATCAAATTTCATGGAGGTTGGAAAAAATAGATTATTGATATTATATTAAAAAAAAAATAATCTAAGAATATTAAAGCTTAATCACATTGAGATCTAACCACTGTCATTTCACTTTTTATTTTCTAAAATTTTTATTGTATTTGAATTATAACAAACTAGAAAAGATGGTGATATGCATGCCTCATTTCACAGCTGCACTACTACTTGATGGTCTGCCTGGCCTTGCCCTGATTATTTAAATGAAGTGGAAGCTATAGTAATAAAGAATACTGTGCTGTAGCTCTGAAGCAGTCTTGCAAAGAATGATAATACATGAACAGGATCTCAGGGTTTTTCCTGTGGTTTCTTACAGTCTGTAAATATATATATATATATAAAGTGATAAAACAGTAATGTTTAAAATAAGAAATATACGCATGTAAAACACAATGCTTTAAAGCTTCCAGTAGCGTTGCAGCACTGCAAAGGTACTGTCTTGCGAACAGTGCCATCTAATGGTTTTCTTGAGAATAGCTGGCATGAGTACTCACAAAACTGGAGGAGCATCTTCACGTTGCATCAGAGCAGGCATCTGAACATTATTAAGAAGATTGACGATATACTTATTGTCAGAATACTGCTTTGTTATAATTTAGAGAAATGACATTTTCAGTATAATCTTATCATTTTAGGCATTGATCTTACTTTACTTCTTAATCTTTAAACTTGACTTCAACATGAAATGGTCACATAGATTGTGTGAGATCTTTATAGGTTTTAAAACTAAACTGCAATCATTTCAGCAGTGAAACTATAAAATAAAATAAAATAAAATAAAATAAAATAAAATAAAATAAAATAAAATAAAATAAAATAAAATAAAATAAAATAAAATAAAAACTTTTAAAAACAGTAAATAAAAATATTTTTTGATCTAGTGATCAAGAAATAAAAGGTCAGAATGGAAAATGGAGAAGGTATTGATAAGCAGGGAAATAGGTGAAAACCTCTGAATTATAGTGTTTACCCATTAGTAGCTAAATGTAAAAATTGAACCACAATAAGCATTTTCTCCTTCACTACTTCTATCTCCCTTTAACCATAACATACATATAAACATACTTCTTACTTCATCATTTAATTTCAAGTTATTCTTGGCTATGCATCTGTATTTTCAGTGTAGTGATTTTATAGAATGTAATATGGAACAACAACCTTTGTATACAGAAGGAATACCATAGCAGGAGCATGTCTCTATTGCACTAAGATGATTTAAAATAAACAGAACAAGAAGCTTCCTACAGAGCTCTAAGCCACCCTATAGATTTCAGTATTCCTGTCACAGAATTCTGTAAAAACCTGTAGGGATGATAACATTCTCTTAAGCTGTATAGCATTTTTTTGACCCGCAGTCACAAAGAAAACCAAGGATGATCACTGTAATAAAACTACAGGCCATGTTTTATGAAGCTATAAACACAAGCTTCAGCCACAAAATAAGCTAGCTTTCTAGCTTACCCAACAGACAGATACATTTCCAGACCCTATAAAATATCTCTGAGCTTCTAATTATTAAAGTACCAAGCTGTGACCTGTGTAATTCAGGTAATTCAGTGAGTGCCTTATAATGATGTGTACTTGATGCTACCAATACCTGTGTTGCAATATCTAGAGGAACTTCCACAGCATTTAATGAGTTGTAATTATGGTTGACCTTGTTCTTGAGGGCATGGGCTGTGCATGCATTGTAAAACAAAATTCCATTATAAGATTTCTGTTAAAGGATCTCCAGTGCTCTGCTCTCCTTACAGTGCAAAACTCCCATTATTGTTTGTACAATATGCATAAAATACATACATATGAAAAAAATCAGATATAGGTCATATCTGCCAGACTATAGAAATGGAGGGCTGGAAGATATATCAAGAGACCAGAGAGTGAAGTACATTCTACAGTCTTCTCAATAGCTTTTTTACTGTCTTGTTCCATTCTCAAACTTAGACCAATATTCCTAATACTAAATATAAAATTGTTTTTTCCTTCAGATGAAACTAATGTCTTATTGTTCTTCCCTGTACTTACTTGCTAGATACAGGGAATAACTCAACACTTCCTAATAGAGACAATGTTAAACACGTGAAAGATCAAATCATGGAGACACTGCCTTTTCCCAGTCAATGCTTTCCAAACCTTTTAGTATCTTTTAGTTTTCTTCTGAATTCTGTCTAAACTGCCTACATCTTTTTTAAAATTGGGTGACCAAAGTTGAAAGAACACTCTATCTGAGGCTTCTCCTATTCTAGTTAAAGTGTGATAATGAATTTCTTCTCATGATTCACATGCAGTGTTTTAGCTAATGCATATCAGAATGAAAATTGCCTGTTTTACTTTGGCTGTTTTACTTTACTTTTTTTACATGGATCAATGACTCATTTTTAGTTTGTGTTCAAGTATGATTTCAAAATTATTTTTTCTAGTACTGCTGCCCATCCATTTTTTCCTTTATACATATATATATATACTATTACTTTTCTATGTGATCTCTTTACTAAAGGTCTTTGCTGAGGCTCACTTTATTCAAATCTCCTCTCCTTGTGGTGACCACTTTTACTTACAGTGTGATTCCTTCCTATGTATTTCAGCAGCACAAATTTTGGAAAAGTATTTTTTATTTGGGCTCTCAAGCTAATAATGAATTTCTCAAGGTGCCATGCAGGTCAGTTGCTCCCAGAAGCCAGGCTCTCCCCGTGGGTGGGCAGGGCAGGGACTCACAGCCAGGACCTACTCCGCCACCTCGGCAAGGAGCCAGGCAGCTGTGGCTACTGGGGCACCAGCCACAGCCCTGGGCTCCAGGCACCTCCCTGGGGACAGGACAAGGCCAGGAAGGGCCTTGTAAGTCAATAAACACGTCAGTTAAGTCATAGTCAGCAGGAACAATGCCAGGCACAGATACAGATCAGGCCAGAAACAAGAACCATGGCTAAACTGCAAATCCCGAGGCTAGAAGAGGGAACACGCCCAGCTTCTCTCACCTCTTTCTCCTTCAGTCTTCCCCAACAGTCTGGGTAACAGGTCTAGACCCATGCTTGCCTTGTATGCAGGCCACAAAAGCCCTCTCTGGGCATAATGGGGTGCTCCAGACCCCAGCAGAAATGTTGTTCAGAACTGGGGCCTAGGACACAGTTGCTTTTGACCTCACCTAAAACTCACTTCCACTTTGACGAAAAGTAACCAAACACTATTCTTTGTCTATATCTTTTCAACCACATTTGTGCACTTAATTTTTGGTGACATCATCAGCATAATGATATTTTGATTCACTATGACTCGTTTCTTTGTTGAGAAGATGGAATATGAAGAGCCTTTCTTCATATTGAAGTGCAATATGAAGTTCATTTCTTTTTGACCTCTATTGAATAAGCAGGTTACAGACACAAACAAAGAAGATACACTGGTGTATGGTTTAAATATCATGGAGTTTTGATCATTTTATTAGGCTTCACTTGCTCAGAGATTGACATCATAGCAAGGTGTTCTAGTGTCTTAACAGGAATTGAATTTTAACGAATAGTTCTGTGATAGGCATGCAGTCATTTGGGTCTGAAGGTAAAAGCAGATCCTGAAGCAAGTTCTGCAAGTATTTAGGAGTGACTCAGTTGGGTGTCTTTTTGCTGCCAGGCATCAGCATCTCTTGAGCGAAGCAAATAAATTCTAATGATGCTGTTTGAAAAAACATATTGGGCAACCACTGCATGGCTTATGTTTACATCATTGTCATTTATAGAGTGATATGAAGTTTTATTTTTAAAACAGTAATAAAGCTGTGGGGTTTTTTAAGTAGTAAGTCACAGAAGGTGTGTTAGTTAAGTGATCAATACATCAATAATTCAGATGCCTAAAAAGAGGAATCTGTTTATAGCCAGGTTATTTACTCAAAACCCTATCATCTCCCATGTTTTTCCACCAGTCATTTCCACTGTTTGTTTGTTTGCTTGCTTGCTTGCTTGTATTTTCTGGCATCCCCTGTGATGTCTCTGACTTTACTCCTCATTTGAAAATTTGTATATCCTTTATTAGCTCCACCTTCTATATCACAACTTTGTCCCTTTTTCCCTTTTTAATGTACACAAACAGACGTTATTTTATGAAGTCATGAGCCCTGGAACTTCCATACATTTGCAGTAAATATTTAATCTGAATTTTCCTTCAAAATGGGAAAACAAACCTATAAATATTTTTTTCACGAGATTTTCTAAGGGTCTTTTTCGCTTGGTGAAGCACTGTAATGTAATACAGCCTTAAATATCTTGCTTAATGCTGCCATCTAACGTCCATTGGAGAGATCAAAAAAGCATTTCATTCAAACACGTGCAGTGTTCCAGCTCCCCGAACCATTTAAGGCCTATGTAGATTTTTCCTAGACTGTTTCACTGCAGATATTCAGTGAAGTGTGTAAGGGTTTAGATCCAAAACTCTTATTTAACATTATATTCATTCATACTATTAATTCATTTTTTTATGTCGAGCAGTGCAGTTACTATGTTTTTTGTTGTGTTTGTTGTTTTGTTTGTTTGTATTGTTATGTTTTGCTTTTCTTCCATACAGGAATATCCAGATAAAGGAGATAAAAATCTAGATAAAATATCTACATTAAAAATTTGAAATGTAATAGTCATATGAATTTATTTATCTATCTTAATACTTTGTACATGTATACTTGGCTTTGTTCAATATCTACCTTCCCCACCAGCAGTTAATACACAAACATTTTTTTTTCTTATGGTTTGTGAAAAGAAATAAAATTACAAATACTATTCATTTTGCAGGGTCAAGACCTGGCCCATCTCAAAAGTTATAAAATTTTTTCAATCATGAGGTTTTTTATTTTAGAATAAATTTAAGGCACAAATGTTCCAACACATATATGATAAGAAATCTATATTAACAGTTCATAAATCATATTCTGTTTCTCCTAGAATTACTTTATTCATGTCTACACTTGAGGTTAGAATGCTGAATATCTCATGAGTCTTTCAACGACATCTGCTTTTCTCCGTTGATTTTATAGGTAGTTAAACATTAGTTTGAAAAGATCTGGATCCTAAAACTTGTAATGCCTTACTCCAGCAAACAGAGTTCCAGCTAGATTGTTTTTACCACTAAGTAAGAGGATGTGCCATAGATTATGAGTATTTCCCTACCACATTAGTGCCACATTATTTGCATATGTTTTATGTCAGTGTATGGGTTGGCCGGCAGCAAGTTTGGTTGAACAAAGAGAAATGGAAGTTCTGAGCCTCTTCTTGTGCACAAACTGGTTGAGAGATCATAAAAAAGCATGTCTCTAGATGAATATGAAAAGTCTGAGCAGAATCTGCTCATTATTCTCCTAAATGTGTTATAATCTTTTTTCATTTCACAACTTTCTCATCTCTAAGGATATTATTGGTCCTTCTCCTATAAATCACATCTTTCTCCTGAGATGACTTCCCTAGAAATCCAATCTTTACTCCAATTGCTCTATTAGTAAACAACATAGATGCTGCCAGTGCAGCTGCTTGTCATCAGAAAGTCATCTTCCTTAACTCATGCAGTCTGGGATTAAAAATTTGATATATTTTCAGAAAGTCTAGGTTATATACACTTCTGTAATGTCAGTGGAGCAGTTTTATAGAATTATACTGTGGGTCAACTTAGCTGTAAACCAAACTATTTTACATACTTTTAGACTTATTCATAATACTGTAGATCATTATCACTGTGCTAAACAGCTCCTGAAAATTAACGAGTAAAATAGTTAAATAGTTCAGTGCATTGAATAACTAGGCTTTCATTCAGATATGTTTATTCCTTCCTCTCCAACAACCACCAAAATGAAACCAGAATAAGGAGCAATTCATAGAAGAAGGGATGAGTAAATGGCTGTTTCTACACTTAATTCCAATATTTTTTTCCACAGTAATGAGAATCAGCTGCCAAATGAGAACACTGTGACAGGCTCAAAGAGAGGACTGGATGAAAGAGATGAAAAAGACCTCATCTAGCTAAAATCTAGGAAAACCTTTGATGTGATGCCAAAATGACAAGTTGTTCATTTAACTGAAGAGGCTGACATTAGTAAATGAATTAGCAAATGAGATGAGCTTAGTAAATAAATTCATGAATTAACTAAGGAACTGGATAAAGCAGAGGTGGCAACAGGTTAGATGGAAAGGGAAGTTTCTCCAGCCAGGTTGAAAAAAGGTGAAAAATAGATTTTCCAGATCAATGACGAAATTGATTTTATTTAATATTTTGATTATAATAGACCTACACAAAAAGTCAGTACCTATAGTTCAGAATCTGAACCTTATGTGAAGACTGGAGATGTTAAGTACTAAACGTATCAATACTGAGGGCTGGACTTGTAAAATAAGAAGGTGTACATCAGAAATGTTACAAACATCTAAATTAAACATTTAGAGACCTATACAAGACAAATGATATTGTGACCTGAAAATTTAACAGCGTGCCTAAACGGACAGGAAGAAAAACAATTATGTTTCTCTGGATGCTCTGAGTTGCCAATGTAGTATAGCCAAAGCAAATATAATCCTTCTCAGCTACAGAAATGTTAGTTCTGCTGTCCTACTGAGAAAGTGGGATACTGCACATAATTCTGATAAACCCATTAAAGAAAGAAGAAAAAGGAAAACTTCAAATAGATACAGAAGAGATCCTGTGGGCTTAGGAAGATGAGGAAAGAAACCCAAAGAGCAGGCTTACCTAGTTTTAGTGAAACAAAGTCTGAGAAAGAATATAATTTGTGGTCCTTTACTTCTTTCACCGGGGGGCAAGAGAAAAAGAAAGGGAAACAATATATACATATATATTTTAAAAATAAAAAAATAAAAATAAAAATAAAAAAAAAATAAAAGAAAAAGAATTATAGTGAGAATAGGCCACTTTGCAGTCAAAAGAAAGAAGTAGGACTTAGAGGCATAATTTGACTGCTTTATCTAAAATTTGTACTGCAATATCAGACAAATGGCATCCTGGAAGTGCATACTGTATAGTATGCAGAAACTATATAGTATTATCATTATTATAGTATTATTATATATAGTATTCTCAGAAACGGACTCCTAAAATACAGTAGTGACTGTATATTTCTAACATTCACACATTAAAATAGAGGCTGTATGGGGAACTGTACTGCCCAGGTCCCACAAACTCAGGAGAAAATTAAAGCCATTCTGTGACAGAGATACAAAATGAACTCAGAACAATTGTTATTTGAGCCATTTATTTAGTACATATTATAGTAAGTACTGCACATACTGTCTTCAGTTCTCAAAGGACAAAAAAATATCTCCAGAATGAATGCAAGGACTGAGATTATTCAGGGAGTCCTTTTATATACTTTTATATACTGTGGTCATGAGAATACAACTGAAATCACTTTATGTGAATCAACAAATCCAAAGCAATGAATGTAGCTACTTTGGGACCATGTTAGGCCTTTTATATTTTTTGTTCACAACTTGGCATTCTGAAACATCATCTAAAATCAACAGCTTTCATATTCACCATACAGGGCTCTGAAATGCCTTGAAACACTATGATGAGCAAGAATGAATACTGCACAATTAACTTCATTTATAGACACATTCTGTCCATGGAAGTCCATTACATACAGACTATGCTTCTGATATTGTCCTTCTTTTATGCAGAGAATGCAAAGAGATGAACATTTTTCTGTTTTTATAGCTGTGATGCTAAATTATTTTAAAAACCTTTTGTTAGCTCTGTTTAAACAACAATGCTAATAGGTTGACAGACAAATAAATGAAACTTTTCCTCCATTATTAACAGTTGTTTAATCAACTCTAAGATTAATTTAAATATGATATTGATAAATATAATTACTAATCTAAAATCTATCTACAACTATTAATTTTTCCTTTGTATATGCACACAGAATGTAGGTCACTGGAAATCTCATCTGACTTTGAAGTTTTTGAATTTAGTATCAAATAAGATAATCACAATTATTGCTGTGGAATCAGTACATCTGACTACATACACGTGTAGCTAAAAGTGAGTAAGTGGATATCTCATCATCTAAGTGTTATAAGAATTTGAGGGAGTTATAAAACCAGATTTTCTAAGTATTGATGTTTTACTTTCTGAATGACATATGAATTTACCGTAGATTATTAATTTTTCTCAGATAATTTATGAATGAATGGTGTTCAGTGAATCTCAGAAGAAAAAGTCACAATAAAATCCAATAACATCATTCTGAAAATAACACTTTGAATTTCAATCTCACTGCCTTTTTCTATGAAGTATGTTGGGATATACTGCTTTATGCAGATGCAAAATATGACATGCATCAGAGTAGCATAGTAGTAGATAACATATTATACTGAAAGAAAAAAAGGCTTTCGTCAACAATATCTTTATAATTTTTGAAAACTCAAGTTACTGATATGCTGATGATATACCGAAGAGTTCAGCCATAAAATTAAAGTATTACAAAGGGAAATACTATTGTACTGCTAACGAGCAGTATATCTCTATATACAAAATGGCCCAGGTATTTAATTCCCTGAGATCAATGGCAAAGTACTAATTCACATCAGATGAGGATTTGGATTAGTATGAAAGTTGGAACTGAAAATATTCAACTGTCTTTTTTAAAAGAGAACAATTTTAAGTTGTCCAGTTAACAATAACTTCATATATCTCAATATTACTGGTTTTATTCCTTCAATTTCCTGAGATGACTGCTGACAAGATGACTTGTTTGTTTGTTTGTTTGTTTGTTTTAAAGAACACTTGTAAGAGAGGAGAATGGACCACATAGGACAAATAATGCCTAATGACTACTTCCTAATTTCTCCAGATTTCATGTTGGACTAATATGCTGGATAACTGTTTTTTGTAGGGTTTCTTGAGTTCTTAAGAGAAATACCCTACCGACTGTGGTGTTTTTTTTTTTACCATGAAGTATTTGTTAATTGATTGGAAGAAATGTAGGATTTTTTTTCCTTTATTTTGTATTTTTTTTTAATAATATATTATTCAAGATTCTTCTCATCACAGAAAATAAAAAATTGAAAAACTTACATTTTGGTGTCCTGAACTGACTTGACTAATGCTAATGATTTATCTTGAGTGCAGGTAGTTTTGACCAATGCACTCTATATTTTGTTGTTATGCTAATTAATAAAACTGTAATTGCTGTAAATTGTAATGTATTATCTAACTTCCATCATTATGTGATGGAAAAATAAATAAGATAAGATAAGATAAGATAAGATAAGATAAGATAAGATAAGATAAGATAAGATAAGATAAATAACAAAGAAGAAAAAGAAACTACGGATCCAGTTGGTTGCACTCATACTTCATATGAGATCAGAGCTGAATTCTAAGCAGATTGCTCTTTGACGTTTCTTGTCCAGGTTACCCTGTCTACAAACTATATAGCCAGGAATAGCCATACAATCTAGTGATGTGGCTGATCAAAGAGTACATGAGCTATGAGTTAACATGATGATGAGCAAGCTGAGCAGACTTTTTCAGTACTTGGTTTGGAAAAGAGGGAAGACTTGATTTCCCTCCTTTTCTCAGTGTCCTTTCAGTTCTTATTTACACCTTGGAACAGTTGGAAATTAGGTTTAACACAATCAACTGTAAATATCCAATTCCAGCATTACATTATTATACTAACCTTTCACACCTGGTAATGTGATATTAAGGTCACCTAAGGTAAAACATCAAAATAAATTGCTAGACAGATCCAATAACTATTTTTAGCCAGAATGCAAAAATATATTTTAGGTATAGCTGGGAGTTATATTACACCAAGACTCAGGAATAAAATAGACTTCAGTAATGTCAGACCTTTTGGTATAAAGTGCCAACTTTCAGCAGACATGTCCATGTTCATAAGAGCTCCAGTTCATCTCGTGTTTTGGTCATTTTCTCTTAGAAGATAGTAATGCATTTTCAAACAAACAAATATATATATATAAAAAAATAATATATATATAATAGTTGACAGATTAGTGAATTGTACTCTGAAACATACTTTAAAATTTCTGTTACATTTAGTATCTGGACACAATTATGTTAACAAAGTATTTACACTATAGAAACCAGTACCAGCTTCTCAACATCTCTTTCTAGTGTAGTTTCTCTGGCTTACTTTAAAAGGAAAGACAATTTATAAAGAAAATAATGTGTTGCTTCTAATTTTCCCAAGACTTTAAACAAACTGCAGGTACTTTGCTCTTGGTACAAAGACAAACATGAAACACCTCAGCTCCAAAGGGAAATGTTTCAGAAAGTTGTGAGAACAATGGGGTATCCTGGAAATTGCTTGATGACCTTGACAACAGTGCAGACAAGTAACAGCTGCTGCAGTTAAGGAGTCCAGTGGAAGCAAAGTGACAAAAATCAAACTGTGTATCCTTTTTGATCTCTGTACAATTCTGATAAAGAAATAATAAGCATACAGACCAGATTCTATCACTGTGTTGTAGAGTTTCAGGATCCCATCCTGCATATCTTCAAGACAATTAATGCTTTGCATCATGTTGCCCCCATTAGCTCTGACTTTAAGGTCATTGGTCCACTATATAGTGTGTGATGCAGTATGAAAATAGATTTGTACATTGACAAGGACCTGCACATAAAAAACTCACTGTTTGTGGTTTCAGTTATTATAAACAACATTCAGATTACCCCTTTGCTTTTTATAAGACTATATAAATTATGCTTTGTTTAAAATAAAAGCTGGTTACAAAAACTCTGACAAGTCAGAGAAACATGAAGGAATATGGAATAGATGGAAATTCAAAGTTTCTATTTCAAAATCTACCAAAGAAATTATTAACATCCTTCTTCCTTAAGATCCTGAGCTGTTCTCTTGATCTATTTTTCATTAATTTTTATAATATAGACTTTAAATTGCTAATGAATTTTAAATTGAGCTCTTACTATTTTTACCAACTCCATTTAACAGATTTCTGGGATCAATCCATCTCATGTTATTTTCTTTAAACAAATCTTTTATATTTTCCCTACTCCACTTCCTGTTTACTATCTTTTTAGTGAAAGAATCTGGCAAGTATCACATGCCAAATCTATCTATTCAAATCTATCAAATCTCTCTTTGATATATATATATAATATATCAGATCTGTTCAAATCTATCCAGAATTATTAGGTTTATTATTCACCAAATGAAAGTTGAAAAGTTTGCATCCACCTTAACTATTTAATTGTTAGTGCAGTTCAGCTATCTATCAAAACTAACAACTCTATTACTAACTCTATTACTAACTCTAAATCTGACCCAGAGAACCCACAGATGAGATCTCATGCAGGCCGTGACAGAATTACTGCCAGGGATGATTTCAGATATGCTGAATACATGTGTCTTCTAGTAAAGTCATGCACACAACAATTCTAGAAAGCAAATTTTGTTTCTTTTTCTTTTCCTTTTCTTCTTCAAACACAACCAAGAAAAATCTAGAGTCCTGGTCTAAAAAATAGACTTTTCATCAGTAATAATCCAGAATGTATTCCTAAATTTAAATGCAGGAAGAGGAATCCACACAAACTGCCTTGATAAAGAAAAATTTTGAAATCACACCACCAATTGGCAAAGCAAAGTAATTGCCTAGTTATTTGATTCAGTGTGTTTTCCCTCTGTCTCACTAGATGGCAGACTAAATAGGCCTTGGCTTGAAAGGAGAATCCCTTCAGGGGTCAGAAAGGAGTATCATTCTTACATAAAACGTTGTTCAAATACCCAAATATAAATGCTTTTTGAGACATCCACTTAAGCTGAACCAATATATACTCAGCCTCGGGTTACTGTGAATTATTCAACAGCATAACTTCCCAAGACAGTCTATATCTGGTGGATTTTTGGCACGTGTCCACTTCACAAATCCTGTGCAAAAGACTCACTCTGTAGTACAACTCACACAAAAGAGTGGGTCTTAACCTTAAAATAACCAAAAGTACTTTCAGCATTTTTTATGGGCTTTCAGTCTCACATGTATAAAAACTGTCCTTAAATGACACTGAAAGAATAAAAATAATGATGGATACTCTCTTAGCTGAAAAAATCAAACGGCAAAAGTGTTTTTTTGTTTTGTTCTGTTTTGTTTTTTTCCCAATACTGTATCAATTTTTAGAGATTATTCATAAGCTAAAAAATCTTGACATCAAAAAATAATAATAATACATATTTTGGAGTTAAGACTAAGAAGAATTGGTTCCATGCAAAGAGTATGGGACTGAAAAGACGTGATAATTTAGTGCTCCCATGCTCCCACTCTGGGTCTGAAACCATTATCTGATAAACATGTTTTAAACTGAACATTTTGTAAGTTACCAGTGTGCCCAAACTCCCATTATTGTTAATGGAAGCCACCTACACACTCACTAGTTTGTTGTGGATATTTTTTTTTAATTTCCTTGAAAAGTACATTATCTAAAGCACTTAGCACTGTGGTAGCTAACAGCAAACACAATTTAAACAGAGAAGCACTGATAACATGTAAAAGGGATCTTAGCATGTCTGTTCTACGTGATTGCATGCTGCTGTCCTCTTCTCTCATTTTTTTTCCATGATGTGAAACATGTTAATTTACAGTGATTATATAAGCTATTAAAAATAAATAAATAAATAAATAAATAAGGCAAGATTAACATGAGAAATAGCTTATTGCTTAGATGTGGAAAGAACTACGATTTATGGTCATGGCTTGTATATTTCACGTTGCCCATTTTAAAGCTGTGTAGCTCCACTAATAACATAAATTTGTAGTGTTACCAGTGAGACGGGAGCCTGACCCTGTTCAAGCAGAAAATAATTGTCCTACCAGCCTCAGCCTGTGTGACGCAAGGCACTCTGTCCACATGGGGGCTCTCCTAGTAATACAGGCAGTTATCCAAAAATCTTCATACACCCTATACAACACTTTCTTCAGTCAAGCTGTATGACTAGAACTGGAGAAAAACTCTTACCATTAGTAGGAGAAAATGAAAAAGTTTTATTTGATGTTTTATTTAGTCCCAGGGAGAACAGGTTTGTGTGACATGTATGTACACTTAAACATACCAGCAAAGGAGACAAGCTACTACATCACCTACAAGTGAAGAAGGCCATGCCTTCAAGAAACCATATCTTTTCTGACACTTTTATGTGAATATACTTAGATTACACCTGTGTATGTATCCCTCCTTCTAGTAGTCAATTTTATCTCTGATCTTCCCCTTTTCTGAAGGCAGGATACAGTCAGCAATCCCTATTATGTGCTATTTACAAAGATAACTTCTCAGACAAGCTGCTGTTGCTGCTGGAAATGAACCAATGTTAACTGCCTTGCCAGGCTGTTCCCATAAAATAAAGGAAAAAAAAAAAAAAAAAAAAGAGAGATGGAAAAATCTTAATTCAGGTATCTTTTGGTGCCAATCTGTTTATTTGCAAGGGAAAATTACAGAGTATCCTCTCTTCAAACAGAATAAACAATAGCAGGCCAGCTCTTTATTCAAAAACCCTTGTCTGTTTTTGCAGTCAGTTCTAAGCCTAAAAGAAGCTCACTCTGTCTCTCTCTTGGCTTCCTCCCAGAGTAGCACTCACACTGCTTCCCTCACTGTCAAGTTGTTTTCAGACCCACAGAAATATGCCCTGGCTTCATACTTGTTCACACATAGATATAGATGTGTATACCACATGCATTGCTTTGTTCATTTCAATTTAAATATTGCAGTTATCATTTCCATGTATACAAAAGGAAACCTCTCCAGCTGCTTAGGTAAGCTCCTGTTCATAACTTGTTATGCTGATCTGTGTCTAAGCAAAAGTGTCTTACCATTTTAGGCACCAATAAAGAAAAAGCACTTAACTGCACCCTCAAATAGCTTGAATAAAACAAGGATAAACAGGTTCTTCTGTGCATGGAAAAAAAAATAACACCATGAATTCCACCTCTCCACAATATCTATCTGAAGCCATATATATATATTAATCTGTTAATTATTTTGTAATAACTATGAAATACTCCTGTGTGAAATTCAGCCAGGTCATGAAAAATAGATTATCTAAATTTTGTTTCATTGTTATAGTAAAAGTAGAGGAGACTTATTGGAAATTGCAAAAAGGTATTTTCTTAAGAAAAATTCTGTCTCTTGCTTTCCTTTTTATCCTTTATTACTTTTATGGAATAACAGTGGATGAAGGAAAGTAACCCTTGTCTCCCTTGAGGGTAGCTAACTGCTCCAGCCAGGAAGGAGGTCCACATTAGGAGCATATCCACCTACTCTTTTCCACTCCAATATACTGCATTTCCCCCTGGACAGTGTGGCTGGGCATCCCAATAGAAAAAGGAACATGAGGAGACTCCGATTACAATGCAGCATAAACTTTAATGGGTATGAAGAAAGAATCAAAGCAGTGACTGCTGGAAGGAATCTGGTCCAGGCTGCCACAAGGGCAGCTGGCAGTCAGACACCCCTTCACCACATGCGATGCACATCTTCCTCTCTCACATGGCAAGAGGAAGAAAGAACAGGACACTCTCTTCTGGATGAACCCATGGCACAGGACAGCAGAAGACAACAAGGACTCACGATGCAGAGAAGAAAGCGAGAGAAGATATCTGTTGGCCATATTTCCAGACAGTACAGACTGGCACCCTGCCTTCCCTCTCTGCTCTGCAGGAGGGCAAGAGGGTACTCAGCCCATCTGGAAAACCTGGCCAGCAGCTCCATCCTCAGTTTGGCACCTGGCTTTAGGCTTCCCAGTTGATGCACTCACTGGATGTCCACTTTGGCTTTAGCAGGGCAGGCACCTTCTGCCATAGTAACGGCCTCCAAAGCCAGAGAGGCCGAAGCCCCCAGAGGAGATGGGCACTCCCTCAGCACTCAGGATGCTGCCAACAGCAGCAGAAGTGGTGGATCCCACGGCGGTGTTCTGGGGGAAGGAGCTGAGGATGGGGCCCGGCAGGGTAACCACCACAGGAGACGGTTCAATCACCACACGGGAGTCCTGGCACTGCCGCACACAGGGCTCATTGCAGCTGTTGGCAAGAGGGGTCGGGCCACAGGGACGGCACAGATCATAGCAGGACATGGCTGCGGGATGGAGGAGCACCTGGGAGAGAGGGCAGGGAAAGCACAGGCAATGTGTGAACAGCAGCCTGACAGCCTGCTCAGCAAGAAAGTAGGCATAGGCTGGGGAGCAGGGACAGGCTGTGCAACAACAGAAAGAGGCTTGTGAGCTTAGGTCCTTAGGGGCCCCTGCAAAGACAGCCCAAGACCTTCTTCCACCTCCCCCCACAGTGGCAAGCAGAACAGCGACAGAGGGAGCAGCATCAAAAAGCAAGGATCACACCAAGACCTACACAGAAGCAAAGACTTGGTCAAGGCCTGAAGACCAAGAGGATAAGGCAAGAGAAAGAAGAGAGTGAGGAGAAGGCAACTGCAGCTCACCTTGTTCACGAAGGAGGAGAAGGCAAGAGAAGTCGATGAGGAAGCCTGCTGTTCGGACAGGCTTTTATACTGCTCCAGACTGCCCCAGGTCCAGAAACACCATTTGCACTTGTAATGTGTTTACCTACAAGCTCATCTTGTATGCAAAGCACTGAAATTAAGTAAATGGGAACACTGTTTTATGTTCCCAGTAATGCTACCTTTTAATTTCCCTGTTCATGACATGCCTATTTTGCTACACAAGCTCCTTTCAAGTGACAGGATTAGAGACCAAAATATTTCCATTGGAAATGATACATCAGCACATGAAAATGATGCAGCCTGCGATGAGGGGTATCCAACCACAGGATTTGATGACAGCCTCATAACCTAAGGGACTTGCTTTGAGGATTTTAAAAATGTTTAACATACATTTCCTTCCCATCCTAAAATACAAGGCAAGACTTAAAAACACTTTCCTATGACAGGGGTGGCCACCACCAAAGCTTCACATAATACATAACTCTGTCTAAGTTAGGTATGAACTTGTCATTCAGGTTGGATACCCTGATGGCAGACAGACTGTCTGCAATCTAACATCAGGAGAAATTCACACGGTATTTGGAATTTCTTACACTGCTTAGCTCTCATGTAAAATCTGTGTCTTTTAGAGTTAATCTATAGTGATGTGTATCTAGAATGGGACACTAACTGGGGGACACCTCACCTATCATGTCCCTATTCTCCCCAGATTTTTTTATTTCTTTACTTTTTTAAGTGTTCAACCCTCCTGTTAGGTCCTTGTGCCTGCACAGAAGGCAGTGGGCTTTGGCTGTGTGCATATCTGCTGACTTCAGGATATTTCTCTATGTTAGATCTTTGTTGTTGTGAAGCCATGTAAACTTTTATGCCTTCTCAGAAACAGTGTTTCTGCATAGCATAGTCTTCAAAGTTGTAGATTAGTGCAGATAGAGACATGGACCCAAAAAGTGAAAAAGGTAATTTACTGTTATCAGTGTAAAAATAAATAAATAAATAAATAAATAAATAAAGTACTATTAAATGAAGCCTTCTGACAATTACTTTCATAGTTGACTAACATAGGATCGTTTGCTTTTTAATGTTTATTTGCATTTTTGCATTCTTATACTAAATCTTATCAATACTCAGTCTTGTTTACAGAATTAAACAATTCCTCTGCCAATGTTCTAGCTCTAGCACTCTGTTTTGATATTGGTTTTGATTCGTCATCATAGATCATCATAGTGTCTGACAAAAGTTCAGTTTTCACATGATTTTTGAGATAATCCGCCTCAAAATCAAACAGTCTTTGATATCAACTTCCGAAAAACCTCCCATCTAAATACTAAAACTCCTGTACTGACAGAGGAAGAAAAAAAAAAAAAGAGAGAGAGAGAAAAAAAAAAAAAAAAAGTATTTCTGTACTTAGGACACTTTTTATAGTCTCTTTAAGTTAATAATGTGTCTAAACTACTGTATTAAGAATGCTTATGAGGGAGCAGTAGACATATTTACTTTTTGTTATATTCACCTTTACTTTGCTCACTTTTTTTCCAGTTTCTCTAGGACTTGCTCAGCTTTCCTCTTCAACATGCCCATGAAAGTCAGACACTTTTGTGACCTCATTTCAGACCTCAGTACCTCTTGTTCTATTGCCCAGCAGCTGAGAACTGTGAAAAATGGATTAGATGGACATGGATGAGAATTGCTCTGTCTAGAAGAAGCAGTCTGGTAGAGAAAGAAAAAAGAAGTAGATAATTAGCTATTAATCAAGAAAGAGATGGTAATCAGCAAGTTGTTATTATCCTGTAGAGTCTTGCTTTTATGCACGTGTCCTGCATGTATTGATTTTCCATTCTCAGCAAGCAGACTGCAATACAACACACTTTCATAGTTTACCTGTGGCAATACTATACTTCCTCTGACACCCTAGGCTTCAGAAATTCAGGAAAGTTCTCCATCTTCTCAATGATGGAACCCGCCAAAATCTCTTTGTCATCTGAAGTGACAAGAGCATTTTCTTACTGGGATACAAATTCATAACAATCTGTGCTGGGGATTGCCCTATACCTTCAAACTGTATTCAAATTAGTAAGTACCCTCTAGGAGAAGATAAGGTCTCTGTATCTGACAACACTAAGACTAAACTGGAGAGCCAATCCTCAATTGTATCAGTCACCCCTATAGACAAGAAGAAACAATTAAATCAGAAGTCGGCTTGTTTAGTAAGACAAGAAGCTTCTCGTAAGAGGGACCAGGAGAAAGAATCAGAAAAGGCAGGCTGCTCTGCATCAGAGCAGAACAGGAAGTGCAGACAGAAATCATAACTGAGTCGGAAAACATCCTATCTATGTCCCTGAATGAGCTGTGAGATATGTGAAAAGATTTCAGCCATCACCCAGGAGAGCACATTGTCACCTTGTTGCTCTGGCTGGGGTAATAATCAAGAATTAGAGGGCAAGGAAGCCCATCAGCTGGGTTTTCTTTCTAAGGAAAAGGCCATTGACAAAGCAATTGGAAAAGGGGAAGAAGTCTTTAGCCTTTGTAGGAAACTCCTATCAGGCATGAAAGAAAGGTATCCTGGGAAGGAAAATAATGTAAATTTCCAAAGCAAGTGGACCACCATGGAAGGAGATATCCAGTACTTGACAGAATTAGCTGTGTTGGAGGTGGTCTGTAATGACCTGGACAACAATCAGGTATCCAAATACCTGGATGACATCCAGTGCATGTGATCCATGTGCCAGAAGTCTGTATGGAGCACACCACCATCATACTGGCAATGTCAGACTAAAAGGATATAGAGGCATATAGAGGCAGTGGATAGATTGGCTAGCAGCTCTGTCAGTATGAAGCAAATCTCTCATCCCTCCTATGGGCCTGTGTCTCAGATGTGGAGAAACTGGTTCAGTGGCTTGAAGAGAATATGTCTTCCTCCTCACCCATTCAGACCCATATCCCAGTTATTAAAAGTCAGCACTTTTCCACTTTTCTGCTCAAGGAAAAGGATACCATGGGTGTACACTATGTGGCACCTTGCAGGTTTTTTTTTCAGGTACATGAATAGCAAAAGAAAAAAAAAAAAAAAAGCATTCAAAACTTCTCTTGTTTCTGTTGAGCAGTCTTTCCAGACACAGTAGAAGGGCTGATCTTATTTCTGATCCTAATGACCCTTCAGTTGTGCGTTTGCAAGAATTAAGCAATGGATACTATGGTCAGGACTAGAGGGGCCCTGTCTCCAGCCAGGCAGAGGAAAGGGGCAACCAGGTCTACTGGACTGTGTAGATCTGATTGCCTGGTACATCAGACCTGCAGGATAAGGCTCTAGTGGACACCAGTCCACAGTGTACCTTAATGCCATCAGGCTACAAAGGGGTAGATCCCATCTGTGTTTCTGGAATGGGAGGGAGATCCCAACAGCTGTTTGTATTGTAAGCCAAAGTGGGCCTAATGGGGAATGAGTGGCAAAAGTACCCCATTGTGAACGGCCCAGAGTCTCCATGCATCTTTGGCATAGACTACCTCAGCAGAGGGTACTTCAGGGACACAAAAGGGTATAAATGGGCTTTTGGCATAGCTGTCTTACATACAGAGAAGATCAAAACATACCTTTCCTGCTCTCTCAAATGATTCTTCTGTTACAGGGTTGCAGAGGGTTGAAGAACAGCAGGTGCTAATTCCTACCATGATGGTGCACCAGTGGCAATATTGCACCAAGACTCCCTAATTCCCATCCAAGCTGATTCATTGACCAAAGAGCACGAAATGATGAACAAGACTTGCTCACCCATATGAACAGTACAAAATTCTGATAGAGAGTGGAGGCTAACAGTGGACTATCGTGACCTGAATGAAGTCACACCTCTGAGTGCCTCTGTGCCAGACATGCTAGAACTTCGATACAAACTGGAGTCAAAGGCAGCTGAGTGGTATGCCACAACTTATATCACTAATGCATTTTTCTCCATCCCTTTGGCAACAGAGTGCAGGCCACAGTTTTTGACTTGGAGGGGCATCCAGTACACCTGGAATCAACTGCACCAGGGGGTGCACATTTTCCATGGACTGCTGTTTGCCATGAACTGATCCAGACTGCACTGAAACAGGGGGAAGCTCCTGAACACATGCAGGACATAGATGACATCATTGTGTGAGGTGATACAGCAGAGGAATTATTTGAGAAGGGGAAAAGAATAATCTATACAATCATAGAGTCACAGAATATCCTGATTTGGAAGGTACCCACAAGGATCATTGATTCCAACTCCTAGCTTAACACAGGACCACTCAAAAATCAAACCACAGGCTTGAGAGCATTGTCCAAATGGTTATTGAAATCCAACAGGCTTGCTCTGCTGTAACCACTTCCCTAGGCAACCTGTTACAGTACCCAACCACAGCTCCTTTTGGCACCATGACTATATCTGCTACACTGAATGTTCAAAGGGAGAGTCCCCACTATACATCATGCAATTGATGTTACATGTAATAAATAGGTAGCATTAATCACACAACAGGCTTGAATGGGGAAACCCAATTGCCCAGGAGCCCTTGAAAAGACCATAGACTGGCCTGAAGGCAGAAATTTTGGAGCATCTCTGAGGAAGTGACTCATACAAAAAAGCACCACCATATAACAAGTTACCGGAAGATGAAAAGCAGTATGTTTCATTTACTGATGGATCCTGTCTTGTTATAAGAAACTATGAGAAGTAGAAAGCTGCTGTATGGAGTCCCATATGACAAGTCTTTGAAGTGCAGGAGAAGGCAGGTTGAGTCAGTTTGCAGAGATGAAAGCCATCTAACTGGCTCTAGAGATTGCTGAAAGAGAAAACTAGCCAGAACTCCATTTAATTTTGTCCTCCCTCTCCACCCTCCCACCCCCCCATCCTGCTGAGGAGAGGGAGTGAGAGAGCATCCGTGTGGTACTTAACTGCCTATCAGTGTTAAACCACAACACGCTCATTCCTTACAGTAGGTTGTCTGGCAAGGACTGAATTAAACACCTCTACTTCTGTGACCACCACTGACATTTTTGTATTATTTGTAATATCAATCTTAAGGAAAACTAACCAAAGTATCATTTTTGCCCTTCAAATAAGTGCTACTGTTCGGTTGGAAATCTTATAATAATTAGTTGTCCTGCTTGTTCTTGAAAAATGCCCATATTTGGCTTTAATTGCCTTTTTTATTCTTCCTTCTCTTTTCTTAAAAATCAGCTAAACTTAAAAATAAAATAAAATAAAATAAAATAAAATAAAATAAAATAAAATAAAATAAAATAAAATAAAATAAAATAAAATAAAATAAAATAAAATAAAATAAAATAAAATAAAATTACAAGTCATTCAGTTCCTTAAGTCCAGTAATGAACAGATATCATGGTCCCTTGGGAGTCCTAAAGGGCAGAAGGGTCCAGGAGGGCTGAATGCTCCTCACGAAGGAAGTCTTAAAGGCACAGAAGCAGGCTGCCCCTGTGTGAGCAGTCCCTGTGTGTCCCTTCTGTGAGCAGAAGAACCCCCCCACAGTTCAGGTGGAAACAGTTAGAGACCTGCTGCTCCACCTGGACTGTCACAAGTCCATGAGGCCAGATGGGATCCAACCAAGCGTGCTGAGGGAGTTGGCAGATGTGATTGCTGGGATGCTTTCCATCATTTATCAGTGGTCATGTTCAACTGGAGAGGTCCCAGATGACTGGACACTTGCTAATGTGATGCCCATCTATAAGAAGGCTCATAAGGAGGAAATGGGGAACTATAGGCCTGTGAGCTTGATGTTGGTGCCAGGAAAGGTTATGGAACAAAACGTCTAGAGTGAAATCACACAGAATGTGCAGGACAACCAAGGAATCAGGCCCAGTCAGCATGGGTTCATGAAAGGCAAGTCCCGCCTGACCAGCCTCATCTCCTTCAATGACTGGGTGACCTGTCTGGTGGATGAGGGAAAGGCTGTTCATGTAGTCTTCAGCAAGGCCTTTGACACAGTCTCCCACAGTATTCTCCTGGAGTAGTGGTGAATGGAGTGAAATCCAGCTGGTGACCAGTCACCAATGGTGTTCCCCAAGGCTGGGTGTTGGGGCCCATCCTCTATAGTATCTTTCCTGATGATTTGGATGAGGGAATTGAGTGCACCATCAGTAAGTTTGTAGATGACACCAAGTTGAGGGGAAGTGTCAGTCTGCCAGAGGGTTAGGGAGGCCTTGCAGAGGGACCTGGACAGGATAGGTCGATGGGCAGAGGCCAATGGGATGAAGTTCAACATGGCTAAGTGCCGGGTCCTGCACCTTGGTCACAAGAACCCCATACAGCATTACAGGCTTGGGGCAGAGTGGCTGGAAAGCTGTGCAGAGGAAAAGGATCTGGGGGTGCTGATTGCTGCTCACCTGAACATGAGCTGGCAGTGTGCCCAGGTGGCCAAGAAGGCCAACAGTATCCCGGCTTGTATCAGGAACAGTGTAGGCAGCAGGATGTACATGACTCTTAACTATTCCTGTCAAAAAGTTCCCAAGACAGTATATAACTTCCCAAGACTACATTCAGTTTATTTTTGCTTCTTATTCTTGTTAGTTAAAATTGTAACAGAAAATGGGACACAAACAGTCAGATTAAAATATCTAAATAGTTATTTAACAGAATGTCTAGCAGACAATATTAACTTTATAATAGCTATAGTATTGAAGTTACTGTTCAAAACTGTTGCATTGCTACAGGCAATTTTAGCAACAGAGCATTAGATCATTTGACCCAACTCTCAATGACAAAAGTTTAAATAGTCCTCTTAACTAATCTGGGAAACAGAATTGGCCTAGAGATAAATCACTGAGTAAGGATATCTTGATGTACCTTTTGCCCTGCATCCTCATTTTCTGTATCCTTGAACACATCATTATGTGTATCTACACAGAGAAAAAGTTTCTTCTTCAGTCTGTAAAATGGGAAAATTAGTAAAAATTAAAAATAAAAGATTCTTATCTCATTTATTCAGAATGTAGGGCTACTTCTATATTTTAAATTTGATTTGAGAATTGTGGACTCTAGTAAATGAAAAGAAACTAATGTGAGTAGCCCCAGTCAGTGATGTCCTTTGCTGTCATCAGCCCTCTACTAATGTCATATGTAATCATATACATATATGTATACACATAAAATATTTATCTATAAATAGCAAGATGACACAAAGTGACAGCATCATATTCTGATTTCTTTGTGTTTTTAGAATGTGTAGTTCTAATTTTTTGTTAATTCAGCTTCTCTTTCTTTTTGTGAACTGAGAACAGCAGGGCATGATATTTTTCATATGCAGTTGAAAATCAGCCATTAATATCATTACTGAAAGTCACTGCTGGATTCAATACTCCATAAGAGAACTCACTATCCTGTTTCTAAGTTGCAGTAGTTAATTTTATGTAGGTGGACTAATATGCTATTGCTTTCCCATTAACTAAATATATAGGAGGTATGAGCAATTCTGGACAAGCCTTACAGTCTTGCTTTGTTTTATACACAGTTAATAAAACACATAGTTTTTAACTGTTGCTAGCTAGTTAAGCAAGGAGAGTTAAACTTCACTCATATTGAGTCAAGCACCACTGACTGCTTTTGGTTTGCTGTGAATGCACTGGTCTGTGCTCCATTCAGGACTTGTCAGCAGTAGGTAAAAAAAAAATAATAATAATAATAATCTATTTTTTAGAGTTTTCTTTCATTTTTTCTTTTACAAAGCTTTACCAAAATGTTTCATTTAAGGTTTTTTTTTTAAATATGATTTTCTTATTTTTTTGTAATTTCCAGAATAAGATTATTTCAACCCAAAAAAAATCTTTTTTAAAGAATGTCAAAACATAATTTTTCTCTTTTTACTTAATGTACCTGTAAAAAGCTCACACTTGCTCATCATTGTCTAATTCTCAAGATACAGCAAGGGATGTAACAGAAGTACAGCACCAGATAGCACCCGGCAGCCTTCTTTCATTGCTAACTAGTCTGCTTAGCAAAAAAAAAATTCTTAATCTTCTTTTTCTCTCTCTCTCTCTTTTTTTTTTTCTTTTTTTTTTTTTTTATTTTGTAACTTCCAGTACTCTCCCAGCTTTCAAAACTTTGAAATACAAATTACTTTTGCTTCTTTTATAGAATAGATATGTGTAGAAAACTAGCCTGCAGCTAATATAATCTATTCATTTACTTTAGAGCAAAGGTCTACATACATACCCTAGCAGTGGTTTGGAACATTACAGTAATAAATGAAAGTATTCAGAAAACAGGAAAAGTATTATTCTTAAATAGTCATGAAGATTCTTTGAAAATGTGTCTATACATGTAAAATCCTTTCTCTATGTCCAGGTCATTGTCCATGCTTCAGTTCCTTCAATATTAAAAATCAAAAAATGATTACTGCTAAGCTATGCTCTACTGCAAGTTAAAAAGCTGAGTTTATGTCTTTTTTTTTTTTTTCCACAAGTATCATATTAAAATTGTATTCAATGTCTAAATATATACCTAGACATTGTAAAAGGTTTCCCTCTGAGTCAGTGAGACAAGACTTGTATATAATATAGGTGACTTGAAACCCTTTATCTTCCTTGAGATAACGGCTAGCAGGAATCGGATGCTGTGGTAACAGTGGTCTTCTGGTTGTGATTGACAGCCATCCCACCACATCCTTTAATGTTAAATTCCAGGTTATGAAATTACTTTGTTTTGAGTGTGAGATTATGAAATTAAAGCAACAGTCTTGTTTCATGTTTACTTAGTTTAGTTAGTGATGCTAGCTATACTGGTTAGCTAACCAGCTAACCAAGACCAAGACCAAGATTGTTGTTAACATTTTCAGGACAAGAGAGTTAAAAATTAATGTATCCAAAAACATGTACAATATAGACATAAGAAATTTAAACAGTATTTAAATATTGTTGTGGTACCAATGAAGAGAGCAAGCTTAATAAGACCAATTAAGTGCACTTAGCTTTAATTTATTAACTAGTATGGAAAACAACCAATTATTGTTTTTTCAACTACTTCTAAATATAATAACTAGGGATACAGAGTGGGGAGGAAGGAGATAAGGGTCTCTAAGGACACAGAGGGGAATACACCCAGCTGTTATTGACATATAAACACATCAGACACTAGGAGTGACTATAGTAAAGAAGCTGATGATTTAATTCTTTAGTGAATAGGAACGTTTCAATTGTGAAAAAATAATGGAAAATAATACTGAATAGAAAATTATTTATACCATTACTGTCAGTAAACATAAGACCTGAAGGTTTCCACAGAGCCATTAACTCTTCAAATGCACTAATTATTCATCAAAGTACACAGTAGTCCCATCAACAGCTACAAACATTTCAAATCTTCAGTACTAGTAAACTTCTATTTCTATGGAAGCCTGAATTTGCATTCTCCATTTATTTTTATTTTAGGATTACAACTTAAATAACCTACAATATCACTTTGTATTTCACTTCCCTCACACAACAAAATTGATTTAAAACAAAAATGAAAAAAAAAAAAAAAAAGAAAATGCTAAAAGGCAAAATATTGGTTTACTATAACAAACTATGCAATATTAAGCTTCCATACACTTCACCTTGCAACTTAAGAACAGCTTGAACACAACACAAAACAAACAAACAACAAAAATCTGGTGTCTTTGATTCATATTCCTCAGCATATTTGGTTTTGACCTGAGCAGAGATAAAGCTTGCACTGGTCTCTCTGGCTTATTCAGTGATATCTTTTGATTTACACTGAAGTGGTCTCCCTGTTTTTATGTTAACTATTCATTAATAAATGAAGAACAAGTAAATCTTCTTTGTAGGATGTTTAAATGAAAAACATGGAATCACATCTGAAAGTTTTGTGTGAACATACATGTGTATGAAAAGTCTTATTAGTTCATTTAGCTCAGATGTAACACAGCTGTGAAACTCTCATTTTATTGTGATATTTTGTTTTCCATCCAAAACCAAGTAATCTACAACTTATGAAAAGGAAGTTAAAATTTTTCCAGATTTTTGTTATTTTTGCTTTCTTTGTTCCCATTAAAATTCACAAGTAAAAATTCAGTTCCACCTAATTGTGTGTAATTTCTAATCATTTCACAGATTTCCTTAACCTGGAATATCATAAACAGGAAATGCCTTGCCACTTTCAACTAAATGTGTTATCGTATCTGGAGGCAATGATGTTAGCAGATAATACATCAGAGCAGATGGCAGTTGGTGTTCAATGCAAACCACAGGTCAGACTGGTATACTGTTAGTAGCCATAATAAATCATTAAGAGGAACTACCTACAACACTTCCAGGATGTGTGTTAGCCCTATATGGAATATTTATATCACAATCCATAAATATCTTCTTAATTACATACAAAGTAACAAAGCAATGTGCAATAATCTATAGCTGTTTAGGTTTTAACTAGAAATTTCTGAAGGAAAAGAGCCTTTTTGTTTTTGACATTTTAACCTTTCAGGCTGAAGTGTTTGACTTAGGTAATAAATTTTTAAAACCAAAATGAGTTCTTGCCATATGTGTGAAATGTATGGGCCATCTCTTAATTTCTACATGAAAACTAATTATAAGCAATTTGATAAGCAATTTTCCAGTACTTCATGAAAAAAAAGAAATGTGTATAAGTTCTTCCAAAGCTGTCCTCCCATTTCTGTTGGAGTCAAAAAGTCTTTACGGTTCCTGGGTCTAGCTTTTTAAGACATCATATTCTTATGAAATCAAGATTTATTTGAGCAATATCAAATACTCAGTAGGTTCCTAGCCTCTAATGCAACGCAAAACAGTCATTCTTCACCAAAATTAAACAGGGTTCCAGAGACAGAACCCCCCTCTTAGTTACAATTCTCCTCTGTAAAGAACGATTTATGGTCACAAATCAAAGTACTGCCTGAGAGCCAGGCAGACCATCCTTTTTGCCTTCTAGAAGGAGAGGAGTATCACCAGGGACTGTAGTCTCTCTGGTCATTCTTGGTTGTTCCCTTTTCAGCATCAACAGCTCCCACATGGGTAACAAAGGCTTGCCTAGGGGACAGACTGGGCTTAACATTATTTTTTAAAGATCCCAGATGCATAGAAGCCACAAAACCTTGTATGAAAGCATGCCTGGCTGGCAGATGGGTGCCTCCATCTCCTTCAGGAGGGAATCTCCAGCCCCTATCACCCACCACTCATACTCTTGGAGCTTGTACTCACAAAGTACTTTGAAAATCCTAGCAAACATGTTAAAATTCCTAAGTATAATTTTTTTTCAAAAGCCTTGAGCTGTGACTTATGTCTGTTGGTTTTGAAACTGAATTGTAGAACAACTGACCATAAGAAAATGGTTAGATCAAAACTGAGCCCTTTGCAAATTCAATTCTGTGTGTCCAAGCCTTTTCTACCACTTGAGTAAAATAGCTTAAAACTTCACAGAAATGACTATTATAGTTTTTGTTGAAAAGTGTTAACTAATTCTCACTTCAATGATTTCACAGTAAAAAAGGAAAAAATAAATCCCATTTCCCTGCTGCTTGCCAGTGCCTATGCACTGTGATTAACTAATGCTTCTCTATGTATTCATTTTCAAGTCATACTGAGTTCATAATGAGTAGCTGTTCAGACTTCTATCATGTTATTGTTATCTATAACTTTTACTAAAAACCTGTCGGGTTTATAACTTCAATGTAGCACAAATTTTTACTTTATATTCTTCACAACTGACATTGAATGGTTTGACTTCAGTGGTTTGCAGAACCAGCTTGAATTCTCATTTGGAGAATTCAGTCAAATACAAACAATTTATCTGCACAGGTTTTCCTAATAAGATCTGTGAGCCTATTCATATTGCTAAGGGAACTTATCCACAGATCCTAATATAAAATTAAATGGTGGCATTAATTACTCAGTTGTATTTACATTTTTCTGTCAATATTTTACATCCATCAATGATTACAAAAGCTCTTAACAAACAAAAGTCTGTTTTCCCTACCGTCATACTACCTAAACCTTTTTGAATTTCTAGGTCTTATTTAAACTGTAGGTACTTCAAATCAAATTTCCTTACCTATGTGTATGTGTATGGCCTCATAAATGACTGCCTTAAAAATAGTCACATCTTTCCCTTTGCTCAGTCAAATCTTTCTGAAAATGAACTCATCCCACAGATGATGGTAGGATATATTTTGTCTGCAGTTTTTACATTTATCGGTCTTTCAAAAATAGGATGATATAAATATATTTAAATTGGAAGCAAATAGAATGTTCGTAAGAGAAATCAACCTACTTGGATCCATCAGAAAGAAATGGAACACCAGGAAATAAAATAATAATAATAATAATAATAATAATAATAATAATAATAATAATAATAATAATAATAATAATAATAATAATAAAGCAGAACTTTGAAGAAAGGTATAACATATCCTGCATTTCTTGTTAGTGACAGTGTATCAAACCATTAAAACCACAGACAGTCAAACAAACACACAGACTAAGTATTCTGAAAATAAGAAACTATGATAACTACAATTTTCCTGTTTCTCAAAGCAACTAAAGATATGTCACCTGGATTACCTTGTAATCAATAGAGTCAAATTATTTTTCCAAATTAACTTTGTTCCCATTAATCCTGGGATTTTCAGAGATAGGCATAGTTCTAATGTCACACTAATATATATAGTGTGACATATATATATAATATATACAGAATATATAGTATATATAGTATATTTATATATATATAAATATATATATCTAATATATAGTTAAGAGTTCAAATGGTCTAGTTCCTTACTATTTTTCTTCATTTCATATTATATTTAACACTTGACCTTCAGACTGAGAGTATAGTTCTCAGACATTCAGTTTCTACGGATATCATCTCCTAAAAAATAAGAGGGAAAAAGAAAAGATTACAAAAAAAAAAAAAAAAAAAACATTCCATTAAACAGTTTATCAGCTAAATACGTGAATTTCACCAGCTAAGTCATGGGCTTCTAATTTTAAAAACTTTATTCTCTCCTTCATTAATTTCACAGCTTTGCTACATAAATAAGTTTATTCAGATATTTGTATGGACTCTAAATTTATTGTGAATGTATCACAAACAAAATTCTTCTTAGGGACTTTCCTGGAAATCATTATTACTTTGTTGCATCTCATTATTTTATTGTCATGAGCACATATATTTGGACAAGACTTGCTGTTCATTTTATTTCCTTCAGATATGAACTTTTGAAAAAGATAATGATGTAAGAATTACAATTCTTTCAGAACCATACAGAATAATCCTGAGCCTTCAGTTCGTTTTAGTCTTTTGTGACCTAGAGACAAAAGACTTGCACAATGACTACAGCTACTGACAGATCGAAGTCCCAAACACTGTGTTCTTGCAAAGGCACAAATATGTTCTGTGTTCTTACTTGCTCTAAGGATAAGTACAATAGGACTACTCATGTAGGTTAATAAAAGCATTTGCAGTTTCTTGGTTCTCTCTCCTCATGTATTTGGTTCTCCCTCCTAAAAGCATATCCCTTCTTTTACAGGACTACTTTTCCAACTCATTATTGAAACATTCAAATTAAAAATATAGAGTTTTTGGATTAAGTTTGTTCAGCAAATCTCCACATTCCATCTTGTTGGGTACAATGTGATCATATCCTTTGCTCTCAATCCCAGCTAAATATGGTGTCATACACTGTATATTACTTTCCTAAAATATCTCTGTCTAATCAGTAAAAGCAAGATACAATGCTAGACAAAAGTTTTTTGTTTTTGTTTTTTTGTTTTTATCTTAAGGGGTTTTGTTGCTTATTCTATAAAATGGACTTAAATAAATAGAAAGAATAATTTGTTGAAGAGCCTTTTCAACTTGTCTCAGTTTAGCTAAAGTGGCAGATGGCAGCTATCTCTGTTCTTCTCCCAGTCCTGTTCTCTGTATGGCTTCTCTGCTGTTCAAAGGAACTCCACGCTCTATACACATTATTTCAGAAAAACGAATATTAAGGTGCTAGTTGAAAGCAGTGCTTTCATGAAAAGCAGGAAGCTTCTTTGAGGACAAAAAAAAAAACAAGGTCATTGTTGACAGAACAGGATGGGGCAGGGGGCAGAGAAGTGTGGGTTTGAGTGGCATCAGAAAGCAAAAGAATTTTAGTATCACCCTAAAACAATTACTAGTACTTCTGACAAAGTCTAAACTACAATAATATTGAAATTAGAAATTATACAAACATTTCTTAGTCTTTCTCCACTTTATAAACAATGGGTCACTTCACAAGATGTTTTGATGAAAAGAAAATTGTTTTTTTCATTTCTCAGGAACAATTATATATATATATATATATGTTTGTGCATGTTTATTTGACAAATAAAATATCCATTCCAGGTGTTTCTTTAGTTTACTGTAGTTAGCTTCATTAATACAAATTCATGTCATTTTTTTTTTAAACAAATGTAAAATTTTTATATAAATATACAGTGGTTAGAAATACATATTTATCAAAATTTCTTTAGGTAAAAAAAAGATATTTCTGTAACTAACTTATTTCAAATGTTATAGAACATTTGACATAAATAGTCTCTTAAATTTTAAATAGGCATCTATTTCTGTACTTTTTTGACTATTAAAAAATAATTAAAGATTGTACTTTCTCCTGTTACTTCATTTATTAACAGTCCACCTCTGGCGTATCTCAGGTTTGGAACATCATTCAGATTCCGCTGTGCTGGTTGCTGCACTTACTCAGTAATAAGACACCCTGAACCACTGTGCTTACACTAAACAGAGGTAAAAAGGAAAGGAAAAAAAATATGTATATATAAATATTTAGTTACAAAATATGGCTGAGTGAAAATAATGCAAAATTAATTTGTTAAAAATATCATTTTGAATTATTTTAATTTTTTTCTAATTTTGAAACAATAGAAAAATGTTTTGTTTTGTTTTGTTTTTTTCTTTCACGTTCGCTTTCGGTTTTCCAGTAGAAAGATATGAGACAAGTTTAATAAAAAAGAAATTAGAGAGATGGAGGATGGGGATGGAGGAGCCTTACTTACTCATTCCCTTTATCCTCCCTGAGAAACAAAAAGAGAAGAAAGAATAAAATTTAATAATAATAATAATAATAATAATAATAATAATAATAATAATAATAATAATAATAATAATAATAATAATAATATATAATAAATTTAAAAAGAAAAAAAGAAAAAAAAAAGACAGGATAAGCATGAGAACTGAAAGGTAGAAGTAGATTTTGAAATAAATGTTTTTAATCAATTTTACCGATGATAAAAAGGGAGGTAAAAGCATGGAAAGAGCACCTAAAATCTTCAGTTTGTCTGTTACTTTTTCCAACAAATATAATTCCTTCTCTAGGGAAAAAAAATAACCGTGAGAGACAAGGAATCAATAGAAAGAGGATGAAGAAGCCCTGAAATTCTAAAAGAAAATTATGATTCTAAAAATACATATATTTCTCTGCCTCAAAAATATTTGTTATTATCATCTAAAGCAAAATGAAAAGCATTTTAAAATCAAAGTGCTGACTGGAACATTTTTTATGTGGTTTACCTTCCTCATTAAGTTCATACCAATATACTCATTCCAATACTATTCAGTATTGTGGCTGGTCGGAATGTATACACCCAAAGAAACAAACTGAATTGCATTATCTGGTGATTAGAGGAGGGGGTGATTAAGGAAAGATTGGACATGGTGCTTAGGGATATGGTTTAGTGGGTGATATTGGTGGTAGTGGGGTGGTTGGACCAGATGATCTTGGAGGTCTTTTCCAACCTTAATAATTCTGTGATTCTAATAAATAAATAAATAAATGAGGGAAAAAGAAAGGGAAATGAGGGAAGAAGTTTATGTCTCCCTTTGCAAACATTTCTCCATAAAAAATTGTTAAAATGGAACCATTTCAGGAACCATTTGACAGGTATCAGATAAACAAATTCTGAAATATCAGGAAAAAAAAAAAAAAAAAAAAAAAGCATGGTTTACCATGATTTGAGTCCACACTTTTATCCATAATGGAAATTCAGCTTTTTTTTTTTTTTTTTAACCTAAGCAGTTGGCCATCGCTGATGTTTTGCTGATGTTTTATAGTGTTGTTTGGTTTTGGTTTTTGTTTGTTTGTTTCTGTGATATACTATGATTTATTTCTAAATTATCTAAATAATCTATTGTGACTATAAATATCAACAAATTAAAAAACAAAAACAAACAAAAAAAAAACACCACTGCTTTGAATTCCAAATCTCATTTTGCTAATGCTCCACTCTCGCATACCCAAACAGTGGGTCACAGGATAAGGGCTCATGTATATGTCTCTGGATCCTCCTTGATGTCTTCCATATGTATGTAATTTTTCTAGTTTGTCATATGTATAGCTTCAACAAATATTGGTACAGTGCCCTATTAGAATGTGTATGTTATGGAAATCATTTCTAACAGTACCATTTATTTCCACCTTTGGCAGCTGGTCTATGTTTCAAATGGTGGTTCCTATACTTGCAGTTGCTTCTTCCACAAACCATTATATTTACCCCTTAAATCTAACTTTGCAGAAAAGAAAAAATAATGGAGGTTGCAGGGTGGGGGTTGACCAGGTTAAAGAATTGAATCTGCTGCAATCCCACAAAATGCTAAAGACAGCAGACAGCACAAGGGAGGAGTAAATAATGCAGCTGACAGCAGCGACAAGTAGAAGAAGGAACCAAACAAAGATGAAGCAAACAAGCTGTTAAAAAAAAAAAATCTTTTCTTTTTTTTCTTTTTCTGCTACCACTAGCCAGTAATTTGGCACAAACATAAAGAGAAACCACTACAAATTAAACTGAGCAGGTGTCGTCAGCTCATATTTAGCTTTGAAGTCTGTTGCTTCGACAGCGAACCTAAGGGGTCACATGTTCATTTTCCAACTATACAGGCTATTCAAAGAAAAATAATATCTCAACTTACAAACCAGGTCTTTTCTTAGTACAATCAACTGCTTGGTTTGATGACTATGACAAGGCTCCTAAGACTACCTGTAAGACATTAGAAGTAACTTTTGTTGATGCTGTCAGTTTCAGCTGAAGGAGTCAAGTAAGACTATGGCAACTATGTCCTCCTTATCAGAGAGCCCAAATCAGATTTTTTAGAGTTAGGTACTGTGTCAGTTTGCAGAGTTTAAACAGGTACTGCTTAGGTCCTCTCTGAAGTGATGCATGTCACATTGCTAGTGCATTTGAGAACTCCAGGATGATTGCAGATTGTTAACACATAAGCAGGCTTCAGTTCTATCTGAATTTTAGGAGAGGGCATCCAGGAATGACGAAGGGAAAGAAAAAAAAAAAAAGTGTAAAAAGATTGCAAATGTAATTGCTTTATGGGATACATTATAAATAGGGGGCTAGCTGGGAAGCTACAATAGAGAGTGTGTCACACATTTGCGGAAGTCTTGGTTAGCAGACAGTCCCTAGTTGAGATTACTTCAGGGAAAATGTTGGTGCTTTTCTACGGGAATGTGTGGGAAAAAATGAGTTTTGGTGTCAGGCAAAAGAAAGTGATGGCTCTGCTTTCATTGATAGGGACATAAACCTCATTGTGGAATAGCAGTAACAGTCTCAAGCCACCCCTAAAATTAAATCAAGAAAGGGTACCAGCTATTCAACTTACCCACGCAGCTTTCCAGCTGCAACACATTTGGTGGCATCACCCAAAGTCTGCCCCTGCTTTGCTGCTTCTGTATAGCCCCAGAAAGTACTCACAGAGAAAGCAGATTAATCAGTGAGAAATCTATGGGATGACAAGATCATGGCACTACTTTCCAGATACATTTGATAAATATCCCGTTCAGGAAAGGTCATGCAGAAGAATGTGTCAGTGATGAATCCCATTGCTCTGCCTACGGCATAAACCAAACCAAAACAATAAATAAATAAATAAATAAATAAATAAATAAAATCCCAAGGTCCTGACTATGGGAGTGCATTTGCAGACCATTTCTGTAAATATATGTTTGAGATATGTTTCAAAAATGGATTCTCAAAATATCACAGAGACAAACTCAGGAAAACAGAAGGAAACCTCAAGTTTATAGATCTTGAAGAACAGTCAAACAAAAAGAAGTCCTCTCCTGATCCAGAAGTAGTGAAAGGAAGGAAATATTGCCAGATTCTGCAAGTTTGTATTTTTTTTTGATTTGTTTCATTTTTAACACCTATAAAAAAAAATCCTTTGTTTTATTTAGTTTGGTCAATTCTATCCTTGCTATTTGAAAACTGCAAAACTCATCAATAGCAAAGTAATTTCAAAACTACAATATTCACTTCTAGGTATACCTTCAAAAGGTATATGCTAGGACCCATCTTGACAAAAACTATATTCCTCAAGCTTATGAAATAGCATTTTGGGTGACATTTGCATAGTCTTTCTGCTTGCCAAAGCAGTATTGCTTGCTATTATACATCTAATATGTATTTGCCAAACCTATTTTTAAATACACCAAGTATATGAGTTTTCACTGCTTCCCTTGAGAGACCATTCCATGGGCTAATATATCTAGCTGTCAAGAAGTTAAAGACTGTTTCTGAGTATTTTCAGTTTCAAGCTGAATCTTTTTGCCTACATTCATACTCAAACCTATATTAGCTACTTTTTATCTCGAACCTTGTTTTATAGTTTTGCTATATTGACATTGCATGTCTTGAATAATACATGACTAACCTACAACAGGGACCAACTGGAAGTACTAAAGCTGAAGCTGCTGACTGCTTCTAAATATTGTATAATCTTAAGAGAATAAGAGGAAACACATTTTCTTTCAAAGGCTTTTGCAGAGGGAGACCTCTTAGTATGTGTCAGATTACATCTCTGACATCCCTTTGGGTGAACCTCAACACTATTTAACTTCCTTCCAGAGCAGCATGTAGTTTGATGTATATGTTTACTTTTTTTTTTTTTTTAATCAAACTTTGTGCAAGTTTTTTATAAATTTTGCTGTACTGTCTTTTTCAGTACATTTGTTGAGTTCTTTGAAAATGAAGTCCAGCAAATTTGAATGGATTGCTAGTTCATATTTTATTTCTCTCTTTCTAAGATAATAAAGACATTATATATATATTCAAAACAATCTCCCATATTTCACTGTTTAAGTCATCCTTTAAACAGATTAAATATACATAATATTTTTTTTTTCCTTTTTCTTTTTTTGATCATTTTAAATAACTTTACTCATTCTCTGCATGTTTTACTCTTACCTTTTACAACTTGACATCACTATTACTGCCTACTCCAATCTGGCAGTATGTCTTAAAACTTAACCATTTTAACCAATTGTTTTTTTAGTACTCATATGAAAAAATAAAATAAATAAATAAATAAATAAATAAATAAATAAATAAATCTGTTCTGTGATCCTTTCAATGAGCCAGAAAAAAAAAATCATAAAGTAAATGGGATTATTTGTACCATCTACTTTCTGTTTTGCCTTCACAGTTCATGATTATTACAATCTGAAAAGATACATGTAAAAGAGAATGTTAGCTGACAGGTTATGTGATAAACCACTGCTTTACTGGCAGCTCTTCCAAACAAGCCTTAGTGAAATGAAAAGATTCAAGTTTATGATTTTCTACCAGCTAATAGTTAAAGATAAATACATTCCAGTTCATCAGACCTAAAATTTTGGTTTACCCAATTTTAGAAGAAAGGGACTGCTATGAAGTTCAGCTTTGGTTTATCCAGAAGGAGCCAATCCAACATCATCAGGTACAAGGAGGACTATCAGCTGATTAGCAGTTGATTTCTGGTCATTGTCATTTCAATTAAGTCAGTAAATGAAGTTTGTCGGTTCCTTTCTCCAAAGACTTGCCTTTCTTCGTTTTGTTTCTTTCTTAAAAATAATTTTCTCTTCTGTGGGTAGTGAGTTTGAAGTAAAGGAAATACTAACATTATATTAATCTTTTCAAGGACTTCTATTTTATTCTGCATGAAGAGAAGATTGTCTCTTGTAAGCAAGCTGAATTTGTACTTTTGCAAATTTGTGAATTCGGATCTATATCTCAGTATTGTTTAATTCAAATAAAGCTAAAATATTTCTATAAAATAATTCGTCCTAGTACCCTGTGAACAATGATAAACTCTTTAAACTCTTTCCTGTTGCTGATGTTAAAGTTAACCACCTCCACAGGAATTGCATTAAGCCTGAGTTTGATAAATATAACTGAAAACCAATTTGAGTAAAGTAATTTTACAGGCAGCAGATGATATGCACAGATGGGATTTCCCAATCGTATCGCTTTGGGGATGGAGTTAGTGCTATAAAAAAAAAATAAATAAAAAAAAATATCATAAATGCTTTCTATAGGAACTCCCCTCGAGGGTGCTGGAACTGACAAGATTTGAGGATTTTTGTTTAAATGCATTTAATCATTGCTTTTCAACCTGTGTGTGTGTGACAGAGATGATGAGTGAAGTAGAACCTTTCCAAACAAATCAGTATTTAATTAATACTTAATTTATACCTTTACCTTTACACAGTAATATGCCCAAAGTAAGATATGCAGAGAAAACATTGATTTAGTTTCCTTATTTGAATACTTTCTTCAGTGAAAATTACAACCTTGCCTCACACCATAAAGAGCAACTGCTGTACATAACCTCTTAGCAGATCATCTGTAAGTAAAATTAACATCTAAAATTACATAGTCTGAACATAAAAATAGAAAAATTATGTTTAAAATATACACACACATTTTATTTTAGGTGTACAATATATATACACCGGAAAATATAAACACTTTTTCATGTAAAGATATGATTATAAATATGAACTGGAAATTTGTATCATCAAAATATCTACATTCCATATTTAAGTAAAAACAATCACTATGAGTTAACAACAGAAAGTCAGAGTCCCAATATACTTAGTATTCAATAAATACAGAAGTAAACAAGACATATCCTCATTCTCTAGAAGTAAGGACAAGAACACTCCTCACAACTTCCCAGTTTTGAGTATTTACCATTTTGTCAGCAATGGTGTTTTCTTGCTTGGCTGTGTTGTTTTATTCACACATATGAGATAAAGGTATTGAGTATAACATTACAGTGCATCCCAACAGAAAGACAAACTTCCCTCCTTTCCTTGTCAGCATGAAACACTCGTATTCCTAGAAACTTACTGTCTAGGGCTACTCCAAGCTAGATTGTGCTTGAACCCAGGTTTCAGACAATATGCTCCAGAGAACATGGTTCAAACTAACTTCAAACCATTGTTGAGATTTACCTTTTAAAAAGACTATTGATTTTTCAGCAACGGATTTTTTTTAATCATTAGCACACTCCAATTTACAATTACAATATTGAAAGAACATATCAAACAATAGCAAAACTAGCTTAGCATTATCATAAGCCATCTATGAGGATAAATAGATCATTTGTAAATAGATCATCTGTGTTCAGTTTTGGGCCCCTCGCTACAAGAAGGACATCGAGGTGCTTGAGCGGGTGCAGAGAAGGGCGACGAAGCTGGTGAGGGGCCTGGAGAACAAGTCCTACGAGGAGCGGCTGAGGGAGCTGGGCTTGTTCAGCCTGGAGAAGAGGAGGCTCAGGGGTGACCTTATCGCTCTCTATAGGTACCTCAAGGGAGGCTGTAGCGAGGTGGGGGTTGGCCTGTTCTCCCACGTGCCTGGTGACAGGACAAGGGGGAATGGGCTTAAGTTGAGCCAGGGGAGTTTTAGGTTAGATGTTAGGAAGAATTTCTTCACTGAAAGGGTTGTTAGACATTGGAACAGGCTGCCCAGGGAAGTGGTGGAGTCACCATCCCTGGAAGTCTTCAAAAGACGTTTAGATGTAGAGCTTAGGGATATGGTTTAGTGGAGGGCTGTTAGCGTTAGGTTGGAGGTTGGACTCGATGACCTTGAGGTCTCTTCCAACCTAGAAATTCTGTGATTCTGTGATTCTGTGATTCATAACTTCTTGTGGAACCACTGTTTTCTTGGTATTTCACATAAGGTTACATTACTGCACCTGATTCTATCTTAAAATGCAGAAGTCTATTTTCTCTCTATCTGAAGCAGACTCAAATATTGAGACTGCTTTAAACTGTAAGTTACATTATCACTCTTTAAGCACCCTAAAATCTTTATTATGCCACCCTATAAACTGTGGAATTTGCTTTTTCACATTTTTTTCCTTCTCTGTACAGCAAGACTCTCTTTGAATTTTTCAGTGACAGAATATATTGAGTCTGATTTGCAAATGAATCTCCAAGTTTTATGACAAATGGAGCTTCACTGAAATCAGTGAGATCCAATTGAAACTCCAAATTGTCCTTTCCTGGCATAATGCCATCTGGAAAAGGGAAATAAAGACAGTAAATGACCAGTTTCTATCCATGCTCACCTATGAGGGAAAACACTATTGATAAATGGAGACCCCAAAATGTACATAATTGTGAACTTGAACTGCAAATGACATGGTTTATGTTTTACATGCTTGATTGTAAACTGCACCTGCTCAGGAACAAATGTAATTCTTTCCGGTACAATGACATAAGAATGGCAGGATTTGGGAAAAACAAGTGGGTTAGATCCAACCCACCTAAATCCACCCACACGTTTGAGTCACTGTCCTAGCAGTTACAGCTAACTCTCTAGAACTCAAATTAAATCTCTTCCCTTCTCATTCTCTTGCCGGAGGCTTTTTTTAAAGCCATAATATGCAGATTGCCATTCAGTTTAATGACTAAAACAGAAATGCGTGGAGTTAAATATTGGTGTGTGGAGTGTGTAATTGGAAGGTAATGTCTATAAACACTTCATTTTATCACATTGAACCTTATTACATTTAAGGTATAAAATGGAGAAGAAAATAGAAAAATTATAAAGTATGACAGAAAAAAAGGATGAAAGTGATAATTAAACACAACAGAAGGATAATGCATTAGTAAATGCTCTCAATGTACTGTCTTCATAACAAGGAGAGAAGATGTTCATTTGGACGAGGGCTTCATTTTACAGACCAAATGATGCTAGGGATATTTAGTAACCTTTTTTGCACACTCTCATTTATACTGGCACTAGTAATAGACAGTACTGCACTGTGCCATTGCAGCTGGGTGTGTATGCAAGTGCTAGCTTTTTTAAAACCTAACAAAGCTTCTTTTGGATTCTTTACATCTCAATTTAACTGAATTAAAGTACTGAAACATTCCAGTTTTTCTGCCATCCTTTCTGCCAATGCAGGAGCTTTAACAATAATGGTTATTGCATTTTCCCTGGATAGTCACTTAGAAAACATTAACATTTTCACTAATTTTGGTCTTTAATAACTACTGTGTCAACAAAATATGTTAGAAACAAGAAAAAAAAATAATAATAAATAAATAAATAAACCCCACAGTCAGTTCTATGGTAAGCATATACAGAAACAATGATGCTAGAAATTACCCTCCCTCCTTTAGCTATATCATAAGGAACTTTGAAAAAATTGTTTCTCTGATCATTTTTCCCAAGGTACCAATTTAAAAAAAAATCTTTCTTTAAATAAGCTCTGGAAAGGATACACATTTAGGACAAGATTACAATGCCCTTACTCACTCTGAATAGTAATGTTAATGAATAGTAATAGTAATGTTCATCATAACTGGTTGCACTGTAGTCAAAGGGATTTTTTTCTTACCAAAAAAAAGGTAATAAAAAGCAGTTTTTATCCAAGAAAGAACAATCTAGATCTAGGAAAAAGTAATAAGATTATTTGACTGAAAAAATAATACAAAGATAAATACCATGGTGACATTTACTATTTTTTATAATTCAAATCATTAAAAGCTCTCTCTATATAGGCAAGCAAAAAATATTGTGACCAAAACAGGTATTTAGAGAAAAATAGACATGCCACATACTCATCAGAGACAATAAAGACACTTTATTTTGTTTTATAGCATCACAAAAAGAGCACCTAAGTATAACAACAGGGGGTGGGAGCAACTGAGGGAGGGAGGAAGTGACACAAAACACAGACAACAGCCTGCCATATCTCTTGCAAGCCAACTTGCCTTCATTGTCAAAATGATGAAGGTCTAAAGCATTGCTCAAACACTACTTCCTCTTGGACTATACTGCTTTGGGGGCATCACTGTCAGTAAAATGCAGTAACCAGGAAGCTGATGCTGAGTACTGCCAATTCATTTCTTGCATGTCAGAGAGCTGTAATTCCTGACTGCAGAAGGAAACACAGTTTCCTGAAGTAGTTACATTGCTGGTAGCAACTCGAGGTAGTTTAACTGTACCTTGCTCAGTAGTTATAGATGCTTCTTACTTCCTCACTCTAAAGGAATTGACATAATTCTAGAAATAGATAAGAGAATATGAATTATATTCTTTTTTATTTTATTTTTATAAATTTTATAATAATGGTTTAAACTTTTAAAATTATTACACTTTCTAAATTTTTGACTTCAGAGAACCTTCCTGCAGCACCCTTTAGTTTTCATAACTCCCAGTTTGAGGAGCATTACTGAAATATGCTGCAAACAGAAAGAGAAGATCTAACCTAATAAATTCCAGCTAGTCACACAACAGTACTGTCTCTATCAGGATATTTTATACCAGTTATTCATAACAATCTTGTAACGTTAAAAGTTTCATTAAGACCCCTCTGGTACCCTATTAACAGACTGGGAAGTCCCCTTGCAGCAAGCCCAAATGATATGCATAGCAATTCCCAAGCATCTATTAATTATTTTTCAGAGAGCAATCTCTGTTCTATTAACTAATTTCAGTTCCTGTAGCTAGTAGTTCCTCAGACATGCTGATTATTGTTCAATCAGATGGTTCTCACAGGTCTCTAGGGGTAGACTTGGGATCCAATCATTTCTTGTAAAGTCATTTTATATATATTTAAATGTGTAAATATATATACTCAGATCAGTAGTGTTTATAGTCCTTTTCAGTGTTTGTGCAACTAATGGCAGGGTTATCCCTTTTCTTTACCGTTCCCATTATCACTCTTTAATAGATTAACATCAATCCCTCAAAAAAAAAAAAAAAAAAAATCCAGCTGTAAACAGGATGTTGTTTCAAAATCCAGATGTCTTTGATTCCTTCAGTACCTCACACAAAGGAGTTGACAGATTTATTTACTGAGTCCTACAGATTGGGAGTAAAATATCACACATGATATTCTTGTTGACTGTGTACTAAAAACTCAGTGAAAAAAATAAAGCATGCCTCTCTTACAAACTTACGCCCTCTTCAAGGGAAGGGACCAGCTCAACCCTGCAAATACTGCTAAGCCTCTGCAATACTGATGTTAGTTTAAATATATATATATATATATATATTTCTAGGTAACATTTTGCCACATCATCTTACAATCACCTACAATTTTGTTAGCATGACCCTGTGTTTGATAGGTTTTGATTGTTCTGAACACCATTCCTGCAACCCGTAAAATGACAAGAGTGGATTGTTTCTGTATCTGAGTTAATATCTTTTTCAGTAAACAGTTGCTCAATTTCTCACTTGGAGCATTATAATTAGTGTTTCAACAATGCTAGCCTTATTTCATGTCCTTATGCATTTTCTAATCATTAAACTGTATTTTTTCCAGACTCTTCATGAGTTGCCTTTCTCATTATTTCTGTATTTAAAGACACATGCTGAAATGTATGTTTTCCCCTGACCATGAACTTCCTCTCAGGCAATCAGTGAAAGCAATGTTCCTCAGCTTTCAGAATTGCTGAGAACTCTATTTCATAGCACAATAATTTATTTTTGGACAACTCAGAATCGTGTTATAAAAATCCATCATTCTTGTAACTGCTCTCAAACCAGAAGTGATAATATTTATTTCCAATACAAAAGACTTCCTGAAACACATACACAAGTATTAGTAACAGCCTTTTCAAGTACAAAAATATTAGCTTAAATCTCTTAAACTGTCTCCCGTTCACCTATGCAGTAGTATTGCAACATGCAGAAATGCACACAGTCCATTTCTGTAACAAGTTCTTCAAACCTCTTCATATCCTCATATCTAATGTGTTTGAGAATCTTCTTGTTCTGCAAGAATTTAACTTGTTCCACATTTTAACCTGTTAAAGGTCTGACAGTTTGAATTCTCAGAGATTCATGATGTTAAACCAGAATTTTGTCATTCCATCTATGAAAAATATCATAGTTTCTGCTTTCCTGGAGTTTTTAAATGAAGGTAGTGGACTATATTCAACTCTAGCTGTTGAAAATAGAGAGACAAATAGGGAAAGAAAGAGAGAAAAGAAAATAGAGAGTGAAACAAGGAAAGAGAATAAAGGGAAAAAAGACAAAGAAACAGACAGGAAAAAGTAATGAGAGAGAGAGAATTTGAATGTATCTGGAAGGGAAATTAACCCTAATTAAGAGGAGGGTCAGGCTGTTTTTAATTGCAACCACTAGAAGACTTTGAAGAGGAGACTGCCTATAAGAGACAGAATATTTGACACCATGCAGAAGGCAAGCACGAAAGAAGCCTACAAAGTCAAGTTATTAAAGCAGAGACTTTACATAATTTTAGTGTAACTAGACTAAATTTGTATTTTGTTTGATTTCTTTCAGCTTGTCTTGTGCTGTAGCCAAAGGATGAGTGTCATCTCACTTGAACATTGTGAGCTAGAAGAACAACAGGTACCATGGGCATCAGAGAAGGCAAAAGCGTCTTCCAGTGACTGTGGCAAGGACTGAGGGACCTCTAGCATGTAGTTAGGGATTTAGACATCACACTGAACCCTGAAGTTCATAGGAGACTATCTTATGATTTATCTCATCTGCCCAGATTTCCTTTCAAATATGAATTTTTAAGCATACCAGGATCCAGCACCTTCAGTTTCTTCACTTGTCCAACATTTCTGCAGCTTTCCAATATGTTTCTAAATACTCCTATCATTATCTTTCAACCACGAGATATTAAATAAACAAATAATGTCAAAAGGAAATTTCTCTGCTCATCCAGTTTTTGATGCAGTAAGATTTCTTAAAAACAAAACAAAACAAAAAAATGTTCAGTTCAGGCTGACTATAATTATAAAAGACCTTTTGTGGATGTATTTTGATTACTTATCAACACTCAAGTATTATGTTTCTATTACTGTTATAATCCCTTGTTTCAAAATTTAATTTTACATGATTCTTCTGTTAATTCAAAACACAAAAACCATCTTCTATTACAGGGCTCTTCATAGCTTAGCAAATTTCACAACTCACAGTGACTTAATCGTATTTCAAATCCACTTCATATTCCTAAATATTTAAAATTGACTCACTGCAAATTGAAACTTCTTTAGCAAGGTCTCAGTTTAATAATAATAATAATAATAATAATAATAATAATAATAATAATAATAATAATAATAATAATAATAAACGGTTGCAAAATATCCAATCCTAAATAAATTCTCTGGATAGCCCAATCAAAACAAAGTGGCTCTTTTTCCAGGAATCATAGAGTCATAGAATAGAATATCTTGAGTTGGAAGGTACTCACAAGGATCAAGTCCAGTTGCTTGTTCAACACAGAACCACACAAAAATCAAACCGTATATCTGACAGCATTGTCTAAATGCTTTTTGAACTCTGACATGCTTAGAGTTATAACCACTTCCCTGGGGAGCCTGTTCCAGTACCTGACCACTCTCTCAGTGAAGAACCTTTTCCTAATATACAATCTGAACCCTCCCTGACACAACTCCATGCCATTCCTTCAGGTCCTATCTCTGTTCCCCAGAGAGAAGATATCAGCACCTGCCCCTCTGCTCCCCTTCATGAGGAAGATGTAGACCATGATGAGGTTACCCCTTAGCCTTCTCTTATGGCTGACGTGGGAGGATTAATTTGGATATTAGGAGAAATTTCTTTACTGAAAGGGTTGTGCAGCACTGGAATAGGCTGAGTCAACATTCCTGAAAGTCTTCGAGAAATGTGTAGATATAAAGCTTAGTAGCATGGTTTAGCAGTGGACACGTTAATGCTAGGTTAAAGGTTGGTCTAGATGACCATAGAGATCTTTTCCAACCTAAATGATTCTACAATTCTGTGACTCTATGATCTAAGATGAACAAACCACGTGACCTCAGCCACTCCTCATATGTTTTCCCCTCTAGACCTTTCACCATCATGAAGGGCTGTGACTGCATGATATTTTTACACTCCCAGTCTTTCCTGCACTGTCCATCTTTGTCAGTTATTTGACCAAAGCTTTTTTTGGAGAAAACCTCTTCTACATTGCAGTTAGGTTTCTGGACACCTATTCCGTCTGCCTGTTTTAGTCTGGTAGTTTTTCAGCTGTGCTTTCATGACCAACCAGAGAGAATGCTTACAGCAGACAGAATTTTCAAGAGAATTTTTCCCTAAAGGAAATAGTTCTCCAATCTTGCTGTAACACCAAACTGAGCAAATTACCTCATGAAAACGCAGAACCCCTTCAATAAGACTGGTGAGACAAAATGTATAAAAGAGTTGTGCTTACATCTTTCCACACCTGCTCTCAACCTAACAGTTTTCAGTGATTTTCATTGGTTGCAAAAAAAAAAAAAAAAAATGTGCACACTTCATCTGAGGTATCATCCATAGAAAAAGCTTTTCCCCACCATCTTGAGTCTGGCAATTCACTTGTTCCCTTCTGAGGAATCACTCTAAGTGTTTTCTGTCATTCCTTGCTTTCATAATATTGCACAGCAAGAGTTGCCCATCCAAACCTACCTGCCCTGTTGAGTGACTCTTCAGGATGGTGCTCCCTGCTAGGCTACCCTGTGATTCACCTTGACCCATTCTGCTCTAGCCTAGACAAGCCAAACAGTCAAACTAGTCTTCTGGTCACCCACAGAAATTTGTTTGACAAATTATGAACTATATATCAAATAATAAAAATATATAAATAAATAAAGCAGATGCCATCCATCATATGGTTCTAGCAAAGACTTTATTGCATCTCTTCTTGCTTTTTTTTGGGGGGGAGGGGAAGGTAGGGGGAGAGGGGAACTGTGAGGTTTGAATTCCATTTGATCTCTATTATGACACTTTTTTAATTTCCTTTGCCCATACCATATTTCCACAGATACTTTCCTTGAATCATTTACCCATTTTGGTTCATCAGAACTTGTTTCCAGACCTCTTTCTTAAAAAGAAGACCAATCAGTAAAATTTTTGTTAACCTCTCTTTGAGCTACATAGATAGAAAAAAAACTCAGAATAAATTGTTTCCATTCAGAAAAGAATCTGTTGTTAGAATTGGTCACTTCTTTGGTGAAATAAGATTTTTTTTTTCTTATAAATACTACACAGTCTTCATCCCTAGAGTTGTGAAACTTGAACTATTCGCATTCAACATAAAAGCTCTCTCTCCAGCTTTTCCTCAATGACAGTTACATTATCAGGGGAGTTATGTTATGCTTTTTTACTTCCTTATTTTATGCTCTTGGGGATTTTCTCTCTCTGAGAATGCAGTTCAGTGGCAAAGCTGAGCCATTTACTGATACATCAGGTGACAGTGGACACCCAACACTTCTTGGCTTCTGTCTGTATACCCATGCAGTTCAAACTGCACAGTCCATATCCCTCTTTTGCCCTGTTTCTATTTTTTTTTCTGTAAGTGCCCACTTGGCTGATTTTAGCCTTTAAAAGAGCTGAAAACTACTTCCTTCTGTATCCTGTTTATTTTCTGTTAATTTATTGAACAATCTATTCATCAGAAAGTCCAATAATTGCTAAAGCGGATGCAGGGGAACCACAGGGTTAGGGGTAGGAGGAGCAGAAACATCTGACTTTGGTGGCAGTCAGATAACAGTATCTGTACATGTGCAGCTTCTCACTAGACCAATATTCAATACATTTATATCAGCTTTATTTACGTTTTCTGTGAGGTAGCCTCACATGTGTTTCCATTCCAGGTGCAGGTATTTTTGAGCTGAGGGCTCCTTCTGTTTTATTATGGGGAAGTGACTTATGAGAGATCATAACAGGCCACTATAACTTATTTAAATGAAGGGAAAAGGCTTCACTCACACAGCTCATTCAGTACCCAAAATAGTAAAATATCCCAAATTTTCTGTGATGACTTTGTCACAGGTTAATGAAGCCAATAGTAGGGATATCCTAAAAATCCATGTTGATAGCTCCCCATTAAAGATGACTGTAATCATCAAAAAGAAGCTACCTTAAAAATAAATAAATAAATAAATAAATGCAAATTTTAAAAGAACAGAAAAATAGAAAATAGATTAAAACAGTGCCCAAATAAAAAGCATGGGAAGAAATATACAATGCCTAAAACCTAAAAAGGGACAACAATGAAGGGATAATGTGGCAATGTGGAATTTGGTGGCTATACAAAAGGCTGATTTGTAGAATTCTCTGCTTGGCCACATTATGAGATATAGTGCTTCTCCCATTTACTTCCAATGGGAATATTTTATCTCTAACCATGTTTTATAACCTTGTCTGGTTTTGGATGTTGTCCCTCGTCTTTTATTCATTTTTGGACAGTGTTACTCCTTCCTTCTTGTTGTTATTTTTTTGAATGCTACTGTTTTTATTCTGCTGCCAGCTTTAGCTCTTGCTTGCTGCTAAAATTTCACTGTTTGCTTCTTTCTATTTAGCAATAAAATTCAGCATTTAGCTAATGTGTTTGTGCCTGACATAGGTGGAGGAAGCTAGCGAGCTGCTTTTTTGTTCCCTGAACTCCTGATAAACTAAGGGCTTATCTGTATGCTTTTGAGCTGTGCAGTGATGCCATTATGTATAAAAAGATACCCAAATAGAATTTTGGCACAGTATTTTTTGCATTGCCTGTATTATATCTGCTTCTTTTAATGTTTTTACTGATTTTCCTCAGCATGATCAGAACACCACTACAAAAATAAAGTACATATACTTTACACTCAATAACAAGAAAGCTGACATCTGTCTTGGTGATTTTTGTTTCTTTGATTGTTTATTGATTTGTTGTTGTTGATGATGTTTCTTTGTTTGTTACATTCTGCCTTTTGTTTTGTGCTTTTTTGTCCCTTACAAGCAGATACAACAGCTGGACTTGTTGCTAGAAAGTCTTTTTGCTCCTTTAATCCTTTTTTTTTTTTATCTTTTAAGAAGTAGATTCAGCAACTGAGGGAGTTGGCTACAGTTAAACTAATTTCCCTATATACATGGCAGATGAAAATAAGTATTTTTAAATAATGATTCCATACATTTACAATCACTCCTGTCCTCAGAGATACTTAATTCTCTTGATCAGATACTCAGGGAGGTTTGAACAATTATACTCTCAGTTTGGCACTTGTCTTAAAGTCAAGTTGGTCAATCAGTAGTTAAGCACCATTAGATACAAAATGCATGTTTCATTGATCATCAAAATAAAAGCCTTTTTTCACAATTAATGTTCAAATCTTTGTGGTTTGCTCTGTAAAGAGAGTAGTTTCTTTGTTGTATCCTAAAATAAAAACCTGTATTAAACGTGGAAGAAAAGGTTTCCTTCATAATAATCACAAGTCAGGTAGTTTCTGTTCCATATTGGAAGCAAGTCATTCCATTTTCTGTTAATTTAATTAGTTTCCATGATGTACCCAGTTTTAGCAATTCTGAATTGCTTTCACTTCTAAAGATTGATTGATGTTTGCATATTTGGCAGAATATTTTGGCAGATATGATGTGAGTAAGAGCAGCATACTCAGTTCTTTGGAACATTATTCATGAAGCACTAACGTAAAGAGTTTTCCATCTGTAGATTTCAAAGTATATCCCAAATATTAATTAATTAATACTCTTTATAACCCTCTCAAAAAATATTCCCATTTTACAGCTCAGGAAACTCAGGCCCATATCCTCAAAAAACAGAAACATCAAGTATTCTAACTTCTAAAATGTGTCATTTAAAAATAACAGAATTTCATTGTTTTCTGCATTAAGCAAGAAAGCAGAAATTTATAGCATCTCAGTAAAAATAAATTGAAGTATTCCAAAACATTTTATTTACTATCTCAGTCTGATGGTGGAACAATTTGTATCTCATTATGTGGCTTTTACTATTGGAAACAACCCTTTGCCAAATGGTTTCTTTAAAATATCTGAAGTTATAACCTTTTCCATTACTCCTTCTAGGCAATGTTAATGAACTGTCTTATACAATTACCATAGCAAAGTAACAGTTGAGTACTAATCAATATCAGTAGACAGACAGAAAACCAGATGGGAAAACAAAGGAAGAGGATGGTGTCTGACCAATGGATTTGTTGGTTTGGACTTATATTATTTCTTTAAATTAAAGGTATATTGTTAGAATGCTTGAATAACTGATTTGTCTTCCTTCTAAATGTGCAAAAGGACAATATCCTGAAAGTTTTAATGCTACTTTTCCAGGGGGAGTTTTAGTACTATGATGAGAAAAACTCACCAGCTATGTGCAGTTTTGAACTATGCTGGTGCAAACTAAAGACATTTATTTTAATCTAAATTAAATTGAGTTTGCTGATGAGCTTCTCTCATTCCAGCTGTCTTCCTTATGCATACACAAGGATTCAGGCTGTGAGACAGCTCTGGGAACTGATAGCCCTGGGGCTTGTTTCTATCTGGTGCTAGTTCTCAGTCTTGCAAACATCAGTACCAGTAAAAGCAAGGTGATAGAAATCTTTGAGCAGGCAGGGGATGACAGACACTTGTTTTGGAGGAGAAGGGCTAACTGTCATGATTGATCACATTTTCCCATTAAATATGCTAAAGAAAAAATCATTCACAATTCAGTCTAATAGTTACACAGAGAAAACTTTGAATTTAAGTATCCAAAATACATGTACTTAGCACAAACCGGGCCACACTATACCCTTCTCTGAGTGGAGGTAACTACGTGTAATCCTCTAGCTCAGAATTGGCATCATCTGAAACAGCTCAGATATGAACATCGTTGCCCCAGACTCTCAGGATTTCATAAAGACTGGTAGAATGCCAAAAGTAATTTAGTCCCTTTCTCAGTTCAGTGATTAAGTCAAATGAGCCTGTGCACAAAATAGAGAAGGAGAGACTGCTTCTGACTTGGTATTTCAGAAAGCTGTCTAGCATTTTTAGCATTAGTTTAACTGCACAGATGAATATCGGTACAGGACACAGTCCTAATAGTAGCCACATTCCACAGGATCTTTCTCAAAAGCTGTATGGAATTTTGCTAATTCCTATTATTTCATCCACATTAAACAACATGCTCTTTCATCCATCCCTATTTTTTAAATGAATCATAGAGGTGTTGTACTTTCTAGAAATAGTAACAGGTTCCTAAATATGTTTAGATACTACACAATGTCTTTACAAATATAGATGAGACATCATGATTTTCAAGAATGATATATTCCCTGTTGTGTCAATCACAGGTAACACAAGAAAAAGTAGTTCTTGAGAGAGAGTGAAACAGTGAAATAACCAGAAAGGGTATGTTCAAGTGAAAAAAAAAAAAAGATTAGAGAACCTTCTCAGTGAATAACTGCATAACTATTCTAGCACTAACATCAAAAATCAGATTCCTTAAGTAACAGTTCATAGAACTAGTTTCTCATCTGAACATGAAGTAAAGAGCCAAGTCTTTCATGAATTATTTCAATTTTGTGCCACCTTTTGCAGATGAAAAATGCAAGGTGAGTGCAAGGTAATATCACTGTTGTTATCTTCCTTGCCATTTATCTCATTTATTAGGTATCTTCAAAACAAGTATTAAGAGAATAGATACTGCTGTTTTACAGCATTATTCATTTGAACTCAGCATAGATCAAAATGAGTTTAAGAGTTGCAAGACAGTGGAGTATTATTTTTATAGCATCTAAGGATTTGTCTTCATTAGAGAAATTTGCATATGAAAATATCTAAAAAAATCAGCTGCCTTTGTGTAAACCCTAATTTATAAATGTTAGCAAGCTCATTTCAGTAATGAGCTGAAATGCCGGTGGCATTTCAGTAAAATAGGGTGACTTTATGTAATGTTTCAGACATTATAATGGCATCACAAGCCAGCTCTCCCTGCATTAAACTGCTGTAACTCTGCTGTAACTTCATTATAATCATAATAGTGGTCCTAATATGGAGAGATCCTAGAGCAGTTTTGTTTGATAATACATGCTAAGACTGTTCAGAGCAGCCACTGAGATTCACCTCGTCTAAATTTAGGTGTCTAAAACTAAGCTAGTCAACAGAAAGAAATGGTCACTTTCTGGTCAGATCTGTCCTAAATATTTAATTTAGAATGAGATTAATTACTTTCTGAGCTTCCTGGTTTTCCATAGTTACTATCAAAGGAGTCTGAGGTAGACAGTATTGACTAAGTAGATGACTAACTTCTAGAAATCTAGTGTAGCCAGATGAATCTTAACCATTATTTTTATTGCATTCTTCTCTGATTTATAGTTATATTTTAAATAACATATACTTCTATAATTACTGATTCATGTTTTAGCATAATGCTTCCTTTGTCTAACCTCATTAAGCAACATAAATATCAAAGATGCTGATGGCAAAGTCAGTTTGATGCTTTTGTTACACAGTTCACTGATCCCAAAGACAGAGAAAGGTGATGAGCTCTCAGTAGTGCTAAGAAAAGCCTGAGACTTTTATCCTGACAAGTTATCCTCTAGGTCCAATCTAGCAGCTGGAGATCACCAATTTCACTTAGGCCACAAACAAAGAAAGGCTACATGTATATTGTAAGAGCTACACCACATCTGTGTTGTTGTTCCATACTGAGTCTTGAAAAAGCTGTCCCTTGATTCTTGGGAGGACAAAACAAAATAGTAAAAACAAGCATCTGATAGTTTCATATCTCTATTCTAGTCCATGGGTTCTACGAGCCCTACTAGCCCATTTCCTTGTCCTTTTTACCCTCATATTTGCTCTGCAATAACTTTACACCATGAGAAATATACTCCAGAGGGATGCCACAGCACAGAGGCCATGTGTATGACACACCTGTATCATTGTGGCCTTGTAGGTTTGTACATGGGCTTTGTTTCTTTGTCTTAAGTATGCATCTTTCAACAGCATGAAGTGCAAAATTTTATTAAGGGGCAATTTGATGTCCATCTCCTCAAAATCCTCATCCTCAAAATCATCATCAAAATCATCATCCTCAAAAAAACACCTACTTAGTAGCAGTGAGAGCATAGCATTGACTCCTACTGGCAAATAAGGTATTGCAAACGTATTACAGTGGAGTCTTAAGCAGTTTAAGAAAGAAGTGCTATATAAACAATTCCTGACTTCACAAAGACTGCTGAACACCAACACCCGCTGCAGAAGATGTGCCACTGTGGCAATGCCACAAGCCCTCTTTTTCCATAGGCTTTCCATAGCCCTTCAAGGATTTCACCACAGTGTTCAGTTCTAGTGTTGCTTCTATTTCCAGTACTTTGTTGCTGGACACAAAAAATAGCTTTCAGACGTCACAATAACTCATTATATTTCAAGTTTCTGAAACTGCAACCATCCAAAGGGGGAATTTTGCATTCTAGCTAGCAAAAAGGAAAAGTTCTGCCTTTTTTTTTTTTTTTTTTCCTTCTTTCTGCACTAACTCCTCTGCTTATTCACCGGTGTTCTGCCCAGAAAATGATGTATAGCTCTATCTATGCTATTTATGTTTTGTTTTCAACAGTTCAGTCCCCCCTCTAGTCTTTTAACTTTTGTGGGTTTTTTTAATCTCAAAGAAACCAGCTAGCAAAATCCTTTTCTGTACTCTTAACTCTCAGCTATCTGCAGCTTTTATCTATTTGGTACAGTGAAATCAGCTAACTTGTTTTCTAATCTTGCTTGAGTCATCTTAAAATCTGTAGAATCAACAATCAGGCCCTCACCATTCTTTCACAATCTCAAAGGAAACTCCCACATCTTTTCCACCAGCAGTACCCACCAATGCCCAGCTGCCCTTACTTGTGCCTTTCCCTGCTGTATTTATTAGACACAGATACCACCCCTTTCTCCTAATCAGATCCAACAGTCAAATAATACTAGTTCAACATAAGATTTTAGACACATCCTTTTCAAGAGGGCAAATAAACTGTAATGAGAAATCCAGTTCTAAACCCACAGTTTTTCTGAGGTAAAATATATGACTAACTTTCATAAATTTGGAGACGTGTTGCCCTAAAACTGTCATTTCAGCCTCCTTTTTCTGCCCCTTCCCATTTTCTCTTATGGCCATACTTCACAGCTGGTTCATCTCCCTGGCTGTGTCCTAATTACAATCTACTACCAGATCTCCTCACTTAACAAAAGTGAGGGTTGACATTCATACTGCCAGTACAGGGAAAAACATTTATTTGAGTAATTCCTCAAGAATCTATACTAGAAGTTTAAGGGGAAAGATAAATGATGAATCAATCTTCTGGGCTGATTCATTGCTCTATCAGCTTCTGCTGAAAACAGTGAAGGTGAAAATCTTTCAGATAAAGCATCAGTATTTATTTTTCTTTATTTGTAGGGAAAAATCAAACTCATGTATAGAAAACTCATGTATATCTCAAATAGCTTGTTATAGGTGAATCCAAGCAGTGTCTCATTTCTTTTCTTTTTCTTTATCAGTATTTTCTAAAAGCATATGTATAAATATATAAGCTCCAGATTTCTATAAGCTAGTGCATAACTATCATGAATCCTTGCATTTCTATTTAATGTTTTCAAGAAAAACAGGAAAAGAAAAAAGAAAAAAAAAAAAAAGTAAACAGAAAGAGCAGTTTCACTTTAAATACGTTGTTTAAAAGTACTGCAAACAGATCGACAATATTTCTTGCGATATATTGCCATCTAGAGGAAAAAATGTACGTTGCTACAAGTTAAATATCAGGGTTTAGGTTTATAATTTCGCTATATTTTACTATGAAAAATACACATCGTGCTTCCTAGACAAATAAATGTCCAATATTAACAAAACCAGGTGCATTAAAAAAAAATACGTTCATAAGCACAAAACATGCAATAACATATGCACATATACATACATATGTTGAATACTGTATACAACCCAGAATCAGACAAACAAATGTTATTGGAGTTTTCTGTCTGTTGCGATATATAAAAGTGTTTCTAAAATAATTCATTTTGTGCATCCCATCCAAAAACTGCAGCTGAATTTCTAATTGAGACTAAGTAGTGTTCTTTTCAGATAGTAGCACCAAAAATATTAAACTTACTGTTTAGATTAATGGAAATAAGTGACATGCACTGCAGGATATCTATGTAGTAACATGATTGTATATGGAAATAAATGAGATATGCAAGTCTAATCGAAATAACTGAAGGTATTAGGTATGAGTTACTTATTTTGAGAGTCAGTCAAGGACTCAAACTAAATTACATATTCAAGTACTTTGCTGAAATGGGACCTGTATGCTGTTCTTGATCATATATGTGGTTATCTGAAGTGTATTTAGATATGAACTAACGGTAAAGAATTATTCTATTTTATTTACAGTTACTTCAGCTCCTTTGTTGTTAGTTATAAAAGATTTATAGTTATCATTTTAAATTATTTAAAATATGTTCAGGTATAACAGAGCTTTTTAGCAAAAAAAGAAATTTGAGTGTAAAAATCAGTAAACTCATATAAGTCAATTATTGAAACCTAACGCACATGAATCAAAAAATTCTTATCTTAGATTCCTGAAGTGCAACTAAATACAGGTGGACCTGTATGTGTAAAGCAGTGATTAGATTTTTTCAAAAACATGGCAAGAAGCTTCTGTATTAACTGTTTCAAATAATCAAATATGTGAATTGATTTACATAAATAATAATAACACACACACACCAAACAACAAAAAAAATACAGATGCTAGCATATCACCTAGTGAAGTTCAGCAAATGGAAAAGCAAAGCCCTGCACCTGGGGAGGAACAACCTCAGGCACCAGGACATGCCAGGGGCCACCCAACTGGAAAGCAACCTTGCAGATAAAGACCAGTGGACACCAAGTTGAACAGGGGCCAGCAATGTGCCCTCCCTGCAAAGAAAGCTAAAGGCATCCTGGTCTGCATTCGCGTTGCCTGAGTGTTAACAGCAGGTCAAAGGCATTGATCCTTTCCTCAAGGAAAGAAAAGGAAAAGATCCACCACTCAGTACTGATGAGGTCACAGCTGCAGTATTGTGCTCATTTGAGGTACCCCACTACAAGAGTGACAGGAGGGAGTCCAGCACAAAGGGCTACAGCAATGATATCTCACATATGAGGAAAGGCTGAGAGAGCTGGGTCTGTTCAGCCTGCAGAAGAGAAGTCTCAGAGGGGATCTTATCAGTGTCTATAACTGATAACAGCAAGGGTGCAAAGAGGATGGAGCCAGGCTCTTTTCAGTGGTACCCAGTAACATTATACAAGCAATAGGCACAAAATGAAATACAAGAGGTTCTTTCTGAACATCAGGAAACACTTCTTTACTGTGTGGGTAACCGAGTATGTGCACAGGTTACCCAGAGATGTTATGGAGTCTCCTCCTTGGAAATCTTCCAAAGTTACCTGGACATGGTCCTGGGTAAATGGTTCTAGGTGGTCTTGCTTGAGCAGGACTAGCTGACCTCCAGAGGTTCCTTCCAAGCGCAACCATGATGTGTTTCGGTAACATGAAAACACATAGTATTTTGTCATTTCAAGACAGGAAAGAAAAAATAAATTGACAACCAGTGAAGACAGTGGGGAAAACCTCAGCCTCCACCACTATTTATTGTCTTTGAGGAGATAGACAAGTCATTAATTTTCAGTTTTGGTTTCCTTCTGAGACATACCTTACAAATTTATGAAACTCTTTCACGCTGAGGTAAGGCAATACAAACATAGTTTTATATTTTGACATGAAATAAAGAAAAAGAGTAATTTTTCTCTTGAAGAACACAAAGTGATCAGAACATTGTGTACTTTTGTAAAAGGCACTATTTGTCTGAAGTAGTTTCTTCTCACTATTGCTAGCTTTTGTGTATATTTAGATATTTTGGATTCAGTTTCTATTAGAGTTCTACAAACATGCATGAACATAGTACCCACCTAGAGAGTAAGACAAAAGAAAAGAAAAAAAAATTAAAAAAAAAAAAAAAAGAAAAATAGTGTGTTTTTTATAAATGGTTGGTATTGGTTTATTTTATTTCCTACATATACTTTGGCAGGAGCTGGCATGCCCCTACACAGCAGTTTTGAAAATACTGGTTTTGTGATTGATTATAAATTTTCAGCAATATTGTGGCCTTATTTAGAAAATGTCATATATACATTTTAGTTATTCTTGTGTTGTTATTACCATACAGAACTTACAGTTCTATATGGTAATTCTTACAGTTCATACAGGTTCTTACAGTCGTACCTAAAATGAAGATGTTTTCTGCAGTCCTGATACCCCACCATCCAGACCAAAAGGTCTGCTGGAAAGCACTTCCACGCACGTAATTGTTTCAGGGGCATCCAGAAGAGAAGCTAGGGGTGATGTACAGTCAGTTCTTATGGTATATGCCCTCAGTCCTCTGAGACTGGTTAAAAACAACACAGGATCTGTTTTGGTTACTATTATGTACGCATGAAGAGAAACATGAAGAAAATAAGTGGTTTACATTCCAATAGTCAGGGAATTTAAAACCATAGGTCAGCTAGCCTTGAATTCAATATTACTGATGTTTTATAAAAACATAACCACTCACATATTGACTTCGCCAAGTTTAAGTAGTCATTGCTTGCAGAGCATATTCTGATAGTCAAGTTGTTCAGAAGTGACTTTTGGCTGTAATGAATTGGCTTTTCAAAGCTGAAATTGAGATGCTGTCACAGAACCTAACTGATAGAGAATCAATTCTTAATATCAGGATCATGGCAACAGGCAAGTAAAGATATATATGGAAAAAGATCAGAATACGAACAGGGTTTGAAAAAATGGACAAATTGTGCCTACAAGCAAAGATGTGCCTGCAACTGATGTACACTGAGGATAAGTGTAGTGTAGGTTCTTTCTCCTTACTCAAAGCTCATCTCTAAACCAGCATCAACTCACAGGTTTTCTGAAGCACCTCCAACTTCCTCATGAGTTATCTTAGTGATTTGAAAGAATGAGAACTAGCATGGTTTGCATCATAAAATTCAGCAAACATATTATATAAAAAACATATTATATAAAAATATTCCATACTTTTTTTCTTTTGTCATATCAGTTTTTGACTAGGATACAGGTAATATATATTACAATTAAGTGTAGAATGTAACAGTAATTAGCCATTTGATAATGAATACTTGGCTATCAGTATAGGCTATTAATGAAAGAATTGAAAGCCAAGAGCTTCAAATGTTTTTGTAACATCAACCTTCTCTCCCAGAGTCCCAAATAACATATGAGGTCTTATTCTCTCAGAGTCCTTCGTGTCACTACAAGCAAGTTTCCCCTTCTTGTTCCTGCCTAATTATCTTCACAGTGTTTAGTGACAATCTATTGGATACAGTTATTTCGTTCTGTGGTTTCTTCTGTCTTCCTCGTGTTTCATCTGCCACCATCCTTTTGCAATGTCACTCCTTCTCTAGGGCTCCACTGCTATAAAATTCTACCTGCATCACTGCCCCCACTGCATCTGTAATGCAGGCTGCTTCAAACTTATCAGAAACACTTGCCTGTAGTAGCCATTTTTATAGTAGAAAACCAATTTTCTTTTCCTTTGAAGTGGGAAAAAAGCGCCATTTTTATCTTGTTACAGTTCAACTGAATACAATGCAAAAGTACCTGATTTGGTAAAAGCACACATGAGCAATCCTGCCATTTCTCCCATTATTACCATTAAGTTTTATTTATATAAGCATATTTTATTTATATAAAACAGTCACTCTTTTGCGACTGCTACCATTATAAGCATAAATTTCATAGTCAATATGATATTCCAAATATTCCAAATTTCATAGTCAATATGAAAGGATAAAAAAAAAAGAAAAAAAAAAGAAAAAAGACATATTTAAAATTACTTTTTTAAATTTTTATTTCATGTTATGTTATTCATTTGCAGTTGTAAAATGGACAACAAAGAACTGATTTTAGTACTAGCACTAAGCTCATCCTTGTTGCTTCCAAGTTAACTGTGACATTTGCTTGCACCATCAGAAAAACTGGAGTTGACAAAGGTCATCTTGAAGGAACAATAACATGAGACTAAATTGCTTGTGTTTAATAGCTACATACATATTAAAAAAAAAAAAAAAAAAAAAGGCCCTGAAAAAGACATCAAAAAACAGATGTAAAGAGATCAAACTGAAAATGTCAGTTAATACCTTGTTTTCAATGATGTTTTAATACTTTATGGAAGTTCTTGAGTCCTTAAGGAAAATCTGTCTCTTGTAGCAGATTAACTTAATCAGGCCTTCTTTGTCTATAGCTATGGTATCTGAACATCTAGTCCTATTTTCAAGGAAAAACTCAGTAAAATTATTAAGTTTTGTGTTAAGGTAGCCAAGAACACCATCCTGTATGGAATCATAGAATCATTTACTTAGCCTCAGCACAAAGGATAACCCAGACTGCTATCAAGAGCCAAGATTCACTTTCCTGAGCAAGCTACATGAAATGAGGCTGGTGACCAAATTTCAGTAGCTTCAATCCTTACTCATTTTTTGCCAAGGTCGAAGTCAGGACATACCTGAATGTCCTTGTATTGCATGCTACAGGTGTGGAGAGACCAAGTTCTTCTTTTGTGTGTAAGAGCATTTTATACAAGTATACAGGAGGAAATGGAGAAGTTTTTGGTTTTGTTTGTTTGTTTCAGGTAGGTTCCAGAATAATATATGCTTCTTTATGACAAAACTCTGAAGTTTCAAGAGTATTAATATCTTACATATTCCTACAGACACTCATAACATGCACAGCTCAGAAAAACTGAACTCACACAACATAGTGGAGAATATAGATCTTTCTTGTCTTATACACTTCGTGTATATTCTTCAAAAACATTTTTTTTGTCTGAGAGAAATAAGCAAAATCAAAATTAACCTGTAAACTAAGAACAATGTTATAGTTTGGACACAACAGACATCCTTTAGGATAGCTGTAGCAGCCTAATAGAACTAATACAGCTTAATATGCTACCTAATAGAACTGGAAGACTTTAGGGAAATGGCAACAGTGTTAATCTTAAATATTTCCTGGTTTGAAAAATAACTTACCTTTCTAATATTTGTTTTCATTCCTAATATGAGTGAGACCAGACTCCCCCAAATTTTTATTTTTCAGAAGAGAGAAGGGGAAGAAGAGCTGTTTCCAAAGTAAAACACTGATGTCTGTGGCTCCTGGAGAATCTGCATGGTTCTGCTGTCCTGGAGCCATAAGAAAACTGAGATTGCACCAGAAAGAGAAAAATTGCACCATTCTGTAGTGCTCCTCAACTACTGTTTCTTCAGTTCTGAGTCAAATGCAGAAGTGTTATTAGTTGGGACCCCCAAATCAGTTCAGTTCTAAATAGTTGAGAAGCTACTTGCATAATTGTCAAAAAGCTAAAGAATCCAAGTCTTAATTATTAGATACTTGTGGGGGAAAAACAAAAAATTGTTCCAAGAGACAGGACATCTGTTGTGCAATTACTTTCAAAATTAACTTTTAGCTTCATTATATTCAGATCCAGAGGTAGAACCCACCCCCTTTTTTCTTCTGGTTTCCTGCTATTGTTACTGCAGCTGTATATTCTTCCTTTTCTCTTTGTGATTTCATTAAAGAGCTAAGGTTTGACTCTTGGCTTAAAATTGTGAATGTTGGTTTGGAATAACTTTACTACATGAGGATCGTTATCAAAGTGACTGTTTCTTCTTAAGAATGGAGGTAAGAATATTCCAAATATATCATGTTCAGATTCTTGAAGTTCCAGAAATCTCTCTTGGAATTAACATAATGCATTTTGAGTGATCGATTAAAGTAGATAAATAAATAATTAAATAAATTATATAAAGATAAAATATTTTTCTCTCCCCAAAATTTTTAAAACATCATCCTTGTTGGTGTAACATAAAGGTTCCTTCATAAAAGGATTTTTTCTGATCTTACCATTCATGAAAATATGGGTAGGTTGTTAATATCTGTAGAAAATTGTTCTCATTTCCAATGCATTTTACTGACATTTTTCTGAAAGGTAAAAAAAAATTTAGTTTTAAAGCAAACAAAACAAACCCATGTAATCTTTCTTGCTGTACAGTCTATCAAGAAAAATGGTTACATTTCCTTCCAGACTTCTCTTTTTCAGTATAATCTAGATATTTTAATATTCTTCAAATTATAATACAGACAACTAAAATCACCGGCAATTGAAAAACATTTTTTTATTTCATAGCATAATTGAGGATACATCTCTCGGTTGTCACAGTTATAGCAACAACATGCCCATGCCCAAATAATTATAAGTTATTATAAGGAAGAAAACTCTGTTCCTATTAAAATTTTTATCGGTATAGGAGAGGATTTACTTGTTATACTTTTCCCTGAGTTTGGGTATTTGTGTTTTTTTTTGGTTGGTTCTTTTGGTTTGGTTTTGCTTTAATATTTTCTCTGAGTATTATTATATTATCATATGGAGGAATTTTTGTACACTCTTCTCAAATTAAATATGTCATTTTCCATGGAATGCTGTGGAATAAGATATTCCAGGATCATGACAGGTTGAAAATAGTTTCAAAAGTTAAAAAGTACTACCACCATTCTCATTGGTAAGAAACATGAGATTGGGAAAAGCAATTAAAAAAAAAAAAAAAAAGTAAAAAAAAAAAATAAAATAAACAAACAAACAAACAAAATGAAGCTTCCTGCTTGGTTACAGCTCAGCTATCAAAATCTTTTTTCTTTTTTTTTTTTTTTGTCTACCATTCCTTTCACACCTCTGACTTTGTTTCCCTTCCAAATTATTCACCAAAAGGAAAAAAAAAAAAAAAAAAAAAAAAAAAAAGATTACAGCTTGGTCTCCTATTTCAGCTGCTTTCAGGCATAGCGAGACTTGCCCTGTAGAAAACAAATTCATTGAAATCACCATCCTTTTTTTCATTAACCTACTGTGAGAGGGGAAAAAAAATCTATCTTCATACTTCTTAAAATATTCTGAAATTCTTATTCCATGAATGTGAACATTGAGTTCTGTATAGTTCCTGTACAGCTGATACTTTGCTGGGTGCATGATGCATCAGTACCTGTAGCTGATAGAGACAGAGCAAAGCACAGAGTTGTGAATACTGAGTCATGAAAGGATCTACATAGGTTCTTCTCTGATGGGCATCTCCCTCCAGGTCATGTTCAAACTGTCAAATCTAGGCTCTTAATTTCCATTTTGCAGGACATAAAGGGCAGCCATCTAAACTCAGCAACCATATTCTTAGCATGTGAATTAGAAGCCTGTATTCTGCTTGTAATCAGCAGCTCAAAGCAACATAACTGGTTCTTAAAGAGGCTTTGGTTGAGATTTACCACCCACTAGAATAATCTATGACAAACTATTCCTAAATTGTTTGCTACTGTCAGAAGCTGGGATGACTGAGACATTGCTCTCCTTCCCTCACAACCCATTTTCTTGAATATTTTTCTCCTACATATATTAAGTCCTCATCAGAGTTAAAAACATTAATTCAAGCTCCTTACCGTCAGCAAAGAAAACTCTACAGCCTCCTCCTAAAGCATCTCTGAGATTAGTGCTGTAAATAAGCAGACAGTCTCTCTCCACTCACTGAGAGAAATACTGTCCAGCTTCACTCAGAGGGGTTTCAACCAGAAAACTTTGTTTTCCTGAGAGGACCCTTAAAAGCAAGTATGGAGGGGCTGGTGGGCCACCACATAGGGAACAGAACCATAATTTCAAGAAAGAAAGCCAAAAAGAAACAACCTCATTCTCCCGCCTAGCACACCTCTGTGGGAAAGCAGAACTCCTGGGGTCTGGTCACAATAACTGTAAATAGCAAGTATGTCGTGGCAAGTAATAAAAACATGATAGCTGGCAGCGGTGGTAGCTGGTGTAAGAGATGTGATCTGGGATAAACAGGGAGCATAAAGCAGAGTGAGCCTGTGATTACAGAGGTCCAGGAACAGGAGCAGGGGAGACCTGGGGCTTCCCTGGGTTCCCAGGTGGTGATGGAGTACTGCTTTGCACAGCAAAAGGGTGTTAAAAGCAGTTGTGCCCCAAGGGCAGTGAGTGTTGTGTGGGTCCTCCCCACTCTGAAGCTTGAGAAAGGACTATAATCTCTTTCGTACCACATCAGCCACTTGCATGGCAATAATACACAATGCATGGTGAGCCTTTACTGCAGTCATTCAAACAGGTTTATGGAAAAAGGGGAAGTTCAGTATTCAGTTCACACAGACTAGATCCGAATCAAAATTACACATTTTGCTTACTTTCTCTAAAACTATTTTTTCCTAAATTGTGTGCATACATTTCTGGATTAAAAAGAGATATGAGTAAGTGTAGGTAGTAGGACAAATCTGTGGCTTCCCTATTACAGAGGAATAAGGTATCATAAAACACCTCCCACTCGCCTGCTGGAAGATCAAGAATATGTGAGGCAATTTTCCCCTTCCCCATGCATGTGGGAAGAAGAAGGTGGGTTGGCAAGGGGAAAAAATAGGAGAAAGACTGATAGATGCACTACTGAAAAGGCAAAATAAACTAAAGAGGGCCAAAAAAACCCATTAGGTGAAAAGAGTGCACAGTGTATAGGAAGAACAGAGATAATCCATTGGGTAATCTTGCCAGTCAGATATCAGAAGCTTTATTTAAAACTTGAGTTTGTTCAATAAAACAACAACAACAATAAAAGTCCCATCTATTTGGTAATTACATATATGTGTTAATAATTATTTGCTTATTCATCCACTCCAAAAATAAAAAAATTACAATAACTTAAGCAATACACCGCATGTGGAGAAATTTACTCCTCCAAGCTTCCTTACTAATCATGTCGGTGTCCAATATTAAGGTCTATGTGAGTAAAGTACTACATGGTGACACCGACGTTAGGCAGGATTTGTGCTGACTGATTTATGCCATCTGTTTACGACTCAGATGTCACTTTCTCTGTATTTCGAACGGGGAAAACAAAAACAAAAATTGCTCTCCCGAATCTTGATTAAGGTATTTGCTGAGTTTATTTGGATTTTCAACAGTTTCTGAGCTGTTTCTTTGAAAAAAATAGCACTGATACTATAATGTTCGGTTACATGAGCAAAGAGCACACTTTGCAGGATATCAATGCTTTACAGAGAACAAAGGAATAAGTATTGTAATTAGCAAATGTTTTGCTAACAGCTAGAAAGCATACATCCACTCTGTAGACTTGTTGGAACATAAACTGCTTTTTTTTTTTTCCCCCTACATCTGGTATCCATAAACAAAAAAAAAAAAAAAAAAAAAAAAAAAAACGGAACCTGGCAACAAAACTTTACATATAGCATTTTAAAGAGGCAGTACACAATAAATTACAACCCTCTTCAAATGATACGGGAGGGACTTTCCTCAAATAAATTAGGAAGATTGATAGAGCAAGACTTTTCTAAGTACTAGCCAGTTTAGATATCAAAACTGATATCGATTTTTTATTTATTTATTTCGTTGCCAGCAGTTTGGGTGCGGGATTAACAACAATCACAACTCGCAGGCGGCATTTCCCTTCTGGCTTAACTCTCGTTTTATTTAGTTCCTCTGGTGGCATCGCAGCCCTGAGCAGACGCCGCCCGGCGTCCTTGCAACCCCCGGCTCGCCATGAGGGGGGATCTGCCACCGCTCCCCACAGCGACCACCCTCGGCCGGGCCCGCTCCGCTCCCTCCTCACCCTCACAGGCCGCGACCGGGGCCCGCCGTGCTCCCGGCCCCGGCCGCCCCCCGCCTCCGTCCCGACCCCCGGCGGCCGCTGGGGGGCAGCACCGGGACCGACGCCTAGGCCCGAGCCGGAGCCGGGGCGGGCATGGCGGGGGCCGGGGCGGAGCAGGCGGCGGGGCCGGGGGGAGTTGGTGGGTGTCCGTGCGCTGGAGGCAGCGGTGTCGCCCCGTCAGGGGGTGCCCCGGGAGAGGGCGAGGTGCGGCGGGCAGTGCCGTGGAAGTGTTTTTTTTTATGGCAGGTTAAAGCTTCTGCTTCACCCGGAGCTCTGCCAGAGCGCTGCTCGCTGGTGTGCAGCAGCTCCTGGCATCGCGCTACTTTCTGTCCCGGGAACAAAGAGGTCTGACTTTGAAAGAGTGTCACTGTGCCCCCCCCCCCCGGGGAATGCTGCCACAGTAATTAGTTGCCCCGTCTTAGGTCACAAGCCAGAAAGCGCCCAGGGGTGGTGCGGCCAAGGGAAACCTCCTGGGGCTCGGTCTGGGGAGGTGCCAGGGTCTGCACCAGGACAGTGTCACCCCGTGTCCCCGCGGTCCCGCAAGCAACTGGCCTGCAGGAAAGCACCAGGGACCTGCGGCAGATGTTGAGGCCAACAGGAGCCCAGAGACTGTTTTCATGGGCCAGCTGCATGCTAGGCTGCGTTACAAAGAGTCTGGGTGGCCAACAGTTTGAGGGAAATTACTGTGCCCCTCTGCTTGTTGCTGGTAGTAATGCAGAGTACGATGGTGAGTGTCAGGACCTCCATGTTACGGAAGAATGAGGAGAAACTGATCCAGTGGTGGGTGACCAAGTGGTCAGGGCCTAAAACATGCCCTACAAAAAAAGGGGTTCAGGGACCCGGGCTTTTGTAGTCTCGTGGAAAGGACTCTGAGGGGGAACCTAGCAATTGCTTGTAACTACCTCTACTGCAGTTACAAAGACCACAGTTATGCCTGAATATGTAATAAGCAGGCAAGTGCTACAGATTTCATTTTGGGAAGGAACAAAAAATAAATAAAAATCCAACCAACCAAACAAACAAACAAACAAAAGACCTGTCAGGAGGGTTGTGCAAGGCTAGAAGAGTCTATTGACATCACGAATTGTGTTCTTAGAGGGTTTCAAACCCCAAAGCTGGCCTGGTAATGGGGAAATGGTGCGGTTTCAACTATGTGGTTGGACCTGGTTATCTCTCTTCCAACCCATGTTTGGCAGTTCTAAAGTTTATATGCTTGTTGTATTTGACAGACCTGGGTTTCTACACAAATTAAGATTTTATGGAAAAAGCATAAAAATACACTGGAATTTACCAGTAAGTTTTTGTATTTTTATTGTACAAAGTAGATGGTACAACACATTGTTCATTACTGTCGTGTAACTACTTTATGTCCCTGAGTTTGTAGATGCATTTATAGCTTGCTGAATGAGATTAGGTATTCATTTGTTTCTATGGCAAAAAAAAAAAAATCCTTTGGGATAAACTTTTAATGGGAGTTATTGGCTTATGAGTATCCCTGTCCTGCGACTACTTATGAAATAAATTAGTTGACCTATTTTGAGTCTCAGCTCAATTGGCTTGGGTAGGATTTTTAAAGCACTGTAAATCTTAGCATTAAAAAGATTGTAACTTTGCCTTGGACATTACATGCTGTTATAAGATAATAATTCTGTGAAGTAGGTGTTACATTATGCCTCCTGGTCGCAAGATGTAGATCTCTGAATATATTCTGGGAGTTTTCAAGTGGTAAATCTGAATCTAGACAGCACAGAAGATTTCCCTTATATTATCAAGGAGTACTGATGAGAACTGTGACTACAGAGCCTAATTTATCAAAAAGTTTATATAAACCATGAGATTAATTCAATTTGTGATAACACACTGTTCAAGTGACAACCTCCAGAAGCAGACATGAGTCTTGAAAAGCAAAAAGTTAGCTTAAAAATTCTCATTTAGTCCTGAAAGGTGTAGGTTTTTTTATGCTCTTCATCTTATGAAGCAAAATCGGTTTTCTCAGAAACTGTAGCTTTATATAAAAGTAGAAATTTGAAGCATTACTGCTGGCTCTATAATGAAAATTATCCAGCTGCAATATTTAGTAAGAAAGGAAAGGTTAAGCAACTGAAATCTTACATTTCTGCAAATGCTGATGAACAGTGACAGAAAATAGGTTGTTTATATCGAGTAATCACTGATCCATAGTTAATGGTCAATATATAAAAGAGCATTCTGGGTCTGCTTTGTTTTAGCCAAGAAAAAAGGTGGCTTTTGTTTTTGTTTTTTATTGTTGCTTTTTGGTTTTGTTGTTGTTTTTGTTTTTGTGGTTTGTGAGTTCCACAAATGTGAACATTCATGATTGAAATAACAAAAATGTGATCTGAAAAGTTATCTCTCTATGATTCAACAGTCATGGACTAAACATACATTTTGAGGAGTTAGCGAAGAACCTAATAAATTAAGTCTACAGCTCAGAATGCATTTTTTCTCGTTCTTCAGAAATCTTGTTTACATAACTGACTTAACACAGCTTACAATATTTGTTTCTTCAACATAAAAATACCTGCTGATTTTTATTTTAGTGGTTTTGTTGTTGTTGTTGTTTTTCTTTTAGGGTTAGTGTCTCCTGTTAATGACTGGAAGTAAAAATGAACTCATCCTACATGGGATTTCATACCAAATAATGTTTACTATTGCATTCCACATCATCTTTGTACTCTAAGCCCTCAGCTGGCTTCCATCAGGATCCATCAAAGATCATGAATATTAAGTTTTCTTGAGGAAGTAGCTATTACCTACACAACAGCCTTTTTCAGTATGTAAGATAACTAAGTAAGAAATGTGTCCTAACACACTTCTAAGAGGTGAAGAATGACCTAAGGAAATTCCTTACTTGTGGATGTGATACCAATTCTCAATTCTTTCTGAAAGCAAACTGGTAACAGAAAAAAATGCATGTGGTATGTCTGAATGACAATTTTCTTCACCTTAATGTCCTTAATACTGTTCTACAACCCTGTCCTGAAGCACCACAAAAATGAAATGAAACGAAACGAAATAAATAAAATAAAATAAAATAAAATAAAATAAAATAAAATAAAATAAAATAAAATAAAATAAAATAAAATAAAATAAAATAAATAATAAAATAAAATATTTAAGCATTAATAATGATGTTAAGTCTTTTTGAGAAGGAGAAGACAAAACCCTTCATGCCTCCAATAAATAGAGATAAATGGGAATAACTGATTAGCCTGGCAGAGCAGGCTAATCAGGGAAATATGTTTGAATAACGCTGCAGTATACCAGAGTGTGGTTCTTTCTTTGTGGATGTTGAAGTTCATCCCTCTCAAACCAGTGGTAAAAACTTCCTCAGTCTTATTTTCCTGTTGTGCTAAGTGCAGGCAACAAGCCCAGCACAACAACACACCTGAATAAGATGCATACACCAGAGCTGGTGTGTACTGCGTTGTAGCCCTACAATGGGGATTTCACTTGCTGTTTCCAACATCATAGAGACAGACACATGGCAACTCAAGATAAACATGAAAAGGGGAGCATAGTTACAGTGCCCTTTACAGGACAAAGGCTCTTTTTCTTTTTTTTTTTTTCTTTTTTAATGTTTTCCATCACAAAATGACTGGATACTCTCTTTTTTTTAGTGTTACAGTAATGAATAACCAATATGGTTTGTGATTTGTATGGATTTGTTTTTTCAGACCTTTCAGAAGCCTCTCTCAAACCATCCACAAGTTGACTACTAAATATTCTACTAAGAGCAGTTAGTGTTACACCTGAAATACATTAGAATTGCAAGTAAGGTGAAGTATCCCCCAAAGTGCATTCCATTTTGTTTCAGAAGAAACTAGAGTATTTTTTTGAAAAGAAAGCCCATACGTGAACTGAGAGTTACACTGTGGGAGTGATAAGATCAGGGCTCAGAAGTGAACTTGGGAAGCATGCCATCTGATAATTTATCAGATAAATATCTCTTTGAGATTTTTAAGATTTCCATAAGTATCCAAAATCAAAATCCAAAAGTGGAATTCCACTTTTTTATATGAGTAAATTTTTGAAGTAAGTCTATAAACAGAGTGTTTTTACTTCATAAATGTTTCAGTGCTTACTTAATAATTGCAACATCCATACATACACTAAGCTTTGAACAGTTTTCTGATAATCAAAGGGTTATTTTTCATATTTCAGAATGTAACAAAGGCCTTATGTTTAAAGCTAATTAATGAAAAAAAAAAAATCAATTGTACAACTTTACTAAAAGAAAATATGGAATAAATTAGATTTAGTGACAAGTATGATGCTGGACCTTTTCAGAATGTACAGAGAATACATCATTTTAAAGTGATAAAAATAATTTTCTATATTTTATTTTATATGTGATGACAGGAAAGTTTTCCTTCTGATAATTAACCATATATTGCTTATTCATTATGTGCATAAAGTGGTAATTAAGAAAGAAAGTATGGAAGAGGGTATATTTGGAGAATATTTCAGCTAAATTTCACATCACATTGTTAATTTCTGTGTAAATAAAACAAATCTAGTAGTCCCACTTTACCTCAGAGATACAGAGAGCATGATTATGCTCCATACATTATGTGCATAACTTTTTAAGACTCAGCTGGAAATAGTACCAGCTCTCATTGCTTTTTCAAATTAAAACTGGAAGACAAAATTTTCTTTACATAAATGTGTTACTTTACATGTTAACTTAATATCCAAATTAATGAGTAAGATGGTATACATAACAAATGAAACTTAGTTCCATTGTGATTTTTAGGGTAAAATATTCAGAAGGTTTTAAGCATCAGTTATGCAAACGATTACACTTGAGTTAGTCATCCTAGGCCCTCTTACAATCAAAAGAGAGAAGTACTGTTGGAGTACAATTCATCTGGCCAGCTTTAGTTTTCTTTATTAATGTGTGATGAATTACACCAAGGAAGCACCTGTTTCTTTCCACTGATTGACAAAGAAATAACTAACACACTTCCTACCCTTTGTCACCCAGCCATTCTGTAGAGCTTTGCCTTGTATTAAATATAATCAGTAGAGTAGATCTTGCCTGCATTGCTAGAGATCTAGATTTATTTTGAAGTGTAACAGCTTCACCATCATTTGAGTTAAATCTATCAGAGTCTAAATTACTATGTTTATCAGAGCATTAATTTTTATTTACAGTACCTTGGATTGCTGAATATTAACCTTCATTGTTTTCCTTGGCTTGTGTTTCTTTTTTTCCCCCCTCTGTGATTTCACTATTTTTTTTCTGAAATATGTACAGATACTCTAAAACTGTTTCTATGGCTCAGTCCATGTGTCTCAAATGGAAATCTTCAACACTACAAAAGAATGAATGCATGCGTGAAAACCCAAATCTACGCAGAAATAGCAGATCAGGAAGATCTGTGTTTGTAACTGGAATTGTGCAGCGTGAGCTTAAGTTGCACTAAATATTAGGTCTGGTTCATAGTGTAACAGGAGAGTGTTCCAAAGCTACATTTACCTGGAGTATTGCTGTGCTTGAAAGATCACTACCTCAAAATCATAAGTATAAAACCAGCACAGCACTCACAGTCTGCAATTTCATGTATATCTGATCACAGTGTAAGAGTATAATGTATCAGTTTATAGAATTTTACTTCAAAGTTTTATCATGTAGCCAAAGCTAGAAAATTTGAGCAAAGCTATCAAAGTTAAGGCAAAGAAGGGTTACGTATATTTACAAGAACCTGTGAACAATCAGCATCAACTTGTGCATCATCCCATTCTTTGTAGAAAATAAAGCCTGAAAATTAAAAATGCAACAAAATATTTATTTTTATGCAAATGTGAAGTGGTATCAAAGAATCTACCAAAATTTAAATATAAAATTAAAATAAAACAAAACAAAACAAAACAAAATAAAATAAAATAAAATAAAATAAAATAAAATCCCTAGCAAGATGCTCATCTACTTAAAAAAAAAAAAAAAAAAAAAAAAAAAAAAAAAGCTGTCGTTAATGTTACCTGGCTTTCTGATATGACTCATTTCAAACAGATCCTACTATAGATCCATATCCATGTCTCCATAGCAGTACTGAGGAAAAAGAGCAATCCTCTATAAAATAAATCTAACTTCACACACATCCATCTTTCCAATGACTAGGGAAACTCTCACAATATTCCCTTTTCTACTGCATCCTCACTGCTGTTCCTGTGTCCTAGATTATGACTCTGTTCTGTTGCCCTTTTGTTTTATCCATTTTACATCAGAAATTTGAACAAATCTCTACACCGAGCTTCCAGTCACAAAAGTTTCAGATAAGCATTCATCTTACAAATTATTTTTCTGGCACTTCAGTTTTTTTTAGGATGCTCACAAATCATATTCAGCTCTCTGCTAATCATTACAATAAGTTTGTTTTGTTTTGTTTTGTTTTACTTTTCATTTTACAATGCATCTGTTTTGTTAATATTTCCCCTAGTGGAGAAACCTGCAATATTGTGGTTATTGACTGAAATCTACTAGAGTGATAGCCATAGCAGACATCAAATATTATGAAATCAACTTCAAGCAGTGATTCAATTATTATTTGTATTTTCATTGATAAATAAATATATCTTCTTAAGACTTAACTTATAATTTTCACTCCTTACAACTCTAAATTTTTCAATAGCACTGTCATCTTCAAGTGACATCTTTATCAAAATATTACCAATAGAATCTTAAAAAAAAAAAAAAAAAAAAAAAAAAAAAACTATTATTTAACTTACTAGCTATCCTAAGTTTAGAAAGTAAAATTATAGAACTGACAAAGTATGTGCGGTGACTCTTACTATGTCTGTTTGGAAAAGTAATTTTGGTCTCTCTGTCTTTACACACGTTTACTTAATTTACCCTAATGTTTCTGTCTTTCTTAAACAAATAGCTGTCCAGAAGCCAAAACCTGGACCGATCAGTTTTACTGTCCTTCAGACTGCTTTAAATTTAGAATGGCACTAGTGAATAGTTTTGGCTGAGGAACTGAACATCCTGGTATCATATGTATCTATTAAGGATGCTTGAACTCACTTGAGAAAGTATTCTGTAAATAACACTACAGACAAAACTTTGCCATCCAAACTGAATTCCAGTTGATTTGTTAGCTGTTCCTTTCCAATGAGTGAAAGAGAGATCCCAGATACATGTATTATAGACAAAGCTACTAAAGCCTCATATATAAAGTTGAATAAGCTGAAATCCTGCTTTGTGAGTTCAAATCTCTGCCTTCAAACAGCATTGACCATGGCAGCTCATCTGAAACAGATTCTTTAGAAACCTCTGATGAGCTAAAACTCTTGATTCTTGTTTTCCAGATAAAAACTGCACTACTGAAAATACAGTGTTGAAAACATAGATACATTTCCAAACTTGTCTGTTCATCTGCGTATTTCATTGCTTTTTTTTTTTTTTTTTTTTCCCTGAAGTAGAGAATTTGATGAATGCAGTCACTTGTGAATACTTTAAAATATTTTAAATATTTTGTGACAAACCACACTGACATGTAATGGCTTAGACAAGTAATGTGTTGTGCATCATTAACCAAAGTAATTGATTATTCTGAATAGTTTAAGAACATAGCTATCATGTAATTTAAAATGTGTTTCTTTGTCTTTTCTCAATACCACTAGTTAATAAAACTGATCTTCATATACTTACATATACATAAAAGCGAAAAAGCAAGGGCTTTCTAAATAACTCTGTTGCTGTTCTTTCTGAGGGGTTGATTTTGGTTTTATATTGGTAGTACTGACTCCAGTTTTAATGGTTGCCATTTCCCTGCTTTCCTGCTTTTCTGTGAAGGAAGGAGAAAAGACAGAGTTGGAAGGAACGATAAAATATTGGGGGGGGGGGGGGGAGGAGGGAGGTTATTGATATATTTCTTTAAGGTCTACTTTTCAGCTCCTAGCATGGAGAAGTTCTATTACACAACACATATGAATACTGTAATAACTAAAGGAAACTAAGAAACCAGAACTGTTAAAAATACTGTCCCTGAATCTTGCCTGGACCTTGTTGCTATGTCTATAGTACTAATAAAAAGGATGAGGCCACATGGCACATGATCAGGTCTTACTAGGACACCATCTCCCATACAGTGTGATTTACCAGCACATAACCTCCTGTGCCTTTAGTCCTTGCTAAAGCACTATAAGACTATGTTTAGGTTCTGTCTAGGAAATACCACCGGACAAAGACTGTTCTCTTCTAGGCAGTAAGGATGAGGCCATCGTGTGTTGGAATGAGAAATGATTTTAGCTTTATAGGTATGTTTGCCAGTGCCATCAGAGCCAGCAGACAACACCTTGTCCTTTCTATTTATTCATTTAGCTGTAGCCTCTAGGTTCACTCGAGGTTATTGGTAGCCAGAGGATAGCAAAATAAAACAGAATTGTTTTAATGGGAGAGATTGTGACTTCTGTTTGTTACCTGAGATTCCTCTTAATGTCACAGACAGGCCTAAAGGAGGAAATGGGTCTCTCCTAGCAAAGGGGGAGGATAAACTTCTCAGTGCAAGAATCAAAGTTACAAAAGCCATAAACAAGCAAACAAAAATTGTAAAAGGCAAATTTAGAACATGCTTCAAAATAACTCCTTAAAGTCTGTTCTTTGCTATCCATAAGGATTTCCCTAATGTGTATCTTAGCCATAAAAATGAGGAAGCGATTCAGCTACAGCCCATCCTGGAGTATTGCCTTTTGGAATCGTTTCCAAAGTTCCCTAGGGACTGAAAACACCCCCATTTCTCCCAAGCCTTCACAGTCCTGCAGCCTTGAGCAATTTTACTTCCCTTTGCTACAAATGTATCCTCTCTTCCTTTTTCGTCTATTATTCAGAGCAAATTCAGCAAGCAGACCTCATCCTACTACTTTCAGGGCAAATGTTTGATTGCTGCTGTGCTTGTTGCTTCTAGAGTAAATGACCTTCTATTTAACAAAACTAACAAAACTGTTTTCAAAACTCACATAATGTTTTGTAATTGTATCTAAAGATATATTTTACATACATATATATATGCATGTATATATATTACCAAACTGACGTCTTTAACTTTTGTTTAAATTTTCACAGCCCAAACTCTGAAGAAGGTGTGCAAAGCAACATGTCTTCTTGCACAGCTTCTTTCCTTCTTGTGCACTCACATTTCCCTTTGAAATGCTGTAACTGCTGTCATGCAATTAGGAAGCAGCTGGGTTTTACACCTGCATCCAACACCTGGAAAATGTTCCTGGGTTCCTCGATATAGACGAGTTCATAATGTGAACAACACAAATTATGTTGACAATATGGGTGAAAAACTGGACATTTTAGAATGCTGTATCTCCTCTAGTATACCTTTTGTCAGTTTCTGATCTGCCGTTGCGGTAACAGCGAAAAAAAAAACGACAGCATAAGCATAAATTTTAATATGAAACTTTGATATCTCCAATGATGTTAAGGTTGTTCACTGAGCACCAGAAATAATGAAACTTGGAAGGGAAGTCAATGCACCTTTATTAGACACCATACACCCAAATTGCATGAGTTAGTGGAAGCAATCTTTATAAAACAAGTGCTTAAGTTTCCTGGATAGTCAACAGTAAGAGTTTGTTTCATCTGAAGACCTCAAGAGGGTGATTCTACCTGCTTCGGTTTAACAAACAAATTTAAACTAATTGGATTTCCTTACGGTATCTTCAAGAAAATCTAGCCTTCTTCATTGAGTGCACAAGGAACCTAGGTGCCCTCAGAGCAGCTCAAGTAGTTTACAGGATGGGATTAATCATACCTAATTCAAACTGTTTAAAAGCTGATTGTTTAATCTAAGCTTATTGCTTAGTTTTCAACTATGATCAACAGCAGAGGTAAGTCTTTCCAGAGGATAATTCATCTCATCCTCTGGAGATGCCCATTAGCTGCACTGACTGCAGATACCCTACTGTCAAGTAAAAGAGCATCAGGGAATGAGCTCAGACACTGGATACCTAGTTATTCACAGTACATAATTGCTTACTGCCTTCGTGGCAGTGCCTTGGATTGTTACAACTTGTTTTCTCCTTACCAAATCCATTGTATAAGATGCACATGCAATTAATGATATTGAAGTTGTTCAATGAGCATCAGATTAATTAAAATCTGAAGCAGAACTCAGTCCATCTCTATTACACCTAATTTAATATGTCTGCAGAGAAACAGTCCTGCTCATAGGAGTAGCTGTTGCCTGGAGGGCTGTTGGTGCTATTAGTCACTGCTATTCGGTGCTGTTTGTGTTCAGAGCTTCATTCAGCACAACAGATGTGGCCTATATGTCCACATATAGCTAATGTTTAGTTGGCTAGTGATGTTGAGGTAACTCCAATCCCAGTTATGGGTGGAAATAAGATGTCTAAGTCAGGTATATTGAATTTGCTTACTCATCTTTGGACAAGTTTGTACCTGGCAGTGAATTGGGACCCCTTGCCAATTGGGTAAAGTTGTGTTTTTTACTTTTTCTTTAGCAGTGGTACATACGTCTCCCATCATATGTACATTCCCTGGCCGTTTTTCATAGGCTGAATTAATTAATACCGAAGCCTTTCTTTTAATAAGAATGATGTGGTTTTTCCCTCCCAAGTACTTGTTCTTATGAAACTTGTGAGAACTTTAGTATTTTTGAAACTTAGAGCTCTACTAGAGGTGACTGAAATTAAGCTGTGCGTTTGAAAGTTAGTAGCATACACAACCATGATCACACAGTGAGTGCAGTCACAGAAGTCTTGTCTCCATAGGAGATCATTGAAAGTTTTTACCAATATTCAATAAAGGAAATAGCAATAAAAATACATGCTAGTATTGCAACTGTTATATCACTAGGGTGACATAAACATTCATGTTCATTTTGGAAACTAATATTTTATATTAGTTATGTAACTTTTAAGTGACGGTAGTCAAGAAAATATGGTATTTTCTTGGGAATAGTGAATTTCTTTCTAGCATTATCTTCTTCTTGACAACAATTTTGAGATATTTGTGAAGAAATAAGCATTCTTTCAAGATGTGTCTAGGCTTTTATGAGAACATATATACAGCTGGCCTAATACTAATGTACTCATTTATATCAGTGTTTTTATAGACTGTTTATAAGGAAAAATGAAGAAAAATGATTGGAATAACAAAGTATGTTAAACATACAGAAAGGTATCAAAAAATATATAATATAGTTTTCCAAAAGTTACCATCTGCCACCTCTGCCTTCAGAGTCACATGACCGGTCATTTTGAAGGTCTTCTACATATAATCATTTAAGGTTAAGTATTTGCGAATTATTTCAAATGAGAGTCCAACATGGTGATAGTGGACCCAAACAGCAGTAAATTGCAAATGAAAGCTCCATAAATATGGTTGTTTCACATATCACAAAATAACGCAAAAGGCCTGAAATGAGCTTTTTTCCCAGCTTAACATATTCTGAGGTTACTGTGAGGTCTATTTGAGACCTTTCAACTTCAGCTAGTGTCATTTTTACCATTTCATAAGACCAACGACCAATGATGTTGTAACCAGCTGGAATCAGCAATATCTTAACATTAAAAAAAAAAAAAATGTTAAGGATTTTCTGTTGTTTCTATTCTCTCCCATAAAAATTCTGTCTAAAACAATTCACTTTAACTTTTCCTACTTTCAATTTATGGCAGTTTATGTTTTTTTTCTATGCTGTCCTTTATGTTTGCAATAAACAAGCATGTATCACTGAAATATTTCCTTAAAACAAACTTTTATGTCTTTCAGCAGGTATCCATGTTGGAATCAAATTTAAAAAAAGATGCATACCAATTTTAAACTTGGTCTTTAAACTGAACAGCTGGGAAATTTTCTGTTTGGACTATGTTATCTGTCTAATTGAACTGATTTCTGAGCTCTGCAGATTGTGGCAAAAGGTGCCCTACAGCAAGATGGCATTTCTAATTGACTCATCTGAACTGCAGCATTACTCCTGTCTTTCATCTGATTGGGTATGGTAAGTACATCATGATGCTTATGGTCTTCAGGGAGGGTGGATCACCTTCCTAAATTTAAGATGTTATGTGAATTATGAGTTCTGAAAGTGTCCTTTACATACAAGCAACCACCAACTGAATTTATTCCTGACATGGTCTGTTACTATGAAGACATTAGGGATGCTATTTTAAGTCACATGTGTAAGCTGCCTGGAGACTATAATCGGGTTGAATAATCAGGTGGCATGGCAAATTTGGACTGTTGTATGGTACATTGAGTCCACTGTTTTAATATTCAACTCTAATATTTTTTACTTTCTAAGGAATAAAGTCCCTTTTCTCTTTATTTGCATTTAAATTCAGTGAACCTAGAAAAGCAGGCATACAGTTGCACTAAACCCATCAGTTATGTGCAAACACCAGATATAAGATTAAAACTTGTTACCAGGGGCTCCTATAAGCATTATTATACTGCATCTGTTTTTATTTCAGAGCCTTGAATAGACAGAATGAAGTCTATGTTGCTAATCGTTTGTTGGGTTGTGCCTCATTTGCTAGTTTTCCCTTTCCAAAATATTGCTTGCATATTTTGTAGTCCATGATTATGCAGAAACAAAACCACAGATGTTTATATTACTGAGGTTTCTTTCTTCTAACTACATACTCTCTTAAACATGTCCCATGAAAAATCTATGTCTCACCCGTTCATTTCATAATCCTGTCAGAGATATTCTGAAGCAGAGTTTTACGGTCTTTTTGTGATTCTCCACAATCTCTTTGCTTCCCATTTTTCATTTCTCTCCTTCCTTCATGTCTCCTTCTGTCTCTTTGGTATGTCTGACTGCTGGCAGCACTGTCAAGTCATCCATCCACTTCTGTTGCTGTGTTTCAGATTCACTGGAGTGATTATCCAGTGGCCAAATGCTGGCTTGATGTTCCTCACAATGTCAAACTTGTACCCAGTGGCACAGTTATACCAATGGTAGGTCCTTTGGAACAAAAGCATGTTGCCATTCATCATAGGCACAATAGGAAGACATGACATTTGTTTTGCTTTCCATCTATTCAAAATATTTCTGGAGAGAAAGGGGGTTAGTAAAGATAAGCAATGGCAGTCTAATTTCTGAGGCTGGAATTAACATGGTCCAGCTGTAACAAACTAAATCTGTATCTGGCTGATACTAGTGATCCAGGCTGGTTGCTGTGGAGAAACAGGAATGTCTAAGGGTGATGCATGCCAGTTATCCTAAACAGCTAGCTTAGAAAACGAGAGTCATCCATTTAAGAGACCATACATCACTAACTATAAAAGGAACTAGCTTATAACTCCAGTTGCATCCACAACCTTAAAATGATGTTCTGCTTCAAGAACCAGTGAAAGAAAGGCTAATTATTTGAGACATCTTCTTGGGGAGGTAAAAAAAAAAAAAAAACACGTAACAGGAATTTCAGGTTACATTGACAGCAAAAGGAAGCTGGTTTTATCAGATCATCACAGAACTCATGGATCTCTTACTGAGTTAAGAAAGCATGTTTTATCACTATCCAGAAGCTGCATAGAGTGATAGCAATGATAGAGCTATACTGACCAGACACTACTGCATTATTTAAGGGGCTTGAGATAACAGGGAGTGTATTTAAACACACTTTTCTTATAACGTATTGTTTGCTAAGGACATAGCCATACATAGCTAAGGACATGGTTGCATTATGTAAATATTGTTGTTCTTTTCATCAGAGCTGTATTGTTCTCTTAATTTTCAAAATTGTCTTGTAATACATTTTTCTTTCTCTAGTCTGAACAGCATATCTGAAAGAAGTGAAAGGAGTAGAAGTTGGTAAAATCACAGCTACCCTCATCTGATGGTAAGATTTCAACTTTGCCTTTTTTTTTTTTTTTTTGTAATATTGTGTATGGTAATTGTAAAGAAAGTATCTTCTTTTTATAGGGGTGAGATTTTATGCCCCACCATTTTTTTCAATATGGACAGTTTCTACCAAGTTATATCATATTACATCTTCACCATCGTACAAGCTACAAAACTACATATTTCCTCGCATTACCACTTCCAGTGGAATTATCTGCACACATCAGCATACAGATCATATTCCACAACTTATCATAAACCAAGGTACCAGAAGATCGGTATTTCTGTCTCTGCTCCTACCTTGAGCCTCTTTATATTCTTTCTGCAGTAACATCTTGTCTGCGTAGTTCTAGACTGAAAGAACAGCTGCTAAGGTATACTTTGACACAATTTAATATTCTTCTTTGAACTGTAAAATTTTCTCACTTCACTTTGAAGCTCTTCAGAATACTTCTACATTCAGACACTAAGTACACTGAAGTAGAGGTAATAATCCTGTTATTTCAAATTCCAGAGTTGTAAAACCTGAAGAAAGATCAAGCAGAAATGAGAATTTAAAGAAGTTGGATATTTTATCATATTTAATCAGAGTTCATAACACATTTGTATAGTATATTATATGCCAAGGCATAAAGGAGTGTTGTTCCCCAGGTTTGTGGGAGGAGTTCGAAGACCCATGATATACAAGTTTTTGTGAATGCCTACATGCAGTGTTAACCTTTTAGGAGCAAAATGTGATCAAAAGTACTTGTGGCTTGCAGGGCTGAAAGCTACTTCTGTTAGATTAGATCTTAGTGGGTAATAAGCAGTTATATGAACACACATTAATTTTAGTGGAAAACAGAACTAAGCATCTTGCCAGTATGTGATACATCTCATTTATGCATCTACAGTATCTAAACATGAACCAGTTAGCATAGACTTCCTTTATAATCAAAGGAAAGGAAAAGGCACTTCTAGGAATTTTTTATATTGACTTTGAGATATAAAAAGTCCAAGCTAAAAGAAACTGTTCTTCTCTAGTGTCTAAAAAGGCAGCCTAGATGACTAGATGAGGTGTAGACACCGACATTTAATAAGGTGCATGTCAACAGCAGTTTTGTGACTAAGTTCATCTGTTGGTAACAAAGATGGACTTATACTGGCTGACCACCTGACAGTAACTAAACACTAGAATTTTTTCTCAGTTAGTGACTGATGAAGAAATAGGATGGATTCATTTTAGCTCTTCGGTTCTTTTTTGGTACAGGAAAGTTTTAACATTTTCTGTATAGTATGAACATTTGTAGATAATATTTTTGGAAGAAAAAAAAAAAAGCATGCAATATAGCACAGTAACTTCACAAGAATATTAGAAGGTAGAGATTAGAAGGTAGAACCGTACAGATTTTAGAGAAATGTAAGATGTATTCTGCACAGGGTAGAACAACACCAGGACAAATATATATATATATAATATATATATAATATATAGGAGTTTAGTAATGGCTACACACACACAAATTTCTAGAAACCACAAACAACAGCAGTTCTCCATGTGAGCAGTAGGATAAAAAATGAGCAGGATCGAATTCACTGAGATCCACATCAAAAAGGTAACTTTGTATGGCAAAGTCTAACATATGCACATCTAACTTTTAGATGTGTGAAATGGAATTGAAGGTATTGAGTAAGACTCCCCTGACATCAGTCAGAAAGTATTATAGAATCGTAGAATCACAAAGGTTAGAAAAGACCTCCAAGATGATCTCATCCAGCCACCACCCTACCACCAGTATTGCCCACTAAACCATGTCCCTAAACACCACAAGATGCATTTTTGGATCTATGACCATGCTTGCAAGAGCTCTGTTTTATTATATCTTGTTACAAGCCAGCAGATAGGATCTTCATGTCAGATACCCAGGATCATTTCTGTGAATCTCACCCCCCAAGGCACAAGCCACACAGGGTCTTTTGTACCAAGCAAAAACGTAACATGCCAAAAGCCAACATTAACCTCATGAAAATACTTAAAACCAACTGGACACTGGGAAAGCAGTCACAGTTGTTATTGAGAGCCCTCCAGAATTCCAGCCTCACTGTATCCTGGAGGTTCTAAATCCCACATACTCTGAAGCTTTATGGTTTAATTTGTTTTACGTGTCCACTCACTTATATGCAAGGAGAGGTGACGCTGTCTCTTTTCTTCTCAGTTTCTGTGAACAAATGTCAAGAGAAGACAATACATGCTCTGTAAGTGCCATTCCACAATTTAAATGCTAAATATGGAGTAGAATCTGTTTTGCCATCAGTTTATACCAAGTACATTAATAATGGTATAATTTTAGGTAAGTTAAATGTGAGCTCATGCTTGCATAACTAAACTTATTTTTTCACATAAAAGAAATAAAATTCATGACAATTAAGTCACAATCAAATACTGCATCTGTAAAACAGATCTGACGTACAACCTCCTATTTAGTTTCTAGTAGAGCTACTGCTTGGAAGAAGGAAAAAGTCTAGAACACATAAAGTTTTTATTATTATTACTATTATTATTATTATTTTAAAACAACTAACTAGTTTTTGTTGTAATTAAAAAAAAAAAAAAGTAAAGATATATATATGTTCTTAGAGTAGTTTTCCTCTCTCATCCATGTGAATTCTTTCAACTCATTTCACTTGTATATGTAGATTTGACACTGCATATTTATAACTATGAATCTCTATATTTTCAGGGTGCAGCAAAGTATTTGCTAGATCTTCTTTGGCAATATCAGTAATTGTTTTATGATTAATGTCAGTTAATAGCCCCTCCATAAACAAATAAATAGGTTTCATACATAAGAAAGAAATAAAAACAAAACCAAACAAACTAAAAAATCTTATCTGAGCTTGCTGATAATCAGATATTGTTGATATCAATGCCTAAGCCATTTGCACTCCTGTTTTATCCATACAAAAGGGGACAGTTTTGAATGTTCCTGGAGTCATCCGGGAGCAACTTAGAGAACTGCACATATTTTGATATTACATCAGCATTTGAGCATATAAACTATGCCTTCAGTTTCTCAAATAGTTCCTCATAACTGAAGATGTGAATCTCACTGTCTGCCTTTTTTTTTTAACTAGATAACTTTGCACAAAAGCAAGATCCAAGTGCTAGTTGGGATGCCTATGTTAATATAACTAATTTTGCTACATAGGTCAGCATTATAAGAATTTATATATAGCATCCAGTGTCTTATGGCATTCAATGCTTGAAGTGCTTGAGGGTAATTTTTTTTGTTATTCTTCATCCATTTCCAACTAGGTATAAGGACAGACTACTCAAGCAGCCTGTCCAGCATGTCTGGAAAACTCAGTCCTTTATGGCACTACTGCCCAGTATCATAATCAGCAGTCTTCTCTTTTGTTTTGTTTTGTTTTGTTTTCATTTTCAGGATTTTGAGCTATTATCAAATTAGAAATGCATATCTATCTTTTCTATCCCTTAAATCATCATTTATAAGAGTTGAGGCATCAGTACTAACTGAAAAATTGCAGAATTGAAAAGACAAACATCAGTTAAAACCTGAAATCATACTACAATCCCAAACTATTAAAAAAAATAAATTTCATTCCTCCCTCAAAAAAAAAAAGTAATAAAATAAAATATAATTACAAAATTACAGTATCATATTACAATGTAATATAATTTTGTTATTTACATTACAGCATATATGGCTTCAAGTTGTATTCTGCATGCAGGAAAGGTAAAACTTTTAAAAATGAATGTCAAACTTACATATGATTGAAGAGGCACCTAAAAACTTCCCCTTTCTCTCCCCCCCCCCTCCAAAAAAGGGTATTTTATAAGACATGGAATCAAATAATGAGATAGAACACTATATAAATTTCAAATTCAGCTGCACTTAGCAGCAGTTAATAATTGGAGAACAGTTAATTCTCAGAAACACAATCTGAGAACACAGTTAATTTAAAGAAATGCCGTAAGTAAGCTCATACAGCAACTTACATGCATTTCATAAGAGAAGGTAAAACAGAGTTCGTGTAAACAAAAATGTAGTAACAAAGTAATTAAATCTTATATATGGGAAATTAATTAAAATATATATTTGAAAATGTTGAAAAGCTTGAAAAGTACAGGGTTGTTCATACTAAAAAATGAGGATTTCAAAGTAAACAAGGTGAAAATACCAGGAGAAGTTAGCAGCATCAATAAAAAGAGCTAAAGATGATAAGACAGTAGATGCTTTTTTTTTTTTTTTTTTTTTTTGGATGTGAGGAGAAATGGTAAAAATAACAGAATTCTGATAGATACTTTTGTTCATTGACTTTTAAGGTTAGGAACTTGATTTTAACCTCTATGCTTGCAATGAGTGTAGCAATTATTTGTTCTGCAGAAGATTTGTTATAAAACAATGGGGAAGCAGATGCCGTTTTTGAGCTCAAGTGAGCTAAAATGTCAGGTAAATAGCCTAATGGTAAAGGTCAAAACATTTGAATTAACAAGAAAAAGTATCTGCTTACCAATATGTATATTAGCTTATATACATATATGTACACAGGTTTATATGCAAGTGGAAGAAAAAGAAAAAAACACTATTAGAACTTTCTAGGGTATAAGGAACTTCAAGCCAACACTGTCATGATATAATGTGTAGTATCTTTAAATCTAAATATATCTAAACATGTATATGCACACACATAATTTCCTGAATAGATTATACTTTGGGATTTGTTCTCCATAAAGCTACATTATGGCCATTAGAAAAAAGTCCACTCAATGATCATGTTTTCTCAGAGAACAGTAGAGGCTGATGTCCTAGTGTACGTAAAAGTCTATGTTTGCTGTTAATTTCAATTGTAAGTATTTGTGTTAGAGACCTATAGATGCTGTTGTTCTGGATCATCTAGGGCATCTAGCCCGGTCTATTTTCCTTCAATAGCTGACAACAGATGTTGTTATGTCTTGTAACAGATGTTGTATTTCCTGTGCATTAAAGGACAAGTGGTGCTGAAGAAATAATCAAAACAGAAAGAGAAGGTAGAATCTGTCATTCCCAAAGATCATTTCTTGAAGAGCCACAGGACTGGATAACAACACATGCCAAGAAAACTATTTAGCTTTCTGTTGTGTCTCTCTACAGCAGACTGTGTAGTTCAGTTTGGCCTGACACTTCTATCTTAGTTTCCTATCTGGTGACCACTATGTATGTATGTTGTTCCATCGTGTGGGACTTTTTGACAGGATCATCCCAACTCTTTGTTTTACCACATTCTAATCAGAATTAAGGCTTTACAAACGTAATGAAACACACTGAAAAATCTAGTTTAATTAATTTATTGACCTTCTGCTAAAGTTGGAGGGTTTTTTTCTTTCTTTCTTTCTTTTATATGTATAAAGGCAAATAATTAAAGGCTTTTTTTTTTTTTTTTTTTTTTTTTTTTAAGTTCTGTAATTAAGTGGGAGATTTCTAGAAGACAGATTTCAACAGAGTTTTCCAAAGAGCTGTCTCCTCGTTCCTGCTCTCCCCCCAGATCAGCATATTGGAAGTGTGCATTTGTTCTGTAGTAATGAGTAGTTAATTTACAGTTTCTTCACTCCTTATTTGGACAAATCCATATGAAGAGAGGAAACTATTTTTGGTCTAGGAACATATGGAAAGGAATGGGAGAACTCACATCTCACGTTAACCACAATCTTCTAAATCAGAATAAAGACAACGATATTAAAGTTGAACTAACTGAACATCTTTGTATTTTTTTAAATATATTTAAATATCGACATGCTTTGCTATTGTTCTCTTTAGTTCTCCTTACATTGTGATTACATCTATAATATTTTTATTCTCTTCTGTTGTCTATGAATTTGATTCCTCAGTTTGTTAGAGCATAAGGACTTGGGTTATAATGCACTTTATATTGTCAATATCAGTTTGACTGCACGCTTTTCTACATTCTGCAGGGGATTTGTTTTTATCTTCAGTCTTGCATTTGTTGGATCAAGTTGTTAGCTACCATAAGGTGTCAAAAGTCTACTAAATTTATGCTATTGATAAATCTGTCCCACGGTTACCGTCCAGAAAAAAAGTATTGAGAAAAATCAGTGTTATATCAAATATTTTGCTTAGATACTGGGCTGTGGGGAAAAAAAAAAAAAAAAAGGCAGAGTAGTGAAACTTTTTTTAGTAAAGCAGTATCTTAAAATCCTTTAGATTATGGATTTAAAAAAAAAAAAAAAAAAGTTTGTACATATTATACCAAGTCATTATTTCCTACTGCTTATGCCTCTTATTCACAGGAGTTTGAGCCTGAAGTTCAGAGTTCCTGAAATTCTTCTTTCTCATTGTGAGAAAAATTAAACCTATTTCCACCTGCCACAATGGTGTAGATAGAGTTCAAAAATCAAATATTTCCAGCTCATTCTATAGAAAATACAAGAGCTTAAATTCAGCTTACTTGTAAGCTGCTAACATAGCTTGTCTACTCACCAGATAAACTTACAGTTGAATGGTATAGATGACCAAAGCTGAAATAATTTTGTAAAAGTAAAAAGCCTAGATACTTTAAGTGTTGCATTCATCAGAGAAAAATGAGACAATCTCACAAAAAAAAAAATAAAAGAAAAAAAATTCTAACTACTATGATCACTGCAGATTGATTGTCATCAATATCACTTTATCAATAGCATATGGATATGCATACTGTAAAAATAAATTTAAATATTTTTCAATTTGGCATTACATCAAAACATCAGTTTCACTCTTCAAGACTGAAAGGCACAATTTGGGTATACAGGGAGGGTATAAGTATATTTACACCCCAGTGTGAGCAATCAGGAGCAGGGCACTTAGTGTTTTGTGAGTTACTGCTGCTTAGCACTTCTGAAAAAAATGTACCTTGCAAGTGTGTCCACAGGCTACTACAAAGCAGTGTGATGCTGTGATACAGAAAGTAGCTGTTAGTGTGCTTGGTTTGTGCACTAGAAACAGTATTATGCTTGGGCTAATTATAGGGCAGAAGAACCTTTTTGAGGAAAATAAAAATAAAAATAAAAATAAAAATAAAAATAAAAATAAAAATAAAAATAAAAATAAAAATAAAAATAAAAATAAAAATAAAAATAGAAAGAGAGTGTGTGATGCAGATGGAATGAGAGGAAATGATGGAATAAAATAATGAGAGAATATTTTGAGGATAAGTAGAGAAAGTATTTGAAACTTTTATTGATGTATTCACTGGAACACTTTATCTTACTTGCTCATTTTGACACATGTTCACATGCTCATGTTTAAAAAAGTAAAAAAAATAAAATAAAATATAAAATAAAATAAAATAAAATAAAATAAAATAAAATAAAATAAAATAAAATAAAATAAAATAAAATAAAATAAAATAAAATAAAATAAAATAAAATAAAATAAAATAAAAAAAGAAAGAAAAAGGCCAGGATATTTTTGGACATTTAGTCTTCCATCAAAGCTGAAAATATAGGATATAAGATTGTTTTACTCATGTTGGGAAATAGTGCAGCTGAGATCAGAAATAGCTTTCCCGTTGCTCCAAAAGGAACATGACTATGCTTAATTAATATAGAATTCTTCGATCCATTTTTATTAAAAATATAGCTAACAGTCATAATTGGTATGTGTCTTAATGACTACAATTTCTTAGAGAAAGATGAGCTATTTTTACTTCTTTCTCCTCATAGAAATTCTACTTTTGCCTCTGTATTTGTCTTGTATTTGTTCCAATTAAATCATAATGCTATGTTAAAGTATTTCAAATTATTTGGCACATTAGCCAAATTATTTAGCATGTTCTTAACTTTTAGTATATCATTCCATAACAAAAAGAAAGATGCCAGATTTGTTCACTAATGCCTAGGGCTTTTTTTTTTATATATATATATAAATCATGAGTGATCATATTCTACTAACTGAACTTTACAATATTGTCAAATATTTTTCATTATAAAAATGACTGGAAAAAAATAACTGAAATTATTCATACATTTTCAAAGCCACTTGATCTTTCTTTTTACTTGCACACATGTCTAGTGCTGACGATTCACCATTACCAGCTTTAATTTTTAACTTGCCAGTTAAGATTAACAGTTACAACATATTGTTGTGCAAGTCTCTAACTTTGTTCATGTGTTTTCTTTCATTAAAGACAATTCAACACTTGAAATATGTGTAGTTCAGTTTCACTAAAAAAAAAAAAAAAAAGCAAATGCAATTGGTTACATATAAGTTTTTTGGTTTTTGCTTTTTTATCTTTAGGTAGTTGCTTATCACTGTTCAAATATATGAAAATATTTTGTTGGATTATGTCTCAAGCATTCATTACAAAGGAAATGTTTAATAGCTCTGTTGATGAAAATAAAATAGGGAAAATATACAACAGTCTCTCATGGACACTGTTTTTTAAGATGTAATGAATAAGGATTAAACCAAACAGATCTTGTTAATCAAGTGAGTAAAAATGACTCAGATTATATTCAAGGAGCAGATCCACTAAATAAGCAGATACTATTCTTTCAGTCATACTTCACACTATAAAATAGATTTAATAGAAAATTCAGTCTTATTGAAACAAGAAAAACTACCTAAATGGCAATGGAGTTCTGCTTTCCTCTGCTAAACCAAACTATGGACTCCCTCACTGTCTTTAAAGCTAAACATAACACATTAAAAAGCAAAATTTTAAGCCTATGTTAAAAAGATAATTTGTGATAGAATTTGAAGCAAAATGGTTAACTATGTTTGAATAAATGAAATAATTTTAAAAATTAATTATATTCTATTATAGCATTTAATAAAAGTAACTCTTTCCTCTAAATACAGAAGTTGTGATTTTTGCATTTTAAATTTTCAAATAGTATTTGTTGGATCCCTCAAAAGAGAATTTGTCTGTGACACCATTGTATCTGTATTTTCATTCACTCATTAAATTCATAATTGTTTCTGTACTGTGCTATTTTTAGGCTAATTTATGAGATTAAAAAGTTGTGGGTTTATATTGTCCTAAAAAAACCAATAAGATACAGATTCAATATATTTTTTTTCAAATTCACTCTGATAATAAACACCATATGTAAAGGGCATGGAAGCGACTTGTAGTATGTGAAAGCTTGCAGAGTGTGATATTTGTTTTGCTATAGTTTAAGTTCCATGCTACAACTTAGCCCAGCTCTTGAACACAAATATTGTATTCAGTTGAGATGAATCTCTGTTTGAGAAAGAGTCTGGACTAGCTTCAGAGGAGCTCACTGCAGACTGTACTGCGAAACTACAACTGATATTCAACAGTGAGGTGCACAACTGGAGGAGAGTTTGCTGACTGTCAGCAAAGGTGATGTAATTTGTCTAAATGTAGTTGAAAGCACATCTGCATTTGCTTCTGTTACTTATGTATCCATCTGCACAAGTAGCCTTGGATTTAACTGCATGTCCAAAATACATGTCACAAATGGCAGTCAAACTCATTAATTAAAAAAAAGAACCATTTTTTTTCTCTTTTGCCAGCTCTGTTGCTGCAATGTTAGCTGACCAGGTAGCTCTTGTCCAAGCCACAGTCTCCAGCAGATGCTGTATTATCTTTTCTACTGAAGAGATGTGAATCATAGCACAGGAGACACGTAAAATGGAGAGTTGTGTGTTGTCAGCATAGTGACGGCATCTAGTCTAGCACCTCACTTCTGAACTTCCCAGTAGTTTCCATAACACTTTGATAGGAGGAAAGAAGAAGTGGCAAGTGGACTAGTCAAAGAATTAGGCCAATAGTTGTCTACTATTTCCTATTTCCCTGCTATACACCTTCCTACAAATGCAGGCTCAGTCTCTCCCTTATTACTCTATCCTTACTGAGGTTGTGGGCTAGTCAAGAATACCTTGTAAGCAGCAGAGTGCTCATCAGCTGAAGTCAGCTGAATAATACGAACACTGATACAGACAACTTGTTGTCTGTAACAGCTAGGGAAGATCACAATTAGAATTATGAAAATACATTTAGTTCAATGACTGAAGCCATCTAAAATGGGGGTTAAGCATTTCAGAAGAATTTCTTCGTATGAAAGGACCTATCATCCTCTTCTAGAACCACTATATTCAACCCAGCTTGCAATAGTCATAAATTCTCACAAGTTGCTGACCCAGCACAGGGCATTCATCTATGGGCACATTGATGTCACCAAGCGCCATTAGTCTCACTGACACAAAGCTACAGAGAAATCTAAACAATTAGCCAAATCTTCTACAGTAGACTAGGGCAAGCTGAATGTTTATGGCATTAATACCATTTTTATCAGTGCATGCATGTGCTTATATATACTGTTCAGATTTTTTTATTTTATTTTTTTTTTGGTTTGGTTTGGTTTGGTTTTGATTTGTTTTGTTTTGTTTTTATTATAGTGTTTTAAGAACAGTCCCACAATAAAGGGCAGAGTCATTGTGGTCTTCAATACATAAGTATGAATAGCAATCCACTCAGATTTACTGAACAACTTTACTCACTAACAGGGAGCGCCTTTTAAAAGACAGTACACAGCTCATACAGCTGCCCAGGTAAATTGAAGAGAATGAAATTAGTATATTTTGTTATGATAGGTTGAGTAACAAGGTTTGGGTAAAGCTACATTTAAAGGGGGGCCAACCAATTCACGAAGTTTCATTGTATTTTGATTACTGTTAGTAGTTTCCGAATGATTTAAAATGAGAAGAGAATACATTTTGTGTATATCCTTTTCATCTATATCCTTCTCACAGTGTCCCATTTCAGAAAGAAGGGACTTTTGCAGCACAAGGTTTTGCAGGAGCTCAGGATGTCATTGGAGAGGGCGAGGAGGAGTGAGGGTTTCTAGAAGTGAAAAATAAGGGTACAGTCTACCATGAGGGAGAGCACACAGCTTGCAGAGGCTGGACAGCTTCATTCTCCCCCAGCTGTAGGGGCACCATTCAGGAGGTGTTGCCAAAGGGTGTCTTAGATTTGTGTTTCAAGAAGCAGGCAACAAGGGCAAGGTGACATTTGTTATTGAATATCCTCCATGAACAGACGTTTCTCAAGTCATCTGAGTCCATTCTGTAGCCCAATTATTCGGGTCTCTTGTTGGACAGTACGGTTACGTTTGGCCAAGAAGGTTGGAAAATGCTTCAAAAAGCATTATCACTTGCTACTAGACATTATGTTGGTCCTGGTGCCACACTGGTGGCTCTCAGTGGCTAATTTCGGGGTCAAAGTGCCCCAACAGAGCAGGAATCTCAGAAGAAGACCTGAAGAACAATTTTACAGTAGTCCTACAGACTCAGTGTACAACCAGAGGTGTAAAATCCTTAAATACAAATATCAAAAGTATTATGAACAATATCTAAAATGATATCTACAGGTGTTACTGTATAATTTATAAGGTCCCACTGAACCTTGGCTTTCAGCTTTACCTCTTACATGAATGCATAATGTCTCTCCAGTTCCCACAGTTTTTTCACCACTTGCAATTTTCTCTACCTTACACAATAATTCCCTTTTATACACTAGTTTACTTTCTCCCTTAGTCTATTAACTGTCAGGTTCCCAAACCCATACAGTACATGTAGTGTCCCTGTCCTTAAATGTTCTGTTTTCCTCCTTTTCCACTCCTTCATTGCTCATCTCCATTCTCAAATTAATCCAGGAGACAGGTAGTTCTATACAGCATTTGAGTTAGGTACAGGAATCTCCAAAAGATAACCATATTTCTGTAACTGCATCTGTTTCAATAATTGTTCTTACATGTCTGTGAAGGTATATTACATAATTATACATGTTAATGCACTGGGATTCATTCCTACAGAACAGTGGAAGAAGTCTATCCCACAGAGTGTGGAGAGGGGATTTTGAGGAAGGCATTGCAATATCACCAGTACACCAACTATTTTACTTTATTTCTCCTGGCATCTTCTTTGATCTAGCCTTGAACAAGCACCGCTAGGCTTTAAACCATGCTCTCATTTGTGCAGATGTTCACAAAGCAGAAAAAAGTACATGCTTTTTGCATGAATGCAAAGGGTACGGAAGGCAAGAACTACACCTAAAAGTACCTGAAAAGCGTGGACAGATTTTACTGGATGTTTGTATAAAATGTCAGAACACAGATTAATTCTGGAGAATCTTAATCCTGTCCCTATTGCTCTCCAGTTTTAATTCCCCCTTTTACTTCAGAGCTGCTTCTTCAGCATCTTTTTCTTGCTTTTGAAATCCCTTCTTTTTAAAGACCACATTTGCACCCATGCTCTCTTTTATTCCCCATGTTTTTAAATCTACATGCTCAGAAGTAAATTCTGTGGCTTCTCCTGTTTTCCAGCTGTTCAGTGCTTTTCATGCTACATCCCCCTAGATTGCTTATTTAAGAGAGCACAGGGAGGATCCTTAGGAACTGAGAAAAGGAAAGGCAGCGAACAGCTTAAAACAGTAAGGAGTGAGAATTTCAACAGCCAAGAGAGAAAAATTGTGAGACAGAGGACAGAACAGTTGACGATGGGACAGCTCATCTTTAGTTCTTCTTTTCCCAGCAACTTGTTTGCTTCTTCCGAGTGTAGATCACAGTAAGATCCCTCCAAAGTATTTCAGAATAGCCCAACATCCTAACCAGAAGGAGCATGCATTTCCAGTTTCTTGTTGGCATTCTGAAGAAACCCAGGCACCTTGCAGTGAAACTTGGCTCCATAAAAATCACAGAAGCAGACAACTTTGACCAGCATGAGAATTGTCCTGCCTGTACCCAGCCACTCCAGCCTCAGAGTATGCAAATCCTGAGCCTTAGAGGAGGACAGAGATAGGGGAAGCGATGCTGCAAAGCTGACACTCTCCGTTTGTAAGTGTTCCCTCTTCTCATGCTGTGAAAGCTGTGAAATTTTCATCTCTCTGCAGATGCTGAAATGTATCCACAAATGAAAAACTTCTATACTTCAAATGAAGCTAATATATAACGTGGAATGCTTTACAAGTGAAATGAAAAGGTAGAGTCTGTGCAAACACTGATTTCCAGACAGGATAACATCATAAACACTGGGAAATTAAATTATTGGTTGAACAGTACTGAACTCCCAAGAATAATAATCAGATATAGGTGTTTAACTGTCTGTGACTGAGGACTCCTATATCTTGTTATAACTCACCCCCCTACAGAGTGCATGCCTCCTTCAAAATACAAATATTTGAAATTATGATTTATGTGTGCTGGAGTATGATAAAATATGTAGGAATTAAAGGCTTGATTCTAAAAAAAAAAAAAAAAAAAAAAAAACCAGCATGACGGGAAAGTGTATTTTAATCCTAAAAACAGAGCAGCCATTTTTGCACCACTTTTGTTTGTTTTCTGTCTAGTTAATTTAATATAATGTACTTGAAACGATGAATAGAGTAAGTATTAGCTCTGACAAATCAGTAACACCAAAAATTTTTACTTTTTCAAGTACATTATTATCTGACTTATTATTATCTGACTTATATTATGCATTAGCTGAGAGAGGGAAATATAAAAAGATATTTGGGGATATTATTTTTGTCCTGTTTTCATTTTTCTGACTGAAATCTACTAAATCTGTCATCTCTGCTACAGATAAACAGTTTGTGAAGTTTTGAAATAATCATATGGATCTAAGGAAAGGCAAATTTCAAATGTTGGAAGTAAAATACCAAGTAGAGCAACTTCTGTCAGTCTGTCAGTACTCAGTTCATTTATTTTTTAGAACAAATAACCCTAAAGTCACCAAAGAGAATGTTACAAATGCCTTTTTGATTATCCCTCACTATCTTTAGCTCAGAAATTGCAATTTGACAAAGAGCTAGCATCATCACTGCACATGCATTTTGGTAATTATGGTTGTTTAAACACGTTATAAGTTTTTGATCTTTAACTTTTTTTTTTCCTTTCTTTTTTTTTTTTTTTTTCTTTTATTTTCTTTTTTTCTTTTTAGTGGTTACAGGTGCTTGGTAAATTAGTTTTTTCCAAAGATTTCTCATCAGCGTTTACTGCATAACATAAATATTACCCATGATTTTGACTGACGTATAATGATTTATTCCATATTCTCTGTATTGATTAAAACAGAGAAAACCAGATGCACTTACGGTGTCAGCCTTGGTTGTGAAAGAGATGAGGTCTGCTCCTTACTGTGTCAGATTCTTCATCTGCAACGTGGCAATGGCAATTGCTATGCCCCACTGTGTTGTGAGGATAAATATTGTAATAAATGTGATGTGCTCAGCTGCTTTAGTAAAGAAAAGTAAGACGGATAGCACTCCACAAAGGACAAAAAGATGAGTTAGCACATGTTAAAGAAGAGTGACCTTAGGACCTTTGTATGTGAGTTTTATCTACAAGATGCAGAACAGTATTTACTGTTTAACACATATTTCAACTGTAAGGGAAAGTTGACTTTGACTTCTTCCTCTTAGGAGACCCATTTTAATGTAGTGGATTGTATTTCAAAGATACTTTCAAATAAAGTTTTTGATAGCATACCCCAAAGCTCGGAAACACAAAATACTAGGGCACGTGTGTTTGCAGATAATCTATGTGCCCAGGGACCTCATGAACATCATTCCACTGGTTTCAGTGAGAGCCAGATTTGGTCCCCTGTGAACAACTACTTGGGCACATTTCTTCCTCTTCATCAGTGGCAGGGACACAAAAACCTGGTTCCTGAATTCAGTACATCCCCTCTGTTGCAAATGATTAAAGTCATTGGGGTAAAAAACAAAACATAACAAAACCATACACTTTTATTTGTTCTCATGCACACTTTTCACCAGTAAGGTATAATGTGTTTAGAGACATGTGTGTAGAGCTTAGTGATGTGGTTTACTGGAGGACTTGTTAGTGTTAGGTCAGAGGTTGGACTCAGTGATCTTGGAGGTCTCGTCCAACCTAGATGATTCTGTGACTTTACTTTCTTTACCACTTCATTTACGTTATATTCTGAGATGAATGCTTGCCCACCTTTGCAAAAGCTCTGTGGGATCTCTGGATATAAGATAAGGACTGAAACGTTACCTGTTCCAAGAATAGGTAGCAAGAATATTGCCACCAACTTTGGTAAGGCCTGAATTTCATCCAAAGCAGCAAGAACAAAAATATGTTTATATGTACATCTTATTACCTCTTGGTGGCCTTTTTGCGAAAAGTGAAACAGAAAACAAAAAGCAAGAAAAAAAAAGGGCAAAAGAAGGAAACTGGAGTGTGGAGGAATAGGATTAAGGAGTGGAAAGAGCGTCTACATCTTGGTTGTGAGGGAGAGCCACACCACTACTACTAAAATACGATACAAAAACGACTATGTTTTATACTGTTGTGGTGTAAAAGATCAGCTATGGCTTTCAACTGAAACGGTCTTTTATGAAATACAGCTTTGTAAAATAAGTGTGTGTGTAGCAGCAAGCGTACATTCAAGCTAAAAGAAAAAAAAAAAAAAAAAAAAACGAACTAAGGAGTGTGGGTGAAGAAACCTCAAAGTCTGTGCCCATGAGATTCAACACCACGTAGAAATGCTATAAAATACTGAATGTGCATCACCTTCTGAGGGCTCAAACACAGCAAAGCCATCTGAAAGATAACGCTGTAGCCCTAATGAAATGCAGTGAGCAGTTTGGGAACCACGTGTGTTCTGCTACCAACAGCTACCGAACAAGACGAACTGAGAACAAGCACACTTTTTCTGATACTTATTGCAGGTAACCAGCGTAACAGGTAAAAATAAATATATTCCAGCGTCTGCAGAGATCACTGCAGTGGGACGGCAGCAAACACAAACTCCAGGCGCTTTGGGAATGGCAAATGCTGGGTATCATTTTTGACTTTTTTGTTTGGAAGATGACATGATATCCCCGGTTATACGAAGAGAAGGGACCGTGGAGATGTTGCTGGCCTTGTGCTGCATAAAACACTCCAGATTTGAGGCACTTTCGCCCTTTAGAGCCGTGAGTCCAGCACATCCTTGTGAAGCAGGCTCCTGCGTCACCCCGAGGCTCGGAGCTCGCCCAGCTGCCGCCGGAGCACCGTGGGCAGGGGGGGCAGGGGCCGGCCGTGCCCCCCCGCACCCCCTTGTCACTTTGTCACTTTGTTTGTCACTTTCCCACCTGGGGAGCGCACCCTGCGCCCCGTCCCCGCTCCTCAGGGCCTGGGCTGCGCGCGGGGGGAGACCTGCAGCAAATGGTGGCCGCACCCCCCCCATACCCCCCCAATCCCCGGCGGCGGCGGGGACCCCCCTCAGCCTCCTCCCCACCGCGTGCACCCCCCGCAGCGCACCGCACCGCACCCTTCCCCTCCCTCCTTTCCTCCTGCTCCCCTCCCCTTCCCTTCCCCACCGCCTGCGCAGGCAGGATGCGCGCAGCGCCGCCATCCCGCAGCGGGAGCCGCGCATGGCGGGGCGCCGGGCACCGCGCTCCCCGCGGCGGCGGCGGGCGACAAAGTTTGTGCCGAGCCGTGCTGAGCCGAGCTGAGCCGAGCCGTGCTAAGCCGGGCCGGGCCGAGCCGAGGCGGGCCGGGCCGGGCCAGGCCGTGGTGCCGCCCGCCCGCCGTGCGGCTGAAGCGCGGCGGGGCGGGGGCGTGCTGGCGCTGGGGGTGGGGGGTGCTGCGGCCGGCGATTGGGCGGCGCGGCGCTCGGAAGCACTTTGTTTTCTATTCTAATGAGGGCGGAGCGGGGCTTGTGGATATTTACGTTGAGGCGGGAGCCGCCGCCCTTCATTCACCCACATGGTCCCCGAGCCCTGCCGCCGCTGCCGGGACCGGGACCGGGACCGGGACCAGCACCGGCACCGGGACCGGCCTTGGCGCCGCTTCTCCCCCCCGCCCCCCATCCGCCCCGCCGAGCAGCGGCGGCGCTGCCTCGCCTCGCCCCGCAGGGAGGAGGAGGAGGAGGAGGAGGGAAGATGGTGGCGGCCGCCGCTCGCTCGCTGGTGAGTGTCGCTGCCGGGAGACCTGTTGTGAGCCGCCCGGCGGTGCGGGGGGCGGGCGGGCGGCGGTGCGGGGGGCTCCGCGGGCGGCTCGGGGGGCGGCCGGGGGGCGGCGGCGGCGGCAGGGGGGTGTGGGTGGGTGGGCGGCGAGGGGGGAGCGGGAGCAGGGCGCATGGCAGCGGCCGCCGCGGCGGCGGCGCCTCCCGAGCTCGCAGACGGGGCGGGAGGGGCCGGAATGAGGGAGATTTGAAAAGCGTGCGCGCCGCTCGCTGCCGCCGTGAGTCCCGGCGCCCCCCTCCCTCGCCCCCGCAGCCCTTCCCCTCCTTTCTCCCCTTGCCCCTCGCCGCCGCCATCCGGGCCCGGGGCGAGCCGCCGGGCGGGCTGCGGGAGCGGCCGAGCCTCCCCGGGGCGGGCGGCGCGGAGCGGAGCGCAGCACAATGGCAGCGGCTGGGGGCCGGGGGTGGGAGCTGGGCGGGGGGGGGGAAGGGAGGGAGGGTGCCGGGGAGGGGGCTGCAGCCCCCCGGGGGGTGGCTTTTGGGGCGGGAGGGAGCGGGGAGGAAGGCCCCGTCCGGGAAAGTTTGTGGCGTGCCCGGCTCGGCGCGGGGGGGAGCTGGCGGCAGCAGAACAAAGCAGCACATGGGGCAGAGGCCGCGGCGGCTCGGGGGCTCGGCTCGCCGCCCACGCCCAGCTCGGGGAACGGCGGCGGCGGTAAAAGAGGAGGAGGAGGCGATGGAGGAGGAGGAGGAGGAGGAGGGAGGGGTGTGCGCGGCCGTGGTGCCGCGGGGGGGGGCTCTCGGGGAGTTCCCGGCTTTGTGCTCCGCCGCCCCCCGGGGGAGGGGGCGCGGGGCCCCGGGGAGGGGGCAGCGCCGCGGGCTGCGAGCGCGTCCCGGGCCCCTCCGCGTGGGCTTTTGTTCGCGGAGGGGCGGGGGCGGCGGGCCCTCCTCTTCCTCCCCCTCTCCCTCTCCGGGCCGCGCTGGGCGGCGGCGGCGGCCTTTTGGGGGCGGGTGGGGGGGGGTCGCGGGCGGGTGTGGGGGGGGGGGGCTGCGGGCGGGGGGCTGCGGGCCGGGGCCCGGTCTCGGGCCGGCGGCTCCGTTACGAAATCGGCGCGGCGGCAGGCGCGGGGCCTCGGCGGCGCCATGTTGCTGGGGAGGGGGAGGAGGCAGGCGGGGGACATGGCGGCGGCTGCGTGCTGGGGCCGATTGTTCCCTCCTAGGCCCCGAGCCGCGTGTGGGCAGCGGCGGCCGGCGGGGACGGCTCCCCCACGGCGCCCCGCGGACCCTTCCCGGCTCCTGGGGGGGTGCAGCGGGCGGGCCCGGCCCCATCCCCATCCCCGTCCCCTCCGCCGGGGCTGCGGGGCTCGGCGGGCCCGGGGGGGCGTCACGCCGTAGCCGGGCTGTGACCTCCGCGCTGCCGCCGCTGCCGGCGCCCCCTGGCGGCCTCGGTCCGCGCCGCCGGCCCTGTGTTCTCGGCACGAACACGTGCTGCGGCCGGAGGGCGGCGGGCCCGGCCGGGAAGGGGCCCGCCGAGCACGGCCGCGCCGCCCCGCGCCCTGCCCGCTCTCCTCGCCGCCCCCCGCCGGCCTCCAGCAGCGCCCTGAGCACGGGGGAGCGGCCCCGGGGGGGTCCCCAACGGGAGGGGGGTGTGGGGGTGCTCGGGGAGGGGGTTTCGGGGGGGGTCTGGGGGTGTGGGGAGGGGTGTGGGGGGGGGTTTGAGGTGCGCGGGGGGCAGCCGGGCGTTTGGCGCCCTCGTGGCGGGCGGAGCGCGGGTGGGAGGCGGCGGTGCTGGGGAACTCGGCGTGTGACTTTGTTCTCCGCTCAGCAGGCAGAAAGCGAGGAGCTCGGCGGTGGTTTCGCAGCGTGGACACGTGCGGCGGGAGGTAACGAGGCTTGCTGGGGATGTGGAGGTAGAGGATTCGTGGAGAAAGTTTTGTTTTTTTTTTTTTGCAGAAAATAGTAAGTATTTATTTTTTTTGCTATTTTTTTTTTAAATGTAGAGGCAGAGCCTGTGGATCTGAGTCAAAGCATGAGAGTTTGGTGAAGAGCACTAAATTGCAAAGACTTCCTTGGGTCTGGAGGCAGGTTTAGCAGCCCACAATTTCTCTCATTTAGAGGAGAATAATTCAAGTCTTTTGAGCACACACTTTGAAGCAGCTGGATGGTCAGAAAATCTTCAAAATGTTTTTAATTCAATATCTGGGACTTCATTTTTCTGGGAAAAGCTCATTCTGAAGTACAACAAAAGTTACAGTTCTGTTGTAGGTTAAAACCATGGTAGTAAGCTTGCTGTATCAGTTAAGACTTTTACATTGGTGCAATATGCCCTATTACAGAAGGAATAAAATGTGCTTTCAAATTTTGAATACAGCACTCTCCTGCTTTATAGTATCTCAAGTCTGTAGTAAGCAGCCATAACTTGGTTGTGGCTATTACATATTTGCGTATAGAGCCATCATTAGAAACTTTTTCAGTTCAGGGCAGGCCAAACTAAATGCAGTGGGGAGGAATTCTAGGTTGAGGCAAGGTGTCTGTAGCAGTAATTGCTATATTCTGCCAGCAAAGTGAATAAGTAGAAAACATAACACCTGGCATGTTATGATGGTATGATACGCTTTCTGGACTTAAGAAGTCTGAGCTTAAGAGGTACAAACTGTTGAGTGTAACTTCTAAGTGTCTAATTAGCTAAATTGGGCATTAACTTTGTTTATATTTGTTTAATACTTGCTGGCCTTACCCTTTTTATCAAGGAGAATGCCCTTCCTACTTGAGATGGGTCTCTGAAAACTAATAGTTATTTTTACCTCCACAAGTTGGTGTTCTGAGAATGAGAATCATATGGGAGAAGTAGTTGACTCATTTTCACAATTGGACTCTTCTGCTGTCATAGGTATTGATTTTGGCTCTCTTGGTAATTCTGTGTGAGAGTCCTGGATGGGGTAATGCACTGGTTCAGCTTTTTCTGAGGGAGGTCTTCAGTGCAGACAAAAAAAAAAAACAAAAACAAAAACAAAAAACCACCCTGAATATTTGTTTCAAAGCTTGGTTGTCAAAACTGCGATTCAAAATTTGATCAAATACTCACTTTGTTCTTTCTTTCAGCAGGTACAAAGTAGGCGACGTATCTTGAATTTCTAAAAGCGCTGGTTGCGTCAGAGTAATGTCAAAGTGCTTACAGTGCAGGTAGTGATATGTAGAACCTACTGCAGTGAAGGCACTTGTAGCATTATGTTGACAACTGCTTCGGGAGATCTTGCAGGACTTCAGAGACTGGAAAGGTACAGTGTGGTGGTGTCAAGTGCTTTTTGTACTAAGGTGCATCTAGTGCAGATAGTGAAGTAGATTAGCATCTACTGCCCTAAGTGCTCCTTCTGGCATAAGAAGTTATGTCTTCATCCAGTCACTCAGGTTAAGACTGTAGATGTTCCAGTAGTTTTCTGCTTTGCAGTCTTCTGTTAGTTTTGCATAGTTGCACTACAAGAAGAATGTAGTTGTGCAAATCTATGCAAAACTGATGGTGGCCTGTTATAATCTACATCAAGGAGTCTGAATGCTTTCTGCTGATTATGCGATATTTGGTGGCCTTTCTTACTTTTAACAGCAGTCTAGCGAATAACAGCTTGTGTAGCACTAAAGTGCTTATAGTGCAGGTAGTGTTCACTAATCTACTGCATTATAAGCACTTAAAGTACTGCTAGCTGTAGAACTACACATTCAGCGTGTCTCGCAGTTTATTTGTTGTTTAATTGAACACTGTTCTCTGGTTAGTTTTGCAGGTTTGCATCCAGCTGTATGATACTCTGCTGTGCAAATCCATGCAAAACTGACTGTGGCAGTGACAAGTCAGTCAGTAAATGCGGACAAATTGTACCCCTTTCTACACAGGTTGGGATCAGTTGCAATGCTGTGTGTTTCTGTGGTATTGCACTTGTCCCGGCCTGTTGAGGTTGGTGGGGATAGAGGCTGAAACACTTCATAGCTTTAAGGAATTTCTCCCTCCTTCACTGATCTGGGAAACTAAAACCTTCAGTTTCTTTTTTGGAAAAAAAAAGTTATGTAACCGTCTGTGTAACTAGACTTTCATTTTCTGTACCTGGCTTGTTTGTATGCATTGGATTTGTTGCTGATAATAAGTATTTGCTGAAGTCCTTGAGTGTGAGTTTTGTTTCCTTTTTAAAAAAGGCTGTTATGAGCTTTCTATTAAACTGAGGTGGATTCTCCTTTACAATTTCTTCTCCATTAATTTGTTGGGAAGAAATGGGTCGTAAGCATCAAAAAATCCTGATGAGAACTTTTACTTGTACGCTGTAAGCTTGTTTCTCGAAATCGAATTACATGAAGTGTTCTTTAGCTTTCTTTTGTACTGCTTTTTATTATATCAAAACTGGGGATGTTCTAATGGGCTTTTAATCTTCGTTCTTCATCTGGAATTTGTCAAGTTCAAACATAGTAAAGGAGGCTACAGGCAGGGCCTTAATCATGCCACACCTGTGGAATCTTTAATACTAGTTAGGTGTCCACTTCTTGTGAAGTACCCACGTTGGTGGTGAGTCTAACACTAGTCAGCTTGCAGGCTTTGGAATAATGTGATTAGGATAGGATGCATAGCAATGAAAGCAGAAAATCTCTAAAGCTATCTGAAAAGCTCACCCATACCACTGCTTCAAAAAGACTAAGGCTGATTGGGGAAGACTGGCTACCTGGCTTCTTTATGAAGCATAAGTATAAAATCTGTAAGTGGAGCATTTGGCACATCTAGTTTTTTGAATGGCCCACATGTTAGTAAACTGCACTTCTCGCTCAAACATCAACGGCTTTCTTTTCTAAGACGGGCTTCCTGAGAAATAATGCTGTAAATTCAGATAAGTATCAAATTTGTTGCTTAAACTGCCAAACTATACAAACTATATGCTCCTTTTAAAACACTTTTGTGTTAGAAAAAATAAGGGTATGTGGGTCAGTGCTGCCCTTACTTGCTGTTCTTGCCTCAAATTAAAACAACATTAACTTGTTGTTTCCAAGGCAGTGCTTTCCAGAGTCAGTCAATGTATACTGTGGTGCTGCATGGAATATTACTCCATTGTGTAGCAAAATGTTGGAGATCGAGGTGGATTTGGCATCTATAAGTTTATTTCTGAAGTAGCTAAGCCAACTTAATCTTTAACTATGTGCTACTCCACTTCCGCCCCTTTTACTCCTATCCAAGGAATTTGGAGTAGGTTTCTTACACGAAACACTTTTTTCCCAAGCTTAAAATTTTCTTTAGGCTTACAGATAAGAGGAAGCTTGTCTCAGTGAAGTCACCAGGTGAAGAAGGCAAGCGTCTCATGTCCTGGTTGCTGTTCAATATTTTTTTTTTTTCAGTAATTTGTTAGTACTAACAGGTTTATCTCCCTTTTTTGAATTTGAAAGCAGCATTCTTAGAAGTTGAAATGCAGGAATTGTTTTAATATGTGGTGATGGTTATACTGCCATTCAAGCATCCCATTTTTTAACTTCTTGAAGATGCATCTTAGACAACAAAGCTTGTTAAAATGGAGCACTTATGGAAGCGATTTTTATACTCATGGAGTCTGAAATTGTCCATTAGATATGTTGGAGAGTACCTACCTAGTTTTAATACCTTTGTGTAGAAAAAACAACTGTCACAATTATTACTGTTCCCTTCATTTAATCCTTTAATTGCCCAGCCTGAAAAAAAGTGCACACAAAAAATGTTGCAAGTCTGTGAGGAATAATTTTATAACTTATCTAGTGTTTTAAAGACTTAGCCATGCTTTGTCAAGGGGTAATTATAACAATGCCTTTGTAACTGTAATAACAATCTTAGGTGCATGCTTTCAATACAGCTTTGTCTTACTAATTGTGAAATGTTACCAGAAGCTTGTCCCATGATTTTTATTTTTTTGAGGAAAAACTTAAATCTACCCTAGGATTCAGCCCATTCCAACAGATCGGTAGCTTTCTGATGGCTATATAGTAAGTCGCATCAAGTTATGTAAGTCAGTTCTCATTTTTTCTATTGCTAAACTCCACATAAATAATTGTTTTTCAATATATATTGGCTTCAGTGAAGTGGAGGCGTTAAAGTAGTTGAATGACAGTGTAGTGTAAGAAATAATGCTGCTACAAAGTTCATTTGGCTTTAATAAAGTAAGTTGAGAGCCCTGTAACTTTTCTTTCTGTAAAGGTTGACTGGAATGGAGTGGTTAGATAGTTGAAACAAGCGCCAGTTTAAGAAATGTGTGGAAGTTATATTTGAAATACCAAAATAGGTATTTTCTGCAGATGTGTTCAGATGTTTCTTAAAACACTCATGTGGATGGGAAGCTTATTTTTCCTGCTGGTACAGGTAATCATATTTTTCAAGCAATCTTCTGCTATGAATTAGTTTGAGCCATATACACTGATGTAAGCTTAGCACTAGTGAAGATAAGCCTGCAGAAATGTTGAGAAATTTTATAAAACGGCTTTTGAGTTTGTATTATGCAGGAAGACTGTAACTTAGTCTGTCTTGCTGCACAAAAAAGTAAGAAATTCCAAGCAGTATTAATTGCATGGAGTTTCTAGCATGATCGCAGTTAGCCTTATAAGGAAAACCTTGTCTGTTAATCATAGAAAACTTTTCTCTATACACTCCTAGTATATGAAAGCATGATGGGAAATTATGCGGCTTTTTCACTGATTTGTCACTGAATGATACCGAAAAAACAGTTCTTTAGAACTGACTTTCTTGTGTTGACTTGCAAATATCAAAGCAACTAGTGAGATGACTGTGAGGAGCAGACATTTTGAGTAATAGCTAGTTCATAGTCATTAAATGAACATAAAACTAGAGGGGGACATCCCCTGCTGTGGCAGCATGGAGTTGTCTCTTCTGCATAGCTGACGTTATCATGAGAAACTGAACAGAGCACTTGATGTTCTGTTTTTCTCTAATTCTAGTCTTTGAAGTACATCACATCTCTTCCTGTAGTTTGTAAATGATGTCTTCAAGTCTCACTTCAAGACCTGAAGATTTCTTCAAATCAGGGTTTGTTTCTGCACCACCTTCTGTCACTAGACATTCATTCCTGCAGCTTTCTTCCTCATAAATGTTTGGGTTTAGTAGCTTCAGAATAATTGATGCAAATATTATTCACCAGGTAGAATACGTAAGTGTTACTTGATGGAGGAGCTAAAGCAGCTGATCATAAAGCAGTGGGCTTGCATCATGCATTGGTTCTTTATCACAGCCTTGCTATGGAGTCTGCACTTCTTTTCCTAAAGAATCTTAATTTCTGGTCAGTGGCTTGCTTCATCAATTCATTTAGGAATAGGTTTAGGTAAGAAGGTACTGAAAAATATTAAGGGTCTGAGGTTATCTCTAGTCCACTGAGTAAATACTTCTCTTACCTTGCTGATGGATTATCTGCTGCACTTGTCTTCTACTTCTGTGTAGCAATTTTAACAAGTATCTGTCTTGATTCAGTTGGTGTGTTGAACAGGAGAAGAGTAGAGAATGATGCCTGCTCATGTGCATGAGAATTGTTGGTCTGGCATCACCAAGGCTGGAAATGAGTTCCCACCCTAGCATCATTTCATGTTGCCAGTTCTGAAGCTTCTGGTTGCAGGAGATACTTTGGGACACAGAGGACGAACAGGAAATGTTGGGTGAATTGTGTGGGTTATGTTCTTTTCACAGGATTTAATACAAGGATGTTAATACTCTCCAGCCAGGAATCATACTGGCTGTAAGAAACTCAAATGCTGGCCTGGTGAGTAGAGACTAAAAGTTCTAAATGTGAATCTTTGCTCAGTTATTCTAAGCTTTCCACCTTCCTAAGAAAAAAGTGTTTAACTCTTACTGTTAAACAAAACTAATTTTCTGTAGCATCCCAAAACGATTTAATGGGTGAACAGTTCTGTGAGTTCAGTCTCCTTTCAGGCTCACCTGCTTTTCAGGGTGGGGTGTTTTTTCATTATCCTTAAATTGCCAGGGTGACATGACACATGGGTAATTTAAGTGTAAGTATCCAAATACAGAAAGCTTGGTTACAGCCACTGCTGACTTCTTCAGGCTCTTTAGGAACTGAATCAGGTTCTATAAATATGTAGCAAACTGTGTAGACAGAGCCATAAAAGCAAATAGCTGTGATCTGTGTAGCCTTAAATATTTTTCTTTGACTTGAGGAGGTTAGTATTTCTGTTCATTACTGAAAAAAATACTACTGATTTATTTCAACCATTGTAAATTAGATCAGGTTTAGGGATCCACTGAGGCTGTGGGAAGGCATCTCCATAGTTCATGTTCTTAATGGTTCTTACCTAAAGCTATCTAAATGCATGGATTGTTGCACAAGGTTGGTGAACAGAGCTAGCTGAGACCATTTTAACTGAAGAAACGCTCATTTTGGAGATGAGTGTTCAGCGCATGTTTGGGGTTCAGACTGGCTTTGCTGCCAGCTCATCTAGTTGATGAGTGCTAGCTAGTGCGTAGCCTGAGCCCTTAATGGTGTAATGCTGGAAAGTGAAGTTACTGAAGTATGTCTTTGCTCTCCTGAGTTTGATTGAGGAGAGGCGTGTTACATGGAGTCTGACCTGCAGATAAGTGATGGCTGGCCATGTCCTACTTACAGTAGAAATACACAGGCCTGCTGGAAAAATGTGTGATACTGCCTGGGAGATGGGAGGAGATGAAGGATGCCATTGAAGGGAGGGTAGATGAATACAAGAATGGACAGGGAAAAGAAAAAGCTCAGTTAAAGCAGGAGGCTACTATAACTTGTGTTATTTAATAATTGGTATTTTCTATGCCTTCTGTGCCGCTGTGACTGACAAGAATGTTAGAACGACTGTCCTGCTGTGGGGCATGTCAGCAGTTTGGATAGAAATGGTCTGCGTTTTAACAATGGATAAGACACCATGCAACAATAAGAAATCCTTTGGGTGGCATGTTATAGAATCTTTAAAAGGTTCCAGATACCCACATCTTTTAAGTGTGTTTATTACAGTTCCCTTCCCTGCTATAGAAGAAATCTAGCTAGTTCCTGTTTAGTGTATTTTTCTAGGCACTTCTCTAGTTTGTTTTTTTTTTTTACTGTCCTCTCTGCAGAGCTGTAAAATATGAGCACTTAGGAAGTACTGAGTCACCGATTACTTGTTTTGATATGTGCATCTCTTTTCTTTCCCCCCTCCTTCCCATTCCCGCATATACACAGTATGTTGGCAAAGGCCCATACTTTTTGTGGGAAATCAACCTTTACTCCAGTTTTCCAAGTATCCCTTTAATATTTTAAAGGCTATAAATACTTTGAAATAGAAAATATCTACATGGTAAACTCTAAAGCTCTACAGGCCTTACTATTTTTTTTCCTAAAGACTAAAAATGTGGCATCCTGAAAAAAAGCTTTTTTTCAAGTATCTAATCAGTTAATTCTAAAAATCAGTGCTATTAGGTGGCTCATCAGATTTCTTCTATTAGTGCAGTAAAGATACTGAAACAAAATAGTGAAACATTGGTTTATGGAAAGCTTTCAAAATATGAAGTGTGATCTAAGTAAGTATAAAATAAAAGATAAATACGTAGTTGAATAGGTAAGAGTGCCATTGTCTATGATAAGCTCTGCTAATTGGTGGATTACCAACCTCTAGGTAAAAACTCCCTAATTCACAGAATCACAGAATTTCTAGGTTGGAAGAGACCTCAAGATCATAGAGTCCAACCTTATCGAGTCCAATTCTTATCTAGCAAAAGCTTTTCAGTGAGAGCATGCTCGCTGAAATAGTACTGAACATTGTTTTCAGTGAAATCTGGTATGTATATATGAGATGCAGCTGCATATTTCCTTTATATTAAATAGTTCCTGATATAGGATAGTAAGCAAGGTACTACTCAGATTCTGAAATGACATGTTCATCAGTATTATCAGATAAAGCATGAAAGCAGGCTGTGACGTATGTATCTGTATGTTTTGTAAAAATGCTGTTCCGATGCAAGTCATGGAAACTCCTCAAAATTGCATTATGGTTACCTTCCCAAGGTCTGTGGCAGGAAATGGTCCCTCTTAGCGCACTGTGTTACAAAGTGCCTCCCTTTAAACCATCGCATAAAAACTCTGCAAGTTCTTAGTGCAGTATAATATTGCACAGGGTGCTTAACTTCTATGATCGAGTTTTACCTATCTGTGAACTATTCAGTTCTTAAGTTGTCTTCAGTCTGAAGGTTTTTTAGCATTCTGTGTGCTCCTTGTATTTTCCAGTTTCTTCTAGTAGAAATACAGCCCATGTCCTATAGAAACAACTTGATAGTGTTTCTGAGAGTGCTGGACTGGATTTCTGTGGAGGTGACTGTTCTAAGAACTAGCTAGGTGTTAGGAAGCTCAAGCACACTTACTGACATACTTGCCAGAATACACGTAGAGAGAATTTTAGAGTTGTCCTGAGCAACAAACATACCAGAGGCATTTGGAATACTATCAACAGTCAGCCTGTGAGCTTGCAAACACTCTTGACTTTGTGGCAAACTGGGACTGGAGGTGGTAAAAACAAACAAACAAGCCCAACCCTCTAATTCTGTTGATGCGCTTTGATATCTGTGTGTCTGGAGAAGTGGAGAAGTAGTTCTTTCCTGTTCTCCCAACTCAGGTATCTCCATCTGCAGAAAACCCAGTGATCTGAGGTGAGATCAAGTGGTCAAGCTATGAATACATCCTAATGGTCTGTGTCTGAGAGGGTGCTTCAGCAGGGTAGTGAAAGCAGGTTCTGCCCAGTGAGACTGCATGAGCAATCTGTAACAGGGGTTATCCACGCAGATCGGTGCAAACAAAAGTGTGTTCTTTGTCTGACCAGACCTGAGTCAGCTCCTCTTTGAAGCTGAATTCTGAGTTAGGATGTTTCTTTTTACTTCTATTTCCTAGCAACTCATGTCTAAGGATTGTACTGATGGCTTTGACAACAGATGTTCACTTGTTAGTGTCTACTGTTAAAGTTATTTTGGTCCTTTTTTTAAGATCTATGTATTAAAATTTAACCAATAAAGCACCTAGTGAGTTGAAAGAGATGCTTATACATGGACTCCCTTGTGATTTGGAGGAGAAATACATTTTTTCATACCACATTTGTGTGAATAAAACATTTTTAAACATAAGAGAAGGTTGAGATGGATAGGGGTTAAAAGTCTCCCCTAGTGTAGGGAAGGGGAGAAAAATCGTTACTGGAATAGAAGTCTACGTGCTGGGGAGGTTAAAACTTTATTGAAGGAAGTGCTGAGATAGACTGCTTGGAGTGAAACAGTTTAGGCTCTCTGGGTTTCCACAGCGCTGTAGAGGTATATGTTGAAAGCCCAGTTTCATTAAAAGTAAACTCTTTTTCCTTGTTACTTTTTGGTTTTGGTGCAGGGAGATGGAAGGGGTGACAAAAACCTTCAGAGCTTTGTATGCTGGATCAGTGGACTATTCTTAATTTTTCCTTAATGTCATATCTTAATATAGGTATTCAATGCACCCTAAGTATTAAGACTTTTCAAAAGTATCCAGTCCTGCTCTGGTGATGTATTGCATATGGAGGCTTTGTGTTTATATGTTTTTAAGAGGATAAAAATATAGAGTATTAAATTTTTGAACTGGGCTAACGAATAAGTGAAGATTTTTTTCTTTTGACATAAATCAGTTGCACTTTGGTGGATACTGAGAGTCCTGCAGGTCACTACTTCAAATTGGCTTTTGTGAATTGAAGAAAAAAATCATCTTTTTCCTTATGAGAAAATAATGTGGAAAATAATGGTTAAAAAGGATTCACAACCCTAGAGAATTGATACTGTCCTGGATTCCAACTGAAGATGACTGATGCTATATTATATTAAGACCACCTCTTTCTCTCTAGTCTTAAGGCTGTTTCCAGGCAGTGTATCTAGCTCAGTATACCAAGAGGTAACCCTTACACTGACTGGATGTTTCTCTGGGTTGCTTTCACGTAGTGATTGTCAAAAAAAAAAAAAACATGTCTGGACACAACCTGGAATCTGGGCTAACCCCTTCACCTACCAGTATAATTCCCACCCAAGTGGAACACCACGACTGGCCTTGCAAGACATACCTCATGCCTCTGACGTGTGAGTGGTCTCCTGGGGAAATAGCATGTGGAAACTGTGAACAGAAGTATTTGCAGAGGTATTCAGTACTGATGGTTGGGTGACACAGTGTGTAATGGAGCCGCATGGAGTTAAATCAGTTAACCTGAAAATCATGAAAATTATCTGATCCGTCAGTGTATATATATGTAGTTTCCCTTCATGTGCATCTCCAGTACTGAATTAAAGAGTTCAAAGTCTGGAATATATATTGATTTGTAGGCCTGTTCCCCTTTGGGGATAAGGAAGCTATAGCACATTTCACCTACTTTTAGAAGTCTGCAGATTAATAGGACATTTAAATTAGGTTACATTTTGCCTTATGTCATAAAAAAAGCGTGGGGAGCCAACAGGATGTAAGTGTTTTCTTGCAGGCATTGCAGAAGCAAAACTTAGAGCACTTGAGAAATTTAAGGGGTATGCTATGTTCGTAAAACAAGATGAGTAGTCATTTAAGTTCTGTTGGTGTTAAATGGAGTCTTCTATAGCCTGTAAGGGACTTGGAAAATCTGCCTCACCTTTTACAAAAGTTACGTGCAAAGGAGTCTTTAGCAAAACAGTCTAAACAATAAATGGGTAAAAAGCCATTTGCCTTGTAATCTAGAGGGTTTTAATAAAGGGCAGCAGAACAATTAAAGGTGCATAAAAATATACATCTGTACTCCTTTCCTGTGCTGAAAGAGAGATAGAAGGAAATGCTGAGAGCTCAGTGCTGTAGCAGAGCTACCAAAGTAGTGTTGAGGCTGTGTGGTCTGCCAGCCAAACTTTTGCAGCTCTTTTTGGGAGGAGGTGGGAGCCTTGGGGAGAGCGATGTTACAGGACCCTTCTTGTTGAAGATTGTGTGATTACAGCCAAGGGATGCTACCATGCTGAAAGGAGAAAACTGTAAAAGCTGGATGAAATTAACCTGGGAATTAAAATACCTGTCCCTTCTCAGTGTTTTCATAATACTGGCTTCCAACAATGAGCAACAATGAGAAGGAAACCTGTTAAGATTTGCTTTGTGCCCAGAACAGAAAACCAGATTGATCAATCATCCTTAGGACTGTTGTAACAATTGGTCTTTGTTATGGCTTCTACCAGACAGTGGTGCTGGTTCACAGTCCCAAACTGACAAGGCACTGCTTTGAAACAAACGTTCCTTGAGATTAAATGGTCCTTACCATTGCAATAAGACCAGATGTGGAAGCATGACTTTTTGAAGTCTCAAAAACCTGGGTTGCCAAGAATTTGTGTGTGGGTGCCCTTTTTAGCCTGATGTCCAAGTCTGCTGGTATTCAGAGAAATAACAACAGCTCCTGACTATGCCACAGTTCATGAAAGGTGTGCAGCACCAGCTTCATAGGGCAGCAATACCACCCTGTATTGGTGATACCAAGCATGTGCAGTGTGAGCTCATACATTGCTTGCCGAGGAAAAGCATGTGCAGTATGGCTGTAACCTGTAGAACTGGTGCATTTTATCACTGCGTGAGTCTCCCACACAATTTGAACTTTGTCAGAACAGTGGTTAGCTGCTTTATCCTCATTCACTGAGGAGAGATCTATCTTGATGTTACTGAGACTGAGATTAACATCTGTTGGCTTTGTGTTCCTGGTTTTCAGTTGGGAAGTTAACGCATTACCTTATTCAGAGAGTTTCAGAAATTGTAACTATGCAGCTGTTTATCCCTGATCAACCAAGTTGTCTGTTCTAGTATCAGGATCATGCTTGCCTTTTGCAAAGAGTTCTCATACTCCTTAAGTCTGCCAATAGATCTGAAAGTGCAGAAGTTACAACAAAGTCTAGGAACATTGGTACACTTGAAAGTTTTCTAGTCCATTGTGACGCTAGTGTAAAATGACTCTTTCTGCCTAAAATAGAGTACGAAGCATGCTTCTTGGTCAGATAAGGGAGTTTAGACTAGTGTGCAATGGAATCCTGTAGTACTGTTCTAACAAAAGTGACTTCCACACGTACAAACACAAATCCGCAAGAAAGCAGTAGATAATCCAGAAATACATTTGATCTGGAAGCCCACAGATCTCAGCAATATGGAACTAGGAGGGAATGTGTTAAGCAGTGGGAGTGCTGGCAAAGATGAGTAACCGGGTGAGTTCCATATTTTATGAACAACACCTAGCAAAGTGTACACTTGGTCTTCTGCCCAAACGAAGTAAGTTTCCAGGTCTGCCTAATGAAGTAAAATCACAACAAACTGGTGTCTTATGTGCTGCTTCCAACCCTTGTGCCTTTGGAGCTTACAGTCTTCCCACCTAATTTGTCTAGGGATATCAGAAACAAACTCAGAGGTACTTATCTGTAAATAGATGGATTAAGCTCTCAAGACTTGGAAAAGACCAAGCAACACACATTTCCTCAGTGTGAGGTAAGTATTTGAAAACTTTTCTGGATGCATCATGAAGACAAACCTAAGGTGATAATAGCATTCATTTTAATAGATTTATGTAGTTGAACTCTTTTACTTCTAATCTGTGGACATCCTTTTGATGGAATGTTTGATACCTTTTACCTCACATGACAAACTGCCCTGTTGCAATCTGATTGTACAATACTTTGTGTAGGAGGTTTTGTGTTCATCTGTAGAACCTGCACAACACTGATGAACGTGTGTTCAAGATGGGAAGGCCCCCTTTTTTTGAGGTGTGGACTACTGTAATTTTTTGTCAAAGATGCTTGTTTTCCCCATGGGTTGTGACTCAGATTCCAGGCCTCAAATTGGAGAGACTACGGAGTAGGTCTTCCTTTGGACTTAGTGTTTTTTTAACGTAGATAGCAGGAATCCTGTTTCTGAACTTTAGTATACCTTTGGAAGGTCACTTTTAATTACCTCAAAATCAAGGAAATTACTGGACATTGGCACAGAAAGCTTTTTGTGTTCCTGGTCTACCACAACCATGCTTTTCCAGATTTGGAATTTGTCATTGCAGGATGTACTGATGTTGTACACTTAACTATAGTTCCCCGTCCTACCATTCAGGTATAAATAATGAAAAATATTTTATAACATTATTTAGAATAAAGATTCTTTAATATTAAAATCTAGTTTTGACTTGGTGAATTCAATTAAGTTTTCCATGGATTCCACTAAACACAGGAGACATGTAATGAAGCTGCAGATGTTTACAATTTCTATGATAGTTCTGACTTTTTTTATTACAGCTAGCCTTTTCCTGAGCATGCAAGGCCAAAAAGTAACTGTACTTACTAATGACTTTACATCTTCATCCTTGAAGGGGTTGTGAAATGTTACAAACAAATCAGGAACCTTCCTAATTTCTTCAAACTTCAGGAAATGGTATTTCTTCACAGCTGCTTATTTCCCTAGTCCATGCTTTCTCTTACTGTGTGTGTATGTCTCTGTATAGGTACATATGTCTATATTTACACCTCCAAAAGATAAAGGGGGATGTTACTAATACACAAAAGCTGACATATTTTCACAATTGCAAAGAACAGGTTGGCTAGTAAAATGCCTTCCTGCATAGTATCTGCTACAAAAGATCGGGATATGGAGGAAAAAAAAATCACTGTTGCTTGACAGAATTTCTTTACTCGATGCATATGTTATACTTACTTTGTTGGTGTGTGTGTGAAACTAAAATCTTCCAGGAAAACCTGTCAGTTGAGAGGGGAAGAAACTTTTTTTTTTTGCTTGAATGCATTTTCTGATGACTGAAATCGGCTGAGGATAGTGCAGGTGCTGAACCTGGAGGTACACAATATACACAAGTTTTCTTCCTTTTTCTTGAATTCCCTGAACTATTGGAAATTTGAGCCCTTTCATTAGCTGGAGAGCAGTTGTGGAAAGATGCTCAAGTGTGTCCTGAGTGGTGTGGGTGCAACTGGAAGAAACGAATGGGAGGAGAATACCTATTAAGGGATGTGTTTTTTAATACACATATATGTGATTGGTAACTTGAGTGTTTCTAAAGTGACAGATGGTTGGTTGGAAGGACATTAAGGAGAAAATTATAGATAGCCCTAGGAAGCTGCTATTAGAGTTAGGATACTGAGTGAACAGAGCTGTGGTATGACCTTGCCACAGCCCTCCTCATATTCTTGTGGGGGAGTGTTATATATTCTTTGATGGAGGCATTATGGAATTGGTGGTAGGAAAGCTAGGACAGCTTAAATACTTGAAGTTGATCTAGTGAGATTTTCTCACTAGGGTCTACTTCAGTTGTGTATAATTATTTCCTTAAAATTTATCAGTTGTTCAAAGCACTGAGTGCAATGTCATACAAAGTGATAGTGAAAACATGATAATCTTGATCCCTCTATTTGTGATTTTCCCCCTCCAATTTAAGAACTTGGTGCTTGTTCCTATGACCTGAGTCTTTGCCTTGTTCAACATCTGCTAAAGGTTTGTAAGTTCCAGCCTTAAGTTGTGCTGTGTGGTTGACTTACCTGTAGGAGCTTTCTTCTGTAGTTGACAACAAATGTTGAGGTCTGCTCCAGTACCTCAGTACTGGAATGCTGTGACGCAAATTGAGCTTACTTCAGGATGCCTTAGAGACTGAAATTAGCAGTACACATGGTTATATGGTTGTATGCTGGTTAAATATACTAATAAGGTTGCCAGTTCATGTTGTCCAGGTTTCATCATCTGTGCTGATTGAATTCAGCAGGTGACAATGGCAGGGCTCACAACAGCTGACAAGTTTGGCTGCCTCAGTTGAATTGGTACAGCTTAATAATGGAAAATAATGGTTAAAGTAGGCTCTGTGAGGAAACAGAAGAGAGGGAATTAATGCGGATCTAGATTTCAAGATAAAAGTTCAAGATAAATTTTCAAACTTGGGCAAAACTATTAGATCAGATACCAAGGTATGCATTGTGCAGAACACTTTTTTTTTTTTTTAACCTGTATGTTTTGAAGGTACTATTTCCTTTTTTGCTGATTAATCTGTTGTTAAATTTCCATTAAGTATTTGAAAATAAGTGATAAACTTGTTTTTAGTGATAAATGTGCAAAATTGAAGTTGTGTGGAAACTTGTTTGCATGAACTAGTACACAGGAATTATATCTTCTATATACCTCTACCAGGGACTCTGTCTCTTAATTTAGGTGCCTAATTGAACTGAGAACTGGAAGAGCTTCTAGGTTAAGTTCATGCCATGTCTTACCTCTACTAGAGGTAGAAATATTTTAAAATAAATACCCAACTTTCTTTAGTCAAATGCAAAGCTTTCAGAATTTTAATAGGATAAGAATTATAATATTGCCTCTTAAGAAATGAGGGGAAACTCAGTGGTGACAGAACTTACTTTGCATGTTGTGTTTTGTATAAACTGCTCTGGAATAGAAGTTAGCTAGCTGTTGCCATGTCTGAACAGTTGGTGGCTCCAATGCTTTGCAGCTGTCAGTATGCATAATGCCAAAATAAGCTAATTCAGTTCTAGCTGTATATATTGAACTAGTTAGAAACTTAGAATGACAGACTAAGTAAATAGCCAAACACACCCAGCTTGCACTTTAAGCCATTATGTAAGATCCCTTCTTAATATTTAAATAAGCACTAACTCCGGCATTCCTGTCAAACTTGATATAAAATGTAAGAGGCTACCTTGCAAAATGCCAATTCAGAATTGGTAGCAATGTTCTTGAAACCAGCACAGCTGACAGACCACTCCTACTCCATATTGCAGGATTGCACAGGCAAGACAGATGACAGCTATCCTGACCAAAAGGGGGGCAGGGGAAAATAGTCAAACAGTTTCTAGGAAAGAGGCAGAGAGGAGCATGTCTACTATGTAGGCAATCTGGAAACTGAGAGACAGGCAATTGCTTATATACCTAAAAAGGGAAATGTTTTGTTTTGACTTGAAGTAAAGGGCAGTGGAGTTTGATAGAGTAAGATCATAACTTGAGAAGAGCCCATGCTGGTGAGCTGTCATTTTTGTTCATGTGACTGCACAAACATTTATTAAACAGAGAACTTAAGTGGAATTGAGAACTTTGTAGAAAGTATTAGCTCTAGAAATATGCAAAAAAAAAAAAAAAGCTTGTATTAAAAAACAAAAGTAGAAATTGGACTAGAAATTTCCAGGGATGTGTGTTGCATTTTGGGGGTCTTTTTTTTTTTAAAAAAAAAAAAAAAAAAGTCCCCAAAGTCCCTGAAAATGTAATTGAAGAGATGGAAAACTCCTCCCTGAGTTTACATGTTTTGCTGGAAAATGAAGATGTAGAATTAATTTCTCCTTTGTTTAAAAAAAAAAAAAAAAAAAAACTGAAATATTTGTATTACGTTGTCCTGAACTAGTGTAGGTACCTTATGTTCCTGTTTTCATTTTTGCTTTGTTTCTCACCTGTTTTTGTATTACCATGTTTCCTTCTTTAAACTTCTGTAGCTTATCATGGGAACAGTCCTGATGGACAAAAATATGAGGAGAGCAACCTTCAGATACGGTTTAGCCCTCAGAACTAGAGTGAGGTAGAGAGCAGCCTGAGAAGTTGTAGGCCACTGTGAGTCAAGGTGAGAGTGCAGTCTGTGTAGCTTTTCTGTTTCTGTAGGGTTCAGTGTTATACACCAATGGAGTTCTCTTGGGGCATTGGCAGCGTGGGGGGCAGCACTGGCTGTATGCAAACAAAATTCCTTGCAAAGATGCTTTTTTTTCTGCCTCCTGGAGGAAATAACAAAAATAGCCCTGCTGAACAGAATTTGCATGACAGTTTGAATTGCTCTATAACATCATGGTATCTTTGCAATATTTCATCAAACAGTATATTCTAGCAAAATGTTGTGAAAATAAATATTATTCAACTCATACCTTCATTGTTTTGGCTTATAAAATTAAGATTTCTGAACTCCTGACTCTTTTTGGTGTATACAAAGTCATCCAGGACTTCCACTTAAAGACAAGTCTGGAATGCAGTTAGAGGTACACTATTTACAGGAATCATGAAGGAGAGCTGCTTTAGCTTTTCCTTTGAGTCTACAGAAACACTTCACAGATGTTTTTTCCTTTTTTGTTTTATTTTATTATTTCTAGTATTTTAAGTTACCAAGTGTTCATGAATTCTGATGAAGCCTAAGATTAAACTTAGCTTTGTATTGTTTTAACACTGCTTTGGAATGCTAGGTGGATAACATCAGGCTAACTTTCTAAATATTTACATGCTGTTATGTCCAATTCTTGTTCATAGAGTGGATTTGTAAGACCCAAACTAGATATTCCTCATTCACATGCAATATTTAGTTTCCATGAAATGTATGTTAATGTTATTGACGAGCTAGGAAATGCATGCAGTTCAGAGATCCTTTTCCAGGGTATGCCTCAAGCTAGTCAGCTCACTAACTGGGAGGGTTTCCAGTTTATAAAATACACTTTTTTCCTATGCAAGAGGAAGTTCAGTTTCTTAAGAGTGGTGATAAGGGATGGTATGAGAATTGGTGGTATGTGTGTATCTGCATAACCACACTGTTTTTGTTTTTTTATAATGAGGATCTAGGCCTAACTATTTCCATACATTAGGTTATCTGTTTACAAACTGGAGAACTAAATGAGAAGTACAACTTAATAGGTAGTTCAGGAACAGCAGAAAACCTTGTCGTTTTGTGGCTGTTTTTGTTGTCTGAAGCAATCAAACTTATACTTTTTTGGCTTTTTCTGTAACAGACATTTCTGATCTCATACCTCCCAGAAAGTATACCCATACAACTCCCCAAAAGTACCCATTAACTAGTTATTAGGGGGCAGGTAGACATGCACATCATTATATGTACAGTGTGGTTTTCATGAAATGTAAGGTTGGAAATTGACTTATAATGTTTTGGAGTTCCTTACCAAGGTCATAAATGCTTTATGTAGTGGTGTAAATTGCATCTTGTTAAATATGCAGTGATTTATGAAGAGAGCATGAGATGTAGTTAGGGAGGCTCAACAGCCCTTCAACAGAAAGTTATGGCTCTATTTTGTTTATTTATAGTGCAGAAAGATCTGCACTAGAACTTCAATATATGAAATACTTGATAATAAGTCAAAGGAGATTAGACTCCAGTACTGACTTCCAGTACCTCAACTTGGTGGACTGAAGTTCTACTCTCACTCAGGCCAGTTGCTACAACTATTACAGCACAACTGTTATAGTATGTGTTGGGAAAACAAAAAATAGGTGCAAACATCCTTATTGATATTTGACCACAAAACATAACAGTTAGAGCATTTTGGGCTGAACTTCTGGTTATTTTTTTCACTTAATTTATGGATTCAGGTGGGACCTAGTGATGAGGTATGGGTCACTTGCTCAACACTGACAGGGTGTAGTTATTAACAGCCTGCTTCTAAACAAAAGTGTCTGAGAGCCTTTACTGATGGAAACTTAAGCCCTTATTGACTTCTGGCAGTGTCTAGTTTTGTCTAAATGACAATTTAAAATTACTGAATTCTGTATTTAATGCCAATGAATTGGTCCCCTTTAACTGCCTGGATTCTTTTGTTCTACAAACAGTAAGCTACACTATGAAAAACATGAGAGCTGAGGGAAAAACGCCAAAAAGGGTTGTAGCTCTGTGGGTTTATTTTTATTTTTATTTTTTTTTTTAGGACTGAAATTGCACTCTGCAAAATATATCTTTTTTTTTTTAATTTTTGGTGCTGTTTTAAGTAGAATGAATGTAACTCTAGTTTGCACTTGTAGAAAGGGGGAATGCTAAAATTCATGACAATATAAGCACTTAATTAAGTTGCACGAAGTTTAAGGATCAAGTACGTATGTTGTTTAGATGCAAGTCCTGTGGATTATACCTCTTAGAAATAGCTTTTCATATTCTTTGCACTAAAAAAAAATAAAGAGAAAAAAACTGGGCATCAGCTACAGAGTTGGAATAAATGCTTCACCAGTTGCAAGTGCGTAAAGAATAGTAAATAGCAGACATTGTGAATGATGTATAAATGCTCATACAGTAACTTGCATGTGAGCGTTGACTTACCTGCTAATTAGAATCATAGAATATCCCAAGTTGGAAGAGACCCATAAGGATCATCAAGTCCAATTCATTAGGATGGTGCCCGGTCCTCTTGTTGAACAAGTATCTGGTTGCAAAGTCTCCTTGGGTATCATTGTTCTGATGAAGTAAAAGTAATGCAAACATCACATGTGGACTAAAGGAAATAAATTTACCTCTCTAGGCATGATGAGACTTGAATATTTTATTAACTGATAGGCACAGTTCTCCATTTGTGACATGCAGGAAAAGGAATAGGTGCTTCCTGTGTCTTATGTGCTTAGGGGTGACCAAAATAGCATGTTAACCTTGTGTAAATATTTCAAAGAAGAATATTTAAGTATCAAATGAAGTGCATGCTTTTTTCAATACTGATGTTGGTAAATGGTGATATTGAATGCAGACTTTTTTTTATATTTGGATCAGAATGCAGAGCTGTACTTCTAGTTACGTGACACCTACATTTGTGTTGCATGTGAGTATTCTGTGTAAGTTGCTGCTTTCCTCTGCTGCAGTCTTCCTTACTGAATTCCCTCTTAGAGAAACACTGCAGATGGTCTTGTCTGATCATGTCTTAATTGGGTGGGCCTGAGTTAAATATCGTGAAAGCAAGACGAGTGATACTAATCGAAAGGAAACAGAGTAAGAATGTACAACAGGAGGATATCTGATGAAGTCCCCATGGGAATACTATACCTAGCAGTAAAAAGTACTTTTGAAAGTACATTGATTGCTGAGCCATACTTGAAGTGTAAATTATTAATTAAATAAAACCTATATGAAAAAATATGTATGCAATTACATAGGGGATACATTTCTCTGTGAATGCTTGAACTCATTAATTACTGTAAAGAACCGAAGCTCTTCAGGCAGCATGCATTGCCTACACTTCTAAAACCATTTTTCCCTTTAAGGGAAGCAGTGATTTTAAAAATAAAAAAAAAAAAAAAGTTGGGGGATGAGGCAGGACAAGGCTCCTCCCTGCCTGCTGGCAGGGGGCTGCCTGCCTGGAGCGTGACATGTAGCGGTGTTGCTCGGGGTCTGGGGGCTGCTTTTTGGGGATCTGGGCCTGGTGGTATTGTGGGGAGCAGGACGATGCTGTGAGGAGATGCACAGGGGCAGGGAATGGGGACACAAGGGATGGTCGGAGCAAAATGTACAGGGGGATAAGCATTGATCAACATTCTGCAATAATAGCAGAAGGGTGTTTGTTATGTGGTCTCCACAAAGGATGGACCCCATGGCACAGACCCATATTGGAGCAGTTATTGAAGAGCTGCTGCCTGTGGGAACCCCCCCTGAGGATCAGTTTGGGAAGGACGTCATCCCATGGGAGGGACCCCACATGGAGCAGGGGCGGAGGGTGACCATGAAGGAGCGGCTGAGGTGAAGTGCTGTAGACTGACTGCAGCCCCCATTTGTTGTGCTGCTTGGGGGAGAGGATGTAGAAGAGGTTGGGGAGAGGGGAAGGTGTTTTTAGTTTGCTCTTATTTTCTCACTACTCTGGTCTGTTAGTAATAGGCAATAAATTGTATTAATCTTTCTATATTTAGTCTGTTTTGTCTGTCACAATAGTTGGGTGATCTCCCTGTCCCTATCTCAACCTTTGAGCTCTTTCCATCATATTTTTTCCCCCATTCCTCTGAGGAGGGGAAGTGAGAGAGTGGTTGTGGTGGAGTTCAGCTGCCCAGCTGGGTAAAACCACCAAAATGGGTGTGGTATGGTGTGGGTATGGTGGTGGTGGGAGAATAAGCTATGATGCTCTGTTGTTACCAGCAATTATTTCCCCAGCATTTTGTACCAACTGTCTCCATGTTGATAACTCATTGTAATTGCAAATAGTAAAACAACAACAAAAATCCTGTTAGCATTTTTATAAAGATTTTTTGGTAAAATTTAATAACTCAAAATGAAAATCCACACTTCGATCTGTATTTGTAAATACATTCTCAAACTTTCATAATACTGGTATGAATACTTTCAGTGCTACAGTTGATGGATCCTTAGATGAGCTAAATTTCAAAATGAGTGTGCTATTTTACTGGCCTTATGTAAATTTATGGGGTCATTGGTAGCAGAGTAAGGTAGTGTTACGAATCCGAATGGTGCATAGCTTTTAGTTCTGGTTTACTAGCTTAATTAGCTCAACCTAAAGTAAAAAGGAAAAAAAAAAAAACAACTTAGTAACTGTAAAATAGTTCTGCATAAGTAGAGGGGAAAAAAAAATGTTGTTCCCTGCTGTTTCTTCAAGGAGCTCCATCTGAGTGTTAGGATCTCCCACTCTGTTCAAAACAAAAGGATAGTGTTGGAATGAAGAGCTTACAAAGAGCTCTGGTCAGTAGAGCAGAAATAGATGATTGGAATTTGCCATAGGGACATGGTGTGAACATACTAATCAAGACAACAGTCCATGTTCTTAATAAAGAAAAAGCTTCCTTACGTGCTATGATGCATGTGAAGATAATAGTTATGACTCAGCACCTAGAAAGCCTTGAAGAATGACTTAAAGGAGAATGAAAAACCTTAACGGATGTTTGAACTACTTTCAGATACGTGAAGCAAAACAGGAGATAGTATGAAAGTATTTCCTCATTTCAGAAGTTGAAGATGGAGGCAGGTCTTGTAGTGGGAACATATTTTTTACATCATTGGTGAGATGGGAACAGTAAAGGGATATTCGATCAAAGACTTGCATTTGACATGACAAAAGGAATGTGCAAAAAGAAGGTGTGGATAAAGCAACGGGTCAGGAAAGTTATTTCTGTAGCCACCCTCTGAAAGCATCCAGTCAGGGAAGGCAGTTCAGCCAAATAAAGGGTTTCCGTATTTGCAAACAAGATGGCAGTCTTAAGAGTGTTAGCTATGTAGGTAAATAGGAAACTTAAGTGCTGTATGCCCAAAATAATAAAGTTTCATTTTAGCTTGATGAGTTTTAGAGAGATGAGTTGCACCAGAGGATTGAGGTAATGTAGTGGTTTTGTTCACGATGAAAGGAAGAAGGCAAAATGAGAATGTGTGGAAGTGCTGTTCTTTAGTCATTCTGAGTGGACAGCCAGGTATCAGAGAGGAGACACCGATGTATATGTCAAAGCTTTGGTCAGGAAAAGGGGCAAGACTGTAGCTAATGCTGATGTTTGCTCTCACCAAGTTCCTATATATCCTCATGTTAAAATAAGAAAATTATTTTCTTATGCATATTGTTGCAAATATGCAGGAACTTTGTCCAGAATATTTGTTTCATGAAACTTGTGAGCTAGAAGATATGTATTTTTTTCTATAACACTAAGATCAGGAAAGATTCAAAACATAAAACTGGCAGGAAAAATAAATTGGGTCTCTTATTTAAGCTAAAGTTAATTATTTCCTTCATAGTTCTTATGCTAAAGTCATTTAGAACAAAGTTTTGTACTAAATGAACCTTCCTTATCTCAAATGAGATAGCTAAAGGATGTATATAAAACGTCTTTACAAAAAAAAAAAAAAAAAAAACCACCTCTTTTTCCCCTTAATCTGTAGAATTAGTGTAGAGGTTTCAATGAGTTGTAACTGGCAGAAGATGGGATCAGTTCACTGTAAATCCCTGGAGTCCAGGATCATTTGTTGCTGTTGGCAAACTATTGTGCAGTTGTGTTTTTAACAAGAAACTTGTTTTTTTTTTTTTTTTTTTTTAAAGCAGGAATACTTTTATTTCTTTTCCTGCTTTTCCCCTCTCCTCTAATAATTTTCATAGATTTATTGTGAATGCTGTGCATGTCTTACGTTAGGTGTTGAAGTTGGTGTTCCACGATTCCCAGAATTTCCTCTACAGTCTTCAAGTTGCTGAATAAGATCCTCCACTTTCTGGCTCCCACATCCAAATTGTTTTCCCCAATACTATTTTTCAATATTTGAGTATTCTATTTTAAGAACTTGTGCTCTACTGACTGACAACGTATTTATTGTCCATTAACAGCTTACAGACAAGGCATTGCATTTTTAATTATTTCTATTTTGGTCTAAAGCTTCTTTGGCCAAAAAATCTTTTTATTTGCAGGGGTACATCATGTTCTGCTTTCCCCTCTTCATGAAAGGCCCCACGTCTCTTGCTGTAGTTTGCTTTATCAAAAGATTGTAACCTGTCATCTGTGTTCACTCTTTACATTAAATGCCATGGTTCTGTTTACCAACAGTAGAAGAGCAGTAGAACAAATTCTGTTAAAGGACATTTCAAATAATATATGCTGGAATTTCTTGACAGAAGAAAACTGCCAAGTCCATGAGCATAGGTGGCTGAAAAAAGGAGATGCTGGTTCTTTCCACTTGTTACAAATTGTCACTCATTACAGGGGATGTCAATATAATGCTCCCTTCTCTTATTGCTTTGCTCAGCAGTGAAGTAGTTGATTTCTAACTGATGTGTCAATTTGTTACCCTTATTCAAAGGGCTGTGTAGAATAATTCACGTTCTCCACATTTATTTTTTTTGCGGTCTTGTGTTGAAATTGCTGCCACAGTTAAAAGATTTCAGTGAAAAGATCTGAGCAAGAGCTAGGATAGGCAGATGTTGTAAAGTGCTGAATGATCACTGGCAGTTTCAAAACTTAGTAAGAAAATATTTCCAGCTAAATGGGGTAAGATGCATCATTAAAGCTTGTGGGCTTCATAAGGGGATTCGTGAGGGGATTCTGAATCTCAGAAGCAATTTCAGAACCTGATGAACCGAAGCTGCCTCCCCAGTTGCTCCGACAGCTACCACTGGACATTGGCTTCTAAAATCAGAGATTTTTGCAAACCAGTCCTCTGTCACTTTTGCCTATGAAAACCGACATTTTTGAAGTTACCTTGGAGGCAGCTGAGTTTTTGGAGGCACTCTTCAGGAAAGCGCAAGCCTGGCATCAGAAGGCGAGCTCACAAAACCCCTCCGCGACCACTGCCGCCAGCTGCGAGCCCGTTGTGCAGCGTCTCTAAAAGCAGGTCGCTTGAGGGCTGTCCTCAAGGCGGATCCTCGGGGGCTCCCTCCTCACAGCGCTGCGCTGCCCCTTCCCCTCACACCCGTGCTGTGCCGGGGTCTCCTCTTCCCTCAGCGCCGCTCCCCGAGCCCCCATCCCCTGAGGGGCCACCTCCGGGGACCCCTCCTCGCACTCTGCGGGCGGGGACCGGGGGAGGGCCCGTCCCGGTCCCGGTCCCGTCCCGCCCGCAGGGGGCGACTCTGGCGGCCTCCCCCCGCCGCCTCGGCTGCCGGTGGGGCTATGGCGGGGAAGGGGCTCGGCCTCGTCGTCCTGCTCCTGCTGGCCGCCCGCGGGGCCGGGGAGCCGCGGGGCTGCGAGGCGGTGCGGAAAGTTTTCCAGCTGCGACAGCTCGGGCCCCTCCGGGGGGTGCCGGACTCGCCGCGGGCAGGTAAGGGGGGGGGGTCGCCCAGCCCGGGGGTCGCGGTGCCGCTGGACCGGGGCGAGGAGAAGCCGAGTTAGCCCTGTGCTGAGGGAGAGGGGCTTGCATCGCTCTAGCTGTAATTAAACAAACTCCCCGGAAAGTAGCGTGCTAAATATCGGGAACAGGAGTGCAGCCCAGCGTAGTGCGGGCAGCGAAACTTTGTAAGCGCATGCAAAGTGCTGTGGCAGAGCGCATCGAGGAGACCTACCTTCTGGGGTCTGCGGCTTGTGTCCTCCAGCCGTGTGAGTACCTCAGTGGTGCTCCTCACAAATTTAAAATGAAGACCTGCGTGTAAAATCCATTCGTGGTGAGGTGTCAGGCGTGCTAGTAAGCGCGAGTCGATGCTTTCCTGGCAGAAAATGACTTCTGTGTGCAGCGGGAGCTAAATTAACATCCACCCTACTTGGAAACAGCAGCTGCCTCCTGCTTTATTTAAGATGATCTGCTTAGTTTTATTCATCCTGCAAGGCATGCTGTGTCTATTCCTAGAGGAATCACTTCAAAATACAGCTTTTTAAAGACTCTGGCTTGTAAATTGTGCACTGTAATTCTGTGTTATTTTTACGATTATCTGTTATATTTTGGCCACCAGTACTTATAATAATATACGTAGCCTTCTTACGTTGTCTCTAGCTAAAAATTTTATCATCGTCTTTACAAAAAAAAAATAAATAATTGCTTTTGTTGGAAAGCCTGGCTGGATGGGTACTGTGCAAAAGAAGATACTTCATCTGGAAGCTGAAATCTGAGTCAAAGCCCTGTTAGTGATTTAAATGTTTGGTATTGATTAATCACGTGAATGACATCAGGATGAATGATAGAGCTATTGTGGTTGTGTTCTCATTACGTAGACTGGTGTAGCTGTTACACTTTCTTTTGCCAATACCATTTATTTTGGCACCAGACGTTCACTTGTGTACTGTGGACAGGGAGAAAACGTGTTGCCTCCAGAGGAAACAACTGTGGTATTTCATGCATGTTCCTTCTGCCCTGCTTCTGTCTTTCTCCCTTCCTCTATAACAGTTTCATATCACCACTCTCATTTTATTCTTTTCTGAATTTCCTGATCCTGAAGCAAAAGCTGGTTTTGTGCAGAGTAGCAGAACGCCCTTCTCCTCCGGTGTCCTGCGAGTAGTGGTCAGCAGGAGGTGCGGTGCAGCTGTTCGCTCTTTCAAGGAGTTGTGGTGCTGTGAGCAGCCTGGAAAACCTCAAGGAGCCGAGCACATGCAGGATTTCTTGCTTAGAGTATCTTTGATCCCAGAGGTACATGAAACAAATGGTTCTGAATGCTAAAATCTGTTCAGAGTTGGATGACAAGAAAATGGGGATTAAATGAGTGTTTTAGATGATTTAAGTTTGATTAAAGGTATTTGTAGGTTGGAAACGTAATGGGAATAGGAAAGAAGCGTCACTTTTGCTGATGATCTTCTATGCTTAGCCTTCTTCTGAATCAAGAAGTGAAAAATATTTTAAAACTCTTTCTGAAGGCATTTAGAAATGTGTGTGTATCCTATGTATATGCATAAGCACCTTAGGTAGGTGCCTGCTTGTGAAAACAGGCGTCAGAGCTGCAGTTATGGGTCTCAATTCGCTTGCCCAAACGTAGGCTTCTGGTAGCATTGGGGATTCCCTGTAGCCTGTGGAGTATCCTGGTGGGGCTGTCAGGTCCCATCCCTCTGGGGCACCTTGTGGAGTGGGAAAGCACAGTGGGAACACTTGGCACTGCAGGTGGGTGACCACACTGAGCGGTGGGCACAGCTTGGGGCCTGCTCCTTTTCAGCTCAAATGTTGGGTGGTGGCTTGGGGGTGAGCTGTGCAGCCCCTCTGCCTCCGTTGTATTGCCTACGTTTGTTTTAGTGCTACTGTATTGTATAAGGACACCTTCTAAACGTCTGAAGCTGAATCCCACCTTTCATGTGGAGAAGGATTGCTAGCTGAAGGGGAGTGGGAGTGTTGGGATATTCACTAGCATGCAGTGGAAGGTAAAGTCTACAGTCAGTCAAACTACAGGGAGGAAGTTGGCTGATTTTGGCCTTGTTCTCTTTTTGTGTATTCAAATACAAATAACAGCATTCATAGTTTCTGTTTTTTCCTTTTCTTAGTGCTGATAGAAATGAAACAGCCTGATACCGGCAAATCATGCAAATTGTAGTTACGTGTCATTCAGGGACTGGTGTGTGTCCATATTTTGAATATGCATCAGCACAAAAAAAACCCACATGCATTTTATATAACTAGTTTTGCAGCTCCTCTGTGTAGTTTCTGTATAATGAGCAAAACTCTCTCTAACAGTATGCAAAATTGTCCAGTAAGTGTATAGCGAAGATTATCATCAAGGATATGGGGACCTCACGTTTGAGTTTGTGTTATTGTTCACATAACACAGGATTAGTGTTGAAATTGGCAACTAATAATCAAGAGAAATGAATACCCTTAACAACAACAAAATTTTTAGTGCTGCCCTCAGCAGTGGAAAAACTTACCTAACTATGCACAATCTTGTAGCAGTGATTTGTGTACAGACCTGTGGTCAGCCCCATCGCATGCTAAAATGAAACATTTATCACTGTCATGCTGATTTTAAATGATAGTTGCAGAAATGATTTTAATTTCTCTGCCTGTCTGGTTCTGTGCTACATGTGCACTGGTGTTAGGACTGTACAGTAAAACTTGATGATTTTCAAGTTATGAAAGACCATTTTAATTGAAATGGAGAATTGAACAATATACAAAGCATGAAATAAATACAAAAAGGCCTCTTTTTAGGTGTGTGTATGTATGGCTGTTGGATTATTTTAAAAAAATGGTGTTTTGTTTGCAAATTATATTTTAAAGATATTTTTATTTCCTAGTCTCTATTTCTGATATTTTCTGTCTATTGAAGAATTCCACTTCTTTACCCCATATATGCTAGTAAAGCTAGAATTTTTAGCTTATATAATCAGCTCATTTTTCAGAGAGATGAAATTGAAAGCTCATTTCTCAAATCTCCTTGTTCTCAGTTGCAAATAAGATTGTTTCCTTCTTGTTTCCTTCTCTCAGAATCCCCCAGAACAGCAGAATAGGATGAATGGTAAACCAGTCTCCCTTGCCTTCTTCATAAAGGGTACCACTAGGTATGTTAGTGAACAAATTGTCAGGCTTCTCTTTGCACCAAAAAGCTGAGTTCCATGGCTTATTGAAAAAAGTTAAATGTCCTGGAACTGTAGAATCAAACGTTTCCTATTGATGTAGACAAAAAGTGTTTGAGATATTTTTCCAAACTCTAAGCATTTTTTTTTTTTACCTTCAGGAATCAATCTAGGGTTCTTCTCAGCAGTCTTTTGGAGCTCATTTTTGCAGTCAGAAGAACAAAAAGCATAATAAAAGGAGTGAAGACTCTTTGATTAGTATAAATTTTGTTGCAAAGACTTTTTGATGAAAAGCAGTTATACATATGAAATTGAGTAACAGGCAAAAAACTGTGCTTGAAGGGTGACATAATCTCAGAAAAAGTTGATGTCTATTTTTTTTGCTACCTCAAGTTAAAATACTCTTGCTAGTTCAGTTTAAACTGATCTTTTACTGTTAATTAAAGATCTGGGTCAAACTGATGAAACTCCAAACTATTCTTTGAATTTTAATTTGGGGTTCTTTTATGGTCTAAATTTAGGTAATTTAGGTTTTGGTTCTGTTGGTGTTCAAATCAAGGATTTGTATGTGGGTATGCCTACTTCGGATTATGCTGTTTGTTGAACACATACAGATCTCCAGAAAAGGATATAGGTGGGAATGGAAGCAGTTGCTTGGTTGTATCAGTTGTTAAGGTCCATTTTATCACATCTGTGCGTTTTGTAAGGATTTTTGCCTATGTTGTTTTTCTGTGTCTGAACATGCGCTGTTGGCTTCTAAATGCAAGTAGCATGTCACCCCTGGATCCACAAAATGACTGCTGTGGGGAAAAAATAGATTTTAAAAAATATTCTGGGATTAAAAACAACAAAGAAGTGGGAATCAGCTTTGTGGCAGCTTTCCCATGTCTATTTCCCGTATTTCCACTTCTAGAAAGTCAGTAGTGCTGAGAAGCCTTGATCTGGCTGGGACGATCTGAAAAGTGGTGTCTGGACTGCGAAATAGAGGATGGGACCAACATGTTGAATGGCATAGGTTGGCTCGTGTCTGTGGTGCTTCAGGCTGGTATCTTGTCAAATGGGCTGACTGTATCCTCACTACTTGGTGTTTGCCCTGGAGTTTTCTCAGGATCTAGTGTAATACTTCTGTAATACCAAGGTACTCTGGAGTTTTGGGGTGTCCTCCCACTTCTGCCAGTTTAAACAATCTTAAAAACTGAAAATCTTTTTGGAGATGTTGGATGTAGTGTGACATGAATGCATATTTTGTGCGTTGAGCTGTGCCATGAGCAAATGTAGAGGTGCCTATACCTTGCTAGGGTGCCTGCCAGTAGGAGGGTGATCTTTGAGGGTGCTAAGGAGCCAAACCTGTTGCCTGTGGTGTTCTCTGAAGGCTGTACATAAAATGCACCTTCTCTAGCAGATAGACACACTGGAACTGTCTAAACAGAGCCACAGAAGGAGGTTGGGTAAATTGTGCAACAGTGTGGGCAGTCAGGGTCACGTGCTTGAGTTTGATTCTTACCTATTTTATTTAACCAGGCTTAAGTGTTTTACAGGAGTCTTAATGGTGGTTATGAACGCTGAGTGTGGAGCAGTGGCTCTAGCCAAGACGAGTTAGCAAATAGATGTTAAAGTGTGAGCGTGAGAGACTCGTGTCTGACACAGGTTGCAAGTCCGTTTTGCAGCAAACCACTTGTTTGAACAACAGCTTCCAGGCCCTGTGGCATTTTAGTGCTGTCTCTTAAAAGACTGTTTATCATGACAATCCTAGGTCTGTTTTGGGATTTATCAGACTCTGGATTTGATCTCATGGAAGTATTTGTATAAACTGACAGGCAGAAATACCACACATGCGGTATTTTCTCTTCCTGGCATTTAACATCATCATCCTGTCAGCACTTGTTTATCTCAAGTTACCGAAAATACGGATTTGTAATGCTGAGACCATGAATGAAAGTTTTAAATCAGTTCCAGATCTTCTGGAAATAGGTAAAATTACACCTCAGAGTTATTACATTTTATTCTTGCTGAGCTCTTTTTCTGCATCCATCTAGATTGTTTTCAATTATGAAACCTTTCCTAGACTGTAACTGTATATCTTAATATCTGTCTACACATAACAGGCTAAGTTATTTCACTTTCTTTCTCCTGTGGTTTTGTATAAAAAACCCAGGTTGCAGTTGTAGTGCCTTCAGAATTTAGTACTGAAAAGAGCCACTATCGCTTATTAGAGCAGAAACTGTTTTCCCGCTGTATTTCAGGATAAATGGCTGTCGATAAACAGTTCTTGTTGAAAACTGGAGGACTCTTAGATGTGAAAACACATAAGTGTGTTTTTTTTACATTGTTTGTACTGAAATGGGATGACCTGAATCAGTTGCTTCTGTGCTCTCCTGAAACGCTGTCCTTACGCTGTTGCTTGTGCCACAATGCTCTGAGAAACAACTACAAAGCCCCTCTGCAGATTTGTAGTTTGTTTGGTTCTTTTGCATGTTGTTCTCAGTTACTTTTTCCTGACCATTGAAAACAGCTGTGTTTAATGAGCTGGAACAGAATTAAGTCAATAAAATGTACTTTATATGTATGTGATTAGCAGTCTTAAAGTAAAAACAAAATTCCCTTAGGATTGGGAATGATATCCATGTTAAAAATATGCTGCTTAAAAAAAAAAAAATTACCATAAAATCAAAGGGAGAAGAGAATATTGAAGAGTCAGCTGAAACCATAAAAAAATCATTATTGTTTTAGTTTTGCTAAAAATCTAAATGTCTTCTGGAAACTAGTCTGTTACAAGCCTGGATTAATTTTTGTATTAATTCCTGCTTTATGAGAGAGAAAATGACAAAGTTTGAAAGCTAAGTAGTGCCTAAAGTTTATTTAAAATATTAAGCACAATTTGGTTAATACACCTAATTTGCAGGTGATTTAATTTTAATACTAAACAAGCATTATGCATATGTGTGACTATATGCACAAAGAACTGCATGTGAGCAGGTGCTGTGTATATTGGTTGTTAATAACTAGATGAAATAAAGGCAGGGTTTATACTTCACATCTTGGAAAAATTGTCCAAAGGTTTTGTGCAAGGTCAGCTTTTCTGAACTTTGTAGGGAAAAGGAAATCATTGCTTCTAAGAAATGAAATTTGTTGCTTATTTGTGAAAGGTACACTCGCCATTCAGTAGGAGAATGAGGAGCAGTACTTAGAAGTTCTGTTTTTTGCTTAATGTGGTGGCTCAGCTACACACTTCTCATCACAAAATTATGGTTTATTGTGCAATGATGCCCTCGTGCAAAATGATGCTACATGCAACATAATGTTGTTTGAGTTTTAGGCAACTTGACCAATACTTGGTCAGGTTTTCTCTGTAATGTTTTTGGTTCCAAGCAGAGAGAGGACATTTATGTGTAGTTACTACCTGCTAAGATTTGGAGAGTGAGGCAAATCATCTTATACACTTATGGTACTGAGAGTCTTCTTTCTTTCTTTTTTTATTTTAATTTTAATTTTAATTTTAATTTTTTTTTTGACTGTTTAAATACTTTACAAAGAAAAATGACAAAAAAGCAAAAAGCCTCTCCAAACCCACCACAGCTATATTCCTCACTGGGAACAGCTCTAAGTCCCCTGCTGGCATTTGGGCCTGTCCATATATGAGCTGTGTTGAAATCTGAAGATTGAGGAGCTCTAATGTGGAGACTTCTGTAACGTACAATATTTTATAATATTTTTCTAATAAGTTACCCATCAGAAAATTGTAAGACTACAGTGATGTAAGAGAAGCACACTATGTCTGGTTTTCCTTTTTTTGGACTTTTCAGAGAGATTTTTAGTTCTTGAATGTTTTGGTATCCAGACTGTGAAATAAGTGTATTGAAGAGTTTAATATTTATCCACTGCAGTATTGTCTGGAACAGTATAAATTATAAAGATCATGTTGTGTCATAGAAAGCAGGTTTTCCAAACCTAGCTGAATACTTCTGGCCATGGAAAAGTCAAATACTGAATTATCAGACCTTCTTTAGAATAGGAATATTTGCAATAACTATAGGAAACATTAATAGTTTATTGCATATTTAAATTAATAAGTGGATTATGTGAAGAAGAATAAATGAAATCAGCTTTAAATAATCAAAATCCATAAATTGAACTGCTGAAATTGTGCTTTGCTTGTTGTCTTCTATGTGAAACAAATGAAAGGTTGTAGTTTCAAGGAATCTTCTAATTAAAAGAAAAAAAATCTTCTGCAGTTTATTAGTGACTGCAGTTTGGTTCTGTAAAATGTGATGCCTGTATGTTGCTAGTAAAACAAAGTGTTATACTTGAGGATAGCATCAGGAAAACATGGCATTCTCTTTTTATTCTGGACTAGAAACGGAATTGAGTTAAAGCACTGTGATAAATGTGTTCTCAAATGAATGTCAAAAAGGACAAGAATTGCTTTTCAGGTAATTTAGAGCCTAGAGCCATCCAGGAGGGTAGAGTGTTTGACATTTTAAATTCTCAGGGAAGGGTTTCAGGGAAAAAACGTGGTATCTCTGTGTGCGTTTAATCATCACTGACTTTAATCAATGATAGAAAGCGCATGACTATAGCCCTTTCCCTATTTTAACACCAGTAAATTAATCTTCACCTCAGTAACAACTAACCCGGAGTGTGTGAGAGTCCTCAAGTCTTCGTGGAGCTGGACCACACAGTTCCCTTCACCCACTGCCTGCTGCCTTGCAGCCCCGTGGCTGAGGCTTACAACACCCCTGTGGCACTGCCGAGGTTAAAATTGAGGAGCTCTCTCTGCCATCGCGCTGCCCTTCTGCATGCAAACGAGAACAGGAAAACGAAGCAGCAGTGGCAACATTGCCAGTTTGTGAATTACCAGTTTAAAGCAAGCGTTCTGCATGCTTTGACGGGCTTTGACGGGTTGCTTCATTAACTGGGTTTTTGGTTGCTTTGGTGGTTTTGTCGTTCTTGCCTTGTAGCTGCTGCCATCCTTTTCCCTAGGGGTTGCAAGCCAAAAATTGTATTCTAGCTCTTCAGTCATGGTTGAAGCAATTTAGCTAGCTGCAAGCCTTCCCCCCACCACTCATAGCTGATTCTTCTCCCTGGTCCCCACCATATTTACATACAGACACACAGAAAAACAGAACAAAAAGAAAACACAAGAAGACCTTTATGGATGTCACCCATGAAAAGAAGTAAAAGCAGGATAAAACAATTGTCTGTGCTCTGTTTGGATCAGCTTTACTGTAGGCACTTATGAACTGTGCTTCTTCAATTAAGTAATCAATGTCATATGTTATAAAGAAATTCAGAAAAATTGCTTATGATACTTTGAATACTGTGAAAGTAGTCCTGTGGCACTCTAAAAAAGATGCACTTGATATTTCAGACTGATATTTAAGAGCAGAGACCAAGTTCAAAACCAGTCAGTAAAGACTAGCTAGACTGTCTAGCTAGAAGTACTAAATTCTTGTTAATGTTGATAATGTAGAGGTGTCTGATTTTTATTTTTTTTTAATTATCCTTCTAATTCTTAATGCTTTTCACTTCAACTGCACTAAACCAGCTAATCTAGCCCTGAAAAGCAGGCTTGAAATGTATTAATTACATTACACCTAAGAATTAACAGCCTAACCCTCAAAATTTTCTGCTTTTATAACTTCGTGGGTTTTTTTAGTTGTCTGTGGCCTTCAAAATGTGCTGCATATAGAATGTAGACTTCTGTGTCTGAATTCATCTCAGGACAATGTTTATATTTGATGTTTTGCTACAGAAAAGCAAGTTGTAAAAAGCATAGTGGAGGATGTGAGTTTTCAGTGTAACACTGCTTAGTTCTGTCGCGCCTTTGTCATCAAGTTCTCTGCAGGGAAATCCTGATGTAGACAATGCTCAGTAAAATTAATCTAGATTAATAATAGATTAATCTAGATAAATCCTCATTGTGGTTTAATTCTAGTTCAAACAACTGCCATGTTTCTTAATCTTGACAATTTTTTGGGCTCATAATCATACATCAAATGCAATTAGGTCAAGAAGAAGAAAAGGATAGATAAGCATATTAAAAAGCGTGAAATCAAGAAACATGAAAAGTACTGAGAATTATAATAGAAAACAAAATATTTTAATAGATATATAATGTTATTAAGTATTTATGAAAGAGAGGTAAAAGATGAATGGATCAGGCTGCTTTGTGAAACTGGGAGTATGTTGGTTTGAAGTCAAAGTCATTGGGAGCTAATGGTAAACTGAAGGGGCAAATTGCAGGAAGAGTGGAGAGACTTTTTTCAGAATAGTGTAGGAGCATTGGGTTATCTTCTGGATACCTAGAAATGAAATAATTTTTTCATTTCACAATATTTTTGTCCCTATGAAATTGCTGCAGTTTAGGGAGAAACCCAAGCTCTGCACTGTTCCAGATCAGCTTCTGTGTCAGTAGGTGCTGAGCGGGTTTCTTGAGCAAGACAGGCTTTGGACAAGGTCAGACATGAATTTAACACACATCACGTAGTACAATTTCTCGTATCCGGAGAGGTTTCAGCAACATAAGAGTTCGTAATCTAATCCATATGTTGGTCTGATTAAATAAAACGATGTATTCTTGTCTAACTTCTAAACATCTATTCCTGAGGCCTTCTTATTCATGCATCTGGGTTAAAAAGCACTCTGTCTTAGACTTGTATTAGTATCAGTGGCCTCCCCCCCCCCCGTTTCTCTTCTGAAGTCATGCTGGCTGGAAGCTTCTTTATAAGGGTAAGAGACTTCCCTGAAAAAGCAGGAATGGAGGTCTAAGGAAGAAAAAGTACTGCAAAGAGTTGTAAAACTGCCTGATGCATCAATGTATGACCAATAGACAAACCCTAGTAGATCAGGTTTGACTATACGACTAATTCTTTCCTTTTGAGCACTCTGCTGGTTTATTTGAAGGTTGGGAAAGACAAAATCTATGCACAAATAATAATTATAAAAACAACAAGCATTTGAGTTCAGAATCAATTTTTTAATAAGAAAATATAAAGAAAGCCTTTCCTTTTTAGTAAAGAACTTAAAGAACACATGTAGGGGAATAAAGAATATAGTAAGTCTGAAATCGGCATGGCATTGAAATGTGTCCAAACAACTTAGTAACATGGTTCCTCTCTTTTACAGTGTCAGTTACATGACTAAGGTAGCTGCCTTTTTTAACAGCAGTGAGTTGATTTTTGTTACAAGCAGTAGATAATATTCAGTAACCAAAAAAGAGAGAGAAAAAAAAAAAAGGCTGTTGCAATGCAATGCTGGGAATATTGCTATCAGTATAAACATTTTTTCTCTTGATGTTTGTAGCTGTATTGCTGCTGGCATGCTACAGACTATACCTTGGCTTGCCCTGTACTGTGATATTCTCTGTGTGATAAACTCGAAGTGATTAAAAAAAAAAATCAGAGAGAGAACTGCATGTTGTACCTCTGAATAGACCTTTCTGGTATGATGAGTAAATGTTGCTGCAGGCTTATTATCATTCCTTTAATTTGCATGTAGGTGGGTGGTATATTAGTCCAGTTTGCCTCTTGCTGTTTTAACAGTATGTTATTTTAAAATTCTCATTTAATGCAGCTAATATTTAAATTAATTAGTATTCCTTATGACAGCAAATGTATCTGATCATAAGTGAGAGGATTTAAAAAGTTTTAATAGAAGCTTGCAGTGCTTTAATCCCTTAGACAGTGTCAGCTTGGACATGTTTTGCATATGAGATAATTGCACCTGAAATGATAAGTGTTTTATATACATGTGGTGTAACTCACCCCTGGAACAGTGTGTATTAACATAGTTTTAATACTTTTATTTCTTGGTTTGAGTCAGGCATCACTAATGTGTCCTCTTGACCCATTCTGTGGAGTAACCTGCTATCTCTTTACTGGACCAAACTTTGCTGAAGCCATGACCGCTGCACTGATTAAAAACAAAACAAAAAAAAACACCACAACACTTTTAAACAAATGTCATAAGAGTTTCAGCTATAGGTTGTAGAAAAACAGACTTTCACGCAGTTCAGGTTCCAGCTTTGCCTGTTTTAAATGCTAGGTGTGGCCAGCCTTAAGCATCTGAAGTATGTGCTTGGGGTACCATGACCTGGTTCATCCCCCCTGCTGCTCCTTCTCTTTCTGTTCATTGTGTTTCAGCTGCTCTGCAGGAATTGCCCTCTGCAGAGGGGCCCTTACCCAGAGCAGTGAATTGGCATTATATTGCTCTTCTGTGAAGCAGCACTTCCTATGTCCTAAATTTTGTTGCATCTCGGGCTGTGATTTGGTGTGCCGTTATCTTTGCAAGGCAAAATGGGATGAGTCTCCATATCTGGGGGTGCTGCCTAGGACCGGGAATGTGGGAATGCTGTGGGAAGTTGGAGGTGGTCAGCAGTTTAGGGGACTTGGTTTGGAGATTCAGCATGGGGTTGGGAGATGGGAGTCAGTAGGGTCAGAAGACTTCTCCAAGGCTTGGGGAAGGACTGGAAATGGAGGAGAGGGAGAAGCTGTCTCTGATGCTATTTTCTTTGGCGTGCATAACGAATGCAAAAGTACCTAATAGATAATGTAATAGACAACCTTTAATTTTGCAGTTTAATTTTCATTTTTTTTCTGCTGAATTGGAATGTCTGGGGATGGGATGTGTACCTTCTTATGTGGCATTTGTAAAGGCGGCTTGCCAGGAGAAATTATTTCATAAACTGTAAAAATTTGAATACTGAAGAACATGGAAATCACGTTTAAATAAATGATGAGGGTAAACAGCTTTCAAAAACATCTAATAGTATGATGAAAAAGGTATCTTGTACTAGAATATAATTTCTTAATAGTTGCAGAAGTTCAGCGATTTGTGGCTGCATTAGAATAAAGTTTTATCTTTCTGTTGGGTTCAGCTTCCTGGACTGTGGCACGTAGGTGTGCCAATTGCTGTGTTACACTTCTGCCAAGAATCACTTCAAAGAGATTTACAGGGATATCGCTCGCCTGAGTTCATTTTCATATCCAGAGGTCACATTCTTGCTTTTGCATGCTTCCATGAAGGCAATCTCAGATTTCTGAATTCTGTGTGGTAGCAGGATTTCTTGAAGTATCTACTGCTCTTCCCTTAACATAATGAGATTTACTCCTGGTCCTGTCTGTGAAATGGATTTATTTCAAGGCACACATTCTTAATATGGGTGGTGAAATGTTCTGTGTATGTGGGGTCAAACGTTTGTGATGTATATGGAGTAAAACAGTTGTCTTCATAGATATGAAGCAGTGTTATCAATTCCTGAACAGCACTCTTCACTGCAATCAATTTGTTTTGCCTGAAAATATGCATGAAGAGAAAAAGATTCTTTAAAAATGAAGAGAAAATCTGTAATATTTAATACTGTAGGTTGCAGTGTATCTTTAATACTGTAGGTTGCAATGTATCCCAAAGCAGGTATGGAAGAACAAGGGAATTGTGACAATGGAAACCACCAATGCCAGAAGGAAATGTTGAGCAAATCAGAGACCATATTATCTGTTATATGCTATATTTGTCAAGGGAATTAGATTACCTCTGTATAGTATTGTAGAGACAAGTTTTATCTAGAGTCTTAGATGAACACAACTTTTGAATGGTCCATATTACTTACCTTTGTCATTCTGTTCTAATGCTTTTCTAAATATGAATTTAAGGAATCTTCTTAATCTTTTCTACTTGCCTGAATATGATGCAGTGGGTTCCTGTTTCAGGCATGCTGTTGCTGTCTGTGAATAAATTTTTTTCCCACTGTGTAGCTGAAGTGAAGTTCCAGGACCAGGAATCCCTTCATTAAGATGTCTTCAACCAACACACACATAAAGGGACATACATTGGATATAATGAATTTAAACATTTTGACATTCTCCAAGAATGATCAGTAGCTCTTTTTTTTTTTAAGCTTTTTGGAATATGTTATTTAAAACCACCTAACTTACATAACTAATGGAATATTGAGGGTACAAATGTGTAAGGCCTCCCTTTCCCCATAACTATATTCAGATTACTTCTGAATGAGTTTTCAGAGAAAATACAGAAAAAAAAAATAGAAGTATGATTTAAAAGCGATGTTAGGGTACCTTCCTCACATGAAAAGGTTAGCTTCAGGGAGGTAGTGTAAGAACTGAGAGTAGAGTCAAGGATGCCACAGATTTAAGTTTTCACTTTAGAATGTCTTGCTTTTTTATTCCAATCATTATCTTCCCTTTCTACTTATTATGAAGAAAGAATTATGTATATACACACAACCACCAAATTATGATTCAGCCCACAGAGCAAATAAAAATGTGATTCCTGTCAGTGAAACAGTGTATCAGAGCGGAGTTTGAATTGAACAGTACAATTTTTGTGTTAATGTCATTTAAATCCTCACATCTTCCTTCTTTCATGGAATGTTTGTTTTTTTTTCATTTTAGATTTTTTTTTTTGATTCAATGTAAAGCATTCTAATGCCACATGATAACAAAGAGGGCAAATAGGGTGTTTTCCTGCTTGATTATCTCCAGTTGTTTAAAAAAATAAAAATGAAACAGCTGTCAGAACAGTACCGAATTCCCCCTCTTGAATTTCAGTGTGCCAACAACTTGAAAAGATGTTCATTTCTATGAACTTTTCCCATCCCAGTAGTGACGTAGTGAATTGGCATGACAGTTGCATGGGAGTGTTAGACATCAGAGAAATCCAGTAAGAGAGATTATATTGGAATTTAGGACTGCTCCGTATAAAAGTTAATATGAGCATGTTCATATCAGGAATGGGCTTTCTGTTGTCGTGTCTGTAATATTTGGCAGTAGTTAGCCCTTTCCAGCCCAAGTTTTACAGGAGAACAAGAGTGCCAGACATGAGCTAGCCCAGCAGGTCAGTATTCTAGGTGATGTACAGTGCGTATCCAATGTATTTGACCAACGTTAGCCAGTAATATTCAAGCTAGAATAAGATTGCAGTGTCAAGGAAATGCTGTTATATGACACTAATTAACTGTAATAAGTGTATTCTTCCCACAGAATTTTAGTTACTACCCCCATCTAATTTTTGTTTAACAAGATCTGATGCCTTTGAAGCTCTGGGTATTTCTTTTAAGCATATATACCTATGCTAAAACCAAAAAAAATTTCTGTGCCTTTATGTATTGTGTACCTCTATTTCATTGTAATCATTGTAATTACTTCTTTCTCTAGGGGTTGATCTCCAGGTTTGTACTTCAAAAAATCCAACATGCTGCAACAAAAAGATGGAAGAAAGATATCAGACTGCAGCGAAGCAAGATATACAGCAAGTGCTTCAAACATCAAGTGCTACATTAAAATTTTTAATATCTCGTAATGCAGCGGCATTTCAAGGTAAGGCTTCCTGCTTTTTGTCTTCAAACCTGTTCATACTTTTCTTGATTTTAGTCTTTGATTAGTTTAGGTGTATAATAAAAGTTATCTGTTATTTTTTAGTTTCTCTTTTCCCTGCAGAAGGAGCACTGAATCATGTAGGTGATAAGCAACTGCATTGCTTTTGGAATTAGTGACTTTTGAAAAATAATATTTGAGAAGAAAGAAGCAGTTTTAAAAAGATTGACTAAGCTCGTAAACCACTACCTTGGCTTTCCTCCTAGACCTCTTTAATTTGGATGATAATTTAATTAATTTGGCAATACTGTTGCCTGGTGTGCTAGAAAACAGAGATTTTGTTATTCTGTTTCTGCTTACCACATTGTCTTGTTTTAATGGAAATACTTGGGTGTTGTTTTCCTGAGGTACGTTTCTGGGATCAAATTTTGTTCCAGGTATGTAGGTTCTTGAATTTTTTTTATATTTTTTTTTAGAGTTGATAAAAATAAGTAAAATTTGAATTTCAAATTGAATTGAATTTTAATTAAATTGAAATTAAATTGGTAAAATGAAATTGAATCCAGTGAATTTCATTTGTTTCAATGTATGATGGAAAACTATCTCATGAATTATAAGCTGTTTGAGCTGGTGGTGGGATTGCCTTTAAGAAATTTTCCTGCATACTATTCATCTTACTCTGAATTTATAATAAGGCATCAATTAATGCATAAATTGGTCAGGAACTGGAAATATGTGAGAAATAGTTGCAATGTACGTTTGTATGTGATGGAAAGAGAAATAGGATTCATACATATTATGGGCAAATCCCTACAGTCTTGTCATTTGTCTATTAATGTGTACTTACAGCCTTATTATGCACTTATGACTACTTGGGTGGATGGGATAAGATGTACAGGCTTTGTAAGTTGTCCCTTTGGTGGCTCTCTTGTTTTTAACCTTTGAATCTAAAATGATTAGCAGATTTAAAACTACTGCTCATAAAATGGACCCCAAATTGACTCTGAGCTCCTAAGGCCTTCCATCTTTTGAAGTTTAGGTTCTGTCTAATGCTAAGACCAGGTTGTTGTCTGCCTTCTGGAATCATTGCCATTTAGCCTGGATAATACAGCTGTCAGTGTGTGTCATGATCAGAAGATCGTTGGTAAAGTGCACAAAGAAGGATCTTGTGCCCTGTCATCTGCTTCCATTCTTCCTTCCAGCGTGTGTAGATTAGCCGTCTTCTTTTGCAATATGTTGTGTTGCTTTGCTGATCTGAGGCTGTAGACTCTGTAGAGCTGAGGAACCAGCGGTACTTTCCTTAAGTGAGGGCTGTGCTTTCTGCTGTGGGATTTTAACACCTCCTACCTTCCCTCAGCCGTAGAACAACAAAACAAAAAACCAACCAACCAACCAAAAACAAAAAACACCTTTACATATCTAGGTTATATACTTGTGCAATCCCAGAATTTCTTAGTCTTGACAGGAATTGGATTTAAGTGAAATTAAAGTGATGTTAGTGAACTTAGTGAACCCAGAAGCTGACTTTCCTATTGCTTTTACATCCTGAGAGGCTCAGTCTGTTGCATATTTTCACACTGTGTGCAACCTACCCCTGTAGCTGAGTTCTCCCTGAAAGGCAGGAGTATGCATGCCTTTGAGGAGAAATGATGATGAGGTGTTTCCCTCATGTACAATCTTAGCAATTATTCAGCATGTGGGTTCTAGGCTCTTTTTGCCTTTTAAAGATTTTAATTGTAACCCCTGCAAGTTCAGGAAGGTTCCCTAATCACCAATTTAGAGGCTAATAAGGAGCAAATGCACTTTTAAATTATCCCACTAATGCCATTTTACAGCGTAGAAAGGGTTTCAGGAAGCACTAGTGATGATTCATCCTCCCACTAGAGGGATGGTTTGAGGCCCTCTTGAGGATTACATTTTTTTCATCTTTTGGGGAAAAACACGTGACCAGTGCTTGTAGCAGGAACCTAAGCCATCTTTCCCAAATATGTAGCCTAAACACTCAGTACTAATCCCATTGGCTTTTTCTCATTATTTACTTTTAAACTAATATTTTTCAATGCATATACTATGAAGTATATATTTTGTATATGTTACATACTTAAGATATTTCAAATTATATGATTTGGTACTTTAGTCTTTTATTTCCATCTATGCAAGGAAGTATAATTAGAAAGAATATTCAGTAGATTCCAGAGTTGCTGAGATAAAAAACCTTTGCTCTTGAAGTAGTAATTTGTGGGAAAACATGAAGTTGTACATACTATTCATTTTTGAAGAATTGCTACCATTGCTAGCTGAAATTCAGGCTGTATGATTTCAGATTCAGAAACCATAAAACGATGTTGCTGATGTTTTTTGGGTTTTGAACTCTAGGAACATAGTAAGACATACTTCTGTCTGGACAAAATCCTGCACAACCTGGTCTGAGTTCCGTTTTTAACCCTCTTAGAGCAGGAGTTTGGACCAAAGACCTCCAGAAGGCCCTTCCCAGTGCCTTTGTCTCTGCATTCACCACCTGGAGAAAGATTATACCTTTAGGCATTCCCCTTATCTTCTGTTCAGGCTAGGCCGTGCAGCCAGAAGTGTGATTACCTCGAAGTGAAAACTTTGCCAAGTTTTCCTGCTACTTTGGCAACAGGTCAGGCATCTCAGCAGTTAGGCAGAAAGTGTGAAGGGGGTTGCTGGGGTGTGTGCAGATGGGAGCAGGTGTCATGGACTTCACCACGGTTATTACCTGCCTTTGATTGTTGGGGTTGGATGCCTTGGCCTGAAAGAGCTGACTGGCTCCAAATGAAACAAATAGGTAATGTTTTCTTTCAGTTTCATACATATTCAGTAGTGAGAGGTAGTTAAAATAAGTCATCTGTGTCTGCCTTCGGAGGTCTTCAGAGGCGTGTTTTCTGTACGCATTAAATGAAGTCCAGATACTAAGTACTAAAGGATCACTAAGTGCTTTAGGATCACTGTATTTGCTCATAAAGCATCTGTGTGTCTATCTGTTAATTCTGTGTGTGCATGTATCTTCATATGAGAGTAAAAATACCTGTATATGACATGTCTATGCCACCTGCTAATATTTCTTTAAATCCTGTGGTACTATAGTGTGGTAAGCATTGCCTTCTATTTACAGTTTTCAAATGTTGCAAAAATTCCATCCAGGCCTTTTAAAACACGTCAGGTTAAATGATGTAAATCGTACCACTTGTGTACTGCTTCTTAGCAAGTACTGTTACGGTTTTTCCTTACATTTCAGGGCATTTTAAAATGTAGTCTGCTTTTTTACTCCACATCTTGATTCTTGTTAATACCTTTGAAGAGGGATGAGGGAACAGAAGGATAAGAGAGAGTGAAGTTAAAAAAGATAATATATGCCAGCCTAGATATTAATCTAGTAAGTGGGAGATATTTTGTGGAGAGCAAGAAATCATTCTTCCCTTGGGGAAGGTGACTACAAACCTTAGGCTGCATGCTAGCAGTGTTGCAAGACAGTTATTTTACGTAGGATAGCATTCTTGCACATCTTTGCATTTTCAGCATTTGTTGTCTTACTAACAAGTGAGAAAAGTACTGTGAATACTGTGCAGGTACTGCAATGCTATCTCCATTCTAGGGGAAGCCATAAAAACAAATAATTGCTTTTTTAACCTTTATTTTATATGCTGTAGACCTATATATATATATACACTTTTGCAGAGTTCTTAAATACTACATAAGGTTCAAGCTGACCCTTGTTGGTACCTCCAAATGAAAGAAGACAAAGAGCCACCAGTGGTCAACTGGCATGGTCTGGTTTGTAACTGTCTTGCTTGGGAATGGTGCCTGTAGGACCTTTTAGTTCCCAGACACTCTTATGTAGCACTTGGCCAAAAGTTTCCTCTGGGATGAGTCTTGGGCTGGCAGATTTTTATTTTTTATTTTTAGTTCAAAGTACCTGTAGTCATGTGAAGACAGCTCACCAAAGCAGTTCCTCACTGTGAACATCTAAGAGGGAACACAGATGTGTGTTAGCTAGGCTTGCTGAGCTGTTGTAGTGTTGAGAGGTTTAAACCTGACACTGCTGATACTTTTGGGAGGAGATCTTGGCACAAACCGTTCCTCCAAAAATATTTTGGCATTGTTCCATGGAGAGCTGGGTGGAGATGTCCAACACAGAAGGGAGGAGGCAGAAGTGGTTGTCTGGCTCCCTGCCTGAAAGTGTTCACACCTGCAGGGTCAGCTACCACTGGCACAGGGCAGAGGATGCTGTGTCCCCTGCCAGAGCCTGGGACCTGCTGGGAAGATTGGTGCTTGGTTAAGGTTGGAAGTGACATGGGTGTAGCCTAGGCAGCGAAAGACTCAGCAATCAGTCAGCTTACACAGTTTTGCTTATCTGTTTTGCTTAAAGAGTGGTTGAATAAGCAATACGGCACTCAGGACTTAGGAAGAATGATTTCAGACATCACTCTGTTAGTTTCTTACTGGCTAGCCTTGCTATTGCTTATCATCATGACAGTGCTATGGTGATACTTACCTTTCGTTTCTCATAAAAGAAACAGGAATATTGGACACAGATTTGTGAATTAGATTATAGGAATCAGATATGTAACACTAAAATGGAATCAGCCTGTAGCTTCCCTTTATGTTACTAGGGAAAACCTTTCTATTACAATAAAGACCAAAGTGCAAATTTATTAAATGCTTTCTACCAATATAATTGGTATCTGTTTTTCTTATTTTACAGTCTCTTCAATATTTGGCATTGCAATAGGTTCTTGAAAGGATGGGGACTGCAGTTAAAATTAAAAAATCACTAGTGACCTGTACCAGGAAAAAATGTTTATTCTGAGAGCAAAGCAAAGGTTCTGGAAAAAAAGTTGTCTGATCTGTTTCAGGCCAGATAGGCTTTGCAGAACAGGATAGGTGGTTGAGACTAAAATGGAGTTTTCAGCACAGTCTTGTCAATAAACTGTCAAGCGGAGTCTTCTTACCTATCTCATGTGCGAATACTTTCTTCAAGATTTGAACCATCCTACAATTCAAAAGATTTGGGAGAGAAAGTTAAAATTTAGCATTGAGGCAGTGCTTAAGTTGAGAGCCTTTGATTGTCATGAGGGAAACACATTTGAATTTCACAATGATAAGGCTTTAATAAAAGTACATTATGTGTGCCAGCTGGGTTTGAAATAAGTAAGTGCTGGTATTGAAATGCTAGTGAACCTCAGTGGGTGTCATTGAATTGTCTAGGGATGATTTCTAAATTACTCTAGTATCACCGTTTGCTGTTTTTGACAAGGGAAAGCAGTAAAAGATTTAAATCCTCTGTATTTCAGGTTTTCTTTATTGAGGTGAGGGCAATACCTTCTCCTCCAAATGATGCTTATAGCCAAGTCCAGTAAGACATGATGCAGAGCAGTATTGTGAATGTGAAAGAGAAACCTGAAGAGTTTTCATATGTGATGACATATTACAGGTGACACAAGCTGCCATGTAGTACAATGCTTTATTACATAACACCAGTGCTCACCTAGTAACATTTGAAATAAAAAAACAAGCAGCCGAACTGATGGGTATGGAAGACTAGAAAGAACTTGCGTCCTGTATCCATAAAAAAGGCTTCCTCCTGACCCTGGCCATACCATGTCATGGATGTATGACCCTTGTATAGTCACAGTGCAGTGCCAAGTTATGTTTAGGGGAAAAAAAAATCACAACAGAGAGGAGTTCCTCTCCAACCACTTGAAGAAGAACTAAAGTCATCTAGGAAGCTGGTGATTTGGAGTGGGGTGGAGCTACGGGCAAAGGATAGCAGATCTTGTGTCACTGTTACTTTTTCACACAGAGCATATAACTCTTCAGAAAGTGGCAGTATATGACATAGCAGCTTGTCTGGTTGAAAGGGAAATTAAGAGATAATTAAGTAAAAGGACAATTAAGTACAATCCATTTACTGAAAGTAAATCAGTAAATTTACTGAAAGTAAGTGGATTTTGGTTTGTGCTACTGTGTTTGGGATCTCTAGTGTCATAAAATTGATTTAAAAAAATGGAACCTTGAATCGTTTAAGAATGTGGCAGCCTTTCACCAAAATAGTGGGCTTGGCAAGTATACCTTTGTAAGAAAGAGGTAATAAATGACATTCTTTCACTGCAGCATTTCCTGACACTTTTACTACTATGTAGGAAAACTCTACAGTTTTTGTGATGTAAGCTCTGGAGTATATTGAATCACCTTGCCCCAAACCAGTTTCTTTCTTTTTTTTTTCTGTATAATTTTATTACATAATAGATCAATGTTGACTTCAAGCTTGATCAGAATTAAGTGAAATCAAACTTATATCAGATTGTTTGAGGTCACAGTACACGTGCTATATTTAAATATGATAAAGTTGTAGCCCGTAGCTAAAGTAAATTATATGAACTAGAAAATGTGTTCAAAGCTTCTGAGCTGCTTTCTCTAGTAGCATGCTAAGCCATAAGAAATAATGAAATTTTGTTCAACCTTGTAATACTATATCTGCTCTGGCACTGTTTCAATTGTTTTCCATTTGTGAAAGTCTGTGAAGAATTATTTGAAAATTAGAAAACTATTTCAGCAAGATCTGCTGTATCTCACTTAAGGTTTCAAATGATGATTGCCCTCTGTATAATTTGCAATGCAAAGAGCTGCTTTGAAGTTCCAATATTTTCCCTTTCTCTTCTCTGTAATCCTTTGTATTTTAAGTGTGATAAAAATAAGCTAAAATCCAAGTACCTATGAATCCCAACTTCCATTAATTAAATGAAACTGAGTATATTAAAAGTCAACGAAGTGGACAGGCTGAGACCCAGTTGTCGTTGGGTTGTTGAACTGAGGGATAAGGGTCTCAAAAATGTCTCAGGTTCAGTGGAGTTATGCACCTCATTCTCTTACCTGGTAGAACTTTCCCCATAGCTATGATAGTGTTACCTCTTGGGCTGAGGAAAGAATCACAGAATTGCTTGGGTTGAACAGGACCTTAAACACTATCTAGTTCCAACTCCCCTGCCATGGGCAGGGACACCTCCCAGCAGACCAGGTTGCCCAAAGCCCCATCTAACCTGGCCTTGAACACTTTCAGGGATGGGGCATCCACAGCTTCTCTGGGCAACTTGTGCCAGTGCCTCACCACCCTCTGAGCGAACAACTTCTTCTAAATATTTAATCTGAATCCATCAATTTTCAGTTTAAAACCATTTCCTATTCCTATCACTACGCTCCCTGACAGAGTTCCTCCCCAGCTTACTTGTAGGCCCCTTTAGGTACTGGAAGGTCACTCTTAAGCGCTCCCCAGAGGTCTAGTCTGAAAAGCCCCAACTCCCGCAGCCTCTTTTCATAGGAGAGGTGCTGCAGCCTTTGATCATCTTCATGGCCCTCCTCTGGACCTGCTTCAGCAGGTCCACGCCCTTGTTATGCTGGGAGCCCCAGAGATGAAAGTAGTACTCCAGGTACTCTCACGAGAGCAGAGTAGAGAGGAGGTGAACCACCTCCCTCGACCTGCTGGCCATGCTGCTTTTGATGCAGCCCAGGACATGGCTGGCTTTCTGGGCTGAAAGCATACACTGCCAGCTCATGTTGAGTCTTTCACCAGCCATCATCCCTAGGTCCTTCTCCTCAGGGCTGCTCTCAGTCCACTTATCACCTTGCCTGTAGTAATGTTTGAGATTTTCCTAACCCAGATGCAGAACCTTGAATTTGGCCATGTTGAACTTCATGAGGTTCACACAGGCCCACCTCTCAAGCCTGTCCAGGTCCTTCTGGATGGCATCCTTTCCCTCCAGTGTGTTGCTGACACCACACAGCTTGGTATCATTGGCAGACTTGCTGAGGGCACACTCAACCCCACTGTTTATGTCATTAATGGAAATATTAAACAGTAGTAGTCCCTGTGCAGACCCCTGAGGGACACCGCTCGTCACTGGTCTCCACCTGGACATCGAGCCGTTGACTGTAACTCTTTGAATGAAACCATCCAGATAATTCCTTACCAACCAAGTGGTCCATCCATCAAATCCATGTCTCTCCAATTCAGAGACAAGGATATCATGCAAGACAGTGTCAAATGCTTTGCACAAGTCCAAATAGTTGATGTCAGTCGCTCTTCCCCCATCCACCAGTGCTGTAACCCTGTCATAGAAGGACACCAGATTTGTCAGGCATGGTTTGCCCTCAGTGAACCTGTGTTGGCTGTCACCAAGCACGTCCTTATTTTCCATGTGCCTAAGGATACTTCACAGAAGGATCTGCTCCATGATCTTTCCAGGAACAGGCATGAGTCTGACTGGCCCGTAGTTCCCTGGGCCTTCAGTTTTTCCCTTTTTAAACATGGGGGTTATGTTTCCCACCTTCCAGTTGGTGGAAACTTCAACGGTCTGCTATGAATTTTCAAATAAAAGTAGAGATATAGTAAGAGATATAGTATAGCAAGACAATGATTATACCCACTGGTTGGTCTAGGGAGCAAAGTTGTTACAGAAGCCTTATTAACTTCAGAAATCATCTATTCAGATGGTATTTTGTTTTCTTTATAATGCAAAAACCAGGATAAGCAGTGTACTATTGTAACTTAGAATTGAACCCAGTATGCACAAAAAGCACAGCATTAAGGGGCTGTTGTAAGTGCAGAAATCTCAATATTTAGATTAATACTTTTAAGCACTAATCCTGAGTTTTATTTCTGTATTGCAGATAATAAAAATGTCTTTTATGATTCTGGAAGGATTTACTTTCATTGTATTTCATTCTTATCTTTTGGATACTTACTTGCATACATGTATGCTTTGCTACAGGCATTTCTGAGGTTTATAAACACAGGGATGCGCTGGGATTCTGTAATAACAGTTTTCACCAGATCAGTCTTCTCTTAAAATTCTGTTTCTTCTGGTGTGCTCTTAGGCTTGCAGATTCTTGTCTCAAACTATGGTTACTTACAATCACTTAATTATTTTTACTAGCTGCAGTAATACCTGAGTTACAGGTAAGGCTGACTTACAGGTAAGTTACAGGTAAGGCTGACTTACATACATGTAGACTGGTACTTATGCAGTCCTGTCAGCATGGATATCAGCTAAATTTTCAGAGTCAAATGCTGGATAAATACTAAGATTTTTACATAATATATAACGTTTATATTTATATATATAATAATAATATATATGCAATATATATATTAATGCTCAGCTAAGTGCTATTTTGGTTTAGGTCTTTGTAACAAAGTGATCAGTATAGACATATGCTAATCTCAAACTTTTATACTTTATGCCATGCTTACACATTAGAAAAAAGAAAAGTGATGTACAAATTTAAAACATCATTTCCTTCTATGAAGTGGCTTGCATTTTCATGTAACTGTGGATGCCTGCATACTGCTTATTCTGAAAATTTTGGGAGGCTGATTTGTTGGTAGAATGTAGGAGATTGAAAGGAGACCAAAGTCCAAGAGAAGGCAGTATAAAATTGGTGGTTTAGGACAAGTGTTTAGTGTTGTTTCAAAGACGACATTTTTCTGTAGCCATTTAGATTTCCAGGATTTTCAATTACAAGTGGAAAAGTTATATTTCTGTTTAGTATTTCTATTTTCTCTGTTAAGAAAATGAACTACATTGTCAGCCAGTCAAGTATTGTTGGAAGACAGAACTTAAAGTAATATTGAGAAGTTAGAAACAAAGCCTGAAAAACAGTGTTTATTAGGAGCAAATACAGGTGCTACTTTTAATCGTGAAGAAACAGAAGAAATAACAAGATGGGGGATAACTTTCTGTGGATCTCTTTTGTAAGAAAAGTTCTTGGAATAATGATGGATCAGAAGTTGACAGAAGGCAGCAATCTCTTCCTGTTGTGGGGAAGACAGCTATCATCTCAGGATTCTTAAACAGAAAGACAGCAGATAAGATTTGTGAACTGAAACTTGTCTGTTTTGTGCTGATAAACCTTGAGCTGGAAGACTGTTCGGTTTTGGATAGCTTACTTGAAGAAGAAAATGGGCCAGAAAAGGGAGCAAAAGTGTACTCTGAAATCTAAACATGTAGCTTAAAAAAGGGACAGCCCTGGTTCCTTTAAAATGAGAGACCTAGGGAAGAACTACACTATTCTTAAAAAAAACCATGGATGATAACTGTCTAGAAGAAAGTTACCTGTATTCTGTTATGCGGGGTACATTAAAAAGAAAAAGGTTTTATATTGTAGCAAGGGAGGTGTAGGTTCAATATGAGGAAATATTTTCCAATGAAACGTTAAAAATATTTGAATAAACTACTAGGGAAGTTCAATGTCTAAATGTCTTAGAAACAAGCTGTACAGGACAATGTGTGCCAAGAATTATATAGTAGATATGATTGATCATGCTTTGGGGCAGGAGGGACAGTCTAGACTGCTCAACCTGCTTTTTAGCCTTACATCAGGTTTAAAATGTGATTCATAAAGAAAGGTTAAAGGAATTGAATGTTTTAAATAGTTTTAAGTTTAATCACTGGGTGCTATGATCTGACAAAAAAGAGTTCATTAATTTCTTCTCCAAGAAGGTAAGTACTCTAACATAATGGGATGGACTGCTTCAAACATAAAGATGGACTTAAATTTGGAATACTACATTCCTATATAGTATAGGGATATATTTATATGAATGAACATTCATTTGTTCAAAACTTTGTACCCCCAAAATAATTTCATTATTTATTATTTTTACAGTGAAACTGTTGTGCATAGAGCTACAAAATACGTGGAGTTACTAATTATATTATTAAGAACTCCATGTTCCACACAGGAAATTCAATTAATTGTGTAGTTTTTGAAATATAGTCTTATCTTTACCACCCCCTTTTTTTTTTCTCCAAATTGCATCTCAGTGAACATAATGCTTAGGAGAAATGGAACTATGTACTGTATTTTCAAAGGCTTTGTGAGAAGTAAAAACAGTTCTCTTTCCCAGCAAAACTAAAATAGTCTGCACTTAGGTGAAATTTTTAAAGTTGAATGTTTTTACATCTTAATCAGGTAAATATAATTGTATTTTAAGTGATATTTTTAATTAGAAAACAATCTTGTCAAAATAGAAAAAAAGGAAAAGTGAGGGAGGGCAGATATGCATCAAATTGATATTCATCAGACAAACATTAAAATACACTATTACAAAATTCAACAAAGCAAGTATTGAGTTTTTCTTGTATATGACTACACCTTTACTTTGAAAAGTAGATGAGTGATAAAAAGAGAAATAACCCAGGAAATCTGCAGAAAAGATCTGAACAGCAAGCGGAAAGCTGGGAAGAGAATTTTGCTCGTGTGGAGATAAAGAATCCAAAGTTATTGCTACATACCTTAGGGCATGTTGAATGCCACTAGAAACCTATGGTGAAGCAACTGAACTGAGCCCTCTGTCGTCCTTGACTGTATTGAAAGCTTGGACGCAAGTATTTAGATGCATACGCTGTCTGGAGCTGTGCCACAGTGTGTGTATTATACACGCCAAAGTAACAGCTCCCAGAACTTCCCTGCTCTCTGAAATCTTACAGCAGCCAGGTCTAATGTAGCTCAAGGGTGTGATTAAGGTCTGGGAACACGAGCAGGTTATTGAGGAATAAGCCGATATTTAAGGTTCCAGCCTATCAGCTACTAAGAGGTGATTGCTTTTACCCTGTAGTGAATGAAACCTGGTTTACTGCTACTTCCCTCCTGCCAGACATGCAAAATATGAAATGATTATCTACTTTTTTTCTTTTTTTTTCTTTTTTTCCCACTTCTTTTTTTTTTTTTTTTTACTGTAATGAAGCGGAAAGGTATGTCCATCTCATTGAATAAAGTAGGTGGTGTAGTAATTTTAAAAGTGGTAATGAAACATGCCTTTACTGATATTAAACAGTTCAGCAGCAGGCATAGGTAGCTTTACTTTGATCCTTAAAAGAATATGGGTACAAGTAGTGTCAATTTTTAATAAATCAACAAATTTCAGCTTGCATTAAAGGCTTGAACTTAGGTCTATGCAGGCTAGAGGTCTGCTGATTCTGGAGTGCCAAAGGAGAATATTTTATATTCATTTTTTTGAGTGCATGCTTTTAAAAGCGTGTGCATTTAAATGACACATGCATAGCAAATCGTGATATGGGTTCTAAGGTTTGCTGTAGATCAGCTGCATAGCAGTTTAACATGTGTATAGTAGCTATTTGTGTAAGATTTTCATGTAGTGTCTAAAAATACAGATTACTGAGTTGAGTGGGCTGCTTTCTGGGTTATTTCTTATTTTGCAGCATGTAACTCTTAAACTTTCCTGCTGCAGCTGTTCTGTTCTGTTCTGTGTAACTACTTAATATTCATTATGACAGAAGCAATGTGAAAAAATAACTCTAGTTCAGTAGTTAGGTATTCATCTGCAACAAAGGAAAGATGCAAGTTCCTGCTCCAGTAAGTATTTTTGTTTGAATTATATATAAACAGGGACTGCACTGGCATAGCATCACCTGGCAGGCCTGAATCACTATCGAACAAGTGTTTCTCAAGGCACATGTGAATTCTGGGCTGGTTATACTTCTAGTTGTCTAGATCTCATCAATTTTGTTGTTGCCCTTTTCAATGGATCGCATACTGTCAGCAGGACTTTGAAAAGAAGGAATTATGTGCTGAACGGGAGCCAACTAACTTCTCAAACGGAAAGAAGGGAGAATGTAAATTCCAGATGGTTGTTCCCCTCCGCTACCACCGCTGTGATAGTTGTGGTCTGCCTGTTTGGCTTGAATGAGATAAACTTTGCAAATTATACAATACGTGTTCTGCAAGATCATGCTAATTAGGTGGCTGAGTAAATTTCTTTCAAATCAAATTAATGTGTCATTTTTATTTCAGAATATAGCATGTACTTGTTCTCTGCTTATGTAAAATGCAGTATGTTTGTATAAATATATTCAGTTGTTGCTAGATAACTAAAAATAACTAAACATTGCAAATATATATTTTTTTTTTTATGCTGTGCTTATAAATCATGCAGTCTTTGTGATTTGGAGGCTGGGAGAATATTATATTGTTATAATTTGCAAGGTTTGTAGATGTAAAAAGGAGGACTGGAAATTTTAAGGTATAGCGTGGTTTTGTATTGTGCTTCTGATATATCATGGCAATTTTAAACTCAATGTAGTTTGTAATCCAGTTTTTCTGTTTTTGCCTAACACAGCTTTAACCTCTTGTTATTTTAAACAAAGTGCAGATAATGTAGGACAGCTGATTATCACCAGTCAGCATTCAGTTTTGTCACTCATATATTATTTGAAAGCATCAAGCAAAAAATCTGTAAGCAAAGTAAGGCCTCGTTCAGCCATGTTAAAATTCTAAAATTCTATTTACCTTTTTTTTTTTCAGTATAACTGTGTCAAACTGAAACTGTTACCTGGCTCAGTGGTCCCCACAGACAATTTCCCTTTATCATTCTGATTTTATTGTAAACGATTGTCAGCATAGTACAGAAAACTGAAAGGCTTTTCCTTTACTCTGTTAATAGGTAGAAGCTAATATTTAAGGAACTTTTGTGGGAATTATCCCCCTGGGAAAGATTTTGTTTTTCATTTAATATTTCCATTTTATATTTAATGGTGTGTTAAGCTGGCTTTTTTCTTTCTTTCTTTCTTTTACACCTGGTGATAATGAACCTGCTGTTTTCTTTTAAAGATAATGTTTTCTTGAGTATTTATTATAACTTAAGGTTTAAATATAGCCATTGCTACAATCATGGTGCTTAGTCCTTACTGTGAAATAGATTAATGACTCCCGTGGTTTAAAAAATTTAAATTTTGCTTCCTCTCATTTATTTTCTTTCCTTTATCAAACAGACTTTCAATTACTTTTGAATGACAGGTCAAAAACTTTGAGGCACACTCTCAGTGGATGGTACTGTGCAATCTAAACCTGTTTTATGGGTTCTGTTGCTGAGTTGCCCAAAGTATGAGCAAATAGAAATACTGTGAAGTTAGAAGGGGCCATGAGGAGGCAGCTGTTAACAGAATAAAAAAAGGTAGTGATGTAATAGAGTGTGGCCTTCCCAGAGACAAAGGTGTTAGCAGCAATTCATTGGGATAAAATCCTGGGCTTAATTTGATTGTGTACAGACATCTCTCTAGTTCTGTTTCAGAAGCCCTCTGGTGTCCTGTCCATCCTCCAGACCTACCTGTGCAGAGGTGCTGGTCCTGTCCGTCTTCTATCGTATCTGCTAATCCTGTAGTGGGTGTCCTGCACAACCCAGGGAATATCAAATGACATTATAATTCTGTTGAAAGTTTGAAGTTCACTCTTTCAGACTGTAGATGCTTACATCTGGTGTCTGTATCTGAGCTAAGGGCATTTGGTCCCATAACAACCAAAGATAAGATCAAATATGTCTGTTTTAAGTGGAGTTAAGACACACTGTTGGCTCCAGTGACTGCACTTACTTTAATGGTATACAGTTTTTGCTTACATTCAGTGTATATACTGTATATTAATATTTAAAAAGAAAGAGACTCAGCAGTATAAAGGCCTTACACAATGCCACCAGTACAGAACAGTCACTGGAGCCTGGGGCGGGAAGGAAAAAAAAGTGTAATTCAGACTGCTGCTCATCTTGAACCTCACACTTTTTGAATTAGATACAGAACAGAAAGGTAGCAGGGGAAAAAAAAATCATGATCATAGGTTTGTTCTTGCTTCTAACTACAGATTTGCTTCCCTAGCTGAAATAGTTCTTTGATTCTCCGCTTCTCTCCCTGCAGTTGCTATGGTACCTAATGCAACTGGAACAGGAGCATTCTGTCAAGCAGATTGAGGAAGATGCACCTAGGCTTAAGCTTTTTGCATCTCTTTTTAAAACTCAGCTCCTCTCATAAAACCGATCAAGAGCACTTACACAAGTCACTTAAATAATTAAACATATCCATGTCAATTAGAGATCTTTAAAAAAATCAAAGCATCAGCTTAAGTGAGTGCACTAGGAAAAGCAATCAAACAAGAAATGGATCAATTAAACAGCAACAACAACAAAAACAACAAACCAAATATGAATAAATCCTAGAAAGCAAAACCTTAGGGAAGTAATGGGAGAAGTACAGAATGAGAGCTTTAGGAAGAAAGAAGAAAAGAGAAAGGGGGAAATAGGTGTGGTCTTTTTCATTTTTTTTTTCCTTTTCTATAGAACTTTATGCTCTCATTTCCTTCATGCTTTGCAGTATATGACCAATTATGACCAATTTCTTGGAGAAATTACAGCCTAAAATGAATATGTAACAGAAAGGAGAATTTGAAGACGGCATTAAGATTTTGGTGTCCAGTTAATCAGCAGGTTGTCACAGAGAGTCCAGGAAATTGCTTGTCCACTCTTCAAATGCGAATGCTTCTACTTATGTACTGTGAAGAAAATAAAATTTGATTGTGTTTTTTAGAGACTGATTCCTCTCTTTGCATCATCTAACATTAATTTTCATTGAAACATATTATCACTAGGAACTGTAAGGGATACTTCTTCATCTTGAACCATTTACGTGCAAGTGTCTTCTGTAATGTTTAAAGAAGGACAACCACAGCATTTTCTCACTGTGTACATCAAGGATTCAGAATAGCTGATAATTTTTTAATTTGTCATTTGAAAGTGTGAAATTTCATACAGTATAAGAACAGAGTTAGAACATTTCCTGAAAAAATAAGATTCTAAGACCAAGAAAAGTCAAATTCATACAAAATGAAGCAAGAAAAGCACTCAAAATAGAACATGTTGGGATTAATTCAAAGTGGTTTCTCAAAAAAGCAATTAACTTTCTTCAGTTCCCATAAAGGTGAGATGAATTTCCCCAAACAATACTGTAGGAGAAAGTGGAAATGGTTAATCTGACTCAGAAACTTTAAAATTTGTACAAATTCTGGGAAAAAAAAATATATGCTGTTCTACGGTGCTATGTGTGCTCTACAGAGCTACATCTGGATTTTCTGTTATCTTAAAATGTAGAAGTCATTACTGCCTTTTTAATATGGAGTTGCAGTGTTAGTGGCATTGTTTTGCAGTCCCTTTGTATTCACTTTCATAGGGTAAACACTGTTATCTAAAGAATGCAGCATATGGATCTGGTCGATGTGTAGATTAACAACATGCTTTTAAATGCAAATCCTATCGGGGTGTTCCCAGACCTTGAGGAAGCATCCATGTATGGTGAGGCAACTTGGCATATGCAGTATCCAGGCATAAGCAATATTCAAGGCAGTGTTTCTGCAGCAGACTAACCACATCCATTTTCATAGCATTGAGCTGTGCTGTATGCTGTCCCTGTACTCCATAACATGTGACCATTTTTCAAGGTTTTCTTTTTTGCTTAAGAATGTCTTTAATACTTAAGAATGAAATGATGATGGTAACCTGTCTGCACAGTGTTTTTATAGCATTGCATCAAACCTATGTGTTGCAAACTCTTAGGTATGGTGTTGGGGCAAATGGTGGTACTCGAGTAGCAAATGCTGCTGAAATACTGATGGTCAGCTGTATAGGCTGGAGGGAACCAAGCCCATCTAGGAGAGACACTGAAGCAGACTATCTAGGGGAGTGATAGATTATCAACCCCACCTCAGGTTTTTCAGTTGAGGTTTAACATCAGCTTTTGTAGATGTGCTGTATTCAAATGCCAGCCACTGCCTTATTTAACAAAGAAATCTCCTGCGTGCCTAAGGTGTGTTAGAGCAGTCAGATTCTATGATCCCTTTCTTGAAAGGTGAGTAACATCAATTTAATGAGAAAACTGAATGCAGTCTACCCTATGCATGTTATCCCACAATATTCTTCCTCATGCAGATAGTTAATGGAAAACCAGGTTCCTGAATGGAATTCAGGTTCTATGAGCAGTTTTACAACTAAGTGGGATTTATTGGATACAAGTGGAGAAAGATTGTTCATGACAACTGCTTTATTTCTTACCAATCTAAGATAGTTTCAGCATCCTGAAATATTGCAACGCTGTTATTTTACAGTGAAGAAATATCTCCCTTCCAATCTTCCCCCATGCAATCTTTAGGTTATCGAATGAAATCCTTAGCATAATACAAGGAAAGAATAAATATGAAAGCAAGCTGCTATGATTTATTATTACTTATTTAATGATTCTTTACTCTGTGTGAGATAACATTTCCCCTCCTTTCTTTAGTGGGCTAAATCTTAAAAAACAGTTTAAGTTACCTGTGTATTAAGTGAAACCTGGTTATACTGTATACACATTTCTCCAGTGAACATTATTTCATGGAGAAATAATCTTCTCTAGTGAAGAACAACAGATGTTCTTTCTTGCTATCCAGTTTTATCTTTTACGATGCATGACTCAGTGTTACTATGGCAAGTGTATAGAATTGAGAACATGCATATCTGAAGGAGATGAACATGCTAGGATGACAAAACAGAACTTGAATGTCATATAAAGCATCATTAAAATTTGAATTTTTGTTAGATTTTCTTTTATAAAATAGGCAAAAATTGGTGTGGGTAATGTCTCATGTTCTGAATTGAGTGGATAAGCTTTCAACTGTGTTGTTTGAGCTCTTAATACCTCTGTCTGCAAACCCTGACCTTATCTATTGCATCAGGTCACTAGAGGTATAAGATAAAAGATTTTAGATAAATGACAATCAATCTGAAGACAAAATTCTTGTCTCAGTACTATCTCAGTTAAGTTCTGCTTCAGGAGTTTTTGAAAGTGTTTTTCTTTGTCCACTCCCAGGTCTATTTCTAATACTGGTGTCTAGTTGCCCTGTGAAGACCAAGGCCTATTGTAATCAAGTTGCTGTGATTAACCTAGTAAAATTATGCCGTTGAGAAATGCATTATGTGAAAATTCTAGGATTTTTACTTGTGACTGACTTTTTTGTCTTGTCATTTTGGTAAGCTTTTAAAAAAAAATGTAACACTTGTTTCTAAGTATTCACTTGTTGAGATTGCGTTGGTAAAAAATCTTCCTTGGACTTGGAGCATGACATGGTAAGGTGTTTGATGAAGCTTTAATTATGCTACTTTTATATGAATATGTATTTCATCTCTTTGCATTCAAGGAGGGAGAAGGTGCCTCTCTAGAAATGGACAGTAGGGGGACTTGGACTCTGCTCTCCGTTGTATTTATGTATTTTGTTTTATTGTGGAGAGCCACTGGATTCAAAACAACAGTAGGAAAAGGAATGCTTCCAACACCGACAAGACATCTTTGTTCTCTGTCTTGGAAACAGAGATTTTGGAAACAGTCTTTCTGCTCTTATCTGAGTTTTTGATCAATCAGTTAGAACTAGGTTTCTTCTGCCTATTCTCGTTCAGGCTGTGGGAACCTTATGTTCCAGGTCAGAGGGTGATTGCCTGAGAGAGGTGGAAGAGGTGGAAGGTGTTTTCTCCCATGCTGCTTGATAGCCATACAGGGGAGCCCCATCTGACTCTCTACAAATTTAAAGGAGAGAATTTGTGCATTTCCAGACTGAATGCAACTTAATGCTTGGATTTGTGTGCATCAGTGTATGTAAATTAGTGGTTTAATATACTTACCTGTTTGTTTGTTTCTTGTTTGTAGGTACATAAGCTTAATACAGTGCTATTTTTTCCCCAGTAAGATTAAGTAGTTTGTTTGCAAACCTGAGAATTGATCGTTTTGTATAATACTGTGTCAGAACAATAGCTACGTTTTAATCAAGCAGGCTGGACCACAGTGTTCAATCATAGACAATGCCATAGATTTCCTATGTGAACTAAGAAGTCATTTAGTCACCCTGGGAGAATTCAGTCTAAGGCCTATCTAAAGTTGAGCCATCAGAAGTATAGCTGAATTCTAGCCAATGATGCAGACAAACTACTTTTCAACACTACCTTAGTATGTAGGTGTCTAAAGTGAATAGATATGTTTGTCCTTGATGTATTTCTACTTAGAGAGAAGGGAAGGATTTAAAGCCAAGCTGATGGAATAGAGGACAGGAGAAATGTGAAAGTCTGCTCTGTGGGCTTGTGTGGGTGCATTTACATTAATGTTTCAGATTGGATTAAGAGATGTCTTTTTAAAAGTGATTCCCCCTGTTGTCCTCAGACTCCACTTCAGTTCACATCACAGAGCAGTTGCACCTGAAGTTCAAAAGCTCAGTTCCTTACAGATGAATCTTAACTGAAAGATGCATTTTAAGATTACATCAGTTTTTCTCCAGCCACTAGTGGGCATGGGATATGTGGGACTTGACCTCATCTGAAGGAAAGTCCTCCAAAATGCAAGTAGTGTGAACGATGGATCATCTGTATGAACTTTTTCATTCTGTAGATACATTTCTATTATGCCACAGGGCTTCTGAATGTACATAGCCTGGGTGACCTTGAGTCACAAAGCTAGCCCTAGCCCTATCTGGCAAGGAATTAGCTATCCTTATTACCATTTTTGGAGGTGAGAATATTTGTACTTCTGGAGATCAAATTCTTAAATACTTCTTAAATTAATTCTTCAATAAGTCTTTAAGGCTGATGATACCTGCCTTCATATTCATGTATCTTATATAATAACAAAAAAATGTTAGAAGCCCATTTAAGACATCTTCTTGTACTTGAGAGAGCTTTAAAGCATGTTAAGCAATTCATGTGTTTCGCAGTGACTCTCAGCAATAATAAATGTTAATCATTATGGAAATTAAATAATCTCAGTATAGCAGCCTGGAGAAATGAGCTGACAGCAACATCATGCAGTTCAACAAAAGCAAATGCTGAGACCTGTGCATGAAGAGGAGAAATCTTATGTACTAGTAGATGCTGGAAGCCAGATGGCTGGAAGTGATGTTTGTGGAAAAGGTATTGGGGATCATGGTAGACACTGTCCTTGGGGGTGTTCAAGGAAAGGTTGGATGTGGTGCTTAGGGACATGGTTTAGTGGGTGACATTGGTGGAAGGGGGATGGTTGGACCGGATCATCTTGGAGGTCTTTTCCAACCTGAATGATGCTATGATTCTGTGTTAACCTGATGAGAGGCTAGAGCCTGAGCTCGAAAACATCACATGGAACAAGGTAGATAAGGCTGCGATTTGCAAGGTCCTGCAGTTCTGGCATCTAACCTAACCCCATAAAAATGGCCTAAAAGAAAGCTGGAGAGGGAGTCTATCACAGAGTGTAGCAATGGAACAAGGAATAATGGCTTTGAACAAATGGAGGGGAGATTTAGATTAGATGTGATGTGTGGAAGAAGTTCTTCACTCAGAGCACAAAGCACACATGGTAATTAGGGCTGAAGATGTACCTTGCTTCTGTTCTTTTCTGTAAATTAATTTTAATTACCTAAAAACCAGTGTTAAAAATAAACCCAGGACACAGGATGGGAGGTGGAGGGCAGACCCTGTGGTGGAGGGGCAGCCTTTCTCTCTGGCAAGCCAAATGGCCTAGGGGACCCTCAGCCCCCCAACCCTCCTCCTTCCACGTGAGGGCATCTTCCAGGTCGCTCCCAACACAGCCTCCTTTGGCCATGCACAGCCACTCCATCACAGAGGTTTGCTGAGGTCACAGTGGCCACCACTGCCCCACCCTTGCTCTGGGCCCTGTAAAAGCGGACCCCTGCAGCTGGCCCACCGTTCGCTGAGCTTCTAGGCACTCTGACAGCCAACTCACGTGGCACGAAGAAGAGCCAAAGCAGCAAGGTGAGCGGCAGGCCTCCTCTGTGTGAGGACAGCAATGCAGTCCAAGGAAGCACCGAGAAGGAATGCACCTAACAAGAAGGAGAAGTGTCATGGGCAGAGGGGTAGCGCCTGCGGCACAACAGACACCAGTGCCCGAGGGACCTCTGGCGCCCAGCCCACAGACACTTATAATAAGTGGTACAACTGGCACTGCCACGATGCGGTGAACAGGCTGCCCCCTCAGCCATACAGCGACAGGGGGCCTGGGCCTTGTCATTGGCACAACGGTGGCATGGAGTGAAGGCAGGAGTGTCAGCCGGACAGCCGTGTGGAGCAGAGGCGTGCCTGTCATCCAGAACACAGTGTGGGACCCAGCCATGGCCATAAAACAGATGGCAGCATCAAACCTAGGCATGGAAATGAACTGGACAGTGGCATGGGACCTAGGCACAGAACTGGATGACCCCCTGGTTTGGCACCCTGGCCTGAGAACATTCCAAATGGAAGGCATCCCATGTGGGCAGTCCTGGGCAAGGACTGGCTTGTCCTTCTTCCAAATACTGTGGAGCCCATGAAGTTGGATCCACCAGAAGATGTGGAGGAACCAATGGAGGTGGATCCACCTCGGCCAGACCAGACCTTTGACTACTCCAGCACCTTTTCACTCTCTGCCATGCGAGCACACCAGCAGCATCGCAGGAGTGCCCGGTAAGCTCCCTGCTTGTCACGCAGGCTCCATCCCAAGCATTAGCTTGGAGCCACCAAACACCATGGACATCCTGCAGGCTTAACTGCAAGGTGTTCCGGCAATAAAGAACTCTTCCCAATTCTCAGGGGTCGTGTGAGTGCTTCTTTCCCATTCCCCAGCCCTTGTGTGAGAGGTGGTATCCCTTCTGAACAGAGCCTCGAGGAAGAGCAGGAGAACCCAGCTTTCTCCAGGCTGCTATGCTAGAGTGACAGGAGGAGTCATGGGTGGCCACAGAGGGCCACCATGCACCTTTAACATTTGTGAAAATAGAGTGAGGGATGAAAATAGTAGTGTGTAAGTGATTATAGGTGGCTAATTTCTTATATTAGGAGTGAGTTTCTATATCTGAGTACTGGGTAACGATGGACATGGAGAAGGCTGAGGCACTCAACAAGTTCTTTGCCTCCGTCTGCGCTGGTAGATGGGCTTTCCAAGTCTTTCATTTGCCTGAACCTGTAGATGGAGGCTGGGGGATCAAAGTCCCACCCTCTGTAAGCAAAGAGCAGGTTCGACACCACCTGATGAATTTAAACAGGTAGGAGTCTATGGGACCTGATGACATGAATCCCAGGGTCCTGAGGGAACTGGCTGATGGAGTTGCTAAGCCTTTCTCCATCATAGTTGAAAAGTCCTGTCATTCGGGCAATGTCCCTGTTGAGTGGAAGAATGGAAATGTCATGCCCGTACTCTTCGATATTTAAAACAAAGAATTGAACAAGGAGCCATGTTCTTCAAAAATTAAAACAATTAGGAGACATTTCTTCTCAGGAAGAGTGGTCAGGCATTGGAATGGGTTGCCCAGGGAAGTGGTTGAGTCACCATCCCTGGAGGAGAGGTTGGACCTGGTGCATAGGGACTTGGTTTAGTGAGTGACATTGGTAGTGGGGTGACGGTTGGACCAGGTGATCTTGAAGGTCTTTCCCAACCTTAATTTTTCTATGATTCTATGATCCTGAGAGCCAGCAATATGTACTTGTGGCAAAGATGACCAACAGCCTTCTGGGCTGTATTAGGAGGCTTGTTGCCAACAGATTGAGGGAGATGACCTGTTGATGAACCTGACAATTCAGCGCTGGTGAAGGTGCACCTGGAGTACAGTGTCCAGTCGTGGGCTCTCCAGTGCAAGAGAGATATGGTGCAACTATATGGTGCAACAGCTGTAAGAGGGAGTCCAGCAGAGAGCCATGAAGCTGATGAAGGGACCATCACTCATAAAAGCAAAAGCAGAGAACGGTGAGATTGTTTAGGTTAATCTTAGTCATAGCTAATATTGCTGTGGTGTTTTGAGCTTTTAGAGGGTTCAGCACTGGTGGAGGTGAATCTTTCTGTAACATCACTGGTGGTTGGAAACAATCTGAATTTTCTAGCACGCCTAAGTACACAGGTGGAATTCAGATGACCCATTATAGGTCTCTGTAATCGAAAGGTTGGAGGGGATTTTTATTTTTATTTTCAATATGAATGTTTCAGGAGCATTTCTTTCAAGCGCTGTTACAGTTTGACAGTAGTTAGCTGGTGAAACACAGCCAGACACACATGAGTTGGTCCATCTTTCAGTTGAGCCATCTTCTGGTGGTGTTTAGGAGTGGAGGATTTACAAATCCCAACTGTTCTGCTTGGAATGGATTTTAATGATAACTGAGGTTACTGTCATCATTAAAAAAGGAAAGAAAGTCAGAAATTGACTGTAGTAGTGCTAAAAGAGTAAGATTATCCTACTGGATTGCCTTTTGAGTGCAGATCTTTTCTTAGCTTGACACTCTATGTGCTAGACTCTGTAAGAGCAGAACAGCACATCCCTGATCCAGACACTAGGTCTTCAAAACAGGCTTATAACTAAGTATAGGTTGGACTTGGTTCAGTGTTAAGCAAAGGATTTTGTAAAAGTAAATTGTTGGGAGAATGTAAGTAGCATAACTATCAGGGAGTGTAGTGATAGGACAAGGAATAATGGCTTTAAACTAAGAGGGGGTAGGCTTAGATTAGGTAAAGGGAAGGAATTCTTCACTCAGAAGGTGGTGAGGCGTAGGCACAGGTTGCCCAGAGAGAGAAGCTGTGGATGCCCCATTGCTGGAGGTATTCAAGGCCAGGTTGGATGAGGCCCTGGGCAACCTGATCTGGTGGGAGCTGTCCCTGCCCATGGCATGGGGGTTGGAACTAGGCGATCCTTAAGGTCCTTTTTAACTCAAACCATTCTGTGATTCTATAAGTTTAAGAAACCACAGGACAGAGACTCATAGCAGCCATCAATCTGGGAGAATACAAATCTGGCAGTTGTTTATTATGTGGTCATAGGAACTGTAAATAGGAACTGTAAATTGTCCATGAGGAGAACAGAGCACTTACCTTTTAATCTGAGGAATGATTTTTTTTTTTCTTTTTAATCAAGAAATATATATACTTTAATTGTTCTATTGCTTTTTCTCTGAGTAATGTGTGTGAAGACTTAATTCAGTTCTGTTGGTTTTAATACATCTTCAAGAAAACAGGCAATAGTTTAGGTGTTTGGTATTTTAACAACATGGGGATCCCAATCCCTTCTATTGTTGCTTTTTTACCAAGTACAGCACAGTTGTTACTTTCTTCCTTGCCAGAGGAGGCCACAGAAAACTGAGTCGTTTTGCTGCAAAGAGGAGAGCTTGAATAAATAGCTAAAAAATGATTGAAAGGCCTGTTGCTAAGCTGGAGGGAGAAATGTGATCTTCAGGGAAGAAAATTAAACTTCATTCCCAAATATTGTACTAGGAAACTCCAGCATATCTTACTTCAGGAGAATGCTGCAGTGTGCGTACAGGCCCTTTGTTTTAGTCATTTTCTTTTATTTCTATAGATAAGTTCTTGGTCCTTCTTTCTAAAGCAGTTGTGCTGTCTGCATCATCTCTTCACCAATTTCAGAAAGTACATCTGTAGTGGGTTTACGTGGCAAGGTTTTGGTAGCAGGGGGCCATAGGGGTGGTTTCTGTGAGAAGGATCTAGAAGCTGCCCCATGTTTGATAAGGGCCCCACTGCTGACCAGATCTGAGCCAATAAGCGATGTTGTTTTGCGCCTCTGTGAGAGCATATTTAAGACAGGGAAAAAAACGCTGGGCCACGCAGCAGCTGGGAGAGTGAGAGGAGTGAGGAACAGCCTTGCAGGAGCCAAGGTCAGTGAAGAAGGAGGGGGAGAGGTGCTCCAGGCGCCAGAGCAGAAGTCCCAAGCGGCCTGTGGTGAGGACCATGGTGAAGCAGGATGTCCCCCTGCAGCCCATGGAGTACCACGGTGGAGCAGGGTTCCACACTGCAGCCCATGGAGGAGACCATGGTGGAGCAGGCGGCCCTGCACCGATGGAGGCTGCCGCCTGTGGAAGACCCCTGCTGGAGCAGATTCTGGGCCGGACCTGTAGCCTGTGGAGAGGAGCCCACGCAGGAGCAGGTGACCTGTCAGGAGCTGCTGCCCGTGGGGGACCCAGGTTGGAGCAGTTTTCTCCTGAGGGATGGACCCCATGGTATGGACCCATATCTGGAGCAGTTCTGGAAGAGCTGCTGCCTGTGGGAAGCCCACGCCGGATCAGTTCATCAAGGACTGCATCCCGTGGGTGGGACCCCACAGCACGGGACGAGAGTGACCGAGAAGGAGCGGCAGAGGAGAAGTGCTGTAGACTGACCATAACCCCCATTCCCCCGTTCCCCTGCACCGCTCGGGGGGAGGAGGTGGAAGAGGGTGGATGGGGGGAAGGTGCTTTTGGTTTCTTTCCTTTGTTTCTCACTTCTCTAGCTTGTTAGTAATAAGCAATAAATCTTACTATCTCCCTATGCCGAGTCTATTTTGCCCGTTACAATAATTACTGCGTGATCTTCTCGTCCTTATCTCAACCTTTGAGCCCTTTTCATCATATTTTCTCCCCATTCCTCTTTGAGGAGGGGGACTGAGAGAGTGGCTGTGGTGGAGCTCGGCTGCCCAGTCGAGCGGAACCACGACAACATCTCTTGCAAATATAAATGTTGTTATATTGCCACAGAAATGCAGGAAACACCAATGGTAATCACTTTCAGATGAGGGAGAATGCTTGATGACCCCTATTCCCCATTTAATGGATGTGCTGAGTTCTTCATTGGAGAAAGTGGGAAGGAACAAAAACATACCAGTCATGCAGAGTATAAGGAGTCTTTTTTTTTTTTTTTTTTGTGTATTGTCATACTTTTTTTTAAGTTGAATATTTCATTCTCTAGCTCAGACATTTCATTTCTGGTTTATGTGGCTTACCTGTTTGTGGTTATAACTTTCTTTTCAATACTTAATTTGATAATTTTTGTCTAATACCTTCCCTTGAATCTGATTTAGTTTCCTAACCACAAGCATCTAACACTGTATTTGGAGACCTGTAACCTTTTCACTGGCCTCAATTAGCTGTTCTGGGGATCTGGAGATCCTGTGTCAAATCTTCCTGGCTGTCATGGGTATTCAGGGGCTTTTCCAGTCTCACGGTATGTCTGTGTTTAGGTAACTAAAGACCATTCAAATTTCTTTAAAGCAGATTTTATTGACAGTGGTTTTGATGGCAGTGGAACCAGTGGAACTGATAGTCAATAACATTGTTAACACTTATTCAGGAATTATCTGAACACTGAGACTGGGAGGATAAGCAGTTTTTTACTGGGCTGACAGGAAAACTTTAGCATACGTATGTAGTGTACTGGAACTCATGCAGAAACATGTCTTCCCAAGTAAGAGCAAGAAGGTATTTGATACAATGATATGCTTTGCTGAAGCATTGCTGAAGTTACACAGCTGTTTTCTGGGGATAAAAGGACAGCAATCAAAGGGCCATAATTACTAGATAGTGTCATGATTCCTGCAAAGAGGGATTTTTGATGTCAGTGGTGGGACAAAGAAACGTGACTCATGTCTGAATCACATAGATGGCCTAATGCAGAACTAGTCGGGTATTTTTGTGGAAATTCAACTTTCATTTTCCCAATACTGTTGCTCATTAAAATACCTGGGAGCCAGATTCAGTTCCTGTCAAGAGTTGTGTTGGGCAATGCCTTTTTGCTGATTGGGACTTGAAACATGAATTCTGTTTGACATGCTGTATATATGTGATAGAATCACATGCCCTTAATTTTTAATGATAATGTATCAGAAAGACAAGATAATATAATAAACAGACATTCATTGTTCAGTCTACATTTTTTTCTAACTTGGTATGATTTTGTTTCATCACTTAGATTGATCTGATGGGTAGTACTTGAGGATTCCTTTTCCTGTAACCTCTTCCCAAAAGTTTTAGAAGTCAAAAGAAACAGGATTTTCTTAAGAGCCTCTGAAACTCTATTTAAAGAAAATAGAACTCTCTTTTTCAACAGTGAGAGCATTTCAGTCCAAACTAACTTGCTCAAACATAACAGATGACCGAAATTTTAACAGCACTTTCAAAAGACAGCTTTGTTGATAATGTGAAAGCAAAGCAATTAGTTTGCTTTCCAGACTTCTCAGCTGTTATTCACAAGGAAGGTATTGTGAGAAGTTCTACTCTTGCCTTTGACCCTTTCCTTCACACTTACAAATACATGAAAGTGAATACTGATGGTTTCTATTCTTTACTAATTTTTCACATGAAAATCTCTTAAGAATAACCATGAATGATTGCATGTAATGGTTTATGAATATATTTATCTAATACTTCTCTTCTGAGAAGAATAAAAAAGCCATTGTGGTTGCATTTGGTGCAACGGTTACAAATATTTGCTTTGAACACCTGTATTATCAGTCTGAAGGAAAAGGGGTTTGAGGAACATATACTGCTAAACAATTTTTTCTGCTTTGAACCTACAAGCACAGTAACCTAGTAGAGTTCGATGCATATTGTCTCCTCTGGTACAGAAAAAGCAGAAGGTTTTGCAGCGTACACAATTGTGTTCAGGTTACATATACACACATATATTTTTTTCTTTTTATAAATTCTTACGGATAGATTACTTTTGCCACCCTTGTGTGCATATACTGAATGTGTGAAGACTTTGAAGTCCAGGATCTATGTTGTTGTTGTTGTTTTTTTTTAATTTGAGAGTTGGTAAGTGGAGGGTACACCTCACTGAAATTAGCTTAATAGTATGGTGATTTGGCATTAAGTCACTTGACAGGTGAGTGTTGGAATCACTGAGATAATGAAGTCATCTGTTGAGGACATGCTAAAAGGCTTTTCTGAGACAAGTCATCTGACTTAGCTGTTTAAAAGTACTGATTTCTTACTGTTGTCTGCTCATACTTAGTGATTTTAATCTTTAGAAAATTAGCTGAATGTAATTCTGCTTTAAATTAGGCACATAAAGCCCCTTTGTAGACTGTAGGAAGGTTAATGCAGCGCACCCAAGTCAGAGTCTAGGAGCTACCTTTCTCCATTAACACCAGAGAAAGAGCCTGGGGCTGTGACACTCCTTACTGTTTGCATTTAAGTGGAGTGCATTTGAGTTGCTGTCCTAAATCTACAGTCTTCAGAACCCAGCTTCTTTCCTCTCAGCTGAGACACCTATGTTTAGGAACTTAGCTTTCCAGGGCTGTGGTGTAGTCTGCAGAGAGAGAAAGATACCTGCAGAAGATGAGTCTGCTTCTCCTCCTTCATGGGTGACATGATAGGATGCTTCGGTTGGTACCTAAAGTTAGACAACATGAATTGAGGTATTAGGTTGATTTCAGAAGGAGTAGGCTTGGCATTGCGAATTCAGGTATTAAGAAGGTATATTCACTACCTTTAAGTATTCTGGTTTCTAATATCTATGTTCTGACTCTATTCTTCTATTGTGCAAATAGAAGTTCAGTAGATTTAGTCAGAAAGCAGTTTCTCTGTTGGCTATGTGAGGCACCCAACAATTCTGGCATACTTATTTTATGTAGCTTCTACATTAAATCAGTATGAATTTCATCCTCTTGTGAGCATGATTTTTTACCTTCTGTTTCCGTGCTTGTATATAATATCTCCTTACCTCATTAAGGATCTGTGGTATAGGAAGGATGAAATACATTGAAAGGCTCACATGCCAGGTGAGTACTGGAGATGGCTTTTAACAGAAGTAGCTAGTTTTGTCTGGTTTTACTCACCAGACTCTATTTTTCATTGATTCTTATGCTGAGGAATAGTATTCCATTCAAGCAGGAGGGGATAGCTTTTACTGGCAATTTTTAGTAAAGTACTGATTTTGATTCTGGATATTCATAAAGCTGTTTTAAAATTTCTATTTATTTACTTTTATCATTGATACAAACTTTCAGGTTTTCCTGTTCCTTTCTGCACATTCCTGCCTCTTTGACAGCGTGCTGTGCCTGTCACTCTTTGTGGTAGCCCAGACACTTTTGTGGCTGGTGAACTAGAGTGGGAAACTGGTGCTGGATAATTTTCCTTCTGTATTATTTTTATATTGGATATTTTCCTGATCTGCTTCATGGAGCAGCTGCACAAACAGTTGCATGTCTGTCTGGTACTGCAGCCAGAGATCTGTGAAACCATAGCCTTAGACACAGTGCTTTTGAGCTACTTCCAGTGCTTATAATTAAAAGACAGCTATGATTATGGGTCTGTCATAACTTGTGTTTTCATAATCTTTCCTATTAGAACAGAGATACAGATTCATCCCAACATGTAATTATTAATAGTGTTTGTGTACTGTAAATCAAATGGGCTGCTTCAAGTTCAGGGAACGGAAGTGGTCTCATCACATGAAGTGCTTTGTGTAACTAACATTAAAACCTATTTAACTGAAAAATAGGCATAGTTTGTCCATAGAGTAGTTTAACTCATATTGGATATCAATATTCAAGTAAATATAAAATGGATGAGAACCAGTATTTCAACTTCATAAGAATTTGTTTGAAAATTTGTTGCATGAGTTCTGTACAATGCAGACTGAAAATATATTGGTTGTTAATCAATACACATACTTCTATCAATAAAATAGCAATAATTGAAAAAATATTATTTATATTAGAGATTTCTAGTGTCACATGTGAGTGATCCACAAATTGGATCTGTAAGTTACTGTAGAATTTTTGAACTGAACCCTGAAATTCAGCAGAAATCAAACTCAGAGTAAAAGGTAAGGGTGCATTGAAGTTGCAATGATGGAAACTAGTGTTTCATTTAAAATATTTCTTCTATCCCTCAGAGTCTCATCCATCTGAAGAAAATAGAATTTTGAAGTTTAACATCTATCTCAAAATAAAGGTAGTAAAGATTTGGTTTACCAAAAATACATATTCATATAATGTGATAAATAATAATTCAGAAGACAGTTATGAATCAAAGAAATTCTTAGTAATATCATTGCCTGAGTCTGCTGGGCTTTTAGTAGCTTCATCATGTTCATAAAATTGTAATTCTAATAAATAATGAGTGTGAAAGATGCCTTTTTTTTTCCTAGGTAAGGAAGTATCCCACAAAATGTGGGGTAGACAAGCCCTTTTCTGGAGAGACTTTAAAACTGAAAGAAACAGGCAAATGTTTATATTAGCTGCTGTCATAAACATCCTTTTTGTTTCAATGTGGTAAGTCCTTCTAGATGTGTGTTGTCCCTGCCAAAAAAAAAGTCCCTTCTGCTCGCAAATACACCAGTTTTCAGCTATTTAGAAAAACTGTAGCAATTGGCTATCTGCAGCCTGTCAAACAAAAAGAAGCATAATTACAGAATCACAGAATTGACCTAGAATCACAGAATACAGAATCACAATAATTGACCTAGAGGGCACAAGGGTAGATTTATGTTGACAGTTCTGAGTCAGGGAAAGGTGTGACGTGGTCACAAAGATGTGGATTCACACCACATACATTCCTCTTCCAAGGTGACAACATTGTGATCTTAGGCTCATATTGTGAAATCACACGGCACGTGCGTGACATCCAGGGGATCAGGCCCAGCCAACACGGGTTCATGAAAGGCAGGTTGTGCTTGTCCAACTTCATCTCCTTCTATGACTGCATGACCAGACTGGTAGGTGAGGGAAAGACTGTTGATGTAGTCTACTTAGACTTCAGGAAAGCCTTTGACACGGTCTCCCACAGTATTCTCCTGGGAAACTGGCTGCCCATGGCCTGGACAGGTATGCTCTTCTCTGGGTCAAGAACTGCGTGGAGGACCATGCCCAGCGGGTTGTGGTTAATGGAGTTAAGTCTAGCTGGCATCCCATTACAAGTGGTGTCCCCCAGAGGTCAGTACTGGGGCCTATCTTGTTTAATATCTTTATTGATGACCTAGATGAGGGGATTGCATGTACCCTCAGTAAGTTTGCAGACGACATCAAGTTGGGAGGTAGTGTTGATCTGCCTGAGGGTAGTGTGGCCCTTCAGAGGGATCTGGATAGGCTGTATTGCTGTGCTGAGGCAAACGGGATGATGTTCAGAAAGGCCAAGTGCCAGGTCCTGCAGTTTGGCCACAATAATCCCATGTAGTGCTACAGGCTTGGGGCAGAGTGGCTAGAAGACTGTGAAGAGGAAAAGGACCTAGGAGTGTTGCTTGGCTGAGTGTGAGCTGGCAGTGTGCTCAGGTGCCCAAGAATGCCAACAGCATCCTGGTCTGTATCAGGAATAGTGCAGCCAGCAGGAGCAGGGAGGTGATTGTCCCCCTATACTCAGCTTTGGTGAGGTCACACCTTGAGTACAGTGATCAGTCTTGTGTCCCTCAGCACAAGAATGACATCGAGGCCCTGGAACATGTCCAGAGAAGGGCAACAAAACTGATGAAGGGTCTGGCACACAAGTCTTACGAGGAGCAACTGAGGGAGCTGGGATTCTTTAGTCTGGAGAAGAGGAGGCTCAGGGGAAACCTCATTCCATCCTACAACTTCATGAAGGGAGTTGTGATGAGGAGAGGGGTCTGCCTCTTCTCCCAGATAACTAACGATAGGACTCGAGGAAATGGCCACAAGTTGCACCTGGGGAGATTTAGATTAGATACCAGGAAAAACATTTTCTCTCAAAGAGTGGTCAGGCACTGGAATGGCCTGCTCAGGGAGATGTTGGAGTCACCGTCCCTGGCGGTGTTCAAGAAGTGCCTGGATGAGGTGCTACAAGATACGATTTAGTAGCTTAGTGGGTAGTATTGGTGATAGGAGGATGGTAGGATTAGATGATCTTGTAGGTCCTTTCCAACCCTGTGTTTCTATGATTGTATGATATTCATGCTTTCTAACTTCAGTTAGCTCTGAGGTTTTCTGTACTAATAAATAATGCACTGCCTGCAAGGAAGATGGAAGCTATTTTTTATACAGGTTGCCCAAGCATTATTATGCTCTTTGGCAAGGTTTTTTCTTGTGCCACATGTGTCATGTGCTAGAGAAGACAAAAGGAAAAAAAAAAAACAAAACAGTTGTAGATGTTAGGAACTGTGAGGACCTAGAAATTACTCTTGATGATGGGTATGAAAAGACATACCAAAAGAACCTGATCAAATTTCTTTATCCTTACTGCATTTTGTGGCTGGCATATTGTTGCAGGTGAATTACGGAAGCAAATTCTTGAAGTGAGATTAGCCAAAAGGGCTTTTTAATCAATATTTAATGACAGTCAAGCACTATACTACTTAGCACATGTCTAATAATTAAGATAGCTTAATAGCTACAAAACATACCTCTTAAACTTGATATATACGAATGTTGCATGCATATAAAAAGTGTCACTTACCTTGCTGCAGACATCAGATGCTGGGTAAGAGATCTCTCCTCTCTTTAGGAGTAACCTTGAGAAGTATCCCAGCTCAAGGGGAGATCACAGTCATGCAGCCTGCTGCCATACAGAAGAGCTCAATGGGCTCTAGTGGCTGCAAATATTTATAGTGTAAAGTTGTTGACTTGTTGTCAAGCTTCTTCCGTTTACAGTCATGCAATACAGGCTGATTATTTCTTTTCTCATTAGTGGTTTATCAACTACACCACCTCTGCATAGGAATTCATGTTGTTAGACATGAATTAGTCCTTCTGAGGTGTGACTCTACAATTTTACAGCACTTGTGTCCAATTATCAGCAATGCCTGAGCCAGAGAGCTGCCAGCACGGAATAAAGAGAGTGCATCTGTCACATGTATTTCAAAGTATTCCTTTAAATATGATTTTGTTAGATAAGGATAATCCATTTTATTGCAGTTACTACATACTATCCATTTCCACTTACTCATAATCACATCTAAAGAGATGCTTTTTTTTTTTGTTTCTTTTAAATGTTTTTCTTCCCCCTCCTATTCAGTTAGCTATATGCAACTTTAGTAATGCACATTAAAAATGTGGAATCTAGATTACTAACCTTCTTATACTTATTGTGTAGTAAATAAATTCACTCACACTACAGAATTGGATTTTTAGAATTGATTTTAGAATTGATTTGCCCTTTGAATCATACATTATCCCTGGAATAGATAAAAAATACACAAAATCTCTTCTTGTTGTGTTAAAATCCTGTGGAATAAAATACATAAGCCAATGTTCCAGGGAATGAAATACCACCATATGAGAAAAGCAACATTAAAAGAAACATTATGAGATGGATTAAATGTAGTAAGAAAGAGGAAGCAAATTTCCGTTTTCTGTTGTAATAACTGCAAGTGTGTTCATTCACTTACTTATAGCTATATTAATGCACAGCTTCTGGACTGTGAACTTGAAAGGACATAAATGCTAAATGAGGTCAAGCCTGCAGGGCTGAATTATTCCTTCTGCAGCCATTACTGTTCCTACAGAAATCCAGATGTTTTAAGGTGCATATTGACACGACTCCCTGTGTCAGTTTGGTTGCATTGCTCTGCTGTAGTACAAGTCTATAACTCTGTGATGTGTAGCTAGTTTGTACTTTTTGATAACCAGCTCTAAGTTTTGGGGAGTCACCATTACTATCATCACCTCCATGTGAGAAAAGTATATTATTCTCCCAGAGACCTGCTCATATAGTTACTTGCTTGTATTTTTTGACAGCTGGAGCCTTGTCTGAACTGTGGTAAAACCTTTGACTAAGTTGCTTCAGTAGATTGTCTAGTCAAATGTTATATAATTATGTCTATATTGAATTTAATACGTAAAATTTAACTAATGTTTTCCAGAGAGAAATCCAATTTTGTTTTGAAGTTTTCATGAGGAGAGGATGAAACCATTGCTTTCCTTGATAATTAGATCTAGTAGGTAATTATAGTGTATGTGAACATATTTTCTGGTAGATTAAAGAGTCCTTTAATATTCGGTATTTTCTCAATATAATATTCGCTGTATGAATGTAATGGTACAATTCTCAATAATAGTTTCAGTAAGTGAAGCAACTCTCTAAGTGCCTTACTGTAAAACATTTTATCTGATCCTCAAATAGTTTTACTGGTTCTTTCCTTCAGTATCTCTCTTCTTTTTTTTTCTTCATTTTTTTTAAATGAAAAAAAAAGTTGTTATTAAAAACTACATAGGATTTTATGGCATCAATCATGTCAATGCCATTTACAGAAGTTATATTTTCTCTGTACTTCTTGTACTTCTATTGCATTCTTCTTATTACGTGTTTATATATAACAGGGCTTTTTCCTGAACCTGCATGTAATCTTTGTTACCACATCTCATATTGCATTTTTTCCTTTCAGGATTAGCTGAGTATGATGAGAGGTGACTGCACTTTTTCCTCCACAGTGTCCCCTACCCAAACACTTCAAGGTTTCACCTACTGCTAAGTGAAACTTTTGGAGAATTTTTAAGAAACAATGGTCTTAAATACCTGTAGTATACAGATAATGTCTTTCTGATCCCGAAAGCTTGCAATGCAGAACTAATGAGTCAAAGGAGGAAAGCTGAAAACCAAACTCCACTAAGTTGCATACAAATAAAATTGTTATCCTAAATCCAATAAACAGCATTTTTCCAATAACCAAGAACTTTTAAGCCCTTGAAAAGATTATGGATTATGGAATACTGTTTGTAAACTTTGTATGTTCATGGTGAATGCAAGATGCAATAACACTGTCTTCTCACTGCCTTTAGAGGTGTTGATTCGTATTGTCACTTCTTGACTTGAGATGTGAGGTGTTTGCTTTTCCCTCTGTATTCTACCAATGACAAGAGAATGAAGAAAATTCCCCTTCCAAATCTTTCTTAATGTTTGCAGGCTTTTTATGAATAATTTCCTTCCTCAAATTTGGCACACTGATTTCTGTCATTTCATGACTGGAAGTGGTCTGCCTCTGTTAGAACAGGTGTGCATCTATTGATTTTGCATGATAATATGTGTTGTGTTAAAGGGTGCTTATCAGAGTCAAATGTTTGCCTGTTTCAGAGACCTACCTAGGGCTTTGCACTGAGACAGTTTTGCAAAGGCAACAGATATAACAGATTTGGAATTGCCAATGATAAATACACTTACTGCAGTAGTACAAATATATGATAATAGTGCAAGATAAATGCTATCTTGGGTATTCCTCACCAAAGGGTGGAGGCACAGAGCTTACCAAGCTGCTAATGCTAACACTGACTCTTTTCCCTAACACTAACACTTTTCTAGACTTCCCTCTTATCCTTAATATTTTAACCTTATTTGTCATCCCCCCTCTTCCCTCCAGGACAATGTTTAGCATGATCTGGGTGGAGAGTCGAGTACTATTATATACGTTTAGCCTGTTCTTCATTAAGCTCATTGTCATATACAGGATTATTAAATTTAATATTAATTTTACAAATAATGAAGCAAAAGGTTTCACTCCAGGCACTGTGGCCTTCAAGATCCTGTTCCACCACCAAAACAGGGCCGTCCTGCCACCACAAGAGTCCCTCCTTCAGTAACCTCTCACATCAAGCTTGCAGACCTCCATCCACAAATGTTGTATAAGAGAGGAGCAGGGGCAAACTGCTCAGCTCCTCCCTTGCCCAAGGCTGATGCTTATCAGTGACACTAACAAGTCTGACTATTCCCTGTAACGTTACCAAACTCTCTCTTTTTTAGACCCTATTACAAGTTTTTCTCCAATAATATATTCTATTTGCGTCTAGTACTTCCATCTACTTCCCATCCATTTATACTGTTTTATTGAAATGAAAGTGTAGCCATTGCTCTTAACTATTGTTTATCTTCTTTTTAACAATCTGAATGAGAGGCATTTATGCATACATTATAGTAAATTAAGTAGACTTTCTTTTGTAGGGGAGCATTAATGTAATCAGCTAATTGATATTTCTAATTGATATTTAACACACTTTATTATTTTATTTTATGTTTTAGGCTATTTACAGTAACATGATTGTTTGTACCTCAGTAGGCTTATTCAGGTCAAGGGAGGTGATCCCACCCCTCTATTCTGCCCTGTTCAGGCCTCATCTGGAGTACTGTGTCCAGTTCTGGGCTCCCTGGTACAAGAAAGACAGGGATCTCCTGGAAAGAGTCCAGCGGAGGGCCACAAAGATGATACGGGGCCTGGAGCATCTTCCCTATGAAGAAAGGCTGAGGGACCTGGGTCTGTTCAGCCTGGAGAAGAGAAGACTGAGAGGGGATCTCCTCAGTGTATAGAAATATCTGAGGGGTGGGGGACAGAAGGATGTAGCCAACCTCTTCTCAGTGGTTTGTGGGGATAGGACAAGGGGCAAGGGCTGCAAGTTAGAGCACAGGAAGTTCCACACTGACATGCGAAAGATCTTCACGGTGAGGGTGATGGAGCATTGGAACAGGCTGCCTAGGGAGGTTGTGGAGTCTCCTTCTCCGGAGATATTCAAGGCCCGTCTGGACACCTACCTGGGCAGCCTGCTCTGAGGAACCTGCTTTGGCAGGGGGGTTGGACCCAATGATCTTTCGAGGTCCCTTCCAACCCCTACAGTTCTGTGATTCTGTGATTCAGAGGAAGGGTAACAGTTAACAGAAATCTCGGAGTAATTAGTAAAACCAAATAGAAAGGAAGAATCTTGTGTTACATAGGATATTTATATATACAGAATATACGTGTACCCAAACCAAGAAGATTTTGTTTGGGTTTGGGTGTGCGTATATCCTGTATTCATGTATTTTGTTGGCTTGGGTTACATGGTGTTAGCTGCTTGCTATCATGCACGCAGTCCTATCTCTTTACTTTAGACCTTCCCTACAGGATTGAACCTTCAGAGTTTCACTGGATTTTTCCAGTCACTTTCAATAGGTAATGACTAAACAAAGTATGTTTATAAAGAGTTCCGTTGTTTAGAGATCAAATCAGTTGTTTCCACAGAAAACTGATGAGGCAATTTCCAAAATCTTTAGCAATGTTTAGAAAACATATTTTTTTTGAAATCTAATTCTCTACTCTGCTGCTCTGCTCTCCTGAAATAATTATCTACTATGTTCTCGTGAGACCCACCTGGAGTGCTGTGTTCAGCTCTGGGGACCCCCAGCACCAGAAGGACATGGACCTGTTAGAGCATGTCCAGAGGAGGGCCATGAGGATAACCAAGGGACTGGAGCACCTCTCCTATGAAGACAGGCTGAGGGAGTTGAGATTGTAGTACTGGGTCTGGCTGGGATGGAGTTAAGTTTCCCTGCAGCGGCCGATATAGTGCTGTGCTCTGTGCTTCTTCTGGGGAAGGGGAATGAGAGAGCAGTTGTGGTGGAGTTCAGCTGCTCAGCTGGGTAAAACCACCACAGCTCTTCAGCCTGGAGAACGCTCTGGGGAAACGTTATAGCAACTTTCATGGACCTACAGGGGGCCTACAGGAAAGCTGAGGAGGAACTCTGTCAGGGAGCATAGTGATGGGACAAGGGGGAATGGCTTTAAACTAAAAAGAGGGTAGATTTAGATTAGATATAAGGAAAAAATTCTTCACTGTGAGGGTGGTGAGGCATTGGCACAGGTTGCCCAGAGAAGCTGTGGATGCCCCATCCCTGAAAGTGTTCAAGGCCAGGTTGGACAAGGCCCTGGATAACCTGACCTAGTGGGTGGTGTCCCTGTAGGCAGGGGGTTTGGAACTAGGTGGTCTTTAAGGTCTCTTCCGAGCAAAACCATTCCATGATTCTGTGGAATGATAGTCAGATTTTAAGTAATTTGTTTTCAAAGATAGAGTGGGGCAGAGTTTTAAGCAGTGAAAAAAGCAGTGTTTTAAGCAGGCAATGATGAGCTACTAATGGCAATTGGGAGTTAGCTTGTTAGCTCAAAATTCATCTAATTTTGTCCTAATTTATTTATAGGATAAAAGGCATTCAGATGAAGATATCATACTATGAGCTTTCCTGTCTGTACCAGATGATATAAATAGAAGTGATGGTGTATCTTGATGGAAATATCTCAAAATACACTGTTATATTTATTACAATATTTTTCTAGTTACTGTTGGAATGAATTTGACTGAGACAAGATTTCTGAAACCAGTGATACAGTTGCTCTCGACCTGAGATAGAAAATAGATTTCCAGAAAATATTGCACAGGATTGTGAGAAGAGGTGGCAGATTTTACTTGAAAATAATATAAAATTTGATAAATAATACAAAGACTTTGAGGTGTTGAATCAGAACAAAGGGGAACTTTGTTTAAGGTTTAATCAGGAACTTACCATGAGGAGCTATAAGGAAATCAGTGTCAGTGTTGACTTCTGTTTTCAGTCTTCAGCACAGTTGTTGGAAATCCACTGCAGTGTTTTTCAGTGATTTATAGGATACTGCTGTTCTGGAAAGCTGGCTGCTGTTACCAGTTAATGAAAGTATGATCAAGTGTTGACATATATTTTGGAACTACATTAAATAGCATGTGAGAAACACTCCATGTCTTTGTACTGAGTCAATATTATGATTTTCTGACAAAACTGCAGCTGAGAGTCTGTTAATATAAAAGATGAAGAAAATGTGGATTTTAAAATGACCTGAGGTTTCTCCATGAAAATACCGCTTTATTTATAGATTGATTTGCGATTTCAGCCTTTTAGTTTGAGAAGTTGTTAGTCTATTCTTTTAATATGAGAGCTCAGGTTATAGCTGCCTGAAGGGAATTCATTAAGGGCAACTTACGTAACCAGTTTTGCATCAAACAGTACGTGGAGTTATCAGTGCGATGCAGAACACTTTCAAGAAACAAACACTGCACATCAAAGTGTAAAGTGAATCCGGCATATTTTCATGGAAATGTTTGGTACTGTGCTACTACAATGAGTAGCTCACACTAGCATTTCCAGCTACATTTTATTGCTTCTCCAGACTTCTTTTCCCGTTTCCCCTTTTTCTCTTTTTCCCTTCTCCCGACAAATAAATACAAGAAGAATGTGTGCCCTTGAATTATATGTTGTAAGCTTTATGTAATTGTAAGGAGGGTGTAAGAGCACATTGGTTCCATAATAGGCTTTTACTCATAGTTTTGGTTTTCAGTTTGTTCTCTGTGCCACCAGGGCTGATATCACTTCTGTTACACAATGAATCAAGTATCATACTGCTGAGCATGGAAAGTTTTCTGTTTATTTGGGGCTTTCACAACTTTTTCCAGTCAGCTAAGGGTCTGCAGATATTTTCCATCTGGGAAAGGATACATTGGGCAAATTGGTAGAGGCTGTAGTGAAGAACAGAATTAGCAAATATATATATTTATAAGTAACGTGGGCAGAGAAACACTGTGGATTTGTAAAGAGAGGTCATCCTTTGCATTTATTGCAGTTTTTGGAAGTAATTGGGTCCTTAGTCTACTTGGATTTCCAAAAGGCTTTTGACAAATAATTCAGTCATATAATAAAGTACAAGGTCTTGTATGGATGAATAATAAGTTAACAGATAAAAATTAAGGGATAAAAAAAATATTCAATTCTCAGAATGGAAGGAAAACTTCTAGATGGATATGTTTTGGGCACTATGCAGTTCATCGTATTTCTAAGTAATCTGAAAAGGGGACAGCAACATGAAAATTACTGGTAGTGAGTATTTCAGAGTAGTAAAAATGAGGACCAACCTTGCAGGGCTGCAGAGGTATCTTTTGAGAGACAGAGGACCTGAAAGCTAGAAAGCTAGATAGCAGTATGAGATTAATGGCATTCATGGAAAAGAAAGATATGAATTTTATTAAAAAAAAAAAAAAAAGTGACTTTGAGCTGTTTCCATTCAGTGATGAGATACTGGGTTTCTGATAGTTTTCTAAGTCAGTTAGTTCAGTGCTCAACATGAGTAAAAACAAACAAATCAAAAAACAACAACAACAACAACAACAACAACAAACAAAACAAAACAAAAAAAACACCACCAAAACCAAATGGAGTGTTAGGAATTCAGCAAAAAGAGAAGAAAACAGAGCATTAGATATTGGAACAAAAAGCCACAGTAGGCTTGCATTTTTGAAAAAATTTAATCTCTTTTTCATTCATCTCATAATGGGTTTTGTAGTAGAACTGGAATGGTTCAGATAGGGAAACAAGTTATCGCAGATACAGAGAGACTTCTGTGTGATGAGTGACAAATTAGTTCTGGAAAAGTCTTTAACAAGAGTAGCTCTTTGGCCTACAAAAGGGTTTAACAAGGAAGGATATGTTAAAGATGTATAAAATCCTGAGTGTCATGGAGAGGATGATCAGAGAGCTACTTTTCATTCTTTCCTCCAGTACAAAAAGTAGGGGACATCAGGTGAACCTACCAGAAGGCAGCTCTTCTCAGAACATACAGGGTGTGAAACTGATGGCATCAGGCTGGAGTGGTTGCAAAAATTTTACATCTGTTCTGTTCCACAAAGCAGTTCACTAGTAAGTGCAAAGTTACCACCCCTGGCTAAAGAAGTCTCACAGTCTCAGATGGCTGGAAGTTGGGAAAGGGTCCTGGAGAATGGCAGCTCTGGTGTGATGCTTTTCAGTAGGCATCTCTTCCACCACTTCGGACACAATATGGATGTAGATGGATTTTTGTTCTGATCCAGTCCAGTATTATAAGCAGATGAAATTATTTCCTCTATTTGATATGGATCATAAAAGTAATATAAACGTAGGCTAAAGGAAAAACTGTGGGCAATGACGTTATGCAACTATTTAAACCACTTAAAGGTAGGGAAATTAAAATCCAAAGAGATGCTAATTCAGGATTTTTTTATTTATCGAGAATTGCTAGTAGATATTCTTTTTGAAAAAAAATATTATTATTTAGTCATTTTGCATTTATATAATTCTCATAAAGTAAAGAAGACAATTGTGGATATTCAATATCTAATTCTTTACAGACTGTAAAAAAAATATGTAAAAATATGTATATTTGCCAGTGGGAGTTTGTAATTATTATCTGAAACAGAATAACTTTTCGTTTAGTTAAGAGCACCATTACATTTTCTCCAAACCCAGATATTTTTCCTGTTTATTTTAAAAGACCAGCATGCAAAATCTATCAGCTCACCACGTTTAGTCTATTCTAGTAACAAGGTACATAATGTCTTGCACAGGCATGTTGCCAGTGTTTGTCAAACAGATTTTTTTCAAATTTTCATAAAATAAAACTTTGTACTCAAAGTAACAATATGGAGGATTTGTTAATATTTATTTTCAGTAGGTGTTGATTAATACTACTGTATTTTCATCTTGAAATATTGATTGAGGTATGAACTGTAGAAAAACTTACTTAAATTTGGTTGCGGAGTAAGTTCAAATATTATGTGCAGCCCCTACTTGCAGATCAGCTACTACTGTGCCTAAATTTTTCACTCTAGTTCTTGGTGAAGGATCTTAAATGCAGATTGCTGTAGGTAGGTGATAAGGTTTATTCTGAAAGTGTATGTAGTGATTGCAGAATGGTAAAAAATAAAAAAATCTGTTCCCTTACGTCTTTCTTCTTCAAAGTCTCATTCATACAGTCAAAGCAGCTAGGAGATGTCTCAGTCTCATAAGACGTAATTTCTGCTGCTCTATTGGCAGCAGAAGCCTTCATTTTTTATTTTTTATTTTTAATAAAATGCCTCACTTCTTTTCCAATAAAAATACAAACAGTGAGGAAAGGAAGACAATATTCTGCTTTATGGTTGAGTGCCCTAACCTTAAACTGTGGATCTTCATTGAACTTTGTCTTTTTGTTCCATGAAGCTCTTGTTCCTTTCTTCATCCAAAAAGGTGAAGAGACTCTTCACTTTTCTCCTGTCAACTTTTCCTTACACTCTGAAGGTTAGGGGTGAGAAATTAATGTAGGTTTTGTCATCAGACTCATTTAAAAAGATTTTACCTCTTATATAACGCATAATGTGGTTTTGTAATATATCTGTGGGAAAACAAAAAGCAATTACTTCGTAAACTGGAGCTGGGTTTTCCTTATAATATTAGCATTAACACTGAAATACAGTAATTTTAAATGTTAATACTATGAATTAATTTTATACTGATTGTTTTAAGAGGATATAAGACAAGATAACTTGTTTCCATATGATGTAGAACTTATTTGGATCCATATCCAAATTGCCTTAAATAAATGTAAAATGTGTAGTCTGATAGAGATCTCATATATCTTTCTTGCAAACAGAACATAATAAACAAAGAACCCCATTAGCTTGTTCCTGGGAAAGGATAATTTATTCTAGGTGAAGGATCATTTTTGTGAGCACAGCTTTATGGGAAGGATCACATGCCAGATGTTGAATTTACACATCTTGGTGATCTGGATAATATCCTTTAAAGCTCATAAAACTCTCTCAGTGGAAAAGTAGGAGAGTCTAATTATTCTATTCAGCATCTACATCTGCAGGAAAGAGAGCATTTCAACAAACCTTTTTTTTTTTCTTCCCCTCTGTCAAAAAGTACTTTCTAGGGCATAAAGCAGAGTCAAGGGACTCCCCACCAACATCTTTATGAGTATCCTAAGATGGAAAAACATTTTAGCCACAAACCTGCAAAAAAAGAAAGAAAGAAAGGTTACAATTTTATGAGTAAATTAAATATTCCACAATCCTTTCAGTTATGATAGAGCCAACCAGGCTGTTAGGAGATTAAGTGAAATCAAAATGTCATTTATGGTGTTCTGAGTGGAAAAATCATTGTTTTCCTTCAAGTATCCTGCTTGTAAGAACTACATTGAAAAATGATGATTATTAAATTTTTTTTTAGTTTACCTGTTGTTATGTTTGCTACATGCTAATTGGGAAATATCAGTTTAAGGATGTTTCTATTCTTTAAAATAGGTAATCAGGCAAAATATTTTTGATTTTAACGTATATATACTCTATAAATGATACATTATAGAAATTCAGAATGAAATTTATTTAATTAATATTGTTGTATTCAGTTGAGAAATCACTTTATAAATTCATATAGAAGTTAATCATATGTACACTTGTCATAATTAACACTTCATATATTTCACTGAAGATTTACAAAGCACATAATGGTAGTGATAAGTCATGTTACAAAACCTTTTTGGATTTACAAATATCACATGGAATACTTGCTGAGTACAGAGAACATTAATGTGATTTTGGCATAAGTAATTAACACTAAAGTACATTTCAAAAATTTTCAGAGGATTGTTGTGGTGAATGATACTTGCTCCTGCATTTATGAGCTAGTGTGCAGTGTTGTAGGTTGTCATAACTAGTAAGCCAGATGTTACTGTGTTGTTACTAACAACATTCTGTTCTGCAACAAAAACTGTCTAAACATGACTTCTCTGTTATGTCAGAGGTCAGTAGATTCCTATTAATGAAAAAAAAAAAGAAAAACAACCCCACAACCAAGACAGCAAATTAGAATGCATGTGGATTGCTAATTTCATGCTTTGGCATATTTATCCTTATTTCCTTATCTGTTGTCCATTAAATGAGTAATGCTTCATCCTACTGACTATGTGTGTGTCCTATGAGTAAATAATATCCTCGGGTAGGGCATGTGTTCTTCTTTTACTTAGCTACCAGTGAAGACGTTAGGCTCATAGAATCATAGACTGGTTTGGGTTGGATGGGACTTCAAAGATCACTTAGTTCCAACCCCCCTGCCATGGGCAGGGACACCTCCCACCCGCACCAGACCAGGTTGCCCAAAGCCCCATCCAACCTGGCCTTGAATACTTTCAGGGATAGGGCATCCACAGCTTCTCAGGGCAACCTGTGCCAGTGCCTCACTACCCTTTGAGTAAAGAATTTCTTTCTGTTGTTGAATCCAAACCTACCCTCCATCAGTTTAAAGCCATTACTCCTTGTCCTATCACTCCACTTTCTGACAAAGAGTCCCTCCCCAACTGTCCTGTAGACCTCTTTTAGGTATTGGAAGGCTCCAATACCTAAATAGGTATATACCTGTAGGCTATAGGGTCTCCCTGGAGCCTTCTCTTCTCCAGGCTGAACAACCCCAACTCCCTCAGCCTGTCTTCATAGGAGAGGTACTTCAGCCCCTTGATAATCATTGTGGCTCTCCTCTGGGCACATTCTAATAGGTCCATGTCCTTCTTGTTCTTGGGGTCCCAGAGCCGAATGCAGTGCTCCAGGTGGGTGTACTGGGTCTGGCTGGAATGTTAACTTTCCCGGCAGCAGCCCATTCAGTGCCGTACTCTGTACTTGTAGCTGGAACAGCAGTGTTATCACACCAGTGTTGTGTCTACTGCTGAGCAGCAGTGGCACAGCATTGGGCCTTTCTCTAACCCTCCTAGGGGGTGGGCAAAAAAGTGAGGAGAGAAACATCACTAGGGCAGCTGACCTAAACCAATCAAAGGGATATTCCATACCATGTGGTGTCACACTCAGCAATAAAAGGTGGAAACAGGAAGAAGAGGGGAGGGGTGGGCTCTCGTTGAGAAGACGTCGGTCCTCCTCTCGAACACCGGCTGCGTGCGTTGAGGCCTTGCTTCAAGGACGTGGTCAATCATCGCTCATTTGTGGGAAGTAGAGAGTAATTTCTTTCCTCTGCACTTCCATATCGCTTTCATTTATTTTGTTTGTTTGTTTTCCTCCCTTTTTCCCCTTTCCCTTTTATTTCCCCTTAGTTAAATTGTTTAGTTCATGGTAGTCTTTATTTAATTATTATAATTATTTCCCTTTAATTAAATTATCCTTATCTCAACCCGTGAGTTGTTCTTTGCTTTACTTCTCCCCCTCCTTATCTAAAGGAGGGGGAGTGAGAGAGCGGTTGTGGGGTTTAGCTGCCCAGCACGGTAAAACCACCACAGTGGGGTCTCACGAGAGCAGAGCAGATGAAGGTAATCATCTCCCTCAACCTGCTGGCCATGATATGGTGCAGCCCAGGATATGTTTGGTTTTCAGGGCGGTAAGTGCACCTTGCTGGCTCATGTCAAGCTTCTCATCAACCAACACCCCTAGGTCCTTCTCCTCAGGGCTGCTCTCATCCGTTCTCCACCCAGCCTGTATTTGTGCTTGGGATTGCCCCTGTTCAGGTGCAGGAACTTGCACTTGGTCTTGTTGAACTCCATAAGGTTTGCACAGGTCTGACCTCTCAAGCCTGTTCAGGTCCCTCTGGATGGCATCTCTTCCCTCCAGTGTGCCGACCGTACCACAAAACTTAGTGTCATCTGCAAACTTCCTGAGGGTGCACTCCATTTCATTGTCCATGTCACTGACAAAGATATTAAACAGTGCTAGTCTCAATACTGAGCATATCCTTGAGGAACAGTTACTGATCTCCACCTGGACATTGAGTCCTTGAGCCATTGACTGCAACTCTTGGAGTGGGACCATCCAGCAAACTCCTTACCCAGTGAGTGGTCCATCTGTCAAATCCATGTCTATCCAATTTAGAGACGAGGATGTTGTGGAGAACAATGTCAAACACTTTGCACAAGTGCAGGTAGATGATGTCGGTTGCTCTTCCCCTAAATACTGGTGCTGTAACCCTGCTGTAGAAGGCCATTGGATTCATCAGGCAAATCAGACCTCTTTACTTTTGATATATTTCATTATGTTACTTTGGGTTAACCTTTTGTTTTAAGTTGTAGACTTCTCTGAAGCGAAACTTAGGAATGTAATGCTTTGTCTCCCAAGTAAGAAATAGAGAAGTACAGTTCAGTTGGAGGGAACCTGGAAAGGCCGCTGGGTCCAGCTGCACAGACCATTTTCAGGGCTAACCAAAAGTCAAAGTGTGTTATTAAGGTCATTATCCAAATGCTTCATTTGGAACACTGTCAGGCATGGGGCATCAACTACCTCTGTTTCTAGAAAGCCTGTTCCAGTGTTTTTGACCACCCTCAGGGTAAAGCCATTTTTCCTAATGTTCAGTTTGAACCTCCCTTGGTGCACCTTTGTGTTGTTCCCTCATGTCCTGTCATCTGTTACCAGGGAAAAGAAACAGGCACCTCCCTCTCCGCTTCCCTTCCTCAGGCAGTTGTAAAGACCAACGAGGTGGCCTCTCAGCCTTCTTTCCTCCAGACTAGACAACCAAAGTGTCCTTAGCCTCTCCTCATAAGTGTCCTGGTTTCAGTTAGGACAGAGTTAATTTTCTGCCTAGTAGCTGGTAGGGTGCTACGTTCTGGATTAGGATGAGAAGAGTGCTGATAACACCCCAATGTTTTAATTGTTGCAGAACAGTGCTTACACCAAGCCAAGGACGTTTCAGCTTCCCACTCTGTCCTGCCAATGGGCAGGCTGGGGGTGCAGCAGGAGCTGGGAGGGGAGAGACCCAGAGCAGCTGACCCAAACTGGCCAAAGAGGTATTCTGTACCATCTGGCGTCATGCTAAACAATATATAGGGGTGGCTAGCTGGGGGAAGGAGGGCTGGACTGCTCGGGGTTAGGCTGGGCATCGGTCAGCGGGTGGTGAGCAATTGCATTGTGCATCACTTGTTTCACACACATTATTATAAGTAGTACTATTGTCATCAGTATTGTTATTATTATTGTTGTTATTATTATTATTGTTATTATTATTTTCCTGTCTTAATAAACTGTCTTTGTCTCAACTCACAGGCTTCACTTTCCCATTTTTCTCCCCCATCCCAGAGAGGGAGGGGGGAGGGTGAGTGAACGGCTGTGTGGTGATTAGCTGCCAGCTGGGTTAAACCACAACAATAGGACATGCTTCCAGCCCTTTTACCAGCTTTGTTACCCTCCTCTGGATGCTTTCAAGGACCTTAACACCGTTTTTATGTTGTGGAGCCCAGAACTACATGTAACATTCAAACTGAGGCCACACCAATGCTAAATATAGCAGTAAAATCACCTCTTCTGACTGTCTGGCTGTGCTGTATTTAATGCACCCCAAAATGTGATTTGCCCTCTTGGCTGCCAGGGCACTCTGCTTACTCATGTTGAGCCTGCTGCCAGCCTGCACCCCCTGGTCCCTTTTGGCTGAGCTGTTCTCCAACCACTCATCTCCCATCTGGACCTGTGTCCAGAATTACTTTTTTCCAGGTGCAGATCCTGGCATTTTCCTTTGTTGAACTTCATGCCATTGATGAACTTCATGCTATTGACTGTCCAATGCTCCAGTGTATCTAGATCCCTCTGCAAGCTCCTCTTGTCCCTCCAGAAAGTCAACAGCACCTCCTACTTTGGGATCATCAGCAAACCTGCTGAGGATGCATTCCACTCCTGCACCCAGATCATTGATAAAAATATTGAACAGAACTGGCTCTAGAATTGAGCTCTGGGAACACCGCTAGTGACCAGCCGCCAGCCAGGTGTAGGCCCATTTCCTACAACCCTTTGATCTCTACTGTTGAGCCAGTTCATTGCTCAGCATAGTTTGAACCTGTTCATCTCACAGTTGGACAATTTGTCCAGAAGAATGACATGAGGAACAGTATAAAATATCTTACTAAAATCCAGAAAGATCATGTCCGCTGCCTCCCGTTCATCCATCAAGCAGGTGACCTTATCATAGTTGATCAGTCACCCCAAATTTAATTTGTATTTATGTTAAATTCCCCTTTTCCTTGAAAATTAATGTTAAGAATTTGAAGGCATGACCTGCTTGCTTCTTTGAACACAAGGAGTTGATTTCACCCTTCTTGTCTAAACAAGATAAAGATTTTGTAAGCTGACACAGCTACTAGTAGTGGCTCAGTCATGTTGTTTCAGATTTTCAGAAAGTGATTTTTGTTTATGGACTGTAAGTGGCAAGTAATTGGAGGTACTTAATGCAAAGTCTTGAATAAGGCACCAAAATGCCACAGAAGATGGGAATGCTGGAATCCTTTTGTGTTCAGGATTTTCCAGTACTTACTCAAGGTATATATTACTACTTGTAGGTTGCCAACAGAAGTACCCCACTGTTAATAAAGCATTAAATCATTAAATGTGAAATCGTTGTATGCTTAGGAGGTGTACACCTAGTCCCACTGCTTGTGTGGTTTCTTATTATTTCACTCACTGCTGTTCCTGTGAACCACCCTTCCAAAGTCAGGGATCATCAAATCATAGAATCATTAAGGTTGGAAAAGACCTCTATGATCACCTGGTCCAACCATCCCCCTACCGCCAGTGTCGCCCACTAAACCATGTCCCTAAGCACCACATCCAACCTTTCCTTGAACACCCCCAGCGACAGTGACTCCACCATTTCCTTGGGGAACCCGTTCCAATGCCTGACTACTCTTTCTGAGGAGAAATGTCTCCTCGTTGCCAACCTAAACCTCCCTGGTACAACTGGATTCCTCATCATTGTGTGTTTGTTTACTAATGCTTTTATGCTTGTTAATTGTGATTTGTGCTCCATTTAAGTCCCATCTAGGAACTTTAAGTCTTTGGAAACTAAAACTTTTTTTTATTATTATTTTTATTTGTTTGTTTGTTTTTTTCCCCGATTAATCAGAAAATGCCAGGGCATGTGCCTGTGTTCTGGAACTCAGCGTGTTGTTCAATGATCAGAAGAGTCCCTTGATTGCTTGTGAGGAGCGCGATATCACAAACTTCCTCTGTACAGCTGTGCAGTTAATATGGGTCAAGAACATCCACTGTTGGAGTCTGCATGCTGTTTTGGAGTGTATGTTGGCCACTCCATGGAACGGCTTCTGTCACTAAGGATAGTCACAGCCAAGTTCAGTTTATTAGTAAAACATGAACCTTAAGTGTGTTAGGTGCCTGTAGACCTAAAGTTCTAAAAATTACTCCTACATCACTTCTATCAAACTGCCCATAGTCTACTTTTAATAAGACACTACTATACCATCACATAATTAAAATTATTTGAAAGTTTACTTACCAGCATTTACATTTGGGATTCTTTTTTTTTTTTCTCTTCTTTTTTTGAGTCACAATGGGTTTGAAGACATATTTTAATGTTGTTCTCAACTGTGCTTTCTTCTGGCTTGTGATATCTAAAGCAAAAAGCTTTTATGTGGGATTTTTATCGGAAGCTGCATCTGATTAGCAATTGTGCTAATGTGAATTTCAGATTAGATCTTTTCTTCATTGCCTTTCTTTCTTGACTCACTGTGTTAGAAATTGACTGCAGTGTTGAAATGCTCTAGGTTTAATCTTTCCAGTAAGAATCAAATGATGAAACTGCTACCAAGCAACGTCTTGGTCAATGGAATATGTCTCCTAGACTTTGCAAAAGAATGTGCTAAGCAAACATGAAGGATTCCCAAAGCCATTTAATGGCAAACTACGTGCAGAGCATTTTTGTCTGATGGAATCACTGCTGAAGTACAGTGGTCATATGCTTTGTATTGCATAAAAGCTTTTAAAATGATCCCCGGTCCAAAGGTGAGGCTGATGTTCAGAAATGATATGAGAAATAGTGTGTGATCAGTGCGCAGAGTTTCAGTAACTTTAATGGAATCCTCCTGTCAGTCATTCCTAACATAAAAACGATTCGGTCTTAAACTTAGTCCTAATGAAAGAGTTGTTCATTAGCAAAGGCACTACATTGTATCTGCTTCAGGAGTGAAAAGCCAGTCATGGCTGAAAAAAGTAGGAGAACTATTGTCTTGTTTTTCTGGTAAGTACTTGGAAGTCCAATAATTTCTACTTAATAAATAATATGCAAATATTAAATAATAATGATTTAATTTTTTCACAGTAATTAGACTTAGGTGGCTCATGAGTTTATAGGTTATCTAGAATCTATGTAATGGTTAATTATGCTGCAGTCTTTGCCAAAGAGCTAGAAAAATAAACTAGCATTGCACTGAAAGTGTGGAAGAACAAGCATGAAAAGTACTTTGGCTTTCCATTGCTTCTACAGTAGGTTTAAAGAGAAAATGTATTGCACTGTGTAGTGAGGGATCTCTAAGCGTTGCTTTTGCATATATCATTTTTACATTGAAGTTAGTTGAAGCACTGGACGTGACTGAAGTACGTTATTATGCATTTTACTTAAAGTACGTGGTCTCTGAAATGCTCTCCTAGAATAAAGAAAAACATGAAACTGAATTTATTTGTGCTCACATGAGGGAATGGAAATAGCTTTTCCAGGTATATATTAAGAATAGCATGTGTCTTAGGTATTTGTGAAGATGATGCACTTCTATAGTCTGTAAGACTGATCATCTGGCTTTTCTGTTTATTAGCCTTTATAACCTTCTCATGTCATAATGGTGGCGTATATATTTGTGTGTATATATATATATATAACACAATTGTGGCATCTGAACTTGTACATTTTGTTAATATTTCTATGTAATTTGCAATTAATATTGGAATTTGAAGCATACTACTCAGAAAATTTAGTCTAAAATGTCTAGTAGAAGTTCAGGCTAAATAAGGTGATGTTCATAAGACAATATTTAAACCCACAAATTGATCCTAATTATTCCAATTGATAAACACTGGCTAGGCAGGGAGATTTTCATAAAGTGGGTTTCATGAGATATGTATATACTGTTAAAAAAAAAAAAAAAAAAAAAAAACAAAAAACAATACTGCTGATGAAAAATAAAAACTTTCGAATAATAATAAAAAAGCATAAAGAAAATAAATTTGCGTCTTTAATGTGGGCTGAGATAAGAAGGAATAAGAATGAATAAAATCAGTTTAATCAAGTATTGTGACCTCTGTCCTTGACTGCCTGTCAATACTACATGCAGGAAGAGTGATGACTGGAAACATTTTGCTTATTTTGTTTGTACTTGAGACACTGGGACAATGTGTTACTGTCATCTGCAGAGAGTAATCTTTACCTGATTGATCTCTTGTGTTATTTCTGTATGCCTTTGACAATGGTTGAAACAGAGATTTCTGTCACTGTTAAACACTGCAAAGAAAATGTGGAACTCTGCAGGAGAGAATGTCAGGTACCTGAATTATATCTATTTTACCACTCAACCTTGAACCCCCTATTTATTTATAAGCTTTGTGATTAGTAGCAATACTTTGATATAGCCAGTATGAGGATAAATGTGGTTCTGTGCATTGTAAATGACATTTCTGGAACTGGTTTATTCTTGTACATGCAGAATCTCTCATAGGTTGCCAACATTAAATGCAACCTGTAAGTAATGACATTTCAGGTCATATTTAGTCAGGTGTCTCTATAGTTGTCATTGTCCTTACGGAAGTAGAGTTATGTTTGTTTTTTCTTTTTGTTTGCATGTTTTTGTTTTTGTTTTGTTTTCCTTCCTGACATTCTCTTACAAAGAATCATTTCTCTCTTTATGTGGGATTTCAGTTCATGTTGTAGCCTCATTCATATCACTTTTAAGAGATTTGAAATTCTTATTCCAGTATTATGTCAGGTTATACCACAAAATGGGAACTAGAAAAAAATATGAAACAAGGACATCTATCAGAATGAAGTTGTCTTTTTGTTTTAAAAAGCAATAGTCCTTATTCCTGTAAAATGCCTGTTGTTTTTACCTTGTTACTGTTATCTCTTCAGTAACATTATAAAATCTTTTCTGCAGCAGTTGCTGCATGTGGGGGACTGTCTTAAGATTCTTAAAGGAGGCACGCATTTGCATAATTGTTTAATTAGTTTTCTGCATCTGTTAAGTTACTCATTTCCTGCAATAAATGCGGAGGGTGCGTATTTGGTATCTTCATGTTCCTTTTGTGTATTGCTCTACTTTTTGGTATTATGCATGATAGAGTTCATGCCTGGCAGTATGTTACTGTTGATTTTGATCCTTCCTGTTGTTTATTACAATGAGGTTTAAGCACCTTCTAGAGCTAGTCTAATTCTGGATGGCAGAATTAATTTTTTTGGTGATGTTACAACCATTACCACAATAAATCAGCTATCAGCCATATGACAAAAATAGTTACTTAGCTAGATTTCCAAAGGACAAATATGTGTGTATCAATTCTGACTTAATATGCTCCCAAGGATTGTGTTATCCTTTATAACTACACTGTCACAAAAGAGCTTAGATCTCTGTGTCTCGGTATCAGTTTATTTCAAGATACTGCATTACTCTTTACATGCTTTTGACCTTGCATTTGACAGCTATATTTTGTCTTAGGCTGTGCAAATAATTGCATATTACCAAAAGATCCAGATTTAGCTGTAGGATTGGCCTGGCCACTTCATTATTTGTATCTCCACCATTTTTATGTCATTTGCAAAATGACATTTTCAAATTATATCAGCAGTGATTTTATCATTTATTCTAAGAAATGCAATAAGTCAACACACAGGATCTTAGAAAACCTCATGATTAATTGTAGTGATCCAACAATGATAAGAATTCCAATATTTTTGCTTGAAATAGTGCTTGTTCTTGTGTTAATTATTAATGTAAAGAATTTTAGGTTCTTATTTGCCTTTATCAACTAAAAGATCTTGTGAACTCATTAAAAAATGAGAAGGTTGCCAAGCAGACCTATTTTCCACAAAGTCATGCGTATTGCCATTAATTGTGCTTTTATTCTGTATCTTTTAAGAACATTCTGAATTTTCTCTTTTCCAGTAACACCTACACCATTTTGCCTGGAAATAGCATCAGGGTAGTGTAAGTTAAATGAATGAACTCTATCATTTTTCGTTTTTTTTAATGTCACCACAACATTTTCAACCTTTCAGAAATCCCCTAGAATCAATTGTTTTTTAAAGATCCAAATAATTTGTTCTAGAGGTAATTTGTAATACCCTTGGATGAACACCTTGTAATTGTTTTCACTGAAAAAAAATGTAGTAGTTGCTATCCAGTATAATTCTGTAGAATAAAATGTCTTTGTAACAATATAGTTTCATTTTCTATTTCTTTAACATAATTTTCCTTTTCCTGTCAGTTTTCTAAATGAGTGTAAACCAGGTTAGTGTTGCTCTCACAGGGAGTCCTGTCCCTCTCATTTGGTCTGAGCTTTTTTGTACTTCGGGTGGAATTTAATTTGCCCAAATTCAGGTATTGATAATTTGGAGATCTCTACCTGAGCTAGGTCTCCAGACTTCATCTAAAGTCACTGGAGAGAAAGAAGCACTTACACAGCAACATGTTTTACTGTATACTTTAGAAGGGGATATATTGTGGTTTGCAATGCTAAGTTGTCCATATCAATTCTACCAGCATAAACTAGTGTGATTAATTCAGATGTGGATATTTTCATCAGGGCAGATAAATCTTAGTGTCTCTCACAGTTTCTCAATTTTTGGAAAAGGCGCTTTTTGGACTTAGGAATCCAATGAGCAATTCATTTGACCTATTAAAACATTTCTCTCAGAATGAAACAAATCGTCTTCTGAAGGTGTCTCTTTCCCTTTATTCACTCTAAAGTGAGTATGTATGCCTGTTAGAGATTAAACCAACTTTATTGAACAACAGTATTAAGCTAGGGTGAGATGAAATTCATCCCATTCAGTTTGTTTCCTTCAGGGATAGACATAGTTTATGCATGCTTTGATTAATATGGAGCTACTTCCACTGCTTGGAATGAAGGTTCCTGTTCCTAGAAAGTCTGAAAATCCATCCCTGGTCAACTAAAATTATGTCCAGTGGTATAATGTAGGAAAGTACACTACGGCATCAAGATCCAGAGGTGTCAAAATGATGAAAAATAAACCAACAGCACCCTGCAAGTTTCTACCATAGTTAATGTTTTATGGTGCAAGGAATATCACTCTCTTCATTCATGTTTAAGCTATAAGACTACTATTTCCTGTATCTAAATACCTTTTCTTACACTCTTCTTGCTTTAAAGTCCTCCAAGGTAAAAGGAAAAAGTTGGAGGAAATCATAATGGGGGTGGTGTAGTGGGTTTACATGGCAAGGTTTTGGTAGTGGGGGGCTGCAGGGGTGCCGTCTGTGAGAAGAATCCATCAGCTGCCCCATGTTAGATAAGGGCCAGTTTCAGCAGGCTCCAAAGGGACCCGCTGCTGGCCAGAGCTTAGCGAGTGAGTGATGCTGGTTGTGCCCCTAGGAGAGGCTTTGGAGATGTTCAAAACCCACCTGGATGCCACCCTGCACAATGTGCTCTAGGTGATTCTGCTTGGCAGGGGGGTTGGATTAGAAGATCTTCAGAGGTCCCTTCCAACGCCAACCACTCTGTGATTCTGTGACTCTGTCTGTGACCCTGTCTGACCCTGTCTGACCATGACCTGCTAGTTCAGAAAGGTGTGAGTCATACAGGCCGTGTCATACTTGCCAGTCTCATGTGGAATTCAGTCCTAGAACTACTTCAGGTGTCACTTGGCGCCTTAGAGAACTAGGCAAACCCTCTTGGAACATCCCATTAGAGATGTATTTTCTCTTCCTCAGGACAAAATCAAACCCACCTGAAATAAAACAAAGCCAGGGGTTGTAATGTAAATACATAGCTTGCCAGACTTCACTAGTTTGGCAAACTCTGTGGTCAGTTGTCTGTCACTTATGGGTGCTGTAGTTCTTATCTCACTTCTTTGTATAGTACCAAACTCTAGACCTGTCATCCTTGGCATTCCTCTCATGGAATGACCGTGGTTATTCCTTATCTGCTAGAAAGGAACAGCAAGGTAACAAATTTCTGGAGAATTGACCAGTTGCTTATCAGGAATACCTGTTTGTATCAGTCTCTCCTGCAGTGGCAAGCAAAGCTATTTAAATGGTGAACTGTTCTTAAAAATCTTACTGGTACATTTTAAAGACTTTTAGTAGATAGGGAATTAAGGTGTCCATTGTTTATAAGACTTTGCAAAGTGTTATCGACAAATTGTAGAATAAAAATTACTCTTACTTTTTCCTCCTGTCCATAATAGACTCATCTGATAAGCCCTCCTTCTGCCAGGGCTCTGGCACCTCGGTTTTGCAAAACCATGTCTTACAGACAAAGCTATTCCTTCCTGGCAGGATATTCATTTGCTTGGTACCATGGACAGAAATTTCTTTGCCAGTCAAGGCTGTTGTGTAGAAAAATGTAATTGGCCACAACAACTCACTTTTGAAACTGGAAGTCTCCAAATAGTTGGACACTGGGTGCTGTTACTGATGTCAAAGATCCGTAAACACTTTCTGCACTTAAAATAGACCAAGCTCTTCATTAAGTGCTGATAAATTTCTTCCTGTGTTCTATTTACCCCTATAGTTTGAAGAATGCCTTGTTTTATTTATTAGAGGATATAAGTGTGCTGTGATGATAAGCGAGGAGTAATGATCTTAATAGTTTACTAGACTATTAGTTTACTAATTAGTTTACTGTTTATTTACTATTAGTTTATTTACTGTTAGCTCACTAATAGTTTACTGGAAATAAATACGTCTCATTAAATTAGTCATTGCTGTTAAATCAGTAACTATTCTGTGCTCAAAATCTGGTGTTATATGTGATGTAAATCCTCACCTCGGTTATCATCTGTGGAAGGAATTTGTGTTATTGTGTGGAGAGGGAAAGTATGAACAGCACACTGGCAGTATGCAATAGCTGTGAAATTTAACCCTGGAGCATTTAAGTGATACTCAGCTTATTTCTTTGATCAGACCCGAAACATGTTGGTTGCATAGGCAGTGTTGCATGTCCTGATTTAAAAAAATGAAATGCTCCCTAGCAAGTACTGATTCTTACATCTTACAGATAGCTTTACCTGCTCAATAATAGAATATTTTAGGAAAGAATCAAGTTAGAACTTTGATCTATAGGAAATAGGCTTTTCTTCAGAACAGTTTCATTTTTAATCATCTCACAAATAATCTTTTGAGTCATCTTTATTGTTAAATCTACTAGAAATATACAAAAGTAAAATTTGCAATGGGACAAAAAAGTTAGGAGCAGGTAATTTCAGAAGAGAAATTTGCAGATTCTTTGCTTTTGCTTCCACATTAAGTTCCTGATACTGGTGATGTTATATCTTTTCTAATGCTATACAAGTTTTTTAACAGATTCTTATGATCTCTGTGCATATCAGCACCTTTGCCTGAAATCTTGGTAGGAATCCTCATGAGTTCCATAATTCTTAACATTTTTTGTAATATTCTTTCTGTCATGTCACAGTTTTCTTAGCTGGCAGTACTTTAGCCGAAGATTAAAGGTGCTTAAGGCTGATACGCCCTACACAAAAGTTCACATATATTCTGACAGATAACCTAATTGCCAAAATGATTCCTGAATTTCATCTGAACCATTCTGTTCTGTACATTATTTTTTGCAGCTACACTCTCCATACAGACAGAAGTTGTTTGTCCTGGAAATTTCTAGATTTTTATGATTCAAGGTCAAAGGATCCAAACTGTTCATGATTTATTTTTTAGCTAAAGGTGCTAAAAGGTGAGGTCATCTTAATACAGATTGTCAAAACACCAATTATAGTATAACTTAGCTTTCATGCTCTAGAGCATCTTCCCTCAAGCGGACTTGCTATCCCGGAACTCAAGCATTACACTTTGGACTCAACTGTGATTTGAATTGGAAGTGTAAGAAATCATTAAAACAACCCAAAATTCACCGTTCAGACTGCTGCAGCCTCATTTTGTCATCTTAATAGGTACTGTGCACCACTAGCCTATAAGTAACTTACCCTTTCTGAATTTTTCTCAGAGAAGGAAAAGCAATCACGTGTTGTGTCACAGTGTGGCTCCTCTGTTCATATTTCTCAAAGTCCATCACAACCAGGGCTTTAAATAGTGAAATAACTAAGGGACACTCATAATTGGTCTGTTCTTTATACTTTCAATCAAGTACATGAGGCTGTTATTGAGAGAGAGTGCTATTCAGCAAACTGTGATCATGTTGTTTAGAATCCACATGAGAAAGTAAATAGTAATTTATCAGAGCAGTGACTCCCTATAGGCATAATTAGTGTTGAGATCACAGTAAATCAATTGCTGTCAGCTACTGACAAAGATAATTGCTCTCAACTGGAAGCTCAGGGAAAAGGTTTACTGTATTTACATGTTCTTCTTGTAATTTTTGTTGTTAAAGAGACCTCTGTTGCATGCTCATTAAGTTAAGGACTCTGTTTTCACCTGGTAGCTATTTTAAACAGAAGTAATTACAGTAAACCTTTGGCTTAGGACCTTGCCCATGCAGTTCTTTGGAAAAATAACTTACGTTAGGAAGCATGTATATGGAGAAGATAACTAAGATTACTTCTCACTTGGCAATAATTATTCAATAAAGCTATTTTTTAATTCATGTTGGTGGTCTTCTTATTCTCTGATTTGTGTCATAAATCAAGGTTTGTCATTGCTATATGAAGGAAGCCAAACACAGGTATTTGACCTGTAGAAGGTAAAAGTTCTGGAGGAATTTGAAATGAAGTAATTAAGGGAACTGATGCTGTGTCATGTTACTTTTATCTGACTACAATTTATCCTTGAGCAGTAAAATCTTTGGAACCAGGGAGACATCAGTGGTGACTACAGGAGAAAGATACATCTTATAGGACTTTGATTTTAGATGAAATTGTAGTACAAAATATCTGGGAAATGCCTTGATCCACTTAAAAGAAAATCTAAAGAGAGTTAGGAGCACTGAATGTCAAACAAATAATAGTGCTCTCATTTCTTTCCCCTGTGCTTTTTCTTCTTTGTTCTAGATCATTTCTGAATTTCGTGAGGTGGATGTTTTAGGAAATACAAACGAAATAAAAGCCCTGCATATACCATGAATAAAATGAGAGATGATCCAAGTTGGGAATCATATTTTGTTTTACTCTTCATTCCTTTGTCAATCATACTTTGTACGGATTTGTAGCTTCTATACTTTTGTGTTTTCCATCATTCCACTTTTCAATTTCATATCTCACTCTTTGCCTTTGAATATTTTCCGTGTGAAAACTAAGTGCTCTTTAGACTCCCTTGCACATAATTATGGTTTTGAGAAGCTACTGGGTGCATTCTGACCTGTGTAGTAAGGACTTTTACAGATAAGATATGTTTTTATAAAATGAAATAAATCCAAATGTTCAAATCTTTGTTACCTTCCTTTCATACAGTCTGTACATATATCATAGAATCAACCTGTTCCAGTGCCTCACCACCCTCAGAGTAAACAACCTTTTCCTTATATCTAATCTAAACCTACCCTCTCTTAGTTTAAAACCATTCCCCCTTGTTCTATCACTATAATCCCTGATAAAGAGCCCCTCCACAGCTTTCTTCACCTTTTTAGCATATCTCTTAGAGAGAGGACCCAGTATTTTCCTAATGTTCGTTTTTTTTCTGCTGTCACTGAAGTATTGAGCTGCTGATTTTCATTTCTTTGATAATAAAATGAAAATAAACTCTTTCAGTTTCTTTGAGAGCGTGCAGCACATAGCTTGGTTTTAATTAATAAAGTAACCTCACAGAAGAGAAAGTCACAAAAGGAATAAAGTTTGGAATACAGCTTGTCTGACTGAAGATGCTGAGTAAGGCATTACCTCACTTTTGGGTTGCTTGGCCTTGGGGGTGGGGATAATCCAGTCTGCTGTGCAAAGCTGGGTGTTTCCTATGCAGTTAGTGAATACAATGGCCTCAGGCAAACAGTCCAGTCTGACTGATTTAGGTTCTTTCTCTGGCTGAAAATACTAAGTATGTCCAAGTGTTCAGGGTCCAAAAAGATTCAGTCCCCTTAAGTTTGCTTAGGAGCTAGAATTTATTTTTGAACACAAACATACTGTGCAAAATGTAGGCAATATCTGTTACACATCCTGCTGCAGATGACACACGTTTTTGGTGTTCCCCTTGGTGATCTTAGGTGGAGTCTTAATGCCGGTATACCCAAACTTGTATTGTAATGCTGTTCTAGACTGGAGAAAAGAGCAAAATCTTTTGGAAATAAGGAAATGCAGCAGATTGCAATTAAATGGCAAAGAAGCTTCCAAAGCAAAGAGGGATTCATGTGGACAGGCGTTCTGAATGTTAGTATATCCTGTCCTGGAATATTTTTGGTAACTTTGTAGAAACATAAGCAGGATTTACATGTTCTCACACCCATTTTCTATCAGTAAGTCAAAGAAAAATTCTCATAAAAAACATGGGCGAATCCATATATTATAGGCTTTTTGCTTTCATTTCAGGACTGGTCACTTGGTTATTGGGAGCAATAGTTAGTATTCATGGCCATCCTTGCAGTAACTGACAACTTTTTAATTTCCAAAGACAGTACCGTGAAAAGCAACATCCATCACCTTCTTTTTGCCTTCCATCCTCCTTTCCAATTTTCCAAATATTGAAAGTGCCTCTAGAAGCAAACAATAAATTTTATTACTAAAGAAAGTTGATGAAACATGTCTTAGAATAAGAATAAATTACATTTTTCTTTTTGTTACTGAAACTGATCTGTGGGAACCATCAGTCTTCATAATCAGTTGGCTCACATGGCTGTGATGATAACGTGTTTACCACAGCAGTATTTATATTTCTTGTACCCTGACTAAAGCTAAATATAATAGGGAAAAGCCATGCATATGTTGTGAGGATCTATGTAAAGAATTTCCCTTCCTATTAGACTTCCAGATATATAGGGTTAGGCAGCAGTATAAATACTATGCTCTCAGAGTTTGGTATAGGCTCATAGGTTTACTTGTGATAACAAATATAATATTTTTATATCACTTTCTTACTGACCTTGGAGCCCAGCAAAGCTCAAGTATGTCAGGTTTTGTAAATAATGCCACTGGAAGACATTAATGTAAAGTTTTCTTAATCCTAGAGTCTGAAAACTGCTTGAATTCTGTAGCATCTTGTGTGTGTCTGTTCAGGCATCTTTCAAAGAATCAGCTGATTTTCTCCCAGCAGTGAATTTTCCTTCAGCCAGTATGGAATTATTTCAGAAGGATCTTGATAGTGCAAGAATAATTAGTTTAATTAAAAAATAAAGAAGTTAAAAAAGTCAAGTACTTTTCCATGGAATTCATGCATCACTTCTTAGTTTAACTCCTTGTTAATAGCCAGCTGTTACACCTTATTTCATTCTATTTCCTGCTAATGTAATGGCAACAAAAGAGAATAAAATAAAATGGATTGCGCTATTGTTGGCTTCTCAGTTATTACGATACCATAATTTTAATAACAATTTTATTGGTGCACATTCTGTAGTATTTTCATGATCATTAGTTTTGTAACAAGAAAGACTCATATTTCAGTTTCCCCTCTCTTTCTAAAAATGAAAAGTACGTAATTATTTACATTGTAGAGAAAATTAGTCTTAAAAAGTGTTTTCAGAACTGGAAAAAAAACACATTATAATAAAGATGTAATATTCTATGATAAAATCTTCAGAGTACAATGTGCTGGTTGATGCAGAGTGAGATTACAGACACAGAATAATAAGGAGAGTAGGAGTAGCTTTTTAAGCTAGGGAGAATTTCTGCTTCCCTTTTTCTTACAGCATGGTTCTCAAACAACATTCTCTATACAGGGATTCCTCCTGTCTGAATTCAGAGGTTATTTCTTTAAAGACAACAGCATAAGTGCATTAATGTATTCTTCAGTACGGAAAAAAAAAAAAAAACAACGGAAGATGTTTTTTATACATTTATTCCGGTTGGTAATTTCAGGCCTTGCCGTCATCCAAGATTAAGTAGTAGTGTTGTTTTTAAAATATATTCATCCCTCCAGTCTTGTTCATTGGAAATTCTTAAATAAGGAAAACTGAGAGTTCTAATTTTTTTCAGGAGAGTTTTGAAACTTTTGCAGACCTGGGAGGCCACAGTCAGTATCAGAACAGATGTGCTTGTCCCTGGCTCCTTTTTTCCCTACTGGTTAGTGCTTTCTTCCAATGGTAACAAGAACAAGCACCCACCTCTCATCACAACAGGCACCTAGGACATGGTCACAATATGTGTCCCTGGAGAGCTGGAGATGTTCTGAATAGCTGGGGACACTCTTGATCCCACAGTTTGCCCATAACACTAGAGGCTGATACCGGTCTTCTAAACAGCATCTTCTCTGTTTGCCAAGCAGCACATGCTCTACTAACATGTATATATTTGAGGACAAGTTTTACTGAGTTCAGCATTCCTGTGTCTGTGTGTGTGTGTGCACTTGTTTATATTTTATGCTTCTCAGATGTTCTTTTACTGTTGGAGTACTTTGAAATAAAAAGTCACTTTTGCATCCAAGTTGAGATGTTGTCATGGTAGTGGCAGCTACACTGAATAACAAGTTCATTTCTGCTTCAGTATTTCTGGAAATTTGCAGAGTTCTTCAGAAAATTGTTCTCTGTGGATGCTAAGCCTTGTGACCTAATTGTGGAATATGTAAGAAGTGTCTCATTTATGGGAAGGAAATTACTTTTTCAAATCATGAATAAATAAGACACATATGCGGATATGTAGACAGAAATTTATACCTGTTTTTTGTTATCAAACCTCTTTTTTTAGTTATCCATTTAAACTTAGTGTATTGTATGAGTAAAACAATGCAAAGATTTTTTTTTCTTCCAAAGTAACTCCCTAAAACTGTTATTGCCAGTGGATTATGGACATACCTCTGTCTGCTGCCTGTCACAGAAGTAGCATGCGATATTATTTATTGTCTGGGGTCACTATAAGAGTTATTTTTGGTGGGTGGGGTGGGCTTTACAGTTTCAAATGGTGTGACAGCAGTGATTCCTTGTCATGTAATTTGCTTTGTCTTTACTTTCGTGAAAAATAAATATTTTATGAAAATAGGAAACAATATTTTTTGTATAAGAATACATGTGTATCCATAGCACATGTATCTATCACTTCCTCATATACCTTACTGTATTTTGACAGTCTTGTATAGGCCTGTTGTCTCTTTCCATTGACCTGGAATGTCAGGAAAGAAGCTCAGAGCTTAACCAGACTGTTAGCTTTGTGTGCTCTGTGCTAGGTTCAAACTCGTTCAAATAAAGAGTGAAACTTGTTTTCCTCTCAGAGCTGTTGTCGTATGTATTCTCTACTGAGTGCTCTACCATTATCTGTAAGCAATTACTGTGAAGAACCGGTTGAAATGCAATATACTCTGATGGAAAATTCGTTTTTCATAGAATCATAGAATCATTCAGATTGGGAAAGACCTCTAAGATCATCTGGTCCAACCTTTTAACGTAGTACTAAAGTCCACCACTATATCATGCTACTAAGTTCTACATCTACATGTTTCTTGAAGACCTTCAGGGATGCTGACTCAACCACTACTCTGGGCAGCCTATTCCAGTACTGCAGAACCCTTTCAGTAAAGAAGTTTCTCCTCATACCCAACCTAAACCTCCCTTGGTGCAACTTAAGGACAAACAACCCCAGTCCCCTCAGCTGCTCCTCATCAGACTTGTTTTCTAGATCCTTCAACAGTTTCATTGCCCTTCTTTGGACACGCTCCAGCACCTTGATGTCCTTCTTGTACTGAGCGGCCCAAAACTGAATGCAGTACTCGAGGTACGGTCTCACCAGCGATGGACACAGAGGGACAATCACTTCTCTGGTCCTGCTGGCCATGCTATTCCTGATACAAGCCAGGATGCCGTTGGCCTTCTTGGCCACCTGGGCACACTGCTGGCTCATATTCAGCTGGCTATCAACCAATAACCCCAGGTCCTTTTCCTTCAGGCAGCTTTCCAACCACTCTTTTGCCAGCCTGTAGCATTGCCTAGGGTTGTTGTGCCCCAAATGCAGGACCCAGCACTTAGACATGTTGAATTTCATACAGCTGGCCTCAGTCCGTTGGTCCAGCCTATCCAGATCCCTCTGTAGAGTCCTCCTACCCTTGAGCTGATTAACACTTGCACGTAACTTGCTGTCATCTGCAGACTTTCTGAAGGTGTACTCGATCCCCTTGTCCAGATCATTGATAAAGGTATCGAAGAGAAGTGGCCCCAGTACTGAGCCCTGGGGGATACACACCACTAGTGACTGGTCTCCAACTGGATTTAACTCCATTCATCACGACTCTTTGGGCCCAGCCAGTTTTTAACCCAAGAAAGCATACACCTGTCCAGGCCTTGAGTAGCCTTCTTCTTCAGAGGAACGCTATGGGAACCGGTGTCAGAAGCCTTTTTGATGCTGACTCCATGGGCAGGTTAACTGACCTTTGTGTAACAGACTCTTCTTCCTTAGCTGACTCACAGATGTTTTATTTTTACATCTGTTATTGTGTAGAAAAGCACGAAGTGAAAGGAACTATTGTTTAAGGAGAATTGATTTTAACAGGAAATAAAATGAAATGACAGCAAAACATAAAATATGGATAAAGCAATTGATGTTACACACACAGTTGAATATTTAGATTATTATGCTTTGCCTATCAAAACTAAATTATTGTGTTTCTTACTGTACCCGCTCTTAGGTTCTTTTCCCTTTTCAACATATATATATTTCACTTTGGCATTGTTTTCATCCTATGTTCATTAATGGTATTTCTTGATTGCAATGGGTGCCTTGTCCTTTTATCTTTAATTTTCAGTACCAGCAAACAAATATGATGGACATGTTATCTCACAAAACCTTAGCAATATCATGTTGCTCAGGAGTTGACACTGCAAGGGATGTACATCAGTTTTCTACTTTTCTCATCTCATAGACAAATTAATTTCCTGTACAATATTTGTTGTTATGATTCACGATCATTTTAATAGGTTTTATTTAACCCATCAGTTACAACAGTTACAAAATATCTTCATATCCTGTCCCTGATCCTGCAGTGGATCCATCCTGTGATTCCATGATAGAAGAGGTCGTTTTTAAGTAAGTGTCCCACCATTACTGTATTTTTATCCAGCCAGCCAGAAGCAGAGAGACACGATTTTTTTAAATGTGGGAAACCCTGGTCTAACTTATACTGAAAAGAATATTTTTAATCTTTCCCCTTGAGGTGCTATATGGCCAGGCATGTAGAGGTCATGGGAATGAATGTAGTGTAGGTAGGTTAGAACCTGCTTTCAGTGCAGATGCACAATTTTGTTTGGAAAAAGAAGTCTAAGGTTCTGTATTAGGAATACTTTTATTTTCACATGAAGTATGTTCATTCAAAAATACATCTTGCTCAATGAGAACAAAATTTTCTGACATTCCTTATTCATTCCTTGTAGCCGTAGCAGGTCAACTCTGACCTTACTGCCTCTTGGCAGTAAATGGAGGAAGGGAATTCAGTAGAAAAGGATTTCTACATCTGTGCTGTAGGTGAGAATATTCGGATTCCAGGAGATACCATGGGCAAGGGATGGACCCACACAGTATTGGTTTTTGTTGGGAAACTAGATTTACACAAAATAAAATACCATTGGGGTAGTAGCTCTCAAATTTGTTACAAAGTTGTGCAGAATGAATCCTGGGAATTACATATCACAGTATGCATTATGCCTGTTTTGGAAATTTCTGCTTAATGTATTGCAGAAGAAAGTGGATATTTAAAATGCTGTAAAAAGCAGTAAGTTGTACACCACATAAAAAAAAAAAAAGGATAATTTCCATGTATTGTTCTTTTAGCTTTTTTAGTAACATCTGGATTATGTTTTTCATGAAAATCTCTATTTAATGTGACAGCTAATCATCTTGGCAAAAGGGAAAACAGTACATTTAATTTCTGACTTAATGAGGTAAATGGAGATAAGCTACATTTGTTGCTAGTTTGGGAGCATTTGTGGGACTTTTAAAAAGTGTTTATTTATACTGAATAATAATAAAAAACAAATTTTAAAAAAAGCTAAACAGAAGAAGCCAACAATGATTTTGTGGATTTATGACTATACTTTGAGATACTTTTAAGCTTATTCCTGCAGAGGTCTGTGATGTGGAAGGAGAAAGCCTCTTGATGTGAGTTGAGAGCTGCACCCTTGGAGCCTCTACTGGTAGGTCTCTGCAGAGTCTGACACTTTGTTAAATTCTTCAAAGCATTATATCTCCTTGATTTTGAAAGCTGAACAACCAAAGATAAAAATGGAATACTATGCTATTTTATATGACTTTGTAAATGTTTAGAAGAGCTTATGAAATAAAAATGACATTATACTTCAGGTTTGTAAAGACTATGGTATGGCACACCAAGCATTTAACCGTGTGCTTGAACCCCTTCCTAGACAGCAATATATATAAACCTGTATTTAAACGCTCAGCTGAGTTGGAACCTAAATCTTGCCACATCAGTGATCTTAGTAGACTGATGTAGGAGTTTATGCAAGCAAGAAATGTAATAGAGCTAATGTACCTGAACACAATTACGGAAGTTTCCAGGCACAGCTCAAAGCTTTCTGAGTGTTGGTGGTCTTCAACGTATGATTCTGCTGTCTGTAATGACAGCTGCATAGTAAATACGTCCACTTTGTGTGGGGTCTCTGAATCACTCTTGGTTAAATTGCTCAAGAAAATAAATTAAGAGGACAACATTTCTAACTTCTGTCAGTCAGATGAATTCACATTGACACCATCCGAAGATCAGCGTGGCATGGGTGTAGTTTGCTTCTGTTTTCTGGTGTTTATTTGTGACCTCATCCAAATCACTATCAGACACAGTGGGATCTTAAGCACAGTGAACCAAATTAAAAATTACTATTATCAAGCAAGGCATGATATTTTCACAGTTATCTCAGATACACGCAGTTGGTAAATTTAATGGTTTCCCGAACAGTAAGTGGTCAAACTGTGGAGATTTCTGGGACTGAAATGAAGGAAATGGAACTGTCTGTTTCTTTTCTAGAGGACTGCCTATTTGAGTAAACTGAAAATAGCATCATTAAAGGTTGTAAAGGAAAATCCTTATTTTTATATTTGCAGATATTAATTTGTAATTCTAAGATGTTGGCCTTCTTTTTTAACTTGAGGCAATGTATCATACATAACATGAAATTTAACTGCCTTACACAAGGTGAAACAGATAGTGATGTTTCAAAAATATATTCCCAGGACTACTATGCATTTTTTACTATTGCCATTTTTGAAATATAAGGGGGTTCAGATGCTGATCATCATGTATATTTACGTGAATTAGACACACCATTTTGCGTTTATACTTGATGTATATGTCTTGTATGTGGCTCATGGTGACATTCAAGGTGATCTGCTCCGTAACACTCCCTGGTACCGAGGTTGGACGGACAGGCCTGTAGCTCCCTGCATCCTCCTTCTGGTAGACTGGAGTCACTTTTGCTCACCTCCACTCAGCTAGGATCTCCCCTGTTGGCCAGGACTGACGGTAAATTACTGTTAGTGGTTTGGTGAACACTTCTGCCAGTTCCTTCAGTACCCTTAGATGAATCCCGTCTGACCCCGTAAGACTTACGGACATTCAACTGATCTAAGAGGTCACTTCAAGTTTCCCATTGGATTATAGGAGCTTCATCTCGCTCCCTGTCACCGTCTTCCAATGCAGGGGGCTGGCTTGCCTGAGAACAATTGGCCTTACTAATAAAGACTGAGTACCTCAGTCTTTCTCATCTTCTGACACCATGTTTCCCATTACATCTTAGAAAGGGTGGAGATTCTCCTTAATCCTCCTTTTTCTGTTAATATATTTACAAAATCAATTCTAATTGTCTTTTACTGCAGTACGCAAACTGAGTTCCAGCTGGATCTTAATATGCTAAGGGTTGCATAAAAATATGGAATAGGTTGTTATAAAATGTGAGCTTCAGCCCTGATAACAAGATGAACAAGACAACATTTGATATGACAACATAGGATGACAACATTTAATAATAAGATCACTGAGGCACAATTTGAAGGAAAAATTGAATTGTTACCTCTGTTATATCAGTTTAGTTTTCAATACTGCCTTTCACGACAAAACATAGTTCATCTTTCTCATTTCAAATTGATCTCTATAGTAGTTTTATACTACCTTAATAAATATTATTTTGTTACAACTAAACTCATTTAATCTTTTTATTTTAATTCTATTTTATCTTTTTCAGAAGCAGTTGCAACTTTTAAAATAACAATTTGGAGTCTAAGAAGCAAACAGCCAGCTGCGTGCTTGCTTCTGAGCACTTCTGACCTAGGATACAAGAAATTCTATAGATTGCTATGAAGGAAACTTTCAGGACAACCAAGGAAGAGTGTAAAGAAGTGTCTGAATCTGTAAGATTAGGCAGTGCTAAAATATATATAAAAAATAGCCTATTAGTACTAAAATAGCTATTGGACCACATCAAAATATGTATTTCACTGACAAATATCTGCTTCTGATGCTTTACAGGCATAGTAAGGAAAGTCTCAATCATAAGAAGCTCACAATGTGAGCAAATAAGAAAGAGAAGTACAAAGGAATAAATTGATTTCCTTTAAATTCCACAGGTAATTGGTGACAGATTAAAGAACAAAGCCATTCATTTTATGAACGATAATCTAGTGTCCATTACTTTTATTTTAATTCCTATATTATTGTTGCTTCATTCTGCAAGTCATATTCTTAACGAATGATGGCAATACAATATGATCACAGAATCACAGAATCACAGAATTTCTAGGTTGGAAGAGACCTCAAGGTCATCGAGTCCAACCTCCAACCTAACGCTAACAGTCCCCACTAAACCATATCCCTAAGCTCTACATCTAAACGTCTTTTGAAGACTTCCAGGGATGGTGACTCCACCACTTCCCTGGGCAGCCTGTTCCAGTGCCTCACAACCCTTTCAGTGAAGAAGTTCTTCCTAACATCTAACCTAAAACTCCCCTGGCTCAACTTTAGCCCATTCCCCCTCGTCCTGTCACCAGGCACGTGGGAGAACAGGCCAACCCCCACCTCGCTACAGCCTCCCTTGAGGTACCTAAAAAGAGCGATAAGGTCACCCCTGAGCCTCCTCTTCTCCAGGCTGAACAAGCCCAGCTCCCTCAGCCGCTCCTCGTAGGACTTGTTCTCCAGGCCCCTCACCAGCTTCGTCGCCCTTCTCTGCACCCACTCAAGCCCTCGATGTCCTTCTTGTAGCGAGGGGCCCAAAACTGAACACAGTACTCGAGGTGCGGCCTCACCAGAGCTGAGTACAGGGGGACGATCACCTCCCTAACCCTGCTGGTCACGCTGTTCCTGATACAAGCCAGGATGCCGTTGGCCTTCTTGGCCACCTGAGCACACTGCTGGCTCATATTCAGCCGACTATCCACCATCACTCCCAGGTCCTTCTCTGCCTGGCAGCTCTCCAACCATTCCTCTCCCAGCCTGTAGCTCTGCTTGGGGTTATTGCGCCCCAGGTGCAGGACCCGGCACTTGGCCTTGTTAAACTTCATGCAGTTGACCTCAGCCCATCGGTGCAGCCTATCCAGATCCTCCTGCAGAGCTTTCCTACCCTCAAGCAGATCGACACACGCACCTAACTTGGTGTCATCTGCAAACTTACTGAGGGTGCACTCAGTGCCCTCGTCCAGATCATCGATGAAGATATTAAAGAGGACCGGCCCCAGCACCGAGCCCTGGGGGACGCCACTAGTGACTGGCCTCCAACTGGACTTGGCTCCATTCACCACGACTCTTTGGGCCCGGCTATCCAGCCAGTTTCTAACCCAACGAAGCGTGCGCCAGTCCAAGCCACGAGCAGCCAGTTTCTTGAGGAGAATGCTGTGGGAGACGGTCTCAAAGGCCTTGCTGAAGTCAAGGTAGACCACATCCACAGCCTTTCCCTCATCCACCCAGCGCGTCACTCTGTCATAGAAGGAGATCAGGTTCGTCAGGCATGACCTGCCTTTCATAAAGCCATGCTGACTGGGCCTGATCGCCTGCTTCCCCTGCAAGTGCTGCGTGATGACTCTCAGGAGGATCTGCTCCATGAGCTTTCCTGGCACTGAGGTCAAACTGACAGGCCTGTAGTTTCCCAGGTCTGCCCTCCGGCCCTTCTTGTAGATGGGCGTCACGTTTGCTAGCCGCCAGTCGATTGGGACCTCCCCTGATAGCCAGGACTGTTGATAAATGATGGACAGTGGCTTGGCCAGCTCCTCTGCCAGTTCCCTCAGTACCCTTGGGTGGATGCCATCCGGCCCCATCGACTTGTGCACATCCAAGTGCCGTAACAGGTCACCAACCAGTTCTTCATGGATAATGAGGGCCGCATCCTGCTCCCCATCCCCTTCCACCAGCTCAGGGTACTGAGTATCCAGAGAACAACCGGTATTGCCGCTAAAGACTGAGGCAAAGAAGGCATTGAGCACCTTAATGATATGCAGTAGAGGTTCCCCCTAGTGATTCTGAGCCATTTATATCTTCTGAAATGTTGTTGAATACATATTAAAAAGTAATGTTTTAATGACAGCATAGTTTGGTGTTTTGCATGTCTTTGTGGTAGGATTTTTACTAATCTTTCCCGTCAAAGCTTGGATTATACCTGTCATGCTTCATGTAAATCAGCAAAGGCATTCTTGTAATATTGCAGAATCCCTAAGCATTCTTTTCATCTTTTGAACTGCATCAGTCTAGTTTTTTTTTAGTTCTTTTGCTCTTGAGATTTTCTGTTGAGCATGGAAGTCCTTGAGTAAGCAAGAACTTTCCTCTAATACCTGGGACTAGTAGGAAAATGCACATAATTGTGAGTAACTGTGAGAATTTCCAGTAAGAGTTTGTAATTAAGAAGAACTTATTGAGAAATTGTCCTTTACAACACAGTATAGCATGCATCTATATTTCATTGGAGAGGAAAGTGTGGCTGGCCAATCCTGTCTCCTGCAAGATGACACCCTCTGAAATCTCAAAGGTGTTGATTATTTATGGCTAAGACAAAAATATAGTTAATAAAAGATTGCTAAACTAAGTATAAATACCTATACTGTAGGTTACCACTAACATACCCAGACTGTGGTAGGCTATTTGCATTTAACAAACAATATGCATTTAAGAAAAAAACTGTGACCAGGAAAATAAATTAGCTGTTTACTTGTTTCAGTTTTTATTTTTAACGTGTAAGTGAACTGCTGAAGGTAAAATTTTATGGAGTTTTCATTATAAGGGAAAATGGAATCACTTTTCACTTGCTGTTAACATTTTGGATGTAAGTTACAAAATATTGTCCCTCTTCTGCTGTTAATTTGTCATCAGCCATGACATACCAGTAAGCTAGTATTGGAACTGAAATTGAAGTGTACATGTATATGGCTGTCCTCTACACCTTTTCCAGCCCTACCATTTTCTTCTGAATGTGTGATGATTAGGGTGTGACTGCCTAGAGTATTTCTTATACCTAATAATTTATGCCGTGGAAGATGGTATTAGTTATTTTCTTCTTTTCTCACAGTAATTCTTAAAATTCAATTTTTGGCAGTTGCCAGGAAACTAGTTGACATTTTTGCTAAATGACTCACAATGATTCCTTGAGGATAGTTGATATATTGATTAATATTACGAAATATTGATTCCTTGAATCAATAGTTCCTAACTCCATCAGTGTGCTTTATTTTCCTTTGTCCATGAGTTTGCCACTTGGATAAATGCCATGAAGATTTTGACATCTTTCTGAAACTCTTTTGTGTCAGTCATGGTTTTGTTTTTTTTGAGGAAGGTTTTGTTTTCCAGGGACTTGGGACATGCCATGGCATGTGTCAGTGGGGGCTGCAGCTATGTGTATGTGATGCAATGAGCTCAGACGTGGTGTTTGGTCCTGCCAGCCTGGCAGGTGCACTTCTGCAGTCCTGGAGCTGGGTCAAGGGTTGGAAAGATGATTTGCTTGGAGTTGCTGGTGTAGAACAGTCTGAATTAAACTTTGAGTGATTCAGACTATTAGAATCATTTTATTTTGAGTTTTTACTTGACCTGTTTTTCTAGAGAGGAAGAACGATGCTTTGCATCTTTGGAAAAGCAGTATCAGCATTCTGTTTCATGAAGGAAAAGTATAAGAACACGGCTGATTTATGCTGTACAGATGTACTAGTGATTTAAGATTCCTACCTCTGTGTATCATCATCTCTCATTTTCTTTCGTAGTTTCAGCATTTCTTTTGTACATCTACATAAATCTCTTGGCCCTATTTTATTATTTGTGCTATTATGCCTTTTCTAACTTTTTGTCTCATCTTCACTCCTGTTTCAATCTTTTTTTTTTTTTTTTTTTAAATGCGTCCAAATACGGTCCTTTCAGTGTCAATCCTAGCCTTCTGCCACACAGCTGTATTACACTTCATTTGTATTTCCTCGTGACAGCAGTCTGCTGCTTGGTAACAAAACGTTACATGTACTTTTTGTGTCCTTATTCTCATGTAGGATGTTAAGTTGATTTTGTTAGTGGTTCTTGCTTTTATGCTCCCATCGCATTACCGTATGTGTTAGAAGAAAGTTTAAAGCAAAATGCATGAAATAAAATATAAATCTCATTACATAAACAAGACAATAATGCCATCAAAAATATGTGCTTAATGCTCATGTGGTAAGGCTGTGAAGCCCCCCAGGAGGACACAGGATACAGTGAGTTCTCCTATCTCTGTATGCCTATGCCAGCTCCAGGTTGCTGATAACTCTAGACCTGAATCTGCCCCAGTAGAGTAGACCTAGCAGGGTAATTATCCTACACACCATGAAACATTGGTAGAATAACGATATATATTTAGGTAGCTGTCATTCTCTCACAGAGACTCCACTGACAAATTCTCAACAAAATTAAAGTATATTACCATTCCAAAATGCGAATAAGAATGAGACTCAAGAATAATAATATAGCAGAAAGGTAGATTTTTAAAAGAGCAAAGGGTTGGGTAATTCAGGCCTCTAGGGGAAGGCATCAAAGAAATATACAATTCATTCTAACCCTATAAATGGCAGCAACCAAAGGAATCAAATCTCTGAAATGTTTTAAATTAATATTTAATTGTAATTATAAATAAAGTCAGCCTTTAAGTTATTTAAATTAGTTAAATGCAGCAGAAAAGAAATCCAAAAACAGCCAACCTATTATTTATTGAGAATAATTGTTTCCTTTTAAATATTAGTGCATTGGCAAAAGTGATGAATCTAATCAGGAAGTATTCCTGCCTACCTCATAACACTGACTCATGTTAGCACTGATGATAACATTCAGCTAAACTCACTATATCTTTGCTAATTTTTACTCGACACATAAACTCTGGAAGCAAAGACAAAACATACCAATCCCTTTACACTTTTTTCATTTAGTTGTTTGTTTGCTTGGATGCTTGTTTTGTAATAGTAACTATAGCTAGGATGAAAATTCTGCAAAAAAGAAAGCTTTTTTTCTTTTGAAAGATGACTGGGTCTTGTAGTACACCTATGGATGCTATGGGTTTGTTGGGACTTTGTGATGACATCATCTGGTCTGAACATATTAATGTGGGTTTAGGGTGGATGTTACTCTTTGCTATTTTACTTTTTAAAGGGTCAGTTCTTAGAAGAAATGAACAATGAGATGCTGGTCTGACTGAAGTCAAGTTTCAACTCCAAATCTACAACCAAGATTGATGCAGCACAGGGCGGTGTTTCACTTCCCTTATTTATTATGCAGGGTGTGATCAATCAATAGAAGGCAGCTTGTACTTTCTATCATGATGTGATAGCAGGCATGCTTATAGAAATTAAGATTGTTATTTCTGGTAGGCTTACGTTTTGGTAAAACTGTTATTTTTGAAGCCCTGTGTGTAAATTTTACTTGCCTGTTTCTGCACTTAAAAATTTCACGTTATTTTTTTGCCACTTTTTGCCACAAAGTTTACATGGCAGTATACATAAATGCTTTGTAATCATCATGGCACAGCAAGGGCCAGCCTCTCTCTACTACATTTACAGTTCAATGCTGAGAAGGTTAAAAAAAATCTAATCTTGCATGTAAAGGTGGGTACTGTGCCCAAAATATTCCAGATGTAAGAATACACTTCAAAGAAAATAGAAACTACATCTTAACTCCTAGAATACATTTAAACCTGCAGAATTTAAATCTGTGTTATTTTAATGTAGCTTTTCCTTGCCTACATCATTTATTGTACCTGTAGTGTTTAGTGGTTTTTTTGTTTTTTTTTTTTTTTAAAATCACTATGACTTCACATTTTATTTGTTTAAAAATGCTGCTCCTTCACTTACAGCTTGCTTGAAGTATAAGCCATAGTTGGATCAGGAAGGAAACAATAGTAATAGAAAATATTGTTTTTTGATGCAATTTCACATTTTTCAGTCTATCTTCCTGTTCTTGTAGTTCTTCTCCACCAAGGTAATCTTTTTGCACCTTTCAAATGCTATCCAGTGCTTTCAGCCACCCAAACTGTATGTAGTGCAGCAGGTGCCTTGCTGGGTGACCAACTGGATCACAGGATAGATGCTGAATGCATTGAGGTCTAGAGTAATTACTCCACGTGCAGTCTTTCACCTTTACATATAGTATATAAACATGAGACTGTGCAAAAACAGATCAGTTGACATTTGCTTGCTACAGTCTGTTCTTGGGGCGCCTGAGAATGGATATAGGGTGATGTAAAATTCAGGGAAAAAGGTAAGGACAGCAAAACAGAGCAGATTAATGCCAAGCAGAGTGGATACAATTTTTAGAGGAAAATCAAGGGAAAATGAAGGGCTTGAGAGAAAGTAAGCTTATTAATAAATTAAAAGGTGGATTAAATTAATGATTAATGACTCTAAGTGGCCAAGTACTTAAGTGATTTTTAAAAAATCAATCTCGGTGAGCGGGGGGGGGGAAGGAAAGTCATGAGCAAACAGGAGTGGATTGGCACACTGGGACCTACCCCGAGTCTCAGGTGAGACGTAGCTGTGCAGCTGGGGCAAAAAGCAGGCACAGCATCAGATGGCTGAGATCCATAGCTTAGCTTTTGCTTCCTTTGCGTTTGTCAGTCACGACCATGCAGCTTCTGTGCATAGTGTGCAGGGAGGAGTGACAGCACGGTGCCTTGGAGGCAGCGAGCTGCAGCTGGTATATGTGTGAGGCTGCTCGGGAGGACCCCTGGCACTACTGGTCTCTGCTGTGGCCTGGGTCACGGTCTCACCTTTAGCAAAGAAAGAAGGGTAAATGACAGTTGGACTTAACACTAGTTGGACAAAAAGAAATTTGCAAATTGCATAAATATGAAAGGACCCTGTGCGTTTATGCACAGTTGGCTACAAGTGTAATTTATGCTGGAAAAAAAGGAAAAAAAGTGTGAAGGCACTGGAGGATTAAGAGAGAGAGCTAAGATTGCATTGATTTGCAAAAAGAAGAGGGGGCGGGAGGGCACTGATCCTCATAAATCCTGTCCTGTCTGTCTAAATTAAGTCCTTAAGGGTAAGAAAAAAGAGCCTTAGAAACAAACAGTAAATTAAAGAGTAGTAGGCAGCTAGTTTGAAAAAGACCCCAGTCCACTAAGTAGAATGATGTTATAAGTAATGAATTGCACTCCCAGAATATTATTACTGGCAGTGATTAAAAAGGAAAAGAATGGAGAGGGGGATTCGATATAACATAGTTGTTTTCCCTCTCAGATGGAAATTTGTGCTATTGGTAACTGTCTTCAGAGTCCTAAGCAGTCTGAAATGAAATAATGGAAGGCATCTCTCAGCCTGTATTCAGTCAAAACAGTTCTTTTTCATACAAGTTAGTTTTTCATTCCTGTATGTATATATACTTATTTCTACATACATGTTAGCACTGTATATTTGAACTCTTTGTCTTTTTCTCTCTGCATGTGTTTATGTGTTTCTTTCCACTCAAGATATCTCTTAGGCTCTGCAGTTGGAATGGGACAATCAGACTAATAATGCAAAAATAAGGTAACAAATAACCTACTCATACAGTGAGGAAGAATACAGGGTAAGACAAATGGGTTTATGTTAAATCAAGTTTTATTTTATATATTTAATAATATTTAGGATTAAAGTGTGCTGGGATAGAAACAGTGTAGTGGGACTGAGAGAAGGGATTTACAGAAGTGAAAAAAAAAAGAAAAAGGAAAAAAAAATAAAATCTCAAACAGCCAAAAGTGAGAAATCTGAAATCTGGAAAGCAGAACAGTTTCATTGGAATTGGCATAAAAGCTGTGTCTCTCCTTCAACATTAACTTCTCTGTGTTTACATCATATGGTTCAGTGCTTTAAAAAAAATAAATTTATTTGATGAATGATGAATATTTTCGTTCATCTTGAAAAATATTTATTTAAATAGGCACCACTTTTCTAGTAAATATTGCTGAAGGACATCTCTTTGCACACTTCATTGATATTGAGGAATATTTCTAGAAATTGTATATATACAGGAAATGCAAGTGTCTGTTTGATTTTTCCAGAAATGCTTATTGTTCCAATTGCTAGTTTTCTATTGAATCCAGACAAACATGAGACACTAGGGAAACCACTAGCTACAGTAAGTAGCTAGTCACTTAAGGATCAGTCCTACAATAGTAGTAATAGTGTTTTTCCCTCTCCCTCTCCCTCTCCCTCTCCCTCTCCCTCTCCCTCTCCCTCTCCCTCTCCCTCTCCCTCTCCCTCTCCCTCTCCCTCTCCCTCTCCCTCTCCCTTTCCCTTTCCCTTTCCCTTTCCCTTTCCCTTTCCCTTTCCCTTTCCCTTTCCCTTTCCCTTTCCCTTTCCCTTTCCCTTTCCCTTTCCCTTTCCCTTTCCCTTTCCTTTCCGTTCCTTTCTGTTCCGTTCTGTTACGTTCCTTTCCGTTCCCTTCCGTTTCCTGTTTGTTTAATCTTCAAATAGCAAAGGCAAAAAAGAAATTATACTTATCCTGATGTTGTTAGATGTTTCCTCTTTAATAGATTGCAGTTACTTCTTTCTTCTCTTTCTGTGGAAAGTGCTGTGATAAGCCGCAGCACTGCATGTGCTGATCAAGCTAACAGTATTACAGGCTTAGCTGCACTTCAGAGTATGACATGATATACATGCTACATAGACTATTATAAATATGTATCAAATGACTGAAAAGCCTTCAGGCACTTGGTTCTTGTTACCTTGCTTGATTGCTATCAGTGTGCTGCATCTTCTGAATTTTACCTGTGGTCTTAGGGTCATTACCTTAAGATAATATACATTCACAGTAGTTTAAAAATCAACATAGTAAGCATCAGAAATTAAAATAAACACACTTTGTGTTTAATTTACCCTCTCTATATACTTAAACTGCATTAGTTAGATAATTGGCTAAAAAAAACAACAATGAAATGACTTTAGAAGGAATGCATAATTTTGTTTTGTCCTTGTTTTCACAGAATCACAGAATCACAGAATTTCTAGGTTGGAAGAGACCTCAAGATCATCGAGTCCAACCTCTGACCTAACGCTAGCAATCTCCACTAAACCATATCCCTAAGCTCTACATCTAAACCTCTTTTGAAGACTTCCAGGGATAGTGACTCCACCACTTCCCTGGGCAGCCTGTTCCAATGCCTCACGACCCTTTCAGTGAAGAAGTTCTTCCTAACATCCAACCTAAAACTCCCCTGGCTCAACTTAGCCCATTCCCCCTCGTCCTGTCACCAGGCACGTGGGAGAACAAACCAACCCCCACCTCGCTACAGCCTCCCTTGAGGTACCTATAGAGAGCGATAAGGTCGCCCCTGAGCCTCCTCTTCTCCAGGCTGAACAAGCCCAGCTCCCTCAGCCGCTTCTCGTAGGACTTGTTCTCCAGACCCCTCACCAGCTTCGTCGCCCTTCTCTGGACTTGCTTGAGCACCTCAATGTCCTTCTTGTAGCGAGGGGCCCAAAACTGAACACAGTACTCGAGGTGCAGCCTCACCAGAGCTGAGTACAGGGGGACGATCACCTCCCTAGCCCTGCTGGTCACACTGTTCCTGATACAAGCCAGGATGCTGTTGGCCTTCTTGGCCACCTGAGCACACTGCTGGCTCATATTCAGCCGACTATCCACCATCACTCCCAGGTCCTTCTCTGCCTGGCAGCTCTCCAACCATTCCTCTCCTAGCCTGTAGCTCTGCTTGGGGTTATTGCGCCCCAGGTGCAGGACCCGGCACTTGGCCTTGTTGAACTTCATGCAGTTGACCTCAGCCCATCAGTGCAGCCTATCCAGATCCTCCTGCAGAGCTTTCCTACCCTCAAGCAGATCGACACACGCACCTAACTTTGTGTCATCTGCAAACTTACTGAGGGTGCACTCAGTGCCCTCGTCCAGATCATCGATGAAGATATTAAAGAGGACTGGCCCCAGCACCAAGCCCTGGGGGTTTTGGCTGGGATAGAGTCAGTTTTCTTCCTAGTAGCTGGTATGGTGCTGTGGTTTGGATTTAGGATGAGAATGCTGATGTTTTAGCCGTTGCAGAGCAGTGCTTATGCAGAACCATGGAGTTTTTTTAGCTCCTCATGCTGCCCTGCCAGTGAGGAGGCTGGGGGTGCACCAGGAGCTGGGAGGGTACAGAACCAGTACAGCTGGCCCAGACTGGCCAAAGGGACATCCCATACTGTGTGGTGTCAAGCTGAACAATAAAGCTGGGGGAATTGCCTGCAGGGACTGTTGCTACTTGGGGTCTGGCTGGGCATCTGTCAGGAGGTGGTCAACAATTGCATAGGGCATTACTTGCTTTGTATTTTCTTTTATCATTATGTTTTGGGTTTATATGGCAGGGTTTTGATAGTGAGGGACTGCAGAGGTGACCTCTATAAGAACGGTCCAGAAGATGCCCCATAGTAGATAAGGGCCTGTTTCAGCCAGCTCCAAAGGGACCCGCTGCTGGCCAGAGCCAAGCCAATAAGCAATGTCGTTTGCACCTCTGTGAGAGCAGCTTTAAGAAAGGAGAAAACAAACAATCAAAAACCATCTAGGCAACAGCAGAAGGGAGAGAGGAGTGACAACCAGCCCTGCAGACCCCAAGGTCAGCACAGCAGGAGGGCAGGAGGTGCTCCAGGTGCCAGAGCAGCAGTTCCCTTGCAGCCTGTGGAGAGGCCCTGGTGGAACAGGCTCTCCCCCTGCAGCCCATGGGTCCCACATGGAGCAGATCTCCTCACTTCACTGGAGATGTGCTCCAGCCCCTTGATTATCTTTGTGGCCCTCCTCTGGGCTTGTTCTAACAGCCCTATGTCCTTCTTGTTCTGGGGGCCCCAGAGCCAAATGCATTACTCCAGCCGGGGTCTCACAAGAGCAGAGCAGAGGGGGAGAATCACCTTCCTCAGCCTGCTGGTCATGCTTCTTTTGTTGCCGCCCAGGATATGTTTGGTTTTCTGGGCTGCAAGTGTACATTGCTGGCTCACGTCAAGCTTCTCACCAACCAGCACACCCAAGTCCTTCTCCTCAGGGCCGCGTTCATCCATTCTCTACCCCGCCTGTATTTGTGCTTGGGATTGCCCTGACCCAGATGCAGGACCTTGCACTTGGCCTTGTTGAGCTTCATGAGGTTTGTACAGGCCCACTTCTCAAGCCTGTCAAGGTCTCTCTCTGAATGGCATTCCTTCCCTCTAGCGTGTCATAGGCAATGAGCTATATCTAATGTATATTTTATATAGCATGATGAGACTCTTTTTCTGATTTGGATGAATGAGTGCTGTTGTAATAAAATATGATTTATTTAGGTAGTACAAAATTACCATTGAGATCAGTTTAGAATAGGAAAGATGAACTATGTTTCATTGTGAACTGCAGTATTGCATAATAAAGGAAACCGATATAACAGAGGTAACAATCCATTTTTTCCTTCAAATTGTGCCTCAGTGATCTTATTATTAAATCCTTGTTGTCACATTTTTGTTGAAGCACACATTTTTTTAACAACCTATTCCATATTTTATGCAACCCTTTAGCATATTAAGGTCCAGCTGGAACTCAGTTTGCATACTGCAGTAAAAGACAATTAAAATCGATTTTGTAAATACATTAACAGCAAAAGGAGGATTAAGGAGAATCTCCACCCTTTCTAAGATGTGATGGGAAACATGGTGTCAGAAGATGAGGAGAAAGACTGAGATACTCAGTCTTTATTAGTAAGGCCAATTGTTCTCAGGCAAGCCAGCCCCCTGCATTGGAAGACAGTGACAGGGATCGAGATGAAGCTCCTATAATCCAATGGGAAACTTGAAGTGACCTCTTAGATCAGCTGAATGTCCGTAAGTCTTATGGGGTCAGACGGGATTCATCTAAGGGTGATGAAGGAACTGGCAGAAGTGTTCACCAAACCACTAACAGTAATTTACCGTCAGTCCTGGCCAACAGGGGAGATCCTAGCTGAGTGGAGGTGAGCAAAAGTGACTCCAGTCTACCAGAAGGAGGATGCAGGGAGCTACAGGCCTGTCCGTCCAACCTCGGTACCAGGGAGTGTTACGGAGCAGATCACCTTGAATGTCACCATGTGCCACATAAGGGGCAGTAGAGTGATCAGATGCAGCCATCAAGGGTTTATGAAAGGCAGGTCCTGCCTGATTAACCTGATCTATGAGAAGGTGACCCACTTAGTAGTTGAAGGAAAGGTGATGGATTTTGTCTACCTAGACATCAGTAAAGTGTTTGACACCATTTCCCATGGTATTCCCTGGAGAAACTGGCTTCTCGCAGCTTGAACAGCTGAACAGTTTCGTGGGTGAAGAACTATCTGTCTGGAAATCAATCCAGTTGGTGGTCAGTCAACAGTGGCATTCCCCAGGGCTCTGTACTGGGACCTGTTTTGTTGAACATTTTTATCAGTGATCTGGATGGGGGAATCAAGTGCACCCTCAGTAAGTTTGCAGACAATACCAAGTTAGACAGGACTGTTGATCTGCTTGAGGGTAGGAAGGCCCTACAGAACCTACAGGCCCTACAGAAGGGCCTACAGATCTGGATAGTCTGTGTCAATGGGCTGAGTCCAATAGCAAGTCACTCAGGAAGGCTAAATCCTGGGTGCTGCACTTGGGTCAGCAGTATGGTGCAGCAGTATGGGCTAGGAAAAGAGATGCTGGAAAGCTGCCCATCAGAAAAGGGTTTGGGAGTGTTGGTCAACAGCCAGCTGCTGACCGTAAGCCATCAGTATGCCCAGGTGTCCACGAAGGCCAGTGACATCCTGGCCTGCATCAGAAATACGGTGGCCAGCAGGACTAGGGAAATGGTTGTCCCTTTGGGTGCAGCATTGGTAATACCACACCTTGAATATTGTTTTCAGTTTTGAGGCCCTCATGACAAAAAGGATATGGAGTTGCTCAAGCACATGCAGAGAAGAGCAACAAAGCTGGTGAAGGGACAAGAAAACAAGACTTGGAGCAGCTGAGGGAACTGGTGTTGTTTAGCCTGGAGAGAAGGATGCTGAGGGGAGACCTCATCGTTCTCCACAACTACCTGAAAAGAGGTCACAGTGGGATGGATGTTGGTCTCTTTTCTCAGGTGACCAGAGATAGGATATGAGGAAGTGGCTTCAAGTTGCTCCAGGGGAGGTTTGGATTGGGCATGAGAAAGAATTTCTTCGTGGAGAGGGTGGTCAAGCTTTGGAAGGGGCTTTCCAGGGGAGTGGGGCTGTCCCCATTCCTGGAGGTGTTTAAGAGACATGTGGATATTGCCCTAATGGTCATGGTTTAGTGATGAGACTTGGTAGGTCAGGTGGATGGTTGGACTTGATGATCTTGAAGGCATTTTCCAACCTAAAGGATTCTATGATTCTTTGATTTTTTTCAAAACCAAGTTTAAAATTCCATTTATTTCAAAGAGATTCTTGGTCATGTATGTAGTAAGTTAGCTGATGCTTACTGAACTATGTAACTGATGTTTTTTTGTAAAATAACCCAGAGAACGTAATAGAAGTTTGGATTAATGGCCTTGCTTCATTTATGTGTAAAAGCAAAAATCACATTTACAGTATAATTCTGGTTTTGAGTTTATAAAACTGTCAAATTTCCTTATCCTTATTGGAGGTATTTTCGTAGAGCTACTATGTACAGAACATCACTCAGTCTGTTGTTGTATTTTATTTGCTGCAAGTTACTGCAATTTCAAAATGAAAGATTGAAGAATCTCTCCGTGGTCATTGTAATTTCCATTTATATGTCTGTTTGCTACAATTTGGTTTCTACAAGATTTTTTATGATTCAGTTTTGGGGTAAGAGAACTCTGCATCATTTTGCTTATAACATTGCAGTCAGCATCAGAAGACAAACTTCCAGCAATCCAGCTGTGAAAAATGACATGATAAGTTTTAATAGTCATTAAAATATAATGTATTTTCAAAGTAAAACTTTATAACTGCCAGCATCACCTATAGAGATTACTCTGTAAACAACAAACCATTTTTATATGGCCTGTTAATTCAAGAAATGAACAACTCTGAGTTTATCCATGACAAATGTGCTGTATAAATTTTGTGGGATTCCTAATTCTGACAGACACTTTTTAAAACATGCAGAAATTTATGAGATGCATTCTTGCAGTGAAAGATAAACTAGGCTTTTCCTTGCTTAAACACCTGAATCTTTCTAGACCTAACACACACTTATTTTTTCCCGAGAAAATCTGTGTTGGCCAAAGTAACTAGAAATAAATTAAAACAAAAAACACCACCACCACTAACAACACTGCAAGCCAAATCCCAGTGAAAACAACTTCATCTTCTTCCATAAAATCACTTCTTTAACATTTTATCTTTTCAGCATAAAATACAGGTTGTTGTAGCCCTTTTGGTAGCAGCCTGAAGGGGAGTGAGTAAATGAAGGGAGGTGTAGGTGGACCAAACAGAGCACTTGTAGTTAAATATTTTAGTTTTGTCACAGCTTTATATCAGAGAGATTTCAAATTCTAAACCTGAAGCACTAGATGAGTAACATGTAGTGCCTAAGAGACAAATATTCAGTGAGTTGAAGAAAAAGGGTTGCAACAATAGTATACCTGAGAAAGTCAAACAGCTGAAGATAACACAGTGTGAACAATAGCAGTAAGGTATTCTTAACTTTTTAATTAAAAGATAGGTACCAAGTGGACTTGAGAAGTTTATTCAAATGTAGAGGCAAGTAATCTGATCTTGTGTTTGGAATTACACATTTAAGTTCTCATCTTTTAAGCTCCTTATCATGCAGTCAGTTCATGTAAAGAACTCCACTGAAGTAAATGACATTGCTCAAGTGTTTTGAGGATTGGGCCCCTTATCAGCATTTTCCCACTTTCTCACTCTTGCAGCATTCATACAGCTAATTGGTGTTTTGACTGAGTCAACAAAAGAATAGTAACACCAATGAATCAAAGGAAATTGTTCTCATTAGAATGTGAAGCTAGAAAAGTACTGCCTTCCGGAACAAATATTGCCCTGAAAAAATATTCTCATTAAAACAAATTGCCCTCTGTGGCATAATAAAATTCATGTAAAGAGAAACATCTGGCAGAATCATATAACCTACCGTAGCGTAACATTTGGAATGAATTAATTTACTTTATTGTCACAAACTGCTTTTTGGTCTTCTCCACATTTTTTCCAGATTTAAATTTATCAGTATGTTGCTTTATATAATGTTCTCAGACTTTACTTGCATTTCCTTTAAAGTCATTTTGTTTTGCACATAACAAACCCTGGAAGGTGGAATATGTTGGAATTACAGAAAGTTTAGACTAAATTTGTAGACTGTACTTGATGTGCTGTAGCACATTTCATCTCCAAGTGTTTTACAAACCTTCCAACGTGTGAAGGCACTATGGTGTCCTGGCAAGCAAAAGAAAAAATAATGCTCACGAACATACTATAGGATTTCTCCTATCTAACCTTTCATGTTTATAATATTAGAAGTTACCTTTGAATTTGTAGTCCCCACTCCTTTTGTAGTCAGTGGAAAAAACACCACCGCCACCACCAACAAAACAAGCAAGGCATATTCCAGACTTATTCCACTGCAACTGCATTAGATGCCACTGTAAAAAATCTAGAATTGGTAGCTGAAATAAACATCTAAACTGCAGATATGTCTTTGCTTATATTAATCACACTAGATTACAAGAATACTTTGAGTATGATAAAGAGATTATTTTGAATTTAACATTGTTGTGGAGTATTCTCAGAAAGCTCATAGATTTGTTGTCACAGTGAACAGTTACCAGCCATTTAAAAATATTTAGTTCCTGTGGATTTTAAAGATACCAGAACATATGCTGAGTACAAATCTGAAGTGTTTAGACACAGTAAAATGGCATGTAAATTATGTAGAGTTTATGTAAGTTAATTAACTGAATTTTATACTTAATCTTGTCAGTGTTTCAGACCTGAGACTGCAATCATCAGGCTTACCTTTTTAGTAGCAGGAGTAGGACAGGTATGTTTGTCCATCTCTGCTGTCCATCTCTGGATTTGAGAATTAGGCACTAGTTCTTGATACTAAGTGCTGAGAGAAAAAAATGCTGTTTATTAAAAGAAAGAATGATGGGTTGAAATAGAGGAAATCAGGAAAACAATTAGAAATAATCTAGAAAGCCAAACAGACCAAAATTTTCCAGACCCCTCTGCCCACCAAAATTCAAGGATGAGAAATGTTAGCTGGAGGTGAAGGGGAATTATTCAGAGCAAAAGCACTGTAAGCTAATGGATTGTCTCAGGAAAAAAATACATTATGCATAGTGAAGCCTTTCACACAAAGATAGTATTTATAACATGTAAATGAAAAAGTTGGCATAAGCAGCACATATTTGAAAGACATTCCTCAACACCAAAATAATTTAATTTCTCTTACATCCTTGAATATGTTTTTTAGTCTGCACCTCTTGCCTTTTTCTCTAGAACAGCTGGTTTTAAAACTGTTCAAAATGTGAACAAAAATCTTAAGATTCACAAAAACATCTTCTTAATTATATTTTATAAAAGTTCATGTGTTCATCATACTGATGGTGTTTTAATTCAGTTAATAAAGTTTTATGTCTGCAGAGAGTTTGTGTAGAGTAATATGTCTAGATGCTGTAGAAATTGTACTTTAGAGAACTTTTTTTTTTTTTTTAAAGAGAGGAAGGAAAGGGAATATAATAACAATATTGTATTATATTGCAATGAAGAATGAAGTATAACTTTTTACCTATTGTATTTTCTAACAATCAAAGTGAGATCAGACATCCCAACATTTACCTTTTCAATTGAATTGGTCATATATTTTCCTTTCAAGTATGTTAAAAAAAAATCGCTTCCATGTGAGCAAATCCTCAAGAACCTTCAACAGTTTCTTGTCACTCAAAAGATTCATATAATAAAACATTTCTTCAAAATAATCATATATGCCCAGTTTCTAAATATCTTTTCATCTAATAAATGTCTTTCATTTGCTGCAGCTAGGAAAGAAGAAAGTAAATGTGTATTTTCTCGCAGTTGATGTCTATCAGGCTGTTCTGGGCTCTTCATCCAGCCATGCAATAAAATGAGCAAGCATGGTGTTGATAATGCAGCTGTGATACAAGAATTTAAGAGTACAAGAACCCATTACACAACTTATACAGAGAAGACATACTTCAATTACATTCTCATTCAAGGATATGCCAGTACATAAATTCCTAATTATGTATGTGTATACAATATACTACACGTATATGTAGTTGATTTGTTGTTGTTGTCATTGATTGTTTTTTGAACATGAAAATGAGTTTAATGCATAAAAATTCTACTTTGCACTGTGAAAATTATTTTGGAGTATTTTCTCCTTTTGGAAGAAAATTCAGTCTTCTGATAATATTGTTCAATGTGATATGTACATACTACATATTCAGTATATACAGAAGGTCTGGTCCAGAGTCCATTTAAGTCACACAAAAATGTCCATCAACGTGAACAAGCTTCAGGGACAGAGTCATTCTTCTCCACGTAAATCTTGTAATCTGTCTAGCTAGTTTATACAAATCCTGTTCAAATGATTTGTCCTAGGAACATGACTGATATCACTAAGAACTGTACAGGTTTTATTGATGTTGTTGGTTCTAAATTCATAATAATCTGACCTTTATCATCCTAATAATCATCCCCCTCTCAATTTTGGAATACTTAAGGAGTGCTCTGAAGTAACTAGAAGTAGTCTGAATATTTTGCTATTGTCATTTGCTGAGTGTAAATGTAAATTTGGCTTCATGTTGTAGTTTGTCAACCAATTATAGGTGACTTTGAAGGTGAGAACTGATCCTGCTTTTTTTAGTATTTTAGTTAATTTAAAGCTAATTTTATCATGTTTTGAATCTTAATTCCGAACCACATCGAAGTGTTTGAGACATTTAAAAAGAAGGTTAATGATTTCCTTAATTGTTTGTTGTATTATGTTTACTGTTACTATGTTTAGTATACCTTGGCATTGAGAAATAAGAAATGAGGAAAGGAGAGCACATATTTAAAGAGTATTTCAATATGAAAAAGTCCAAAAATGTCCATGTATGGTGTTGCAAATACTATCTGAAAACAGCATCTATACTTTTATAATTTGTTCTAGAAATACATTTCTGTGACACCAGAATGTTTTCTTTAAAACCCCTGATGCAGTGATTTCAGATGAGAGATACCATCTCTATTTTTTAAATTAATTAATGAATGGAATATATTTAGTAAAATTATTTAAATAAATATTGTGGTGGGGTTCTGTCAACGATACTGATATTTGCTTTTAGCATTTTCTGATGAGATAGAAACAGGTATAGAACTGTAGAAATCTAGCTTTACAAAGTGGTTGCCACATTGATTAACTGTATGCATACACAACAGATTCTACAAAGCACAGCAGAGCAATACTTCCAAATGACAGTAATAAAACAAACGGCATAATGTTATTAGTTAATGAGAGAAATTTCAATCCAGCATTGTAATAACAAATGTGTGAGGAAGCACTGACAGCTGCTGCTGGAATGCAAAACAGAACAGCTTCTGAAGCATGATCCACTTACCAGCACTGGGTTTCTGGGCAATTTGCAGAAGTTGTGGTCTTCTCTGAAGGTCTCACAGGGATTCATTTATTGGCAACATGAATCAAAATGAACAGTATTAACATGACAAAGGGGAGTAGTAAAGTTTTCCAAATCAGTTTCTATAATATGATTTTTGGGTATCTAAGGCTGAAGACAATCCCTTGTTTGTGCAAGATAGGCCCCCATATTTAATCAAGACCTAGAAGCTGCTGATGGGCATGTAATTATAGATAGTAACCCGATTAAGCTCACAGAGAAATAGAAGCATAACAATATACTTAACCTAAGAAAAAATGTGATCATTGGACATGTGCTCACACCACCAAAATTGTAGTGGTATTTTTTTTTCTTTAACAATTACAAAAAGTACTTATTTAATTTTAGCATTAATTCATCCAGTTTTAAATTTAACAATTAATGTGCATGAACGGTTCTGAATAGTATTTTTAGAAGCAGATTTATCGTGCAAAGAACTGAGATTCAGCTCATCTAATTATATGTTTTTAGTCTAGGTTTTTATATCTGAGTTAATCTCTGTATAGTTGGGGAACAAAGTTGACATCTGTAGTTCATGAGTAATCTGTTCCCTATTAGTTGTACATTTTAGGGTGGAAGTAGTCATACAAGGGTATATTTCAGTATATTTCTCTTCATAAAGACAATAAAGAGAAGCTATACAGCTAACTTGTATCTTGATGTTTACACAGAAGTTATCTAAAATTAAGGGAGATAAATGTTCTTCAGAAACATGTTAAAAGTTCAATATGGCAACACAGCAGACTTAATGTCGGCCAGAGGAGAAGCTGTGTGTATTTGTGATCCCTTCTTATATTAGAACCCAGGTTCTGGTTGTGGTTATAGATGGTTAGAGGGAGGAAGAAGATTGAAAAACTCAGTATTCTCCTGACCCAGACCCTTTCACATGCCAAACCATAATTCTTTTACCCAGAACTGAATTATTACCACAGCTGCTCAAGAGCCTTGATGACTTCTCAGCAGAGGTCCACTAAGTTTGTTGTAGGTCTCCCTGTCCGGCTAGGTCTAAAGTGTAGTTTTTTAGAGTTCTTTTGAGCTTTTTAAACTCAAAGCTCCATGACTCCTCTTAATCTCCTGCTCGAGACTACAGCTCAGGGACTATATTCTCCCAAACCTCATCCACACTAAGTACCCAGTATGTCCTGTCCCAAGACCTTATCCCACTTTCCTGTGAGCCCTGTAACACACCACTGAGCTTCCCTGTTCCTCTCAATCCGTGTCCTGCCTGTGCTGATTGCTTACCCCGGGACCATCAGCAGGGCTGCTCAGCTAGCTCTTCCTGACCCTTGTACTGCTGCCATCCATCTGTGTGCCTAACATGCTGCTGACAGCAGCTATGCACTGTCATATAGCGTGCATAGCTGCTATGCTATTGGTGTGGCCATTTGGAAAAATCAGCCCAAGATTTGGTCTTTCCTGCTGAAATTTTGGGGCAGGTAAGGAATATAGAATCACTGTGGAGAAACAGCAAAAAACCTAAGTGACCCATATTTGATCAGCCTTATAATTGTATCAGAAATAGTGTGACCAGCAGGACTAGGGAAATGATCATTCCTCTGTACTCGGATCTCATGAGGCCACACATCAAATCCTGCATTTAGTTTTGAGCCCCTCGCTACAAGAAGGACATCAAGGTACAGGAGCATATCCAAAGAAAGGCAGCAAAGCTGGAGAAGGCTCTAAAGAACAAGAGTGATGAGGAGTGGCTGAGGGAAATGGGGTTGTTTATTCTGGAGAAAAGGAGGCTCAGGGGAGACATTGCTCTCTACAACAACCTCAAAGGAGGCTGTAGCGAGGTGGGGATCGGGTTCTTACCTCTAGCACTAAGTGATAGGACAATAAGAAATAGCTTCAAGTTGCACCAGGGGAGGTTTAGCTTGGATATTAAAAGAAATTTATTCACTGAAGGGGTTATAAAGCATTGGAAAAGGCTGTCCGGGGAAGTAGTTGAGTCACTATCCCTGGAGGTATTCAAAAGATGTGTAAATGTAGTGCTTAGGGACATAGTTTAGTGGTAGACTTGGCAGTGATAGGTTAACAGTTGGACTAGATTATTTTACAGGTCTTTTCCAACTTAAATGATTCTATGAATATCTTAACATCATAAGTGACATGAATGAGTGAAGTATCAATCATTAACAGCCAGAAGTTCTTTCCGTTTCTTTACTCAACTGTAAATTGCATTTACTTATTGAAACTTGTTTCATCTGAAAATAATAACATAATTGCCACCTAATACAAGTATTTAGACAAGAAAGATAAGTCTTTAGCAAGAAAGATAAGTCTCCTTTAGCAAGAAAGATAAGTCTCCTCAAGAAACTGGCGGCTAGCAAATGTGACACCCATCTACAAGAAGGGCCGGAGGGCAGACCCGGGAAACTACAGGCCTGTCAGTTTGACCTCAGTGCCAGGAAAGCTCATGGAGCAGATCCTCCTGAGAGTCATCACGCAGCACTTGCAGGGCAAGAAGGCGATCAGGCCCAGTCAGCATGGGTTTATGAAAGGCAGGTCCTGCTTGACGAACCTGATCTCCTTCTATGACAAAGTGACGCGCTGGGTGGACGAGGGAAAGGCTGTGGGTGTGGTCTACCTTGACTTCAGCAAGGCTTTTGACACCGTCTCCCACAGCATTCTCCTCAAGAAACTGGCTGCTCGTGGCTTGGACTGGCGCACGCTTCGTTGGGTTAGAAACTGGCTGGATAGCCAGGCCCAAAGAGTCGTGGTGAATGGAGCCAAGTCCAGTTGGAGGCCAGTCACTAGTGGCGTCCCCTAGGGCTCGGTGCTGGGGCCGGTCCTCTTTAATATCTTCATTGATGATCTGGACGAGGGCATGGAGTGCACCCTCAGTAAGTTTGCAGATGACACCAAGTTAGGTGCGTGTGTCGATCTGCTTGAGGGTAGGAAAGCTCTGCAGGAGGATCTGGATAGGCTGCACCGATGGGCTGAGGTCAACTGCATGAAGTTCAATAAGGCCAAGTGCCGGGTCCTGCACCTGGGGCGCAATAACCCCAAGCAGAGCTACAGGCTGGGAGAGGAATGGTTGGAGAGCTGCCAGGCAGAGAAGGACCTGGGAGTGATGGTGGATAGTCGGCTGAATATGAGCCAGCAGTGTGCTCAGGTGGCCAAGAAGGCCAACAGCATCCTGGCTTGTATCAGGAACAGTGTGACCAGCAGGGCTAGGGAGGTGATCGTCCCCCTGTACTCAGCTCTGGTGAGGCTGCACCTCGAGTACTGTGTTCAGTTTTGGGCCCCTCGCTACAAGAAGGACATTGAGGTGCTTGAGCGGGTGCAGAGAAGGGCGACGAAGCTGGTGAGGGGTCTGGAGAACAAGTCCTACGAGGAGTGGCTGAGGGAGCTGGGCTTGTTCAGCCTGGGGAAGAGGAGGCTCAGGGGCGACCTTATCGCTCTCTATAGGTACCTCAAGGGAGGCTGTAGCGAGGTGGGGGTTGGTTTGTTCTCCCACGTGCCTGGTGACAGGACGAGGGGGAATAGGCTTAAGTTGAGCCAGGGGAGTTTTAGGTTAGATGTTAGGAAGAACTTTACTGAAAGGGTTGTGAGGCATTGGAACGGGCTGCCCAGGGAAGTGGTGGAGTCACCATCCCTGGAAGTCTTCAAAAGACATTTAGATGTAGAGCTTAGGGATATGGTTTAGTGGGGACTGCTAGCGTTAGGTCAGAGGTTGGACTCGATGATCTTGAGGTCTCTTCCAACCTAGAAATTCTGTGATTCTGTGATTCTGTGTCTTTGAACAAGAGCAACTTTTTGAGATCTAGTTCTGTGGCTGTTTTACCCTGCTGGGCAGCTGAACTCCACCACAAATGTTCTCTCATTTTCCATCCTAAAAGGAAAAGGGGGAGAAAATATGATGAAAAGGGCTCAAGGGCTGAGATAAGGACTGGGAGATCACTCAGCTATTACTGTCATGGGCAAAACACACTCAGCGTAGGGAGATTAATACAATTTATTGCCTATCATTAGGCAATAAATAATTTATTACTTATAATGATTTATTGCCTATTGGCTCTGGCCAGCAGCAGGTCCATTTTGAAGCCAGCTGGAACTGGCTCTTACCTAATATGGGGCAGCTTCTGGGTTCTTCTCACAAAGACCACCCCTGTAGCCCCCATGCTACCAAGACATTTCCATTACAGAAAACTCCTTTCCAGTATTTTGCTAGGGCAGCAGATTCACTAGAAAATGCTGATCCAGTGGCACACATATTCCACATGAACATGTGGATTAATCATAGAATTTTGACCTGTCCTCCAAATCCATCACTATCTTCCATGCTAAACTGTTCATTTCTCAGACATCCTGGCTATCAGAGGTTGGTAAGCTCAGTTTGAACCTTGGTTCTGTATTTTCCAACTTGTTTGCTAGCCAGCCTCAGCTTTTCATCTCTCTTGTCTGTGTGACCAACAGTCAGTATTTCCTTCTTGCATTTCTTTTCTACCTTTACAGGATCTTGCTGATCACTAGACTTCCTCTCCAGTTGGTTATAGAATGGTCTGGGTTGGAAGGAGTCTTGAAGATCATCTAGTTCCCCTGCCATGGGCAAGGACACCTCCCACCAAACCAGGTTGCTCAAAGCCCCATCCAGCCTGGCCTTAAACACTTCCAGGGATGGGGCATCCACAACTTTGCTGGGCAACCTCTTTCAGGGACTCATCACCCCCTTAATAATGAGTTTCTTCCTTACACGTAATCTGAATGAAAAAACAAACAAACAAAGAAACAAACAAAAACTTATTTCAGTTTAAAGCCATCACTCCTTGTCCTATCACTCCACTCCCTGACAGAGTCCCTCCCCAGCTTTCCTTTGGAACCCCTTTAGGTACTGGGACCCCTTTAGGTTATGAGGGTACCAAGCACTGCAACAAGTTCAGAAAATCTAGGAAGCAAAGGTGGCATTATATTTACAAGATAGACACTCGCAAAATTTTATTGGTGATAGTAAACAACAGACAAAAACAGACAGCTTTTGTGTAGCTTGTTTTTTAAAATCCCCACTGATGGATTATCTGCAGCATTACAAAACAATCTGTTCCAGAGCATAGTTATCACTTCTGGTAGGCTTTTCTTTAGGTCTAAATTAATCTCCCTTTCTGCAGTTAAAGCTTATTATTACTTGTCCTACCCACAGTGGACATGAAAAATAGTTTATTCTGTTCCTCTCTGCAGTTACTTTTTATCATGTCCTGCTTCACGTTTAGGTTGTAGTCAACAGCCCCAGTTACTTGTATTTTTTCATTACAAGTCGTGTTTAAATCATTATCTCTGATGATTTTTGTTGATGTACTCTTTATTCATTGTAGATAATCCACTTATTTGGGAATTCTGGTACAAAATCATATATAGTATTCTAGCCAAAGGCATCTTAAAGCCAGCTACAATTGAATGGTTATTTACATATTATATGTGCTATAATACTCTTTTTTATACGCCAGTAGCATGGTCTTTTTCTTTTTGATGAGACATAGAAGACTTATGTTCACCTTGATATCCACTACAGCCTCCAGATTTTTTTTTTTTTTTTTTTTTCCTAGAGCTTGCGTTTGTGCCATTGATGACTTCTAGCTGAGTGTTGTTATTTTTCACTTCTTTCTGTGGAAATTCATTGTGCTTTTAAAGAACATTTCTCTAATATACGGTGGTCCTTTCCAATTTTAGTTCTGTCAGCAGGACTGCCTACAGTTATCTCCAGCTTGGCAACACCTTCAGATTTTGTAATTTCACATTCCTCAAAACTTTCATTTTATTGTTATCATTAAGAAAATTATTATTATCATTAAGAAAATATACAGGCCAACAGCAGATCTCCAGGAACCTCAAATCAGTATTTTCTTCATGTTTGACAGGGAAACACTGAAATCTCTCCAAATACAGTTCTGCAATGAGTTTTGCATATAATAGTAACTTAATGTAGACCTTTTTAATACAGTTTATGAGAAAATTATGTATCAGAAGGTGTATTAAAAGCTTTTTTTTTCTTTTCAAATATGGTTGTATTTGCAGTTCCAGTCTCTTACCTCCTCCCAGACTTACATGAATTGTTTTTGATGATTTGTTTTGGCTCTTAGTCATCAACCCTTTTGCTGAGGTTCACAGTATTTTTTGCTTGCTAACATATTCTAGATTTTTTCTAGAAATGGAAATTAGTCTACCGTATTCCAGCTCTTTTTGCTTTCCCTTTTTATATGGATACAAAAGTAATTTGTTTGATCTCTTTTAGTCTTCCAAAATTCCATTCATCAGTTGATTTAAAACCAACTAACTTGTTTACATTTGTATTCTCTAACCTGTTTCCTTCTTCTGTTTTAAATTCTAACTGCTTTGTTGTTCATGTTAATTGCATTACCTGCCTGATTGCATCTAACCTTTTTAGTAGAGATTGAAGCAGTGAATATATTAAACATTTAGGGTTTTGTTAGTGCATTGATTTAACAGCCTTTCTTCCTATTGAGTAGTGAACTAGCTTTTTCCTTTGTCTTCCTCTTGCAACTAAAGTACTTACTAATCTTTTTTGGTTTATCTTTGTATGTTTCTTGCTACCTGTTCCACAGTTTGTGCCTTTGCTTTTCTTAGTTTGTATGTGTTCCTGGTGGTCTGACTGTTATGTGAACGGTGACAAGAGCACAGCTACCTCCTCCAGCCACTCCAGCCCAAGGACCTCTCCTGCCCAGACGTGGGGGCTAAGCTTAGTGTTTTGGGACCTGGGGTCTCTGCCCAGGCTAGGGGATGTGGCTGCTAGTTTCCCCTTTTCAGGCTCAACTGGTAGAAAAGCTCAGTATGTATTTCAGAGACACACAGACACATACATGTACAGAGACAGGCTAGTCACACAGGCTGTCCCAGGCAAAGGCTGCCTTCAACAAGACTTATTTGTAGGTCTCACATAAACATAGACACAGACAGCCAAGACACCTTCCTCCTCCCCGGCAGGTAGAGATGCTGAAGGCACACACACAGCACTCTCCAGGTTCACAAGCTCACACACATTCATGGATCTTTTGAGCACCTGGCACAGCCCCCCTGTCCAGTGGGCAGCACTCGGCTCCCCAGCAGCCAGCACCAGGCATATGAGTTGTGGCCCTGCTCCAGCCACTGCTGGGGAGTCCCACACTCACCTCACTCATCTGGGACCTTCCCCAGCACCGAGGAGCACATACTGGTCCTGTCCCAGTGTCTGGGAGCAGAAGACCCCACTGCCTACAGTAGGTGATGGTAGGATCTCATTCACTCCAGTAGCTGGTACCTTGGTCCACAGGGCCTACACCCCCAGCCTGACTCCAGGAGCCATCGCTGAGATTCACTCACCCCCTTCCAGGTCTCGCCAGCGGCTGGCACTTAATCCTTGCAGCACATGTACACGCAGGAGAGAGTGTGCAAATACGCATGGAGATAGTTAAGGAAAGAATGAAAGGTATAGGAAGATAGGACAGACTGGTGATCAGGCCCAGAGCTCAGTCAGACAGACTGAATGGCCCCGTTTTACATGCAGCTGTCCCCTTTATCCCCTTGTCTGCCTTTCCCTGTTTTGGTTCCTCCTGCTCCTCCTACCCCCTGCACACCCCCATGGGTTTGCAGAGTGCTTCAGTTTCTGCACCCTCCCAGTCTGGGGCCGTGGCTTCACAGTCTTATCAATTACAAAGTCCAGTCTGATAGCCCACCAATTGATGTGTCTGGGAGGTGTGTTTCTTGTGATTGTCACCCAGCTTAGAAGTCCTCCACCAGATAATCCTGCTGGAATAAACATCAGTTGGAAGTTCCTGGAATTTGAGGCTTCCTGATTCCCAGTATTATTCAGCAATCCAAGTTACCCTAAAGATTATTATGGAAGATAATAGCTATTTTACTTTACTTTCCATACCCTCATTTAGCTCTGCCTGGCCCTCAGTACTCAATTCTGAATAACCTATCTTACAGTTCAGTCTGTTATCTCAGAGGCAGCTTGCCACTATAATGTAATTATATTGCAGTACTGTGGAAAAGATTTCTTACAAAACCCTATCATAACAGCACATTTGATAAGAATACCTGCTAGTTTTGTACAGTCTGCAAGCATTTCTGTTACTGAAGCACGGTTGGAACATGATCCAAAAGCATCCCGCTCTTGCTGTATTTTTATTTTTATTTTTTTTTTTAACAAAGTACTACGAACTGCTGTTGACACTAGTAAGGTTCCAATAGATCTCATCTTAAGATTGGATAGCTTTTAATAATAGGAGCAGGCTAACCTGTTAGCCTAACTCAATAAAATACACAGTTCAAAGTGCCATTTAATAGCTCACTATGTTGTATGACTAACAAGTGATTTATATTATCACATGGTACAAAAAATTGAATTAAAATGGATTTTTGTTTAGATTTTAGTACTTGAAATGCAATGACATAAAGCTACTAAGTATGCAAGTAATTTTTTAAAAGTCGTATTAAGAAGCTAAGTCCAGAGAAGCAATTAAACACCAAACACAGTAGTTAAAAACTGACTTCCATGGGCTCAAGCATCCTTCTCATATTAAGGTCTGACACACAAATTTCACTGTGATGTGTGTCAGCCTGCTGAGGCTTATATTCTATATCAACCTGTAAACTGGCAGACATTCACGATACAAGTGTGTGAATAGGATTAATGTGTACAGCTGACAACTGTGACTTTTAGACTTTCATGTGGTGCCAGAAGGCAATCAAGTCCTGCTGAACAGCAGTGTTTTTGGATGACTCATTCACAAACTTATCTCAGACTGATAGTGAAATACCAGAAGCTAGAAAAAATGGTATTGTCTGTATCCAGAACTGTACTCTGAAAAACTGGCATTTAGCCGACACTCTGTAGCCACTGCAGTTTCTAAAATCCCAAAGATACTACAAAATTATGCTGGCGTAAGTATGTAAAAACATCTGATTTCTAATTAAATTTACAAGCGTTTAACCTAACTCTAGAGGCATATGAAAATTAGAGCTTCCCGTGCCAAATTTCCTGGGATCCTGGATATCACAGAAGTTCAGAGAGTATGTAGGATTAGGCTCACTACAAAATACTGTGGCAGCCCTGGCATTTGTCTTGGAGGCTCCTGTGGTACTGGTAGTCTCCTTTGATGTACTAGTCTATAACGATGCACAGCATATAGGAGATTCAGGTACAGTTGCTTTCTATCTGAAGGAATTAAAAACATTTATTTTGCAACTTTTGACTCATTCATCATGAAAATGCAATCTGAAACTCGAGCAGCTTTGAAAACGTCTCAAACTCTACTCTCTGAAATATTTTTCTTTTGTTTCTGCTAAATAAAAGAACAACTTTATTCTCACTATCAATCCAGAAAATTGATTTCCTCCAGATAAGCATACTTAACACATTATTTGAAAATGCAATTGTTTTTCTTGGCAGCATTTTACCCAGGCTCTCTCCAGCTAGAATCCCATGCTCAGTTTTTCATTCATGGACAGAATGAAAGAGTAATCACCAAGTTCCAGCAATACATGACATGAATGAACTTCCTGTGTTTCACAGTCAAGGATCAGACCACAGTACAGCACAAAAAAAGATCAAGAGACGGTAACATCAATAAACAATGACTTCCTTATCTCTATGAACAGTATGAAATTTCCAAGCTCATTCTCCCCTCTGGCCTTTGAGATCAAGGATCAGAAAGTGATTACATGTTAAAGCAGGAGTAGATGATCCAACAGAGCAGTGACTTGCATCATTTTTCTCAAAGGAACTTTGAAACTGTTACCGGATATTTTTTATTCTGGTCTGAAAACCATTATCTATGAAGCTTTATTGAAATCAGGCTATTTTTTCTGTTTTATGCTGGTGTGTGGGATATAGATGGATACCACAACCTTGGCTGCACTTACACATTAACAATACAGCTTGCGGTGTCTTACTTTCCAATGGTGCACATAACTAGCTGTCAGAATGTCTTTGGGATATTAGCTTTTAAATAATAATCTCCCTTATGCATAGTAGAAGCGATCAAAAGGAAATACTCTGAGAAGTTATGCGAGCTGCTTTCTTCATCTTCTACTGAAGGTAAAAGACTCTGCTGGCCAAAGTGTCAGTAAAACTTTGGTATTTTAATTCTTTCTAAGTTAGAAATATCAAATAGCATCGGTTTATTAAAAAAGTTTTCTTTCACCTTCAGTATGCTAGGGTATTGTTTAGAAATATCTATATAGGAAGCTCAACTTAGTATACCAGCATTCCCGGAAAACTGAAGTGTTATTAATAATCAGTGGCTTCCTACCTTCAGGTCTTGCTCTCGTGGATATTTTGATTGTGGGCCTTGTTAGGGAAATTAATTGAAGTTTATTTTCTGGGACAGGGAATTGCTAAGTAGTTGTACTTTGTCCCAGCACAGGTCAGGGAATTAACTGATCATTCAGCTAGACCCAGGAAAAATTAATTCTGGGGTATGTGGAGATAAAGATCTTCAGAATACTTAATGGCAGATGATTTTTTTTAGAAGTCAAGATGTAGTTCAGAAAGTCATTTCACATTCCATCTGAATACGAGAGGGTGACAGAGCAGTAGAACAGGTTGCCCAGAGAGGTTGAGGAGTCTCCTTCTCTGGAGATATTCAAAACCTGCCTGGGTGCCATCCTGTGCAATGTGCTCTAGGTGATCCAGCTCGACAGGGGGGGTTGGACCAGGTGATCTTCAGAGGTCCCTTCCAACCTAAGCTATTCTGTTGTTCTATGATTGGACTGTTTGCTATAAAAGGGTAGCTTAAATAAAGTTAGCACAATACAGACAGTTGCTACTGCAGTATTTTTTTTCTAGTTACTTAGTACTATGGGATGAATCAGAAAAAAATGATACCAGTATACTATAGTATTATTTAGGAAAGTATTGCAGTATTATTTATATTAAAATAACAGTGTGTTGCATCCTTACCTTGGGGAAAATGTATATTATTAAATTCTTGAATGGGTGATAATTGACCAGTATATCAAGCAACACACTCATTCAAGTTAGTATATACATTACTGATAAATTTAAGCTAAATAATAATAAACAAATAAACCTGTTCATATACATTCAATGTGAATATATATTTAATAAGAACTAATGGTTTAGTTGGATACAATTAATAGGATTTTAAAAGACTTTCCTCTGCCCTTTATTGAATGCTATCCAATGTTTCAGGGGTTGACTGAACAAATGAATAGCAACATACCTGATTTGTGCTGGACAAAATCAGTGCACCGTTAAGAAGAGATTTTTGTCAGTTTTTTTCCCCCTCATGATTCCTGAGGTTTTGGGAATGTTTGCTGAAAGTAACTAACTCATGTAATGGGTTAGACCTTTTAGTCTTCACCAGGAGTTAGCACATAATCGAGTAGGAGGAAAAATTACATTTCACAACTGTGATAGTCATCCACACTTGAAAGCCCTTGCAAAATTAATTTAACAGCCAAAGGTTCTCAAATAAGGAAGTATCTTACAGTATTTATTTTTATTTAATATTTTTTTTTTTTACCTATACATTAATTCAAATAAAATATCTTTGTGGCAATTGAAGACCTGTGATGTAGGTAAAGTCAATATTAAATTTACTTAGCACTAAACCTGATTGAATTTGCAGACTGTATGAGTGGGATTCATCTTTTCTAATTTTAGTTACCCACAAAGTAGCTAAAGGAGTATCTAATCTATCAATCATTTAGGCTCAACATAGTTCATGAAGAAATAAATGCAACTTAGAGTGGATCTCATCCTATCCTAAGGTGGATGGCTGCCATTATCAGGACGAATTGCCATTCAGAGCTGTCTGTCTGAGTGGGAACTATGACTTGCACAGTTAAAGCATCTATTTAATTAATCAGTATTCCTGAATTTGCGTCAGAGATAAAATACGAGGAGTTGCCTGTCTGAACCCACTGATCATCTACATAGGTAGGGTAGACTAAGTATTTAACTTCTAGATGGATAAAGTAAGCTGAAGTGAATCTTGCTTTGCACTTTGAAAGAAAAAAAAAAAAAAAAAAAAGACATTTTAGCAGAAATTTCCTCATTATTATGGTACTACAAATTACCATTTTTAAACATATAGAAAAGACAAAATAATATCTAGTTTATTTTTTCCCCAAAATCAGAACATCGTCAGTGGCAAATTCAAATTTTAGAATTGTCTTCCATACCTATATAAACTAAGCCATCCAGGAGAAATTTGAAATATATATATATATTTAATCATTGAAGACTATAGATTTTATAGCAGGAATGTATTAGTGTTGCATGAAATAAAGTACTGCATCATGCTATACATGAGCAACAATTTGTACAGCTGAACCAAACCATGCAGAAAGATGTTAAGTGAAAAAAACAAACAAAAAAAAAACCACCAACAACACCAACAAAAAAAAAAAAGGCAAAAAAAAACCAAGGAAGAACTCAAAGAATCTAAGAATTAGTAGTTTAAATAATGGCTTGATACTCAACTTTAGATAAATGATGCTGCTTCAGAAGCACACTTCAGTGCTACTCATTGCACACATGCTCTGTTCTTCAGCCTCCTAGCATGTGACTGGTCATGTATTTACTATAGAGCAGCATTAAGGGATATGAATGTGCATTATCTGCCAGCTAAAGGAGAAAGGAAATGGCCCTTCCATGCCATTTGCTTCAAGTCAAATGACAGCTTCTGGATGCATTTCCCTTCCTCAAGCAGAGTCCTTCATCGAGAGTCCATAACATTCACTGGTTTGGGGATTCTCCTTGAACCACTGGTACACAGGACATTTTAAAAAGAGCAAGACGTTCCTGTATCTTTGCCGTAAATGTCATTTCAATAAGACATACAAATAAAGTGAGAAAGGTAATTAGTTTTCACAACTGAAAATTCCCGTAACATTTAATATACACAAACTTGCAAAGTGAGTAGCAGAACACATCTAAGATTCTCAATAATTTCCCTTACTGTTCAACCTTCTCTTGTTTTCACGGCACATTTTTTGGTAATTTGGAAGTGTATTTCTTGAATGTACTGCATATGAGAAAGCAGAATGTTGTTTTCTAGAGAAATGATTTTCATGGTCATGCAGAAAGCTTTTACATCTTTGGAGTACCCTGTATTCAAGGGTAACATTATGTGTTCAGGAGATGAATTATCACTCGTCCCTTAGGATTAAAGTAGGATGATTTGACATGCCTTTCTTATAAAAGAAACATACTGCTGGAACTGGAAGTTTTCTTTTCTTGGATGGTCACAATAGAGAAAGAAGTATTCTCTGTTGTTCCTTTTTTTTCCCCCTGCTCTTGTTCTCAACAGTGTGCTGAAGAGTTGTGGTTACAACCATTTTGTCAGTGCTAGGCAAGTGGCCAGTTCAGGAAATAGTTTAATATATAATCTGCTTGTGAAACTGGATTTGGCAGGGGGTTAAAATGTGTCTGCTAAACTGAGTGGGAAATGGGGCCACCACTCTTAATGTTTAGTAGGGGACACAGCTTTCAATGCTTTTCTACCCTGTACTTCTTTTATTTCTTCCATCTCTATTAGGAGAGGGTTGAGGGAGCCCCATCAGCCATTCTGAAACCAAATGAAAATTTGGCAGTGAGATGGAAGGCATACAAGAAGGACAGAGCATTACAGCACTGTCTCCCAGATTACAGAAGGAAGTTGGCGAGAACTGGACATACTTAGCGATATCAACACTGCTGCCTGTGCAGATCTGTGGAGACATTACCAGGCCACAGGCCAGGCAGTGATGTTGCTTGTGTTGACACCACTTAGGGCCAACTCCTTCTGGAACAGACTGGACACATCCTTTCATGTTCTACTTGGTTGTGTGTGTACAATCACACATGTGTACATGTGTGATTTTACATTATTTTTAATTTATTTTTTAATGCTTTGTTTCAGTCAGAAATAGTATGAAGAATGTACTACAGCAACCAAAATGAACTTGAGGTGCTCTACTGGAGTGTCAGAAGGATACAGAGGTTATCGAGCGTTCTGGAGTAATATTGGAAAACTCTGGAGAGTGCCGAAACTTACACAGTGTCATCCATACTGTGTTTTGGGAGTGGTACCTGTAGTAGATTTTCTCTATAGAATCACACAGGTTATTTTGGAAAGAATTAGTAGGGATGACCTGGAAAAAAAAAAGATAAGTGAAAACTATTGGTTATGGCTGTTGTGGTCAAATTCTTTCCCTAGACCTCTTTTCTGCAGTGGGCTTGTTATTCATTATTGGTGGATAGCTTTAGAAGTGTGGAAAGCTGGCAGTGCAGTCTAATTTAATGTTACAAATAAATTGTCTTTCTTCAGTGTCTTAGAAAATATTTTTTTTTTCAGACAGAGAGATTCTGCATGTATCTTTTGTAAGTACTGTCAAAGTACAGAATTCCTTTTGGAATTCTGGCTTGTCTCTTGATGTTTTAGCATTCAAGTATTGACAGTTACATTATGTATTACACATCTTTTGTAGTGGTATTCTGGAAGAGAGTCATGTTCACAGTGAATAGAAGGGAGATTTTGAAAAACGAGACTGCATTTTCATGACACATTTTACTTATGAAGAGTGGTTGAAATTATGAGAGTCTATGCTGGTAGAGTCACTGCTAGTGAAAAAGGCACTAAAATTCGTCTGTCTGCATAAGCAAAAATTTACCTCCATTATGTCCTGCACCCTTTTTCACCTTACGTGTTTTGGTTATTAACACAGAATCAAAATAGTTTGACAGAGACAGAAATTAAAAGATAAAAGAACTATAGTTGATAATGTAATATATATTTTTCTAAATTTCCTCTTTTAGTGAAGGAATTGCATTCAGGTATACAAGTGTATGTATGTTCAGTATGCACATATAAAAGTCAATGAATACACATTTGTGTGGCTGATAGGCCAACATTCAACTCGCTGTAAACTTCATAAAGAAATGGGACATCACTTTTAACTTACTGAGGTATATTGATCAGCTTTTTTTTTTGTTTTTACAGAATGTATGTTCTCTTTAAGAGTTCATAAAAAAAAATCTGTGTTATAGATTGCATTTGTGCAGTTGAATCTCAATGAATATAACATTTTAAAAGCAGATCTAGTTACAGAAAAGTCTTTGGACAGAAATCTCTGGAGGAGACACGGTTCGATCTAATTTTCTACAGTGGAAATTCAGATGCAGATACTACAGGTTAATACAGAAGTTATAAGTAATAATAATGTAGAAGATATAAGTAAATATGTCAATAATACAGAATTTATAACTAAATATGTAACCAAGATAAACGAGTTATACAGGTGAAATGGCAAAACTAATGATGATAATGGATTGCTAAGCTTGTCACGCTCAGAAATCTCTATAGTAAATTGGGAGAGACACTTTTTTTGGCATGATTCATCTCTCCATAAACATTTTGGCATGATTCATCTTCCCATAAACATCTAAAATAGGTAAGATGAGTCACACCTTAAACATCCCCATTACTTTCCACTGAGAAAAAAAAGAGAATATGGTATTCAGCTGAGGTGGTAGCTGAGATGAATCACCACCTTGTGTGCTTGTGTGATAGGTGTGATAAGGTGATGTAATCTTTTGCTGCCCTTTCTGCTTGTGGGTTTGGGGTTTGGAAGTTCTCATTGTTTAGTATCCATCTCTGCTTTCATCAGTATTGGCATGCATGCATTCAAAATCATTTACGAAACATACAGGATTCCTTTGGTCTGTTTGTTTTTTTTAACTCTGCCTTTTCATGGGCTGATTTTTTTTTTTTTTTTTCTGAGCACCTTCCTCCTTTGATCATCAAGTTCAACAAAGTTCAACAAAGGCAAGTGCAGGGTCCTGCACCTAGGAGGAACAACCCCAAGCACCAGTCCAGGCTGGGGGCTGACCTGCTGGAGTGCAGCTCTGCAGAGAGGGACCTGGCAGGCCTGGTGGACAGCTGGCTGACTGGGAGGGAGGCAGCAACGTGCCCTTGTGGCCAAGAACGCCAAGGGCACGCTGGGCTTAATTTAAGAGTGTTGCCAGTACGTCAAGGGAGGTGATCCTCCCCAGCTGCTCAGCCCTGCTGATGCCATATGTGGAGCCCAGATATCGCCAATGATGATCACACTTCTAACAGATGAAGGACCTCTGCACAGTTATGGAGCAGTGTTGGAAGCATGTAAAGGATCTTCACTGGTCAAAATGCATGCTTTGAAGTATACTAGTAGTTGTCTTGGACATATAGAGGTAGCAAAAGAGTGGAATAAGCAATTGTTTGTTTTTGTTAAATAAAAAAGGGGACAGATAGATCATTTTAGACTGGTTAACTTAATTTCAGGCTGAAATATTTAGAAACTAAGTACAAGAAAATATCAAGTTGATAAGAAACAATGAAATTTTATTTACTGGGGACAAGATAGGCCAAGTTAATCTCATTTCCGTGCATGTCAGGGAACCAAACTGTGGGTATGTGAGAAGAGATGTTAAGTAACACCTTTAGGTGTTAAGTAATCACCTGACTTTACATATGTTCTCTGAACTAATCAACCTCTTTCTCTCTATAATTAGAGGGGAGAAGCAGCGTGATTCGTCTTATTTCCATGTGGACACCTAAATTGGGTCAGATGAATCATGCCCATTCCTCTCTGATTAGCTGTGATGCAAACATCTAGTTCAGAGCTCCATTTGGGCTTTGTAGATGTTTGCAGTCAAGTGGGGGTGATCTAAGCTGAAATACCTAAAGGGAGGAAGAAGCAAATAATTTATTTGCATTGTAGTGAATATATGAGAGGATGGTGAAGCACTGGAATGGTTTTCCTGGAGATTGTGGCCTCCCTGTGCTTTTTTTAAGAATAAGTTATATGAATGTGTTAATATATGAGAACATATATATAGTTAAACTTGTCCTGTGTTCAAAGGATGTATTAGAGGACATCTCATGTTCCTCCTAGCCCTGTGTTTCTGTGTGGTTTTATAACTTATTGAGACAGATTCTAGCTCCTCATAAACTAGGTTACACAGATGTAAAGGGAATGGGGAGGTAACCATTCAATTTTGAGTGTACCCCTTGTTGTATTGCACGATGGGGTAGAATCATATAATAAAGTGGAATTCACAGGGGGGTTATAGTTTGGAAGAGACATGTTCCCAGCAACTATTATATCCATCTCCTTCCTGGAAGCCATTACTTGCTTTGGGAACCTATTAATTGGCAGTGCTCTAGCAGGACTTGCAAAACACAGCTTAGCAGAGCATCTACAGATACAGTGAAAGGCTATGAGCACCCCCTGTGAAGCTGGATAATAAAAATAGATAATGTACTGTTATACTAATGGTGTCTCTAAATTGAAATAATGTTGCATTTAAAAAAGATTTTTTTTGTTATGTTTGAAAAGAATTTGGTGAAGGTTAAAGAGCATTGAAATACAAAGCTCAAGGGAATAAACACATGAACACATAGTTACGTAATTACTTATACGACAGTAAACATTATTGAATTGTGTCTAAATTTAACCTCTATTGTTCTAGGGTCCACTGAGTGAGCTCTAATTAAACTTTAATAGTCATTAAAAAGCATCTTGCCAACAAAAATCAGGTAGTAATTCATGAGATAATCTCATGAAAATTCTCAATAGCTATTACAAGATAGGTTTTCAGCAATTTTCATAAAGTAGACTGCATCTTGACCACATACGTACATATGTGAACTGCATAAGGAAATCCAGGTTTTGACTTTTTGTTTGTTGGTTTCATGAGGCCAGAAAGCTAGACTGAAAAGTGAGCTGGTTGGGTGACATGGAAGGACTACAGAGATGCTATTCACCATTGAAGGGGCAAAATTCATGCAGACAAAGCTGAATTACAGTTGAAGGTTGCCAGTATTGCTGGGGACAAAAAAAAAAAAAAAAAAAAAAAAAAGGGAGGGGGCGATGTTCTTTAAGTATGTTACAAGCAAAAGGAGGACCAGAGATAACATTGGTCTGTTACTTGATGAGGATGGTCACCTCACAAATAGGAAGGTAAATAAAGCAGAGAGGCTTAATGCCTCCTTTGCCTCTGTCTTTAATGCTGATGATGGGTCCTGAGACCCCCTGGAGCCCTGAGCTGGAGGACTATGACTGTGGTAACTATAAACTCCCATCCAACTCCAAGAGGCCTTGCAGAGACATCTTGACAGAATAGAGGGCTGGGCAACCACCAACAATATGAAGTTTACCAAGAGCAACTGCCAGACTCTGCATTTGGGACAAGGCAACCCTGGATATACATACAGACTGTCGTATGAAAGGCTGGAGAGCTGGAGAGCAGCCCCATGGATGGAGATCTGGGGGTTCTGGTCGACAGCAAGTTGAATATGAGTCAACAGTGTGTGCTGACAGCCAAAAGAGCCGACTGTATCATGGCATGCATCAAGCATGGCATTGCTTGCTGGTTGAGGCAAGGGATTGTCCCGCTCTACTCTGTGCTAGTGCAGCCTCACCTTGACCTCTGTGTGCAGTTTTGGGCTCCACAATATAAGAAGGACATAAAAATATTACACTGTCCAAAGGAGGGCCACAAAGATGGTGAAGGGCCTGGAGGGCAAGATGTATGAGAATTGGCTGCAGTCCCTTGGTTTGTTCAGCCCAGAGCAGAGGAGGCTGAGGGGAGGCCTCACGGCAGCCTGCAGCTTCCTCACGAGGGGAGCGGAGGGGCAGGCACTGAGCTAGATGGTTGTTTTACATCACATTTTGTAATCACTTAAATATGCTATTATCAACAACAACAAAAAATAATCCAGATATGAAGAATCCTCTGAATAAATGCAGTAAATATCTTTTTTTTTTTTTTTTTTTTTTTTTAAGTCTTGTGATTTGTTGCTTACAAGAAACAAGAAAGATTTTATTTTATTTTATTTTCAAAAAATTAAGGGGCTAGTATATTGACAGCCCTGATTTTTGACTTAGGAATGTACAAATCATAATTTTTGTTTTAGCAAAAATATATAGTTGCATGTTCCCCTGGGTAAATGCTAGATACCACTCGTGGTAGTGCTGCAGAAAGTATACTTAGTGGTTATGACAAAGATCTCATAAAGGATGGAGATAAGAGGCACTGAGCACCTGTATGCCTGAAAATTAGAGAAGCAGTTATAAACAAGTGAGCATTTAATAACAGTAAAAAGAGCTTGTCTGGCTCATCTTAGTTACATTTAAAATGTATTGGTTTTATACTGATTGAAAACTTGCCACTTATTTTATGTTGCTGAGTAATTAAGACTGATACTGTTAGTCTGGGCCTATAGACTTAAAAATATACAGAAACACATTGTTAAATTTATGCTTGCAGTATTGAATCAGCATAACCTGGTTAGTCCTTGAAGCCTCTGAAAGTGTTGTAAATAGATTGCCGTTGTAGATGTTCACAGGAGCTGTTCAATATTGTAAGTAAACATAGATCTGCTTTGCTCTCTGTCATTGTTCAAGCTGTCTGTGGGCAAAACAAATTTATTGAGTAGTTTTGGAAGTTATGAAGCAAGAAATGTGCCAGTAGAATAAGTCTGATTAACAAATTAAAAAATGAAATAAAATGCTAAAATGACAATTAAACAGTGTGATGAAGAATTGTAAATACAAGTAGCCAGTATTACCATATGCTGTCTAGAAAAGCACAAATAGTCAATAAATCATGCAGCTGATTATTGTACCCATTCATCTGTGGGTTGCTGAGGTACTAAAACATAATTTAATCTCAGAAGTTTGTTATTGTTTAGACTACATTGTAAATTCAATTGATTATCCATGTGCAGCATGATTTATTCTTTCATCTAATATTTGTGCTGTTAATAGAATATTGCAGCCATAGATTATAGCAGACATTTTAGATCGCATACTTTATGTTTTTCATCCATGAAAAAGTAATAATAAAAAATTGAAAAGGGTCATAGAAATCTTGTTCATGTCATTCTAAAGAGATTATTATAAAATCATTATTTTACTACCATTACCTCCTTGAATAAATTTCATCTGAAGCATTAGCAAAATTTGTGTAGACTGGATCTACAGTTACAAAAATAGCCATTTTACTGGCTGTTATTTTAAATCATCTAAAACAGGAATCAATATGACTTATTTTTTTTTTCTGATACTCTGTCTACTTCAGGCTTTCAAATTAAGGGTTCTTCAGTCAGTGATAACTAGATATCTAGAATTTACTTCAGTTCTTTAGACATAGCTGTCTAGTACTATTTTAATTGCATAATATCCATATTAAACTGTCAGGTGTGATGCAGGACCTGCAGGTTACCCATGCCTTTCTGGACAGGCAGCTAAATGGCATCTAACACTGGAAATGGTGCTGAATGTTCTTCAGCCAACTAAGTCAAGCCTCTGTAGTAGAGGCTGCCTTTATAGCTGGTGGAGATGTCATCGGTGCAGTTGCCTTAAGGTGGGCATCTTGGTCAATCTGATACTGTGTCTTAGTCAGCTAGCACTTCCACTTGTCAACATATGGGGTATACTGAAGAGAGTTTCCTATTTTGAATCCAGGAATTGTCTCCACGGGGTATGATAGGAGCCCAGCTGCATGTGGATTTGAACCTTTTGCTGAATCACTTTGGTATTTGTCATGTGTACATGCTTATAGATAAATTCACCTTACGAGTGAGGCACATATGCATGTGTCATAATGACAAGAATGAGACAAATTGAATGCACTTTCCTACTCTTTACTGGATGCAGTCAACATTTTTTTTCTTACTTATGTACATGCTAGAAGAATGGAAAAGAGATAGGTAGCAAAATCCTTCCACCTTCCTGAGGATGGAAGACAGTTAATAGGTAATAGGCAACAGAGCAACAGAGGTAATGACGTATTACCTAAGCACGTATCTCATTTTTATTGGAAGAAACAATGCATAGAAGGTATTAGCAGATTAGATAAACATGCCTGTGATTTTTTCTCTTCATAAAGACGGCAATTTCAAACCCTCTGGAGTCAGTGAGAGTTATTTCATTGACCTGAACAAGCTTTTTATTGGAAATTAGGCATTTATTCTTATGTATAGATGTATATCAAAGACACGATAGCCAGTCTTAGTGACTACATTAGAATTATACCTGGTATTCTGCTGTTCCTGAATATTCCTATTCATCAGACTTCAATTTGCTTCAATAACTGCCTGATATCTTTTGACACTATTTGACTCTTCCTATTTTTAACATCACTGGTAGGACAGTGTTGAATGTACTTCATGCTTTCCCTCAATTTTATTTCTATGGAGAGGTCCATTTAAAAACTGAAAAAAAAAAAGAATTTTTAAATGAGTCAAGCTCCCTTGAAGACCAGGCTACAGTCTTTCTAGTAACACTGGCCCATTTATACTATTGCATCTCATGAGTTCCTCCCTTTGTTTATTTGTGCCTTTTATCCTATGTAGCTTCTGAAGGTTTTTTATTTTTATTTTTTTTAACACAGAATTTTAATTTTAAGGCATTAGATTCCATATTGAATGAATGAAATAAACTTACCAAATCACAGAATTATCGAATTGCAGCATCATAGATTTATAGAATCATAGAATCATGGAATCATAGAATAGCCTGGGTTGAAAGGACCTAGTCATAGCTGTCTAGTGGATAAAATGAGTTAATGCTTTTAATACATGATGTTTCATTGTGTTTTTATTTTCAACTCTCAAGTAAGTTTCCTATTGATTTCTATATTGCTCCTTTGCCTAACCTGAAATGAAAACTTCCCAGGCATATCTTGGAATTCCTCAATGCATACAGTCTTGTTCTGTTTTGCCTTTTTTTTTTTTTCCTTTCTTTTTACACCTGCAAATCACAGATCAAGTCAGGACTGAATTCTTTTCCAATATATTTTAACTGTTTTGATAAAAATTACTCAGTATACATAAGTATAAGCTTAACAGGCTATGGAGATCTTGAGGCTTAGAATGTGTGTATCCAGCACAATGACTGGCAAGAGAAATTCTCCATGTTCCATCACTTTGACCACAGCAATTGACAGCTTTATTTTTAACCAGCATTATTTTTAAAAGCTTGTTCTCTTATGTGTTTAGTACATTTCCTTCCTTTGGAAGACAAGAAGACAAACTCTTTGTCTTTTAAAGGTTAAGTTTTAATGGAATGGAAGAGTCATTTCAATTGTTTAATATTACTTTTGCCCAACCATTTAAGATAGCAAGAGGAAAGACTTGAGGTAGAATGACTAAGAGCATTTCTCTTTTTATTGCAAGTTGCAGAATGAGTTGCGGGATGAGAGAGATCATGTATGTATATGTGTAGACAGGTACAGTAAAGCTTTGTTGTGCTTTGTAGATTAATAACTCAGCTTACAACTGATTTCCTTTTATATTTGTTTAGACTGTACTTAATAAATTCTTCCAAGAATACAGATAAATTATTACAGTGTTGTAACCTTATTTGTAAGGTATTTGCTTGCATAGAAAATGTAGTTGTCAGAGTTTGTGAGTATTCCCTCTGCATAAACTCTAAATCACAATCTTTACAAAAATGCTGTCAGGATAAATGTAAGATATCCTTGTGTGATTGTTTTAAGTTCCTGCTCTAATTTTATTTATTTTTTAATTTATTCGTTTTTATTACAGAAACCTTTGAAACGCTCATCAGACTAGCTGAGAATTACACAAGCACACTTTTCTGCAATGCATATAGGAACATGGCTGCTGAGGCTGCTACACGCATTCAGGAGTTTTTCACAGATGTTGGACTCTTCATATTTGGCACAGACATCAACACAGAGGAATTTGTCAACAGATTTTTTGACAACCTGTTCCCAGTGGTCTACAACCACATTATTAACCCTGGTCAGACTGATGTTTCACTGGAATACACAGAGTGCCTCCGAATGGCTAGAAGAGATATCAGACCCTTTGGTAACATTCCCGAGAAGGTCATAGGACAAATGGGAAGATCACTGTTACCCAGCCGGACTTTCCTGCAGGCTCTGAATTTGGGCATTGAAGTGATCAATACAACAGATCATCTGCATTTCTCTAAAGACTGCAGCAGAGCTTTACTGAGAATGCAGTACTGCCCCCATTGCCAAGGGCTGACTTTAAGTAAACCCTGTATGGGCTACTGCCTCAATGTCATCCGAGGCTGCTTAGCCTACATGGCAGAAGTTGATCTTCATTGGCAGGCATACATTCAGTCCTTGGAGGAGCTCTCAAGCGCCATGCGTGGGACATATGACATTGAGCACGTGCTTCTAAACTTTCATTCAGTTGTTAATGATGCTCTCATACAAGCTCGTGTACACGGACCTGAATTATCTGAGCAGGTAAGAAGCTGTTGTTATCCATGCTTGGTGCAAACAGGACACTAGAGAAAGTAGCACTAATAGCTAATACTTGTTTGGCCGTTTTTATGCCAATGAACACGTTTGTATCAAAATTCAGCTTTATTTAGCAGTGTGTGTTTCCAGCACTGTAGTTTGATGTACCTTAATCATCCACATGAACTTCTAATTTCACATAATGAATTCACAAGTTTGGCATCAAGATGAGATTCAGTGTTTTGGCAGCATTTAAAGTAAAGGATTTTAAAAATGAAAGAAATTCATAAATGGATATTTTAAAATCAGAATCATCTAGATATGTGAAGTAATGTTGAAACATATTTCCCCTTGAAACCACAGATATTTCAAAAATTTCCTGAGTGAAAATTTTATTGCAAATTTGAATGGAAACTTCAATTCCTTCACCATTTTTGTTTAGAAGTTGATATTTTCAATAGATGTACCGAATAGTTTTAGGTTTAGCTTTACAGCTGCACCTCTTAGGTTATCTTAATTTTACAACTGCATCTCTTAATTTATCTTATCTCTCTTTTACACTGACCAAGTGTAAACAATGGACTGTGTCATAATATTTATCACACACAGAATCACACAGAATTTCTAGGTTGGAAGAGACCTCAAGATCATCATGTCCAACCTCTGACCTAACACTAACAGTCCCCGCTAAACCATATCACTAAGCTCTACATCTAAACGTCTTTTAAAGACTTCCAGGGATGGTGACTCCACCACTTCCCTGGGCAGCCCGTTCCAATGTCTAACAACCCTTTCGGTAAAGAAGTTCTTCCTAACATCCAACCTAAAACTCCCCTGGCGCAACTTTAGCCCATTCCCCCTCGTCCTGTCACCAGGCACTTGGGAGAACAGACCAACCCCCACCTCGCTACAGCCTCCCTTGAGGTACCTATAGAGAGCGATAAGGTCGCCCCTGAGCCTCCTCTTCTCCAGGCTGAACAAGCCCAGCTCCCTCAGCCGCTCCTCGTAGGACTTGTTCTCCAGACCCCTCACCAGCTTCGTCACCCTTCTCTGCACCCGCTCAAGCACCTCGATGTCCTTCTTGTAGCGAGGGGCCCAAAACTGAACACAGTACTCGAGGTGCGGCCTCACCAGAGCCGAGTACAGGGGGACAATCACTTCCCTAGCCCTGCTGGCCACACTGTTTCTTATGCAAGCCAGGATGCTGTTGGCCTTCTTGGCCACCTGAGCACACTGCTGGCTCATATTCAGCCGACTATCAACCATCACTCCCAGGTCCTTCTCTGCCTGGCAGCTTTCCAACCACTCATGTCCTAGTTGACCACTCATCAAGTAGCTCTGCTTGGGGTTATAGTGCCCCAGGTGCAGGACCCGGCACCTGGCCTTATTGAACTTCATGCAGTTGACCTCAGCCCATTGGTCCAGCCTATTCAGATCCTCCTGCAGAGCCTTCCTACCCTCAAGCAGATCGACACATGCACCTAACTTGGTGTCATCTGTGAACTTACTGAGGGTGCACTCAATGCCCTCATCCAGATCATTGATGAAGATTAAAAGGGGGACAGTAAATTATCTTGTGAAAAAGTAACTCCACAAATATATATTATCCATATATTCAAATGTTCTTTAAAGACAAAATAATATCCCAAAGTTTGCAAAAATGACAGTATAAGTCTCAGCATTAATATTTGTTTTGGAACTGGTATCTTCTTATAGCTTTTCAGAGCACAAAAACCTGTTTTTCATGAGCTCTACATAAGAAAATTGTTTAACCATGTTATTGTTATATTCTCATAACAATAAATACAAGCAATTCTTTCTTGAGATACCAATGGCCTGCCTCACAGAACCCATAATGTAGAGTATATTATTTTCATATTATGCGTTTCAGAGGAAGTGTAGCACAGTTCATCTGCAACATGGACTAAGTCCTTCCTTATATAAATCTAAGGGAAAAAGCAAGTTAAGTGGCAGCTATCTTATCTGTGAATGCCTGTGAAGAATTTAAATACAGTTTGGGGAAATACACAGTATTTAGCTACACATTAGAATGAAAGTATATCAGCAAATTCATTGAAGCTGTGTAAATAGCAAAATTTAAATTCTTCCTATATTTAATCCATGATATGTTTTGTAAGTGTATTTTTCTGTGTATTTCTTCATGCAGATTTCACTGACAGTGGCATATTCTGTTCTTAAAGCTGGATTGGATATCTTGGTCAAAGTAGATGTCTTCACTTTTGAAGGGTACACAGGTCCATTTATGGCTGTGCACCACTGTGGGGTGGAAGGTACCAGTAATACTTTTAGGAGTACTACAACTTTCCTCCTTACTTGACTAGCTGAAGCTGAAGCAGCATTTTCTGCTAAGCAGCTGACAGTAAATTACTTGCCCTAGCATAATAAATAGAGGATTCATCATTTCTTACTGTGTTAAAACCCACAGTCTATTAAAACAGGTTTTGAATCCTGCTTGTAGTCAATGAGTAATAGGTAAATTGACCATTTCTCAGAATTTCCCATTTGATCTACTTTACACAAGACAGCTACTTTAGCCAAAATCTCTAGCTGCTGAACTGTATTAAGAAAAGCTGTGATTTTTGAAGAGGTTTTTCACTAGTATTTTGGCTTAATGGTGCCTCACTGATGTCTGTCCAATTCCTAATGTGTTCCTAAGCTACATTAACCTTTTAGGGATAGTCCCTGTTCCTCTTAAGATTTTATTTATTTATTTTTAAATCTTTTACCCTACAATTTTCAGGAATGAGCTAGGAAAAGTAAGTAAAGATTCAAGGAAGGGCCTCTTTCCTGCTTCATGCTGGGAAATTGGTATGAAAAAAGCTCCCCTCTCAAGATTTAGAGTTGCATTTTGAAGGGTTTACCAGCATTGCCCTAGGCTTAAAGTCTCTTGGCACACTTGTGTTTTCAAAATGGAAGTTTTTACTCTCCAACATAATATCTTTCATGCAATTTGAATGAAAAACTAAATGGGTGAAGAGTCCTTCACCCAGTGTTTTGGCTTTATGAAAATTTCAGATTGGTCCAAACCAAAATGCTTTATTTTGATGTTTCTGAAAACTATGTCTTTCTTGTCCCTTTTCCTCAGAAGACATCAGAAATAAGAAAATTTCTTAAGCAGTGATATTCTGTGGTGATGTATTTGTTTGAAGATCAAATGTTTACTTCTGTTGCAGTAACGTCTTTTCATACAGAATCACTTCCAAACCTGAAAAGCTAAAAAAATCATTTTTCTCTCAATCTGCATCAGATCCACGTGTTTAGACTATTCATAAACCTTGTTGCATCTTTCACTTAATCTCTTTGTTACAGTTGATCAGTTCTTTCCCTCTTTGATACGTAATTTGGTCAATAAGACTGTGATACATTGATCCCTTCAAACATGGTGATTTAGTTGGTCAGTATTGATCTGTTGATTATGGCTTGATTATAGTTCAGACTTGCCCATACATTAGGTATAAAAGCTGATTCTGACATGGAATAAAGACAGTCTCTCAGTTTTTAGAAGAAGAGGATATGATTTCTGTTGAAATTGGCTCATTAATATTTATTTATTTATCTTCAGAGTGACTCATGAACTATTTCAAATTTAGATAAGCAATTAATGCATCAGTGATCCTAACAGACACAGAGAAGATGATTATGAGCCAGCAAATAATGGCTTGCTTAGGCATTCAGCAGCTTCTGCAGTTTTAAAGTTGAATTTCATCACAGTAAGTACTTTTTTTGAATGTTAAAGAAGCAGGTAGAAGAAAAAAAAAATCTTAAAATGTATGGAAATATGGAATATGCATATGCAAATGTTAATGTAAGAATCAGCAGTGTATCCTATTCAGTGATACATGTATTTGTATAGCTCTGTATCTAATCATATGTATGTTTGTGTAAATAAGTGTGTGTAAAGGATTTCTTTCTAACATGCTGTGTGTTTATCTGTATTTAAATCTAGTGTATATTCATACATTATGTTGTTCTGTTTGGTGTGGAAAGACCAATGCCTGCATAACACCACTTCCTTTTACAAAACTTTTTTTTTTTCCCCAGTAATTTACAACTTGTTCACTTTTCTGCTTGGGCCATCAGAGCAGTGCCATGCTGTCTACAGTTGCAATCTCTCTTTCCCTTCGTTCTTCCTATTTTGAATTCACACCTTTAATTCCTTCCTCCCACAGCTCCATTTACTGACAGATAAATGCAGCATCAGTTCATCATTTTTATACCTGGACATTTTCCCATGCTATTCCACAGACTCTAGTGGAAATCTGTGGGTTGAGCAAATATTCACATACTTATATATGCTCACATATACGTATTGGCATATAATTAATGCCAGTTCTCTTCTGTGCTCCTGAAGCCTACATATGTCCATTTATGCACTGTTTATGCTCAGTGCAGCGTGCTCTATGCTTTTTAGCTAGTAGGAGCTGAAACAGAAACATTTTTAGTACCCTTCTGCATGTACACTCCTGCAAATGTAATGCCACAGAGTTTTAAGAGAGCAGCATTGTACAAAGTGAGAATAGTATAAGCTATTTGTTATTAAGATAATCTGAAAAAGATGATATTGTGCAGTTGCACTGGATAACAGGTAAAAATGCCTGTTTCTATACAGGACCTTGTAACTTCTTACTATGCTCTCTGTGCTAAGCAACATGCTGTTTTGTGTGAACTATGGCATAGTCAGGAAAATCCCCAGTGAGGGCAACCATACAGGCTAATGAATATGCAAGAACTTTGTAACATGTTTAAACATTGTTTAAAGGAAAAGAAAAAAAAAAAAAAAGAAAAAAAAAAAGAAATTATGGAAACTTTTTACAAGTGGTCATAAATTGTTTCATGTTACTTCCATTTTACAGTTGTTACGCTAGACACTGCATCTGTGGATGCTAGACACTGCATCTCAGTCATGAGACAGAAGGAAAAAGAGAGATTGTAATAAGATTTCTAGAGTTCTAGTGTAGATTAACCATATTGTACCCTGTGGAAGAGTATGTACTCTTCCTGGGGAGAGTATGTACTCTTCCACAGAGTACTCTTTGTGGAAGAGTATGTATGCACCCTTTCTGGGTGCGCTGATGGTAGGTAGGGTCACATGCCGTGGAAAGTCAAGTTCCTGTGTCATTTACAATGCGGCTCAATGACAGCTTAAACCAGCCTCACTTTGGCTTGCTACGTCTTGGTCTGGCATCAACCTCAGCTATGTTTCTTCATCCCTTTCCCTGTGTGGATGCTGGTTAGGGAGCTGAAAAAAAAAAGCTGTTTCAGGGAGCCCTGGTTTATTTTCATGGTGTAAGGAATTGTGCTGTCATGTGCTGGCATCATGGTGGACTTGAGAGGAGGTGAAATGGGTTTGAGTCAAGAGGAAGAGGGGAAGGGATCAGTAAAGAAAAGAATGAGAAAAGGCATAAGCCTTTATAATTAAAATCTTTCCTCCAAACTAAACTTAACATTAAGCTACTATTGTTGAATCCCAAAAGATCGACGGTGTCTGAGATTAATGCTGAGTAAAAGAGATGAAAAGAAATATTGATTAGTTGTTCATTGTATATTCTGGGCACTCATGATTTGGGGATCTGGAGGAAAATGAAGTATGTGACTATGATGTAGAAAGCTATATATGCATACAAAGACGTGCCTATATTTCTCTTAGCTTAATCCTGAAAGAAATTCTAAGTTATATGTCTTCTGAAAATGTGCGTGATTATATTGTACAGAAAGAGACTTTTGTCCTGCTCTTTTTTTAAATACTGTTGATAATAGAAAAAAAAAATATCTTTCTTGTGCTTGTGTCTTAGAATGCCAGCAGTAAGAAGCTAATACACTATATTTAGAACTCTGCTTACTTATTATTTTTTGTGAAATGACTAGCTGTATTGGGCTTAAGTGGCTAGGGCTTGGTAGCAGGGAGGCTGCAGGGGTGGCCTCTCCGAGCAGAGCCCAGCAGCTGCCCCATGTCAGGTCAGATCTAGCTCCAGATGGCTCCAAAAAGGACCTGCCACTGGCCAGAGCCGAGGCAGTGAGTGATGTTGATTGAGCCTCTGTGAGAACACATTCAAGAAAAGGAAGAAAAAAAAAAAAAACAACAACAAAAAAAAAACAAACCTGCACAACTGGGAGAGAGAGGAGTAAGAAACAACCCTGCAGACACCAAGGTCAGTGCAGGAAGTACTCCAGGAACCAGAGCAGCAGTTCCCCTGCAGCCTGTGGAGAGGCCCCTGGTGGAGCAGGCTGTCTCTAAATAGGTTATGTAGGAACTATAATGTATTGATTAGTGATGTCTAAGAAAACAGTCTCCCTGCAGCCCATGGGTCCCACATGGAGCAGATCTCCACACTGCAGCCCATGGAGGAGCCCCCAGTGGAGCAGGTGAATGTGGCCTGGAGGAGGCTGCAGCCCGTGGAGAGGAGCCCACGCAGGAGCAGGGAGTCTGGGGAGAGCTGCTGCCTGTGGGGGGACCCATGCTGGAGCAGTTTGCTCCTGGGGAATGGACCCCATTGTACAGACCCATGTGGGAGTAGTTCCTGAAGAGCTGCTGCCTGTGGGCAGTCCCCGCAGGATCAGTTCAGGAAGGATGGCATCCCGTGGGAGGGACCCCACGTGGAGCAGGGGCAGAGAGTGACTTTGAAGGAGTGGTGAAGACGAAGCATTAGGGACTGACTGCAGCCCCCATTCCCTGTTCCCCTGGGGGGAGGAGGTGGTACAGGGTGGTTGAGGGGAAGGTGTTTCTAGTTTTCTTTTGTTTTGTGTCTTCTAATCTGCTAGTGACAGGCAATAAATTAATATTAAAAAATATTAATCTCCCCATTATGAGTCTGTTTTGCCTGTAACAATAATTGCTGGATGGTCTCCCTGTCCTTATCTCAGCCCTTGAACCCTTTTCATCCTATGTCCTTCCCCTTTTCCTTTGATGAGGGGGAGTGAGAGAACGGTTGTGGTTGAGTTCAGTTGCCCAACTTGGTAAAACCACCACACTCACTCACTACTTGTAAACACCTAAGCAGTCTGAATTGCTGCAGTAGTGACATGCTGAATTTCATATTCCCAGAAAGAGAGATATTAAAAAACATTATCAATAGAATATTTGCTTTTCTATTTCTTCTAGGATCTGGTTTACTTTTTACTGGGGCTTTTCTGGTGCAAAATTGCACAACCGTATTCAATGCCGTTCCAGAATATAAAGTACTTACAGAAATGCACTAAACCAATTCATTCCTGAGATTTAAAAAAGAAACTGAATGAAGACAATGAAAAACACATTTGGATGACCCAAATACACACTTATTTGCTTGCAAGCCACAGTACAATTGCAGTTTTTATTTTAGGGAAGGAGGAAGCTTGCTGGTCAACAAAAGACCAGATTAACCATATTTCTAATTGTGGGAATTCCCATACTTGGATATTTAGTAACTTTCATAATTTGACAAGTTGAAGCACTTAAAGAGCTGCAAGAAATTGGCATCTTTTGAAATAGCTATCCTGTGAATCCATTGCCTTACTATCTAAATCCCTTTTATATACCTCCAAATATAGCAGTACTATGCATACTGCTTCATAGCTACTGCACTTTGGTTACTTGCTAAGAGTGGTTTCATGTTAAATAAGTTCAGAAGCTATTTGATCATATTAAAAATAAAACTTTAATTTTAAAGGAATCTTAATTCTGGAAAATTATAATTATAAATCTGCTACATTAATCAGGTCATGAAAGAGATCTGAAATTCATCACATACTTAAAAACAAAGTTGTAGCTTGTGAGCTATATTCAGCCCACCTGAAATGAACTTCTATATCAGATGCCTGTAAGAACACACAGTACAGTGTTTATCAAAAACAGTTGTTGATTTGATAACAGTCAGAGATACAATATTTTACTGTAAGGAAAATATTAGGCTGTACTTCTAAGTTTTATTTAAAATATCTGCCCTTGAATTTATTTGAAAAGCTTAAGAGTTAACCATCTAATGAAAATTCAGGAAAATTGAAGAAAAAGAAACCCACAACACTTCCATTAAAAATGAAGATTTAGAAAAATGCGGAAATGAGGAAAATAATAAACATTTACTCTAAAACAATTCAGTGTCTCTAATTAAACACTGCCGTATGAATGTCTTTTAATACTATTTCCATATGTTTCAGTGCACCTAACAGTATACACACAGAAGAGACCCACATTTGACTCAACTACAGTAACTATTTTGCCACCAACTTCTCTTATTTTGACTCATGGCTGGAGGAATCAGCAATTCATCATTCCTTGATTTTGAGGATTATGAATGGGAATGCTGCATAACCTTTATCAAAATGGCTAAGGGCTTTAACCTTAACTTCACACATTTTTTCTTGCCACCTCAGTCTTCTCATTCCCTTAATATAAAATGAAATGAGAAACATTTGAAAGTGATGCATTCAAGATTTTGTTATTTGTAAATTAAATGTAATAAAAACTTCTGTTTAGATGCTTTTATGAAATAACATTGCCTGAAAATCAAAACAATAGTTAAAAAGAAATAGAAGTTCTACATATAAGAAGAATTAACTATGTGAAAAGATAATTTCACAGCCTAATTTCCTGTATATACTAAAGCAAAACTGGCAATTATTACAGAGTAACCTATTCAGTTATTCTTTTACACATTAAGCAGATTATATTGCATTATATAATTTATGACTATTTTGGTTTATTATATGTATTCTTGGTATTTAAGCTGCATAGTAAATTTCTCTATTGCAGACATTCTAGGTGTACTTTATCTGATTGGAAATAGATAAGTAGAGCCAAGTATCTAGCTGGCTCTTCCAAATAGTTGACTTCATCTGTCTATGATTCATCTGCTGCTGTGTGAGCATCATATTTTAGCATTTACACAACACAGAGACGTGCAGGCAGCATCATTATGAGGGAGTTCTCCAATTCTGTAGTTTAAAAAAAAAAAAAAAAAAGAGCAGCTTGAGATCAGGAACAACTTACTACATTCAACTCCCAGACTTCCTTCTACACACGCTCCTGCTCCTTGGTCATGATTGCTCTTACTGCCTTTGAGATCACTCCCTCTCTGTTCACAAGAAAGCCCCATGTAACATAAGTCTCCAGCTGCACTTTGTGTGGGCAGAAAGGAGAAGCGCTGTCCGTGTTGGATGGAGTGGTCTATCACAGGATGGCCATGGTAAGGACCAGTGGCCTAGATTATATAGCTTTTCCCAAACTTCAGTCCTGTTACCACTAGTAGTCTGGGTGTTAGGGAGACAAGATGATTTACAGCATGTTTACTTCTGGAATTGAATCGCCAAACCACACTGTGCATATAGAAGTATGTATGTATGCCCATGTTGTATGTATAGGGAATCACTTGCAGTTTCTGGCTGGAAAGGAAAACAGACATGTTTAACTCCAAAGGAAGATTTTCTCTGAGACAGGATGCAGAGACTTAGAGAGGATCAGGGCAGTGATCAGGGAAGTGATCCTTCCCCTCTACTCTGCTCTGGTGAGGTCGCACCTCAAGTACTGTGTTCAGTTTTGGGCCCCTCACTACAAGAAGGGCATCAAGGCCCTGGAGAGTGTCCAGAGAAGGGCTACAAAGCTGTTGAAGGGCCTGGAACACAAGTCCTGTGAACAGTGGCTGAGAGAACTGGGGGTGTTTAGTCTGGAAAAGAGGAGGCTCAGGGGAGAGAGACTTTATTGCTCTCTGCAACTACCTGAAAGGAAGTTGTGGGGAGCTGGGGGTTGGCCTCTTCTCACAGATAACTAGTGATAGAACTAAAGAGAGTAGCCTCGAGTTGTGCAAGGGCAGGTTTATGTTGGAAATTAGAAGACATTTCTTCTCAGAAAGAGTAGTCAGGCATTGGAACAGGTTGGCCAGGGAAGTGCTGGAGTCACCATCCCTGGGGGTATTTAAGGAAAGGTTGGACCTGGCACTTAGGGACATGGTTCAGTGGGTGACATTGGTAGTATGGTGATGGTTGGACCAGATGATCTTGGAGGTCTTTTCCAACCCTAATGATTCTGTGATTCTATGAAAGGGAGTATGAGTAGGTGTGATAGAAGTGGATCCTGGGGAAGATGTGCAGGTGCCCCACACTCTGTCAACCTTTGGCTCTTCACAGGCTTACACTACAGCAGCAGCAGAGGAGCAAGGTCATTGCCAGGTTCCACTGCCAGCAACATCCCATATTTTATCAGGAATACAGTGTACATTGCAGGTGGGGTAAGTTGTAGCTGCTTTGTTCAAGTTGACCCTGCTTGAACAGGGCTGTTGAACTAGATGATCCAACTTTCCATAGATCAAACATATAATCCAACTGTGAGATGAACAGGTTCAAACTATGCTGAGCCAAAAACTGGCTCAACAGTAGAGATCAAAGGGTTGTAATAAATGGGCCTACACCTGGCTGGCAGCTGGTCACTAGCAGTGCTCACAGAGCTCAATTCTAGGGCCAGTTCTGTTCAATAGTTTTATCAGTGATCTGGATACAGTGGTAGAATGCATCCTCAGCAGGTTTGCTAATGATCCCAAAGTAGGAGGTGCTGTTGACTTTTGGAGGGACAAGAGGCCCTTTCAGAGGGATCTAGATACGTTGGAACATTGGACAGTCATCAACAGCATGAAGTTCCACAAAGGAAAATGCCAGGATCTGCACCTGGAACAGAGTAATTCTGGACACAGGTAAAGGCTGGGAGATGAGTGGCTGGAGAGCAGCTCAGCAGAAAGGGATCTGGGAGTGCTTCAGTTATAAAATTAGTTATATTTTAAAATTACAATTTGTATTATATCTTTAATTTTAATCATAAAATAAATTATATTTTTCTTCATTCAAAAAGTCTAACTGTATTCAGCCTTGTGTGCATTTAACTTTAAGCAAACATGTATTCCCATTAACAATTTACAAAAGACAGAACCAGAGTGAGCTACATGCCATATACTTCTTGAAAAAAGGAAAATCTGAAATACGTAATTTTCAGCAAAGCAGACTTTGGAGTAAAATTGTGGAGTTCTGCCTGAAACTTTTGGCTTATGCTTGTGCCACCTTTACGTTGTTGAATTTAAATAACTTGATAAAGTGATTAATTTAAATTACTTCAGAAGATCAATATAAACTGATTTGTGGAAGCTGCTGAACAGTAATTGAATTCAAAGTCCTCATCTTAAACACTTCTGTATTCTAATCTCATTGTGTCGTAAAAGAAGGTTTGATACCTAACTTAAAACACAGTTGAACACCATCACTTTCCATTTCCCTCCATCCACAGATAAGCATCCAACTGCAGCTGTGAAAAAACGTGTGCTTATATAATAAATTATATAAAATATTTTTATACATCAGTCATTTTTTGATTGTAGCAAGGAGCTAGTGTACTGCAGTCATGACCTCCTCTAGTGTTACGTTTCACTTCCCCAGTATTTCAAAGTGGCTCCCTGCTTCTGTCAAGAAGCTTTTTCCAGAGGCTTAACTGAGCTTCAATCACAAGAAAAAAGAATGGAAAATTTTGAAAACAGTGAAAATCAACAAAGCAAGTTTTTATCACTTGCTTGGAACTAGTGAAATTACCAAAACCATTGGTAAGAAGCATGGGAGGGTTTAAGCCATATTTCATGTCTGACGTGAAAGAGGGGAAGTCACTGGGCAGTGAAGAGATCACAAGTATTATTTCTCACCACTGCAGTCACAGCAACACTGAAGTATATAAACTCTTCTCAGCTAGTAGTGGATGACAGTAATTTTAAGGTAAGTTTTGAAGCCTATTGAATGTTTTGAGGAAAGAGAATAGAACTTGTGGTCAGGGTTCCTAATGAAAATGAAAAAAAACAACACCATCACCTATATGACCACAGAGGGATACATCCACTGACCCGAAGATGAATAGTCTCATATTTGGTCTTGAAGCTTTATGCTGTTTGGTGTTTTAAATGAACAATGCTCAATCACAATATTGCCTGGAAAAGGAAAGACCTTTATCAGGAAACCTGTGCATATTAAGTACTTACAAAGCAACATACAAACTAATTCACAGTCCACTTTTGCAGGTATTAAGGGAAATAAATGCAAATAGAACACAGAAAAATCTGACACAAGTTTTACAGAAAATCAGTGTTTAAGATGAAAATAAATTTCAATTAAAGAAACCCAGGTCTCTCTAGTGCCAAGCAACCTGAGAGTATTTACTGTGGTAGTCTTTGACAAACATTTTTAAAGAAACTCTGAGGTTTATGGAAAATATACATGTTAATATACATATATATGTATTATATACATATTTAATGCATGGTTGTATATTAAAAAACAAAACAAAACAAAAAAAACAACAACAAACAGCTAAGGGCCTTGGTTTCTATGCACAAATAAAGTAAAAACAAAATAGCATTAGAGATTGAATTAGAGATGAACAGCATTGAAGCATGGTCTATTTTAGAACAACTTTCAGGAGCTGATTTTCTGAGACACCATTGACTGTATTTTTAGGTGAGTATAAATTAGAGAATCAAAAATGTAAGTTAAAATCTGGAATTCTGTGTGGAGGTTTTCATGGGTGTTGTGTAAGTTCAGTGATGTTGGTAGCGTAAATGATAGACAATTTGATTTGCAAGTCTGTTACAACTCTAAAGTGAAATATAGAGGAAACCAAAGTTAAACAGTATATATATATATATATAAATATAAATATATAAATATAAATATATATATATATTTATATATATATATATATAAAATAATAGACAGAATGCTCTGTTGTCCAATATAAAACAATTTGAAGATATATGCTTATATTTATTCTTTAAACATATGAAATGATCAACAAAAAGTCAGGTATGGTAGACATTAGTTGAAAGATGTTTGTATAAAGGATAACAACTGAGTATGTTTACATAATTTCATCTTATGCATAATAAGTCATTTCCAGACTCTGCTTATCTGTTTTCCTATTTATTTTTTCTTGCTTAATCTCCCTTGTTTCTGTAATTTTGCCCTTTTCACAACACTCTATTTTCTACCACTATAAATGCCCATAATGTTTTATGGATTTTGTAACTAAAAACAGTGTTTTCCAAATAATGACTAAATCTATAAAACAGCCTGGACATTTATAGTGCTACCATATTTAACATAAAAATGGTAGCAAACATCCCTCAGCATCTCTTGTTTGTCGGAATCCCTGTTGTATGCTTGATTCAGCTCAAAATGTGTGCCTTTTTCCACTGCAATAGGTTTATTTGCTTTTAATGTGTAGAAAAAAAAAAAAAAGAAAAAAAAAAAGGTTTCCAACCATGGATAGAATAAATATTAACAGAAGCAGTAATGCATCTATAAATATACATGCATTTTGGAAAAAAAAATATGTTAGGATACGATCCATCCCTTTCATTTAGCAGGGCATCACTTTTCAAATGCAAATTGGAAAGAATAAAAAAAGATGAGTTATGCTGGACATATGCTTGTTAATATTCTGTTAGTGTCTTTATTTTAAGGTTTATGATACACCAACAGATATGTGGCAAACACTGGAAGCACTTGTTTCTGCCAAGAACTTCTTAAATACTAGAGCAGAACATGAAGCCATGGAACCATGTCTATCAAATACAGTTGACAGCTACATTAATTTCTCTTCTTCTCAGTATTTGAGTGTATGGTGGCACAGCTTTCAATACCTGCTTCAAGATGCATCATTTCCTATTCCTCTTCTTTCAGCCAATTTTCCTTTTATTTATAGAAATGCAAGAGAACATATTTCTCACCCTTGGTGAGAAGAGGTTCAAATCCAGTGTCAAGTTCATGTCTCACGCCTTTCTGAAAAGCCTTGTGGTTCTTCCAATCCATTTGTCAAATTGCTTGGGTTCCTCTTCTGCAACGCCTCGCTGGAGATACTCATTTTATTAGGTGTCCATGGCATGGTGCTGGCAGGGGGCTGCGGGGCTCCTCTGAGGGGCTGCCCCATGCCAGACACAGTCACTTCTAGCTGGCTCCAACACCCCCACCACAGGGCATGGCTGGGCCTAGCAGCCATGGATGGGCACCTCTGGGAAAACTTACATGGGAAAGGTTAAAAAATGTTACACAGCAGCTGTGAGAGAGGGCAACGAGAAAGAAAGTGAGAGAACCAGCTCTGCAGACCCCCAGGTCAGTGCAGACAGAGGACAGGAGGTGCTCCAGGCATGGAGCAGAAGTTCCCCTGCAGCCTGTGGAGAGGTCCCTGGTGGAACAGGCTGTCCCATCCCCCCCCCACATGATCAACACAGACATTGCTTTGGCAAGCAACATCAAGCAGTGCAGTTTTGCATAAGGTAAGTTCAATATAGACTGCCAAATAATGTAGAAACATATCATGGCATGCTTTATGCATTCCTTTTTAATGTGCTTAAATCAAATGTGCATCACAATCTGAAACATTTTTTGTTAAATCTTCAAGTTTGCTGCACTTCCTTTTTTAAATTGAGATCTGCTTTGTCAGGAAATAATAGAGTCCTTAATATACCTTCTTTCTTGGGGGGAATGGGAGGGGAAACGTTTAACAGAAGGTTGGGCAAAATTTAGACAAAATGCATAATTTAGACAAAATGCACAGATCCAAAATGGGCCTCCTCTTTCCATTGACTGCATTCTGTAGACTTTTTCAGACTCAGAGGTCTGAAAAATAATGTGGAATAAGTAGTCTGGACTGCCGTCACATTCTGGGTTTAGATAGCATACTGGATGTCTAATTCTGCTTTGGCACCATGGCAAGCTGTCTGAATGTGTTCACTGGGAAACTAACTGAAGGTGAGGAAGATGGTCCAAGAGGCTGAAAATGCAACAGTGTGGTTCTTTGTATTTGCAGAAAGAGAAGAAAGGAGGCTTTGCACTCCTTTCCATAAGCCAAGTAAGAAGCTTGAACAAGTGTAAAGGAAGAAGTGAACCACGAATCCTTTCTGTAGTCTGTATTTTCTCTTTTTTCTTTGCTCTTCCTTTTTCATTCTGAAACAGATTAACAGTGAGCTACTCAGCTGAGCAGTTTTCTGGTTCTCAGCTGGTCCTTAAATCAGCTCTTTGTACTGCAAGAGAAAAACTATATGAGGGCAAATCTAGAGATTGTGAAGCAAATGAATTTTTTAGACTAATTTGGCCCCTTACATTATATATACATATATGAATAAGTGACTGCTTTGTACATAATAAAGATCGTCATAGAAAACTGTTTTTGAGGTTCAAATGAGAGGGTGAGGAGACATTGAAACACTTAACATACAGACAAAAGAAGGAAAAACAGTAATCTCATAAGGTGCAGTCTGAAATAGGTGAAAAAAAAATAAGTTCTCTGCAATGTTAGCTGTCTCAGTAGTGAGGTTCCTCCCCTCCCTCCCTTTTTAAACAGTGGTTTTTGATTCTTTATTATCATGAAAAGGTAGACCTCCAGTTATCTAAGGAATGGATGACGGTGTCTTACACTGAATGAAATAATGTATTTTGACTGTTATCATATATGTGCATGGTTTTATTAACATACATACTTCTGTTACAGACCTTGTTTTCAAAACTACTGTTGCCTTCACAATTTTGAAACTTAAATTGGAGCCTGCCACAAAGTGTAAGCACAGAGTGCAAATATGCAAACACGGTGAACTTGTTTTGCTTCCACAAACTCTTTTATGTGTTGTAAATTGTAATGTGTTTCTTCTTTTAAGTGAGCAGCATGCCTGATAAAGGCTATAGAGCCCCATTCTGCTTTTTATTGACAGTTGCATTCCTACTGAGTTTCTTTTGGTGACCCTGGATAGACTTATATTTAGATTTAATGAACAATTCTCTGAGTATCAGATGAGAAGGCAGAATAATGTCAGCCCTCTACGTCAGAGCTATACTTGCAGCGCACACAGAAATAAGGAGCAATAAAGTATATTTTAGCCACTAGAGAGCACAGATATGTCAGTCTCAGTACACACAGGGAGCTGATCTTTGGAAAGGACTACTGCCGGTTTTATATAATTGTTTTTCAGAGGAGAACCACAGAGTGTTTTCACTGAACATAAATGAAACACCTTGGCATCCACTGAAGCAGACTTGGACTGGGAGAGCTGGCAGCCTCTCACAAGAAGCAGTTTTGTTGAACTGCCTTTGAGGAGTTTGAACTGGCAGTGCTGCATTCTGGCTGCAGGATAACTTGGCCAAGAACATTAGGATTTCCCCTAACATTAAGCCATTAAAAAAAAAATCACTTCCTTCTCTCTCACCCCCATTCAGAAAAGGAAACTCTTTTTTTACTGCCAGACTTACTGAGTGTTAGTCCCTCATGAAAGGAGCAGCAGAATTGAAACAATTTAAGATTTGGTAATTAAAAAGTGGAAGACATAAATTGAAATTATATTAAGAAACTCATACTTAATGAGCTAGCAGATTTTATTTTACAGTTACAATGTGCAGAATGAGGAAGGAAATCAGAGATAATTAAAGACTGATAAGACATGAGAACAGCCTGAAGAACCCAGGCTGAAACACTGGTTTTGGTAGAGGAGGAGGATACAGGTCTCAGTCACATGCGAGCCAATCCAACAGCTTGGACAGCAGTCTTTTGCAAACCCCTATAAAAAAAATAAATAAAATAATAATAATAAATATATATATATATATATATATTGTAAATACTTAGCATTATTGTCTCTTCGTCTCTTCTTTGGCCCTCCATCTTCAGTATAGATTTCATTTCCCAGAAAGGTGCATGACAATGACACTGACGCCCCACTACTACCAAACATAGTGGAATAATTAGTTCTTCAGTGGTACATTTATTTATATATCTCAGAAAATATTTTCCTTTTTTTTTTTTTTTTTTTTTTCAACATATAATCCTCTTTTATTTTTTATTTATTTTTCCTGATGAGGCTACTACTGCTTTGCACTGGACACAACCCCCATTTTGAGGCTGACCACAGCTCCCATTCCCTGTTCCCCTGTGCTGCTTGGGAGGAGGAGGTAGAAGAGGGTGGATGGGGGAAGGTGTTAGTAGTTTGCTTTTAGTTTCTCACTGCTCTAGTCTGTTAGTGACAGGCAATTTATTATATTAAGCTCCCTATTCTGTCTGTTTTGCCTGTGACAATAACTGGTGAGTGATCTCGCAGCCCTTATCTCAACCCTTGAGCTCTTTCCATTGTATTTCTCCTCCTTTTCCTTTGAGGAGGGGGAGTGAGAGAGTGGTTGTGGTGGAGTTCAGCTGCCCAGCTGGGTAAAACCACCACAACTCCATCTTACTTGAAAAATTTGTAAATACACTTTCTCATGTATCAGCTGAATTTTTAATTATAGTTTTGAATAAAATTCATTTGTAATTATTTAACAAGTTTATTTAAGTCTTGCAGGTGATTATAAATTGAGTGTTTAATGATTTGTGCAAGCGTCATTCAATTATCAGCTTCAGTTTGTAATGCTCTAGGCTGTTGTTCACATTTTCCACTTCTAGATTATGTTGGGCTTCTCTCATAAATTCTGTAAAATGATGAAACCTATTTGTGAAATTTATAAAACTTTAGGTTGCTGCAATAACTCTGGAGTTTAAAGCTTTGGATGTTTAAGATATATGGCCAAGAATCCTGGGGCTACAGTAGAGAAATAGACTAGTTGCAGAAAAATAATTAACAAAGAAAACAATACAGTATTTCTCCATGATCTTCCTATGTTGCTAATACTGGTGGCACCCCACTGTTCTTTCCTAAGGCAATCTCATTAACATCTTTTTCCCAATTTGAAGAAAAAAACATCCTGTTTTAACAAATGCCTGTTCTCCTGGTATCTAAGAACTTGAACTTTGTCTCATTAGGGAGTCCTTTACTCTTTCATGCACCTCTGCGCGCTCTGACATCTCAAAATACATTTTTTCGTTGCAATAGAAGTTTGTTATTAAATAAGCAACTGTTACAAACAATAAACGATAAAAGCCTGCTCAAGTCTTTGGAAATACTGAAATGTTGGTGCTCCCTCTTGTGGTTTAACTGAAAGAAGGAAAAGCAAGTTCAACAAGCGCCAAGTGTGCCGATGTACTGGCTCCTGCTGCAGGAGCTCAGCTGGGGATTATTACAAGTAAGGAGGAGAAGCTAATTTTGCTTTGAGAAATCGTCATTGTTACCTGCTTAGATGATCAAAAAGTGCCAAATGCCAAGAAGCTGACCTTTCCTCTGCTGCTAGCAATGGCCGGCTAGCAGAAGGAGTTACAGGACAGAGTGTGCTGCTGTACTGCTCTTCTTTTTCTCCTCTGTATGACACACAGCCATCTACCTGCAAGGATTACACATCCACTTGTAGGGTTTGAATCTGAATCAGGAAATGTTGTAAACTTGTAAGGCTTTGTGTTTATGGATAAATGTTTTGGGCAGTTTGGTTAGTAATCAGTTGCTGGAAACCCTTGTGACATCAATAATTTATTTATTGAACAAAGTGTTCAACTTGTGCATTCCTAGAAAACCTGAAAACATTCAATTAAACACAGTTTTTATTGTTGTTGGTGGCAATATAGTTTAAACCAGTTGTTCTGCTATCTCCTTCTAGCTTCTAGGGCTACTGCACTTCAGTATTTTTCCTTCCTTCCTTCCTTCCTTCCTTCCTTCCTTCCTTCCTTCCTTCCTTCCTTCCTTCCTTCCTTCCTTCCTTCCTTCCTTCCTTCCTTCCTTCCTTCCTTCCTTTTCTTTCTCTCTTTCTTTCTCTCTTTCTCTCTTTCTCTCTTTCTCTCTTTCTCTCTTTCTCTCTTTCTCTCTTTCTCTCTTTCTCTCTCTCTTTCTCTCTCTTTCTCTTTCTCTCTTTCTTCCTCTCTTCCTATCTCTCTGTCTCCTTCCCTTCCCTTCCCTTCCCTTCCCTTCCCTTCCCTTCCCTTCCCTTCCCTTCCCTTCCCTTCCCTTCCCTTCCCTTCCCTTCCCTTCCCTTCCCTTCCCTTCCCTTCCCTTCCCTTCCCTTCCCTTCCCTTCCCACAGGTGTTTGAGGGGATCAAGAAAAAGCTATCGTTCAGTAACTGAAAGCACACCAAGCAGGCTGTGTCCTAGTCTAGTGAATGGGAGTGGCACTTTTATTTTCAGCCTTTGAATTAAACATAGGAATGATTATTGAATTTCATAATTAAAAAAAAAATTAAAAAATAGTGAAATGATTTCAGTAGAAATGCTGAGGTCAGAAAGAACCATTTTTGTAGTGCAAAAAAGTCCCAAAGGATGTGACCAATTGGCCCTATTGAACCTGTGAACTGATATGGCAGTGTCCCCTTGTTACTAACATAATGCTCACATCATTGTCCAGCCCTCTTTAAATGTGAAGGCTTATGACACTCAAGTTTTCCAAACTGTGTGTAACCAGAGATGTTCAACTATGCACCAAGCAAAATCAAACTGTCATAAAGTTCGTGTGTGGCACTAATTGCAATTTAACTGCATGGTTATTACAAGAGCTTTTAATTAACCCAATCATCATTCTGTGGCATGCAAATTGTGCATAATAACAGCATGCTGAATATAATGACAATAGGTTTGTCTGAACTGTGAAAATCGTGAGTTTTATAATTTTCTGAGGTTTCCTTTTATGCCATTAAATATTGTGCAGTATCTGTTTAAGAAAATTGGACCAAAGTGGGGAGATAAGGAGAAAAGAAAAAAATCCTAGTAAGTTGCTTAGGCTTGTCTGTTTTAAAATTTTATAGTTATCTTTAATTCTTTCTGAAATTCAGTGAGATTTTTAATTCTCTTTAGAATAATATTTTCGGTGATTCTTTCAGTCTCACTTTCCTCAGGGTATTTTCAGTCCTCTTCAAGAATCATTTTGTATGCTCTTCAAGGATCTTGTGTTTGTGGCCAAGAAAAATGCTCAAATTTTTGTGGGAATGTTCAGTGAGAATAAATACCCTTTCAGTGCAACTGGAGGGCAGGATGATAAGAATACATTCTGATCGGATATTGCTGCAAAATGATCATTTGTTAGCTCATTAGTGTATTGAGAGCAACCCCCTTCTTCCAAAGTGAAGATTCAAGTCTGTGTCTCCAAGGACTGACAGTAATAGCACTGGATGAATTTTTTACAGCCCAAAGGCTAAGAATACTGAGATGATGTGGCTGAAAGGCTGTTAAAATCCTTCTGGAATTGGCGGAAATACAATTAACTGGCATTACACTTGTTCCATGTACACTTTCTAGATACTTAAGGAATACATACAAAAAACAGTAGACATTATTATGATTTTTTTTTTTAAGTGTATCATGTGGAAAATGAAATTCTGACATTTTAGTTTTAAAATATTTGTCTCACAGACACAGCAGGCACCTGAAGGCAAGATAGTACTTACTATATGACCTTTTCATGTGCACAACTGCTTACTGAAGAAACTGTGTGAAAATGAAGACTGGGACAGAGAGGAAGGCAAAAATATATCTGGCATCCATGTACAGTTAATGGTTTGAATATGACATAAAGATGTCAGGCACCAGTGAACAGCTGAAAAACAAAACAAAACAAAACAACAGATCATGTTCAGCTGGTTGAGTGATGCAAGTGTAATGTGTCAAACAAAATAAAGAAACCAACACCACACAAAGCTATCCTGCCAGGCAGTGTTCCCAGGGTTTTAAATAAAAATAAAAAAGTAATAAAAAAGAGAAAGGTAACAGACAAAGACATCATCAGAGTACCTGCTTGTACATGCTGAAGTAGCTCACCTTGTAGAAACTCTGAAGAAGGAAGTGACTTTGCTAAAGGTTAGTGAGCTAACTTTCAGCTGCAAGAGATGTTGCTATCATTAATATAACAGCTCTCAGCAGTATGACTACTGGCGTGTACTTCTTTGTGGGAATTGCAGAGGTGTGTGTGCTCCTGTACAGGCACTTTTTACAATTTAACTACTGGTATTTTCAGAATATTCCATAGATATGTATGTAAAGCTTATATAAGATTATTTTTTTTAAAGATTCTATATTTGAAACTAAGGTTTATTTGTAAATGTATCAGTGAATGCAAAATTCCCCAAATCATACTATGCATTTCTTGAGACATTCACTCAAAGTAAGTAAACAGAGAAAAAGGTCATGAGATATTATTTTGAAGCAGCCATATAATGTAAAAAATGAACACTGCAAGCCACTAGGACCGTAAGAACTACTGATTTTCTTTATTTTTTCATTTTAGTTGAGTAAAACTTAAAGACATTTAAATTTAATTTCAAGGAATATAGATAACTGTGGATTCTCCTGCCTTCATAGGGGAGCAATAGGAATACATATGGAGCAACAAATACATATGTTTTTTTCAGTTTATTACAGCTGGAGCTAAATTTCCCTTTTCCTTTTCCCCTTTTCCTTTTCCTCTTTCCTAAAGGAGCATTACTCACCTCCTTAGAGCCTGTATTAGCTGGTAAATCGCTGACACCGTGTTTCTCTGTCCCTCACAGGCTCACACCCTGCAGTTAGTCTCTGAGAGTGCCAGGACAGCTGTGGCATCTCTTTCAGACATCCAAGGGCCAAAGTCAGCACAACCTACACACATAACCTGTGCCTGTCATGGGAGAGGTGCTCCTTCCCAAACATCTGGATCTGACTCTCACTGCTTGTGTTTGTGTTTCAAAAACTGGATACCTATTGTAGAGCCCAAAGCCCCTTTTAAGAAGGCTGACTACTTATCAAAACTGAGTTTTAATAAATCACATGCAGTATTAGTTTTTTGGTACTGCATACATGCTAGGTTAAAGAAGATATGTGCCCTTCAGTCTGCTTAACATATTGTCTGATGTGATCCTCGCCGTCAAGTATCTCTTGCTTAATAAATATGTATGGCACTAATTATTTTTCTTCAGTGACTAGGAAGAATAATGAGCAATGAACATGAACTGGTATCATGTATACCACAAAATACTCACTATCACATTTTACAAAGAAGAAAATGGGAATTCATGTGAACTTGTATCTATTGACATCTGGATCAGAAAACCAGGCATACAAAATCCCTTGGTGTTTTCAACATCTATGGTCTGAATCATTAAACGTGCATCTTGGATCATTAAATTTACATCTCGCAAAGTTGTAATGCAGGTTTACACCATGCTAAGTGTTCACTATATGCTCTGAATAACTATGCTGAACGTGCCATAATAATTCATCAACCCTGAAAGAAATCACAGAGTTCAATACATATTAAAAAATGTGATTGGGGTGTAATACAGAAAAATGGAAATATGCTGCTGTTCACAACACATTCTGATCTCTGAAGTTACTGTCGCTGTCTGCATAACAATACAGTTTCTTGATAAAAGGCAAAAAAGCCACATTCAATAAAATACATGTGGTGACTTGCTTATACACTTTATATTCCTTCAAAAGGAGTAATTTTGTTTGTTCTTTTCTTTTACAAAATGAAATAGAATTGTGTTTACTGCATTCATTATAGACATACTGTTGACAAATACGATAATTAATGATATTTTTGTAGCTGATATTTATCATATGTCCATAGACTTTCTTTCTTGTTAAAATGGACTTAAACTGAATTGAGGGATATGTAATATTTTTTGCTTACATATCTTCTTTCCTTCTAATGACTTTTTTTCTTTTAGGTGAACAAGGTATGTGGCCCTCCTGTAAGGAAGCCTGCACAGTCTCCAAGTTGCTCTTTTGATCAGAACAAAGATAATGAAGGGCTGAAGATGTTCTCAAGAGACAGTGAAGAAACCCTTGCCAACAGAAGAAAGTAAGACATTAGTTTTACAGCCAGAAAGAAAGAATAAAGTAAGCCATTAATTTTACAACAGAATAGCTTATATTCAGTGCAGTGGCATGCAAAGAATGAGGCATTTCAGCAACACAGTCTGCTCAGTTACATTTTGAAAAGAGTCATTTTATGACTTTATGACTTTATGTTTTCCAGTATAATGGATGTATGAGTGGGTTCATTTGGTGTGTTTTGAAATATTTAAAAGAGTGGATAACTAAAATATGAATATGAATAAGAATATCAACTCTGTGTGTAAATTTTCAAATTACATTTAAATGGCACATCATTGGGTATTACTGCATCTGTCAAGACCTGATTGTCCCTTTTACCAGAAGACTGTACAAATTGATAAGACAAAAAACGTAATGACTTCATTCTTACATACCTTTCTATTGTGATAAACGAGATAAATAAGCATTTAGGTTTAAGTCTTGAAGTTCTTGTTGAAGCAAATCGTGCTGATTTTTTTCTTTGGCTCTTTAGCCAGTACATAGTGAATTCAGGTGACTACAAAACTTAGGTATTTGATTTATATCTGGTTCAGCACTACAGCGTAAACTTTCCCTAACTGTGTAGGAGCTAAGTGTTTAAGCTGCCATTATATTCAGTGGGGAGGAGGACTCAGTTCAGCTGCCCACACAACAGCATGAGTTCAGTGCCATTTGAGGATGCCCTAAGGTATCTCAACTGATCTTCTGCTTCCCAGAAGGATACAGGTGTCCTGTAAGTTTTGCCATATGTTGCAGCCTTGTGCAGAGATCTCGGATAGCTGAAGGCACCTTAAAGGCCACCAGATATTCTATCTTTAGACAAATGAATCAAGTCTTTAATGCCTGCAAGGAGTAATTGCACTGTAAGGAGTAAGGATAGTATTACTGGTGAGATTAAAGGCTCTATTAATGCAAATCATATGCAAAGGAAAAATCAGAAATTTCATTCCTATCACAGTGTCCACTAAAGTACAGAGATGGTTTCTTTGGCCTCTTTTTCTTTCATTTGAGTTTGTAGTGCAGAAGGAGACTGAAATGAGAGAATTCCAAGTAATAATTACTCATTTCTGATGTCTGGAGAAGAAAATGTGCCTCTGAGCTTCAAAGGCAGACCATTCTAGCTAGTGCAATGTTCTTTATGTTCCTAAGCAAGTTCCTGATGTTTACTCAATGCTAGCACTCTGCAAACACAAAATTGCATTCTAATATCTCAATTCATCTGGGACTGTTCTGATTCAAAAAAATAGTGGCTGGGTGGACCTCAGGGAGATCATATGGGACACCAGAGCCAGTGGGCTGCAGAAAACAATGTTGTTTTGCCATGGTTTATTCCTGTCTGAGATGCTGGAACCATTTAATGGCTTGCAACAGGTACTACACCAAAAAGCCGGGGGGTGTAGAATGAGAAAAAAAAGTTTTTGAGATGCACTGGCAGAAATTTCAGTTTAGCAACTTCATAGTCCATATCGTCTTCCCTTGCTATCTCCTGGATCACACCTTCTTCCTTATTAGTCACAATCACTTTATATTTGTCTTTATATTCCCATGGCAACTGCAACAATTCCTCACACAGAAGAGCAACTTCAGCAACCTTACAGCCTGCTTTTAAGGAAGCATGGTTCTCCCAGTCAAACTCTGCTTTTTTTTACCTTCCAACCTGTTTACCTCTGGCAGCAGGGTTGCTCTCTGCAACTTTCACAAACTTTAGCAGAAAAGAATAGGCTTCTCCCAAATGGTGGAGGCTTGATCAATGAGAATTATCTTAGGAAAAAAACAAGTGAACAAAAGGACTCCATTAAATGTGTGACTCCTAAGAGTTCCCCAGTTTCCTAATATTTCTCAAATCCAGCTGCAGATGAAAGTTTACATGTACATGTGCATTAAAGAACAATGTACATGTTGGACTACTGCCTGAACTTTTCCTAAATAATTTTCACTATCAGAAACACCATCAATTTAAACATCAACACCTTAGGCAAGTGTTTTCAAGCACTATGTGGTACAAGAAGAAAAGGAAATTCCACTTTGCTTTTGACACTTAAAAATGTCAGATGAATTTTTAAAATTACTAAGTGGAACATTACAAAATAACATACAATCTTAAAAATACATAATGATTTTTTCTCCAAGCCTTAGCTTTGCAGACAGGTTATAACAAGGAGAATAAAATTGTAAGAACAAAAACAAACAAAAACATTGCCAAACAGATAAGAAATGTTTGTAGCTTGCACTGACTGCAATTGCACATTTGTGCTCAGCTGCCTATAATTACATGCTATCTGGTCTAAAAGATGTTGATGTGAAAATTGACATTCAAACCATCTGCCCTTCTAACTACTTTGGTCAGACATCTACAGGGGCTGAAATCAGTTATTACTTCTGTATTAACTTCGGCTTTGCCTCAGGATGTATCTGCTAATAAACTAAATAACTGACCTTTCTGTTACAACGCAGTTTGGTATAAGATATTGTAGCAGCTGTATTCATTTCCATTTCTTTATAATACATGGATTGATTGTACAGAAGAAGAAATTTAAACTATTTATTATGAGAAGACTTTAATCACTAGTATTCATCCAGAACATAAACACAACGCATAGTCAAAATCAAAATCAATCCCCCTCAATGGGATATGGAGGAAATCTGCAAACATATTATGCACACTATATGCAATTTGGGGGATGGAACAATACAGGATACAACTATCCGTGGTTGGGAAAGTGTAGATGAATCATATTTATATACTTAAAATAAACAGTGCATATACAATTACATGATGAATAGTCAAAAAAGACCCTACCTGAGATTTTCAGAACAGTAGTTTCAGAACAGTAATGCACTTAGATCCCCTTAAATAATCATAGTAAATCTGAATCACTGTGCTTTGTGTAGAATATTTGCCCTACAATTACAATTAAAAAGTGGCTTTTTCAATGACAGAATATATAAAATTACTCATGTTTTATTTGTGTTAATTTTGAGTAAGCAAAAATTAAAAATTTAATTCCATATGCCATTTTAGGTCTGTGTTAACTAAATGTAATGAAACGTCTAGAACTTTTAGAGCTATTTTCTTTTTCTTTTTTTTTTTTTTTTAAATTTCAGACAGCGTTCAAGAAGTTAGCATAATGAGAAACTTGCTGGCTCATAGAGCAATGAGTACAGCATTTGTCGGTACCTTTCTTCTTCATGCCTGCGGGTCATAGATAACTCAGTATACTGTGATATTCTAAACCAGAATAAATAAGTATTTTAATTTTTCACAGCAGGAATGGGTCTCCCAGGAAGAGATTTTCAATACATAAGCAAACAATTTATAAACAGAAATATCTCAATCCAGTTACAAACATACTAGCTAAAAAGTCATTCATTTGTTTTGATTTAAGTGCAAAACCTTATCATTAGCTCTGGGCAACTTGGCAATTCTTTAAAATAGCAATACATAATTTATAATTTAGCAGCATAACAAGATAAAATTGATGTCTTTTGGCAGACAGTAATTTAAATATCCACTAAATGTTTAACATCTACATCTTAAACCCTTTCTACCTAAATCTTGAATTACTCCATAACTCTCACCAATACTCTTTCTTGTACTTGTAGGACTGTAGGGGACCAGTTGGTAGCGCTGAAAAACAGATGACATTAATATACACCTGTTTTTTTATTTGCTATGCTTTCCTTTGGATCATTTTTTATTACATTTGTACAAGTGTAGTATTGCAAGCTGTATCAAAATTATGCAAGAAAATTTCAGGGTGGAGGAAAATAACTCCCATTCCAGAGCATGAGTAAATTGTTTAATTTTGACAATAAGAGTATCAAGTCTGTAAACTACTGAAATGTGTCAGAGAGAATCTAACTTAGGTAATAAGAAATTGACAAATTGGTTTAAAACATCATTGGAACCAGGAGAGAACATTAGAAAAAGCATATTCTGTATCTTCTTGTAGACATGCACAATAGCAGTACTGCTTAATGTTATTGATTGACACTGTCTATTGTTTCCCATGTTCCTCTGTGCAGAGAATTTATCAGCCACCTCCGGCTCTACAGAGCCTTTTACGGCGGACTGGCTGATCAGCTGTGCGGTAATGAGTTGGCAGCTGCTGATGGACTCCCGTGTTGGAATGGAGAAGATGTTGTAAGAAGGTACCTTTTTAACTCACTTCTGTCTTTCCTTCTGTATTTCTCATTGCTCTAAATTAGCCAAGTGGAGTCAAGTGCATTGTTTCTCTGGGTATATGTCAAAGCCCATTTGGAAAACAAGTCAGCATGGGTTTCCTTCTCTCAGGCCTCATCTATAAACAGAATTAAAAAACAACCTGTATTTATGTTTTAAAGAAAAAAAGAATATTACTGGTCCTCAGACATTTCTGCATCAAATTTATGGAGCTTAACCATATGCTGGTTAGGAGAAGATGGACTGGCATTTATAGTTGGAAAAAATGAATATGGATTTTTCTTTTCAGGGATGATCTTTATAAAGTGCTCCTTTTAATACAGAGTTTGTGATATCAGACAAGCTCTTTGCTTAAAACTTTCTCTGGCTCTGAAGAATGAACTAATCTCTTAATATATGTGGTGTCTCAGGAGAGCACCATAAGTTAAGACACTAAGATAAAATGTTTTAAAGGTGAAACATCTGTATTGTTTTATGTATGCACTAGCTTGGGAGACATCACTCAGTAGCAATGGCAAAGAAGAGATAAAAATAAACTGCTAGGCTCCTGGATGCATATCTCTGGAATCGATATGCTTCACGACTTACAAGACACTATCATTTGTGAATGTCAGATGGATTTTCAGAGAAATGAGATATGTGTTTTTGCTTTATTGCTCTCATCAAGAAAACAAGTATTTCTCTGAACTTGTGGTGACAGATGAAAATATTGAGAGGTTCATTGCAATTATGTTTTATAAAGATCATACTCTTATTACCAAGATGAGGTAGTATCAAAGAAGGTGGATAAAGGCTATAAAGATGTGTTAGTAAAATGGGAGATAGCTGGTACTAATCAGATCAGGCACTGACAGTCTGCATCTTCAGCATGGGTTTATGAAAAGCAGGTCCTGCCTGACTAACCTTATCTCCTTATATGAGAAGAAGATTATAGGCTTAGTAGATGAGGCTGTTCATGTTGTCTACCTGGATTTTAGTAAAGAGTTGGACAGTGGTTGCCACAGTATTCTCTTGTAGAAACTGGTTGCTCCTGGCATGGACAGGTATACAGCTTGTTGGGTGAAGAACTGGCTGGATGGCCAGAAGTCATAGTGGAGTCTAATCCTCTTGGCAGCCAGTCACCAAGGCTCAGCACTGGGTCCAGTTTTGCTTAACATTTTTATCAGTGATCTGGATGAAGGAATCAAATGTATCTTCAGAAAGTTTGCAGACAATACTGAGTTAGGCAGGACAACTGAAGGTATGAAAGCTCTGCAGAGGGATCTGGATAGGCTGCGTCAATGGGCTGCATCCAGTTGCAAGTCACTCAGCAAGGCTGGGTGCAACTGGGTGCTGCTCTTGGGTCACAATAACCCGATGCAGCAGTATGGGCTTGGGGAAGAATGACTGTAAAGCTGCCCAGCAGAAAAGGAGAGGGTGGTCAAGCGTCACAACAGGCTGCCCAGGGAAGTGGTGGAGTCCCCATCCCCTGGTGCTTAGGGACATGGTTTAGTGGGTGACATTGGTAGTAGGGTGATGGTTGGTCCACATGATCTTGCAGGTCTTTTCCAACCGTAGTTATTCAATTATTCTATTTAAGAACGTGGATGTGGCCCTGAGACGTGCTTTAGTGATGGTACTCAGTAAGTCAGCTTGATGGTTGGACTCAATGATCTTGAAGGTCTTTTCCAACCTAAATAATTCTATGATTTTAGGATTCAGGCATCTCTAAATAGGTTATGTAGGAACTATAATGTATTGATTAGTGATGTCTAAGAAAACAGTACATACCCTTTCAGCAAACAGCTAGAGATCTGCTTTAGTTTATCATCTTGGGTAGTGCTTTGCAAGCACTAAGGCCCAATAAGTGGTTGACCCTTGGCACTCTCATTGTCCTAATTTGTCAACAATCTTCTCAGGATGAATTATCCTTTCTTAGATACCTGTATTTCAGATTTAATTTCAACTTTATATCCTGGCTTTTATTTTCATGCTTTTTCCCAAGTGAGTTATAGTACTCCTACTAAATGTCTCAGTAAGAATTTGAAGTAAGCATCTTGTAATTACAGATTTCCTAAGAAAAAATTTCTTGTATTCTAATTTTTATATGCAGGTGGGCTTACTATCCATATATTATATATTTTCAAAACTATATTATTATACAGTACTATTAAATTTTAGTCATTATACATGTATTATTATATTGTTACTATTATTACACTGTTATATTTTAAGAAGTATGATTAGAAGCTTCAGTCCTTTTACATCAATGAAACATCTCATTAAATTCTAGACTACAGTGGTTTTTAAAAGTAATTTTATTTGATTAAAATAATTAATTAGCACAATTTATTTGTGGCTCAACTTAAAGATATAGGTGGTGACAAGAATTCCATATCTTAAATGAAAGACTTCCTTGATTTTAATTTAACTTATACATTTCCTTACTAAAGTATTTTATTTTTTATATAAAAGTAGATATTATTTTTATATTGACTTTATCTCTAAATTTTAATGTTAACTTTCTGAAAGAGCTAACAGTACTATGTAGATAATATTTAGAAGTAGAGAGAACTGATTAAAACCAGAAGAGCAGAATGCTCTGGGTTACTCTAGGTTATCAGCTGGAGCTGAGGCCTGTAGATTAGTTTTCACAACTCAGCACCTCTACTTGTACACTATATCACGATGCATATTCTTCTGCTTCAGTAGCTGTATGACTGTCCTCTTCCTCCCATTCCTCCCATTCATTTTGCCTTGTTACTCAGTCAAAATGTCCTATTTTCATTTTATTTTTTTTTTATTTGTTCTTTTATAACTGAAGGGGAAAAATGTCCATCCTGCACATCCTGAAATCATTTATTTTTTTCTTATTATTACTACTGAATTGCTAAGCTATGGAAAAATGGGCACTTTTATTCTTAGGCAGTTCCGTGTGCTTGCTATCAAAACAAGGCCCATGTAACACAGGAGTTCAGGGCAGGAGTACAGATCAGATGTGCAGTGCCTGAAGTATTCTCTTGGATTATGGAAAGTCAAACTGTGTCTCAGAAACACTTTCAACACACTTAAATTCTGCAAATTTAGACGCAAGGAGAATATGTTCAAGTAAGAAAGGTTCCTAATCTGCTCCATGTATTGTGCTGGAAAATGACAGTCGGAATGGATCAATGAATCCGTCCAATTTAGAAGGGACAAAATGAATACAAATACAAAAAGTAGGGCAAGTGGTTCAAAATCATCTTGATGAAATTCAGCATAATCCCAGTTACAGGTTTTTCAGAAAAAAAAAAAAAGGCAAACTTGAAGAGTATTCCCAGGAGCATTATGAGAGCAATCAAGAATCTAGGAAACTCAGTTTATATAAAAGGAATGAAATATCTGGACCTGTTTAACCTGGAAAAGAAAGAGTGATGGGAGAAAAAGCAAAGCGCAAGCAGGCTGTTGCTAAGGGGAAGAAAAGTAGCTATTATCTGTTTCTATAATGGTTAGGACACGTAACATGTAAATTATGGCATGATTAAATATTACAGAATCACAGAATCAAAGAATTGTCTAGGTTAGAAGAGACCTCAAGATCATCGAGTCCAACCTCTGACCTAACATTAACAAGTCTTCCACTAAACCATATCGCTAAGTTCAACATCTAAACGTCTTTTAAAGACCTCCAGGCATGGTGACTCAACCACTTCCCTGGGCAGCCCATTCCGATGCCTAACAACCCTCTCAGTAAAGAAGTTCTTTCTAATATCCAACCTAAAACTCCCCTGGTGCAACTTTAGCGTGTTCCCCCTCGTCCTGTCACCAGGCACATGGGAGAATAGACCAACCCCCACCTCGCTATAGCCTCCGTTAATGTACTTATAAAGAGTGATAAGGTTGTCCCTGAGCCTCCTTTTCTCCAGGCTGAACAATCCCAGCTCCCTCAGCCGCTCCTCGTAGGACTTGTTCTCCAGGCCCCTCACCAGCTTTGTCGCCCTTCTCTGGACTCGCTCGAGCAAATTGATGTCCTTCTTGTAGCGAGGGGCCCAAAACTGAACACAGTACTCGAGGTGCGGCCTCACCAGAGCTGAGTACAGGGGGACGATCACTTCCCTAGCCCTGCTGGCCACACTGCTTCTTATGCAAGCCAGGATGCTGTTGGCCTTCTTGGCCACCTAAGCACACTGCTGGCTCATATTCAGCTGACTATCAACCAGTACTCCCAGGTCCTTCTCCGCCAGTACTTGGGAGAGATTTCTAGTGGTGGGGATGGTAAGCGACAAAAGCTGGTAGTTTCAGGTCTGGTATTTGCCTGCATGAAGATGTTTAATAACAGGCAGAGCAAGGTACTGAGAAATACTGCAGCAAAAAAAAAAAATTTCCTTAGAGATACCAATGTGAATTGGATAACCTCGTAAGAGCTGCTTCAGCCTTCTGATTCTCAGTCTAGAATTATCTAAATCTTGAGTTGCTCAACTTCTGTTCTCATGATCCCAGAATACTGTGACATTTTAGAAGCAATAATGACATGAGCAGACATCATCACTTTTCTCTGTAAATACAGAACACCTGAACCTGTGAACTTTCTCTTCCCTACCCTACACAAACACACACACACACACACACACACACACTAGTGAATTTGTCTGTGTAGTATTTCTGGCTACTCAGGGAGAGGAGGGGAAAATCAGTATTGTTCAAACTAATTGAATGTAAATGGTTTTTATCTGTTGTGACATTCTTCATCTCTCTCTGTTTTTGCTTTCTGTTTAAAAATCATGTACCATAGCTGTTGATGACTGCAATTTTAGGCCTGACATGGGAAGCAATTCCATAGGCTACATAATGCTGGTGCATGTGTATCAGCACTGGAAGAGTTTGCTGTATCTGTGTTTAAAACTGCAAACAGCCTTGCAAATAAATCCTTGCAAAAACAAACAAACAAACAAACAAACAACTGCAAATAAGCCCTGGAGACGGAAGATGGATATGGTAAAAATTAATAAATAAAATCTTTGCTGCTCTTCTTTGTCCTTTTGTGCATTTTTTAAAGGAAGTTGTTTAGAGTTTTAACAGCTAGCTGTAATACCATATCTCAGTTAAATCTTGTAGCTTTTGCCATATTTCATACCATCAAGATTGGATGGGAACAGATCAAAAAAAAAAAAAAAAAAGGGGGTATTATATATTTGTCCCCCTGTACTCAGCCCTGGTGAGGCCGCACCTCGAGTACTGTGTTCAGTTTTGGGCCCCTCGCTACAAGAAGGACATGGAGGTGCTTGAGAGGGTACAGAGAAGAGCAACAAAGCTGGTGAGGGGCCTGGAGAACAAGTCCTACGAGGAGCGGCTGAGGGAGCTGGGCTTGTTCAGCCTGGAGCAGAGGAGGCTCAGGGGCGACCTTATTACTCTCTATGGGTACCTCAAGGGAGGCTGTAGCGAGGTGGGGGTTGGCCTGTTCTCCCACGTGCCTGGTGACAGGACGAGGGGGAATGGGCTTAAGTTGAGCCAGGGGAGTTTTAGGTTAGATGTTAGGAAGAACTTCTTCACTGAAAGGGTTGTGAGGCACTGGAACAGGCTGCCCAGGGAAGTGGTGGAGTCACCATCCCTGGAAGTCTTCAAAAGACGTTTAGATGTAGAGCTTAGGGAAATGGTTTAGTGGGGACTGTTAGCGTTAGGTCAGAGGTTGGACTCGATGATCTTGAGGTCTCTTCCAACCTAGAAAATTCTGTGATTCTGTGATTTAAATGAAAGCTTTCCTAACAGTTTACATTTCATGTGCTTCAGCTGCTTCCTTTTTGGCTTATTTATTTATTTTTTAAAATAACCATAATATCATGACAATTAGGCCCTTAATTCAGAAACTAGAGCTTGTTCTGGGTCTAGCCTGTTACATGGTGTAGGTTCACACTTTTATCAAAACTGAGATAAGAATCCCTAAATTGCTGTATTCATGTTGTTCAAGAGAAGAGAAGAGTTCAGTTGGAAGGGACCTTCAAAGGTCATGTAGTTCAACTGCCTGACCACTTCAGGACTAACCAAAAATTACAACATATTAATCAGGGCATTATCCAAATGCCTCTTGAACACAGACAGGCATGGGGCATGGGGCATCAACCACCTTGCTAAGAAGCCTGTTCCAGTGTTTTACCACCCTCATGGTACAGAAATTTTTCCTAATGATCGGTCTGAACCTTTCCTGGCACAGTTTTGTGCCATTCCCACATGTTCCATCATCATTTACCAGATGGAAGAGGCCGGCATCTCCCTCTCTGCTTCCCCTCCTCAGGAATTTGTAGAGGACAATGATGATATCGCTTCTTAGCCTTCTCTTCTCCAGAGTAGACAACCCAAGTGTCCTCAGCCTCTCCTCACAGGACCTGCTTTCCAGCCCTTTTACCAGCTTTCTTCTTGTTCATTAAGTGGTTTAACTGACACTTACACAGTTTTGGTTGTCCAAAGCACATGGCTAGAATGTGAACAGGGATGAATTAAAAGTCCACAGAGGAGAGCTGAATGTAGACTTTCCATCTTGAGACCAGTGATTCCACTGAAACAAAAATAGATGTGAGAGAAGGAAATAATAAAATTATGCATGTTGATGGACTCAGAACTAACAGGGATTATTAAAAACAGCTAATCAAGTTTGGAAGGAAGAGTTTCATATGAAACACATATCAAAAGTATCCAAATTAAGAAGAATTAAACAGCCTGATTGATTTTAATTGCTGAGCAAGCTGTTAGAAAATGATTATAATAAGCATCTATCATCAAATAAATGTTTAGCTTTAGCACAGCTCTTATGCTGGGGAAGGAATTTTCTCCTTAGACTCTTAAATATTCTGAAACAAGAGTTCAATCCCAAATTAGTTCTTAGCCAAAAAAAAGCAGATAAATGGTGATGTAAAGAGATATAATGAATTCCTCTTAGTTTTCTTCTATTTGAGCTAGCTCTCAAATCATAATGAGGCAGAGGTGAAACTACTATTGAAGGCACCACTTGCAACCTATGCAAAAAAAAAAAAAAAAAAAAAGCCTGAGCAAATTGAAATGTTAAGAATAGCCAACTGTGGCTTTTACTTCTCTGCCTAATATGCTATTGTCAATAACGACAAACAACAGATGCTTAGAGAAAAGCAACTGTAAATTTGTGTGTCCTTACAACTGCCAAATTTGGCAATGCCTGCCCCAGAACAGTGAATGTTTAGTCTTCTCATGAACTCATGAAATCTTAGCACCAACAGCATTCCAAAATCAGCCTAGCATCCCACGATTAGGAATTGGAATCAGAATTGTTCACAGTTTTGTTTTGACCTTCAATTGAAAGAAATCCAAATGCCTTAAGTCTGAAATATTGTTTTGAACTGCTGCTGCCCCCTTACGGATACTTGGAAGAGCATCCCTATGGTTCACCAGCATATGGCACCTCGGCTGTAATGAAGAATCAGGACATCTGACCTGTAAGAAGAATATGTAGCTCCAAAGGTCCTCCATGAATTCAGGAGAATTTTTTCATTACAATTTATAAACCTGCATTTGGAAAAGTGCTGTTTTCAGGTTATATTCGATATCTAATCGGGAATGCCATTAGTTTTACCACTCCCACCCACACCCCCAAAAAGAAACACCATTAAGTTGATATTGATCCTATTTTGGTTGTGAGAAAAATGAGAGGGTCTTATGACAATTTTTTTCTGTGTCATCACAGAAAACAAAAGAAATTTCTATTTTTGTCATCAACATGTAATTCAATAATAAAATAACAATATTTGTCTAGTTGCTGGTTTTCTGGAGGTAACTTTTTGATATCTTTTATTTTGAGAAACTTGAAATATTATTTTTAGGTTATCTTAATGAATTTGGGAATTACAGGTAAGGATATAATCTGAACTATTCCAGAGAAAGGCAAAAAACAGAAGAAAGAAAAATACTGGTTTGATAATAGATTGTATAAAAACTATTTACTTTATGTAAAGGCTGAAATTCTGAACCCTCTGTCAGTTGTTTTTAGGAGATCCAAGTCTGATATTAGGTGAAAAATGAAATGTTATATGATTCTTTTGTTTACATTAATTGTGGGTCTTGTTCTCTATTTTGTCAGGAAGTATACACACATAATAAATAATTCCTGCTTTAATAATAGTAATGTTATAATATAATATAGTTATATGTTAATATAGCTCTATTATTTTCATAGTTTTATTATTTTTATAGTTTTATTATTTTTATTAATATGTTAATATAGTTTTCAGTATATACTTAGACAAGTCTCATGACATTTCAGAATATAATTTATTTAATTATTTAAAAGCAAAAAAATATGTATTGCATTTGATTACCTGTAAATAAATGATCTGGTTATCCTTCTGTTTACTTGAGCAAATGCATAGTTTTCTGTACTGTTTGTCCTTTGTCATGCACAGAAGGAGTTATAATGGAAGGGTTCTAATGCTGGGTGAATTTATTTTTAATAAGTTGGTAATAATTTACAAAGTGTATTGTCTTTTAAACTGAAAAGCATGATTTGAGCTGTGTTGAATAACTGCTAGCATTTATAAAGTCTGAAAGATAGACAAGAGAAAGAACAGTGACCAAGGGTATTCTAAGAGTTTGAATTCTGGCATTATAATACCTTCATTCTGGAGTGTTTTGTTCTTTCATTTTACACAGCCCTAAAGCAAGCAAACAAACAAACAAAAATCCACAGATTTACTCCAGAATTTAGCATTAGAGAACTGTTGACTATTAAAAGTTTTCCTAGGGAGTTCAGGGCCACTTTACCATGGTTTATGAAATGCAACAATGGAGGCAGAACGATCTGTCATCTCTTTTTCTGTATAGTAAGGTTTGACATTATTACCAATGAAAATTCATGCTGTATAGTTCAAAAATAAGCATAACGTAAAATAAATATGAATCATAGGTGATTGTACTTGACAGAAGATTTGTGTATTTGTGCCTCACCGAAGTTCGTATAAATGAAATCCAATCTATTTGGATTAAACTTTTATATATATGATACCTTTCAAGTAACGTGTTTAGTGATATTTTACAATAGGATCCCTTATACAGTGATATTCTGAAGCATTTTATATTTTTAAATGCAAATTATTTATCATCTGTAGCAATGGCAATGTAATTCAACAGCTCTCACTGAATTATTTAAACAATATTTTGGGTTGTGAAAAATCTTCTCAGGGGTCCTCTTTTCACTGTAGTGTTCACAGCAGTCCTGAATAAACACTGCAGGCTTACTAGTCCAGGCAGGAAACTTTTGAGTACTTATGACTGTGCAAGTGTTCAGCACTTCAGCATTTGCAGGTTTTCCTTTCCACCTTTGTTTTGTATGTGTTGTCAGCTCACGACTATCCTCACAACAGTTGTAGGTCAGATTTTCAATGAGCATCTTGCACTGACTGTATCTATACTAGTGAAATTTAAGATTCTGCTGTTTATTTTATTTTATTTATTTATTACATCTCCACATTAGGCTTAGTTACTTCTGTTATCCTAAATCAGGACTGATTTTAGAAATCTGGAAATTGGTTGGGAGTCATATGAGAAAATCGCTGATAGTTTCTATATGTCTAATTGTGAAGTTTGCAGTAAGCTGTTCTAAGCTCTTATAATTGCTATATAAGAGCAATTTTGCTTTGTAGTCCTATTATGATGGATATTCTGTAAATTATTTTGTGTAAAGTCTAATTTCATTAATGCCATTTATGTAATACGGTTGATAAATTGGTATTCATATAATTTTGCTAATGCATTCAAAGAATGACAGTTCACTTTATTTATTCTATAAATTAGTATTATTCTTTCCAATTGTATCAAATTATTCTTGCTGCTTTTGTAGTTAAAAGAATCATCATTTTCTCTTTAATGAAGTAAAACTGATATGCCATTCACAACTGTGAGTCTACGAGCATCTACTTCAAAAATACAGCGTTGTCTGGTCTCTTTAATAAAAGTTATGATTTCTTACCTACCTTAGCAGCTCATCTTCTTGTATTCCATTAGGATTTTATGATGGGAAGCACAAGTTGGCCTGTATTCATTAAAGTGACCATTTTGTTGTAGCTGTTGCTGTTCTAACACTGCATTCTCAAGGTCTAACTTCATTACTTGTCCAAATACGGGCACTCGGTGAAAATTATGCTGAATTAATGAAGGCTGTGAATTTAGAAGTCAGGGTTGTTAACTTTTTTGACTTAGTTCATTGAGTGAGAAAACCAAATTGAAGACACTTTGTTTCAGAAAGATTTTTTATTATGAAGGTGTGGTATCTCACACAGAAATGTAATGTTTTTCTAGTCCAGTTAATGCATTTGCATCTTTAATATACTCAAAGTGATGTTTTGAGTTTAATCTTTCCTAAGTAAAAGAGACACCTTTGCTGCATGGCTTGTAAAAGACATAAGTGCCAGCAAGCCCTTCCATCAGACTGTTAGGACTCATTATATATATTTAAGAAAAAAATATGCCTGCAGGAGAAGGAATTGCACTGTAGCATCCTGCTGTGTAATACTGTTCTTCCTCCTAAGTATCTACCAAAGGAATCTGAGTGTTGAGTTTCTGTCACATTAGTTTTTAAACACATGCTTTGGCAACATTAATGTCTTATGTTAATAAGAGCTTGCACTGTTGAAACTTTTGCTCTTCTTCATATCTTCTACTCCAGGTGCATGTGAAGAAATGCATACCTGAACTGGTCTTCTGGCTTTTCTCAGTAAATAAATATGTGGGCCTTTGCAGGACTCAATTCATTCAATCCTTAAGTAGTTGGATAGAAATTCCTAGAAGGTCATGTTTCTCTCCATTGGCTATGAAGGTCATCAGTATAGACGTTTAAATGTAGTGGTAGGATTTATATTATCTGTCTAAAACATATAGAATCTTACATGTTTTTCAAGAACAATGCAATGTATCCACACTAAGATGAAAAAACAAAATACCTTAAACACTGGGTGTTAAACCTGGGATATTGATCCAAACCCATTATGCTTAAGTCTTTGAGATATTTCACCAAAATATATTGATCCATATTCTAAAAGTAATATATAGCAGTGCTGATCAGTTTTTGATAGTGCAAGTCTTCTGGTTAAATTGACATATGAAAATAACTTTTTATGGGATAACAGTGTTCAGGACCAAGCAACACTAGCTCTTTATCTTTGGTCAAAGGTGAAACATATTCTTGAATGAGGTATACAGTTTTATGTTTTAAAACTATAACATAATTGTTTTGAAGTTGTTTGTTTGTAAAGGTTAAATAAAATTAGTAATGGATCTGAGGTGAGTTAGAGTAGTTGTGGAAAGAATATAATTTTTTTCTTTCATTTTCCCTTTATTTCCTAAGCCTGTTTTCTCTGTAGGAGAGGTTATAGCATCTAGAACTCAGGTCTTAAATGTCCAGTTCTAATATTGTATTATGAAAATTGGAATATTCATGTTCTTTTATGAAATATGATGGCAACATTATCTGAGGGAAGCTTATGTTCCTGTACACAAGTATGTTTCTACTCATCCTCCTATTAGTACGTCTCACTTTCATATCCCAATGTCTTTAAAATCTTCTCTGAATCACACATAAGGACAGCAGTAACAGAGGAAGTAATAAGCCTATCCTATTTTGCAGTCTAATAAAACTACTTTTTTTGTTTGTTTGTTTTGTTTTGTTTAGTGAAACACTTCTGGAAGCTACATGGAAGGTATCGTGGCAGATACCTAAGATTATTGCTTTCAGTTCAAACATCAAAGCAGCATATTATATTCTACTTAGAGAAGAAAAGTATGTTATTATTAGTGCATCCTGAAATTGTTGCAGAGAAGCTGTTTGAAGTAATAAAAATTAATTAAAATATCAAATACTTTTTCATTCAAAAGTATTATAGATGTGGTCAGTTAACATGTGGTGGTACCATATGGTAGAAGAGCAATACTGAACTGTTCAACAGTTCGGAAGAGCAGCTAATGGAGAAAAAACGAATAAATCATTACAGTTACTTTTTGAGCAAAGGTCTTTTATATGTGCAGATTATCACTATATTTTCCTCAGTTCCTTGAACAGCAATTCCAAGATCAGGGCAACTGGCTCTTGATTTCATGCATATCTAGCTCAGAAAAGATTTGACTATGATCCAAACCAATGAAAGCTCATTCTGGAGTACTGCCCTTCAGCCTTTTGACAGCACAGACTGTACTTAGAGATCTTGGCAGTACTCATTTAACTTCAAACCCATATTTTTATATCTAGAGAAGTTTTTCCTAGCCATTTCAAGAGTTTATAGGTAGCCTGTGCCACCTCTTCTCTACTTTTAATTTCTTAGTAAAGAGGAATATATTTGAGGAATAAAGAAGTTCAGTAGAACAGTGAGAAGTTGCTTAGACACTTGTGAAAGATTGAAAAAAAAAATAAATTCAGCTCATGCAGTCAATACAGTTAATTCTTTTGTTTTTTACCTTTATAATGCCATATTTGTGTACATAAAGAAGACTTTGTTTTGGGAGTGAAATTCAAGTGACATTTTAAGCTATGCAAAATTGAGGTGTCTTATCTAGACTCCTAGAGACTGTATAGTCAACGGAGTGTGCCACGTCCTGCCTAGTGCTTGTGGACTGCCTGTTTCTACCCATTGTAATCACTGGGAGTGAGCCAAGATGATCCACTGATCATCTTGAGAGGAGCTGCATGGCTTAGATGATCTGAATCATGCCCTCAAGAACATGCAAGTCAGATTGAAAAAGGTTTGCACCGTAAAAGGACAAGCAGAAAGAATTCTGAACGTATGTCATGACTCTCAGAAAGAGACTACAGAAATGGGCTGCTTCTACCCTGGGCCTCAGGGAGCTGTAGTTAAAGGTATAACACTGCGTACCATACTCAGGTAAATGTCACCAGAAGATGACCATTGAAGGTAAAAGAAAAACAAGTTTTCTGAACATCAGCAGAGGCTCAATGAATTGCTTTTCTCCTCATCCTTCTTTCAAATTCCTCTGTAGGAGATTTGAATCCTCTATAGAGAAAGAGCCACTGTGGCAGATGCTTCAGCACTGCCGTTGGAACAGTTCACAGAGATAGACAGAGCACATACTATGAGTCAAACAGATGCTCATGACAGGAAAAACTCTCGTCTCAGCTGTGTACACAAATTAGAGTGGAAGACATGAAGAGAAGCCATATGTAAAATAGATCCTACACTTGTTGTTCAAATGAGCAGTTTTCTCTAATACTTCCATCAAATTTTAAACTGTGTGGGATTAGAATTGACATTTTTCCATTTCCATAAACAGGAAACAGACCTTGAGTATAGAAAAGTTAGCAGTTAGTATTGTGCTGCATAAGCAAGATTATCATTTCATAGGGCAGGAACAAATTCTTTCTCAAGGGACAGGACAGTTCATGTCCTAGGAAGTCTCATCTGATAAATAGGCAGTGTAATTATGCACCACATTCATTTTTCTCATTTTTTTTTATGTGCATGTAACATTGTCCTGAGCTTGTTCATTTAAACTTTTGTGTATCTGGGAGTAAAGCAAAAAAACAATCTATATCTTGATAAAGTCAGAAACAACTTTCTTCTGGAAAATTTTTTGTCCAAACAAACAAAAATCCAGCACCAAAATAGTCACAATGAAAATAACCCTTGACAAATCCACATTAAAAGCTATTATGTAATGCCTTGTTAAAATTAGTGTTCCTATTATCTTGAGACATGTTTTCTGCCTCCCCGCTGCCCACTGCACTCCTGCCCCCTAAACAAAACAGAACAAACAACAGCAAAAAAGCACCACACAAGCACACCAAGAGAATAGTGACAATGATAGGTTCTTCTGAGACACTGTGGCTGTCTGTTTAAGTGAGATCACTTTCCTGGAGTATTTGGAGATCTTACTCCAAAACAGATTTCCAGCTCATAAACTGCAAAACAAGTGAACAGGCAATAGTCCTTCACAGTTGCCAACAATAAATGATCTCTATCCAGCTGACTTAAAAATGAAGATATTTATTCACAGAGCACAGTTAAATCACAGAATCACTGGGCTGAGATAGTGTGGAAACAAAAAGTGTACCTGGGTTCAAAGAGAGGCTAGATAAGTTAATGGAAGAATTCAGCAATGACTGTTGATGAAATTATGATTTAATTCTGCTTTCTATAAATTGCCATAAACTGGGTGACAATACCGAAGAAAGAAGAGGGAGAAAGTGTAGTATTACACTTTTAACAAGTTCTTGCTGGCTAACTTTAGACAGTGGGACAGTGGTTGCTGCTACTAGATTTAAGCTTGCTGAGTGGAGATATTTCTTCAAGAATTATTGTCACTTCTTGTCCATGATACTGCTGTGAACCATTCTCATCTTGAAAAAATAAAAAAAAAAAAGATAGTGATGGGCACTCGAATATAAAGCAATTTAATCTAATTGTCAAGGTCATTCTTGCTATCAAGGCTATGCAATGTCCTACTTTTCAGCAATTGCTCAGAATTGGGAATTGAGATCTAGAGATAACAGCAGAAATGTTTTCAACTCTTAGAGGCTTCCTCACTGTAGAAACATTTTTTCTCTTAATTTTGTAAAGTACAAAGAGCTCAAATTTATATATAATTTCCTGTTATTTTTCTGGAAAATGCCTATGTGATTTTTTTTCCTCCTCTCTCTTTTATCTGTCTTCTCCTCTCATTTTTTTGGGGAGAAATTGCATTCTGCATTTTAAACAAATCAGAGACATAAGATCTGGTCTTCTCCACCCCACCATTTGCATCTTACATTTTCCTACTACAAATTCAAGTGACTACTAAAATGATTTATTCTCTAAAAGAACTTGCAGAACTCTACTCATGATGTATGTGACAAAATGCTTACCAGAAATCAGCATTACTTTCAAGTACTTCTAATGGCAACTGTAGTTCATATTTCATGACACTATTAAGACAAAGAACAGAAAAACAGTTAAACACAAAATGGGATATTTTTAGGGCTATGTTAGTACTGATTTGAACCTCATCCAACATGATGAGGCCATAATCATTCACAATTGTTCGAGGTTTCATTTTTTTCTCATGTTTATAGCATGGCATCTGCAACAGCAACAGAAGCAAATACTTTAGGTAAACCTTCACAGTGGTGGATTTCTCGTTTTGGTGGTCCTTTGGAGAAAGCTGTTCATTCTGTTGCTGGATCTTAGGTTGCCATCCAGTGGAGAAGACTGTAAATTCTAGTTGTTGCAGAAAGAAGCTTTGTTACTCATGGTGAAGCTGCCTTTATTATGCAGGGGAAAAGACTGTGGGTGCCTTCAGTAAATAGAATGTTTGCTTTGTTTTTTTGTTTTTTGTTTGTTTGTTTGTTTGTTTGTTTTGAGTAGCTTTAATGCAGATTTAAAAGGTGAACTAGTAATAGCACAGCATTTTAAGGAGAAAACCTCCTGGGTTTACCTGTGTTCTCTAAATATTTCTCAGTTTTGACCAGTGTGTTATATGACATACAACATCCCAATTCAACAGTGCAGATCCATTTATAGTAATATTAAAAAGTTATTAATATGGCAATGGATCAGAGCTGTGATTTGTAGCAGGGTTTTGAATTCCACAAAAAGATTACATTAGTTTCAAGATTTTTATTTTTATTTTTGTTAGTTATGCCATGTGCTGTTAAAATCTCTTCTAACGCAGATGCTGAGTGGTGATTTCATTTGGCCTTAGCTATGTTTGAACAACCAGTTCACAGCTTTGAGGAAAAAGCATTACAAAATAGGTTTCAGTTTATATTACTGAATCATCTGACCCATTCTGTACTCACTTCACTGAGTGCTTGGAAAGTGATACAAAGCTAGCTAGGCAAGTGTTGGCAACCACCACTATTTAAGTAGTATATCATGAGGAAATACTTTAAGTATTTAAAGGAAAAGAGGCACAAGATAAAGTTGAATTGACCTACAGGAACAAAAGAAGAAAAAAAAAGGAAAAAAGTAGGGGAAAAAAAAAAAAAGATAAAAGTTAGGACACTGATCACGCTAAGGAACAAATATGGAAGACTGTGACCAGTAGCTTCCGTATCAGAAGCAATTCCTGAGCAGCCATCATTCTGCCCTGGTCCATGAGTTTCCAGAATGGACCAAACACAAATGAAATAAGATGATGGATGAATCTTCTTTACTTTGGAAGTCTGTAGTAGGCCATTGCCATGACAAAAGCCAAGTTACAAAGCGCAGTCTCAGTGTTTCCTTTCTTTAGAAAGTCTGAAAGCAACAGAAATTCAAACTCTTCAAATTGTCCCTCATATATTTGCAGCTGAAATGCAGGCCCATTTTTTAAGCTGTTACTAAATGACCAGTATTTCAATTTTTCACATTATTACCCCAATGTCTTTGTTCAGAGAGAGGAGAGGAGGGCAAAGCCGATTCTGCCTTCAATGTCTCATGTAGCCCTTATACCTAAGTATATGTTGTTTGTTGTATGTCCCAAAACATGCAGACTACTTTTTACTTTTAAAGTAAAAGAATGCACAAATTGCAACTGTTCAGGAATCCAAAAGGGATTATTATTTTTTTTTCCACTTGTATGTAGACATTTTTTATTACTGAGGTCATAGAATCACAGACAAACCTGAGTGAGGAAGGGACCTCTGGAGATCAACTTTCAGTTCAAGGCAGGGCCATAGGCTTAACTTTGTCAAGGTGACTTGAATATTTTCAATGACAAGAGATTTCACCACTTGTCTGGGCAACCTATTCTAGTGTTTAATTGTTTGCATAGTGAATAATGTTTTCTTATAGACAGGTAACATTTCCCGTAAGCAACTTGTGCCTCTTAACTCTTGCTCTATCTTTGCATCCTTGGAAAAATAGAATCCCCTCGTTTTCTTGTACCTACATTTTAGAAACTAATGTCACAGAATCACAGAATTGTCTAGGTTGGAAGAGACCTTCAAGATCACCTAGTCCAACCTCTGACCTATCACTAACCAGTTCTCTATTAAACCATATCACTAAGCTCTACATCTAAACGTCTTTTAAAGACCTCCAGGGATGGTGACTCAACCACTTTCCTGGGCAGCCCATTCCAATGCCTAACAACCCTCTCAGTAAAGAAGTTTCTCCTAACATCCAACCTAAACCTCCCCTGGCACAACTTTAGCCCATGCCCCCTCGTCCTGTCACCAGGCACATGGGAGAATAGACCAACCCCCACCTCGCTATAGCCTCCTGTAATGTACTTATAAAGAGTGATAAGGTCGCCCCTGAGCCTTCTTTTCTCCAGGCTGAACAATCCCAGCTCCCTCAGCTGCTCCTCGTAGGACTTGTTCTCCAGACCCCTCACCAGCTTCGTTGCCCTTCTCTGGACTCGCTCGAGCACCTCAATGTCCTTCTTGTAGCGAGGGGCCCAAAACTGAACACAGTACTCGAGGTGCGGCCTCACCAGAGCCCTGCTGGCCACGCTTCTTCTTATACAAGCCAGGAGGCTGAAGTCTGAGATTAGATCCCCCCTGAGCTTGGTCTTTCCTAGACTGAACAAACAGTTCATTCAGCCTTTCTTCATACCTCAAGTTCTGTAAACATCTTGGTGGTATCTTACTGGATTTACTTCACTTTTCAGGCCTATAAAGGACCATATGTTGCCATGACTTTTGTGATTATTTTTATTTGTTTGTTTTGCTGTGTTGTGGGTTTTTGTTTGTTTATTAATTTATTTTATTGGCTGAGTGTCTCAAGTGTAATTTGGGAAAGGTGATACACTCACATTCTGAAATTGCTCACCTTTAACATGAACTCTATCTCACCTTGGTCATAGATATTTTTGCAAAGCCAATCATTTTGTTTATTTTTTAGTTGCCAGAACTAGTTACCTCCTTATTCAGTTTTCAGACAATTTTTCTTCCTGTTTTTAAGACTGTAATTGTGGGAAAACATTTTGGGATTTGGGCTTAATGTTTGTTTTTCCCCTCTGTGTTTATAATCTCAGCTGTGTAAAGTATGGACAGTTTTATTATGTTTGATATACACATTTGTATAGTAGAATGCAATTGAAAAATTAAACAGTCAACAGCTAAGAGACAGGAGAGAAAGCAGAAAAAGAGGAGAAAAAAAAATCCACCCATTTTAAATTTGAAGCAGATGAACAGGAACTGGAGAGGAATTATTTCCTCCTGACTTAAGGACATGTTACTGATCTGCTTTCTATGTGAAGAAGCAGATACAGATGCATCTAGAATAACATTTTGATTTGGATCAGGAGTGTACTTTTGAAGGAAATCTTTCATTCATTCCTAGTTGCTGCACTTCAGTTCATGTTGTGTAGTGGTTTTAGGCAAATAAATTGGATTCCTTTCAGATGAAACTCAATTGAAAGATCCGACTGAAGATTGCACCTAACACAACCTAACTACTAATGAATATTCAGTCCCTTGGGATTATAGTAGATCTAATTGGAAACATTCTCTCTTCTCCAAATACAAGTCTTGAAGATATAGAGTCCTTTGTTTTTACAGAAACAAATTTCTGTAAATCTATTGTTACACAGTTTCACTCCCTGCTGATTTTGTGCATAGCCTCACCATAGTGAATTGTGTATGTTGGGGGGAGGTAGGAGAGCAAAAGGGAGGAGGGTGAATTGCCAGTACAGTGATTTAGATTGGATATAAAATAGTACCAGTTTCAAAGGGGAAAAACCCTGTACAAAACTTGGCAAATGCAGGCACGAGAGGGCAATTGCTTAGATTTCAGTCAAAAAAGAAAGGAAAAAAAAATGGGGAAGCATGTGTCCTAAATGTTTTTGCATTTAGAATATTGCCTGTTCATTATTCTAAAAAATGTTATTTAGATGGATTACGGATAGTAATTAACTATATATATTTTTTTAAAGAATCGTGATACTTTTGTTGAGAAGGGAATTGTTAAACTGTATACTAGATGTAAAGGCTTGTAATTGTTTGAAATAACAATGTATATACCAACACAGACCTTTTTAATGAGACATGATGAACTGGGACATCTACTGCTAAGGTGGAAAATAAAATGAAACAGTTTTCCTCCAAATGGAATACATGATTGTTTGTTTCAGTGGGGCAATCATCATGTACAAGCTACTGTACTGGGATGTTTTTCTGCCTTAATTGCCCTGTCAGTTACAATTAGAGGTGTTAATATAGCTGTGAAATGCTACAAATTACTTGTGGCTTTGCTCCTTGTGTATTCTCAGCCTGTCTTGTGTAAAAAGATATCAAAGTGACTGAGATTTCTTGCTGAGTCTGTTATTAAGGCTTGCTTGTTATATTCCCTGGGTATAGATACTCACTCAGTGTGGGTTCCGTATTATGGGTGTAAATATGCCTGCAACAGAACCATTTAATCCTTTAAAGTAAGGGGGAAAATCTTCAGGTATCAGGCATTTTTGCTGAAATTGCTGCAGATATAATAGGGATTCATTTAGCTGTACTAATTAAGAAATTGCTAGTTTTACCAAAGTTGTTATTAGTATGAAAATCTGTGATTTTTACAGTCTTATCTGTGCTTTGTGATAGGTATTTGCCATTGTTTTTCTGTTATAATAAAGGAGCTGACATCTTTTGAAATCCTACTGCTATGATCATCTGGAACAAAGGGATCATCTTAGCAGAGCAGAGAAATTTTTGACTGTTGGGGGAAAAATGAACTTGAAAGTGGGGCACTGAGGATGGTGATTTGCTAGTGCTTTCATTTCAGTAAGCAGTATCAAAAGACTACCTGGTCCATCACTAATAAATAAAGCAAAGGAGACAAATTGAATGAATGAATGCTACAATGCTATGTGATAGCTTGAGGAAAAGATAAAATGCAGGAGATTCATATAAGGGTGTCCAAATGAGCCTGGCTGTGTGGTAGGTTAGAACTGGCTTTCTTTCTCTACTGAAAAGACAGCAAGTGCAGACTAATAGACGTCTTGTGTGTGTTTTGAAACAGTTACTTTGCATTTCTGAAGTCATACAGATTGCATTGGATTTTGAAAGGTCAGATATTCTCTGTATTGAACTCTCTAGTATTTGTTTCAGAGCTGAAAAATATCCTTGGACAGTGGAATATCTTTTTCCTGTTGTCCCAAATCTTAAAACACTGTCATCTACAATGAGGAGCACTTTAGTGTAATCAAGAGACTGGTGACTAGAAAAAGTGACAGGTCACCTTTTTCTTTTTTTTTTTTTCTTTTCAGTTTTGAAGTGTGTATACTGCTTAGTGAAACGTTTTCAAATGTCAGTAACCGTTGTTGGTTGTTTCTTTGAATTAACAATAAATGAAACTCATAATTTATAAAACAGCATTTAAAGTGGGATTCATCCAGATTAAGTAGTTTCTCCTTATGATATATATGTATTCTTTTAAATGTGCAGTGCAAGCCTCTTGTTAAAATCTAAATTTAATGACTGTAAATCATGAGCACTCAGACCTTTTATTTCAGCCAATGGTTACAAGGGGTGAGGTAAAGATTTTAAATACTTTGAAAAATGGAAGAAAAAAATTAGTCTTCAGAGTCTTCAGTGGTTTTGAAAGAGAAAGTTTTCTTATAAATTTTGAAGGCAAGTGCATATTTGTATGATTGAGTTTTTATCTTATATATGTTATTATATAATTTTTCTTTTTCTTATCTTACCCCACAAAATAAGCAACTGTTAAATTGTGTACTTGCCAAGAATTGTGAAGAAAAGATTGTTAATATTTTTAAGTTATGTGAAGTACATTACTTTATAAAATTAGAAACTATTAAGTCTTTGGTTTTTGAATAAAAACAAATATACATTATTTTAGATATGGGGTAACAGCAAGATATGTACATATGTATTAGCTTTGTGTGCCTGCTGACACATCTGAGCAAGAAAAAAAAAAAAAAGAAAATTCTATAAACTCAAAGCATTTGTAGGTGACAGTATATATTTCATATCAGTTATCAAAAAAAAAAACTTATTAGATGAATATGTCATTCCCATATATGTGTGAGTGTGCATCTTCTTAGTGCATTATCAAAGACCAAGAAGAAAATGTCTGGCCCACCATATGTAGAAATTAAAACTACCTAACTTTGTAACTTTTTATAAAGTTTAATTATAAAATTATTTCAATATTTTGAAATATTTCTTAGGTGTAGAAAGTGTTTTGGGTCCAGATTACTACACTAAGCGCATCACCATAAATACACTTAATGGAAGAGTTCTCTTTCATGTTGAGAGGGAAATGTTTCACAAACTGTCATCTCTGCATACCTCACCCGTGTGGGGAGAAGGAAACAAACTTTTTTTGTTTTCTAAAATCTGAGTGTTAAGCTTTCTTTCATGTTTGCTGTTCTAGGATCTTAATTCTCTAGCCTAGTCAGAGAAGTGGACTAAGAGTCCAGAAAGCTACATTTTAATGTTCCCACAAGATAGATGTCTATGTGCTTCAGGTCTTGGTGTGCAAGCAGTGGGAACAATGGAGAATGGTTTTAATCTCTGGTTTAGGCATCTGACTTTGGGCTTTTTCCTAGACTAATCTTCTTAGGCTTCCTAAGCAGCAAATAGAGCTGGACAGACTCTACAGGAAGATGATTGGGAAGACCTGAGTTTAGCTGCTTCTTTTGAAGCTGGTTTGAAGAAACACGTACCTCTCTCTTGTGATAACATGGGAAGCCTTGCCCAAATCTCCCCAGTTTGTCTTTCTTGCAAGCTTCCTTTCCCTTGACTTTGTCATCTGCTTAAACTCAGACCATGAAAAGGCATTTTGGAAGGTAAATGCAGTCAGAGGAATACTGCTGAAATCAAAGGAACTGCTTATGTGTGTAAGCACACACAAAAAAGTACTTGCAAAGCTGGGGTGTTAGATAATGAAGTCTTTGAGGAAGAAGCTCTGTGTTTGGCAGAGTTATTTGTTAAATAAATAGTAAGCAGCAGGCTCTACTTTTGCAATCAGTAACTGTGGTATTTCTTTTCATGTTTATGTTTAGATAAAAAATGTATTTATGCTGAAATTCTTGCAAAGATTGACTGAAACTTTAAAAGCCACAGTCACTCAAATATTCTATATGTACTTTTCACCAGAGGATGACAGTTTTACTCTTGTGTGAAGGGTCTTATGATAAACAGAGAAAAAACTAGGCTACTGTATTTCATAGATACAACTGTATCTATAAAGAATTTCCAACTCTATTGCCATATCCACATGCATATACAGACGTTATTTCTGTTTATTACACTCTGCCGTTTCTGATACTGGACAGTTACGCTTGACCTGGTTGTGATCACTAGAGCAGAAGATGATTGACTGCAGCTTTTACCCCCTTCTTCCTTGTATATGTAGAAGAAAACTATTAAAAGACTTATTCAAGGGAAAGAAAGGTCAGGCACTCAATCAGACTGCAAGAGCTGGGATTACTGTCAAACTAGAAAGTCTTCTGTATAAAATAATAACTGTTTCCATAATATTTTTTCTATTATTCATATAAAATTAGTATATGTTCTGTATCGTTTTTTCCCCCTTTTGAATCTGTAACTTGGCTGTTAACCTGCTGACAGAAACCACAGGTTAATCTGTGGTTAAGGCCAATGGCACCCTGAAACAAGGTGGAAGGTGTAGGATTGCCTTGTTTCTGGAGAAGAGTTCTGTGTTAAAAACTTGACTACCTTGCTACTCTAAGTACTGGAGCTATGAGAAAAGAAATAAAATAAAAGAAAAAAGAAATATATATATACATATATACTGTTTCACTTTATATGTATCTTATATCAGACATTTGCTTATTTACTTCCTTGGCAGTTTATTAGGTGTACTCATTGGAGCCAGTAGGTTCTGCAAGCAGAATGTAAACCAACTAAAACAGTCCTGATATGGCACAATATCAAAGCCGCAATATCAAAGGAAACAAATCCACCACAGCCACCACTCTGCTCCCCCAAAATTAAATGAAGAAAATGGTTTATTTTTAATGCATTTTTTTCCCCTCAGTAGATGTATTTTCTTCTATGAAATAAATATTTATTAACAAGTAATATTCATAAGCACAATTATATTTATGTGTCATGAGCTGAGTGAGATTATACCTATTTGGTTTTCTGCCAAAAACATTTGAAACAACTTTGAAGATTTTTATTTGTGTTGTAAATTAAATATCCAATCCAGAACTCCAATACCCAGTTGTCACAATACACATTAATTTCACAACAAGAATAATTGCTTTTCTTATATTGTTTAATTATATTGTATAATAAACATAATAAATATAATTTATTGTATAACCAATGTATTGCATTGATACACTGGCCATATATAAAATCAAGATTTGAACTTTTTTCTAAAAGCATAATGTCTATATTGTGTACTCTGTAAAGATTTGCAAGTAATTAAAGTGATAAAGGATTGACAACTTTGATATTTTTTTTCTTAAGAAGATCAATCTCTTTCTCTTAAAATCCTGTCTTATTTATTCTTGTCAGAGGAAGCAACATGAGTATTTCTCACCACCTTTATCAGTTGGATGAGATGCGTATGTCAAGGAATGATTAATATGACTTTTGAAATAACCATTTGTGGGCAAAATATTAAGAGACCAAGCATTTTTGAAGACAGAAGAAAGGAACACAAAAATTATGGAATTTAAGTGTCAGTCTCTTTGGGAATGAAATGCTAAAAATGCTAACTCATCTGCAGATGCAATTAAACTCTTGAAGTGGTTCTAAGTATTTGCTAAGCAGTTACAGGGAGTGAGGTTTGCAGAGTAGTAAAGTATGACCTGAAAAATTGATAGCTTTGGGAAATTATGCCCAAATCACATGCCTGAGAATATCAATATTGAAGTTGGTTTGCCAATTTAGGGGCAACAGTTTTTATATAAAACTTCCTTTCTGAGATATCAAACTGTGCTCAAAGTGCTCATATGTTTGTGTATCTGAAATATGCAGTGGTTTTGAACATTTCAAGCTTCTTTTTCAGTTGTTAGTTTTTACGAATATAAGATCCTTTTGTGCTCAGTTTCAGTATATTGCTTTTTATATTTGGCCATTATTATTTAAGCTTTTCCTCCATTCTAGAAGGAAATATCAAACATTAATTTAACAATACCAGCAAAGTAAACATTACGTCATAAAATCCAGTCCTTAAACCCATTTTCTTATGTTCTTCCCATTCCTCTTTCCTACATAATCTCTTTACCTAGAGAAAAACAAATGAAAATATGTGCTAATATTTCTTGATCATTTTCCCCCAAAATATAATTATTGTCTTAAATAATAAAAGTGCATACAACAAATAATCAAAGAAAAATCAAATACCTGCAAATTGTCAGTTCAAGTGTTTAAGATATTGTGAATGCATTTAAGACCATTGTGAAACTGTTGCCTGTTCATTGCTGGAGTAGCTGAGGATGTAAATTTAATTAATTGTGTATAAATGTACTTATTTATGCATTTATACCTGTATGTAAATTACTTGTATAGTATTTATAGTTATGCTTGTAATTGTCAAACATGCAGAATGGGGTTCCATAAATTAGAGGATTAACTTTGGTTTAAATCAATCAGTTGAATAAGCATGAATAAAAATGGTTTATAGATTCACGTGTAAATATCAGCTGTTTCCTACCTCCCTGGCAATATCATAAAATCCCAGCACAATTACTGATGTTGTGCAGTGCAAAAGCTGCAAAACTATGTTTATATCTTTCTACAGTATTCAAGCTTAAGTCACTGAAGTTTTTTGGACAGAGTGCTGCTGGACGTGGCATCACATGAGTTTATTTATGTTTATAAAAACATAACTTAAAAAACATAACTTATTTAATAATAAACATAAATAAATAAACTTATTTATGTTTATAAGTACAACCTTTAATTACTCTGACAGAAACCTCCATAACTGCTGAATATCTTACCAGACACTACTTCTTTTGAAAACATCTGGTACAAAACAAGCTGTTACAAATGGACTGGGCAGAACCAGAAAACACCACCATTTAACTCTCAAAAGTCTTGGAATAGGGTAATGTGTACAACACAGTGCAGTGGCCTGATAAAATCCCAATTCAGTAAAGCAGCCCAGCACCTGAGGGTGTGATCAGTGGGTAGTTGGTGATCAAGAATCACTCCAGACATGGGATGGAAACATGCTGGGGAAGGCAGCACTACTAGAGCTGTAGCAGAACACAGGTTGTATGGGACAATTATAGAGTGGGAGTTAGAGTAAAGACAAAACTGGAGATTATCATGTTGTAGAAGGCAGGAAAAATTGCACATCTAGATTTTTACTACAGCTCAGGTAGAGGTGCAAAAGATGAATGATACCATGAGGCAAGTTATTAAAAGGACAGATGGATCAAGTGTGAAATGGGAAAAGAAGAGGAGAGGAAAAGAAATTGAAAAAAGCCAGAAAGTCAGTTTATGCGTTTATGACCATTTTATAGTGGCAACAATTCTTTAAATCACTTTAGTTCTATATATATGGCATGCTTTCATGGTTTTAACTAGGCTGCACCACGTGACACAAGGGGATATGTTAAATCTACAGGAGACTCTAAGAAATTAAGTCAAGTCTTCAACATCTGCTGGAGTTAAAAATACATAAATAATACATCATTACTTCGCAGGGAATATCAGGCAAAAAAAGAATGTAGAGAACTCAAAGAGACCATTAAAAAAATTTCATGACTGAATAGTCATTGATGCCTACAATGTATAGCCAACCAAATACTTACGCATTTCCTTAACTATTTACATGAGCTAATATTTCATAATTACTATTTTTATCTCTGCATCTCTCAGACAAAGATTCATAAAAACTAGGAGTGTATGTCCAAATGTTCGTTTGGTGTGTTAACTCTTTTTTATTAGCAAGGTTAGTGAAAGCAGAGTTGTGCATTACAAAAGGGTTTATTTCCTTAATGACTTCTGTTTTATTAATTTCTTTATCAGATGATATCATTCAAAACTAGCCTTTTGTCAATCTCCTCAACATTTTGGGTGCCTCTCTGCTTTGCATCCTCTTATGCTCTTTAGCATCCTCTTTTGCTCTAGACATTCTTGAGTCATTGATGATGATTATTCAATCACCTTTTAAAATCTATTCTGTCAGAAGTTTAAAAATTCTGAAGATTATACTTAAACATTGCAAAACACATTCCATGCAGCAATTTAAGATTCAGTAGGTTGATATACTTCTGTGGATTTGCAGAGATGAGTTCTTTGAAAAGATTTCGGGTTTAAAATCTTAAAATGTGTTGTCTTCCAACAACACATTTAATTTTTTTTGTGTGTTTTTCTGGATGTTTTTTTTTTTTTTTTTTTTTTTTCCTAAGCATATCTTTTTGAGTTTTATGAAAATTATCACTTTTTTTTTTTCTTATGATATTTTTTTCTTTTAACATGAAAGGTACCACCATGTGAATATGAATTCTTGCATTACACTGCACATGTGGTAAATGGGGGGTACTGAATTCATGGTGAGCAGCTGTCCAAGTGAGACTGAGCTGACTCCAGTCCTGAACACTGTTGTCTTGGGTAGGTTTGTTTGGATTTGAAGCAATTTCAGTTGATTTCAGGGAAGGGACAGTAAGAGGAAAAATGAAGAGATGCATACCAGAAAAGGAAAAACTAATTATGTGATTTGTGGCTTGTTTATATTCACTTTCTTATACCATCCTCTAATGTTTCTTTTATATTTGAAATAACATGCTAATGACTATGCCATAAGCTGCATCATGGAATTTTCAAGTATCTAATTTCAGAAGAGTCTACCTTTCCCCCCTCTCTCTAATGTAATAAATTCCCAAGAGGAGTGGGAGAGGGTACTCAGAACCACTCTGTGCTTTCAGTAATGCTGTCTTCAAGGTGCCTTTATTAGAAACATAGTGCAGTCATGCATTTTAAGGACTGGCTTTAGATCAGTATTCTTATTGTTTGTTTTCAAGCAATTCTGTGTATTTATATCTCACTTCTACTGTTGAATTACCAAACAACATTGAGTACTGCTTGGTCAAAGTATAAACAGCAGTTTCACCTTTCCTTCTGTCATGAGAAACAGGGAACGGTCGTATCTTAAGTTTTACTTAGTTTCACCTTTCGAAGCATTGCACTGAGGGAGGAAAACCGTTTTGACATTGTTTAAGGGTACAGAGAAAGTTTTCAAAGAATATTTCATGGGGAAAGGTGTGAGACAGTAGGTCTTTCAATGACCACTGAGATTTATAAGTCCTTACTTTACAAAGAAAGAGAGCTCATGGCAAGTTGCTGGGATAGCCTCTAAAGTAAAGCATGGCAAACAAATCTGAATAGTGAGAGTTCAGTGTCAGCATTCCAGTGAAGGAAGAAAAAGTAGGTACTGTGAGTAAGATTCATGGAAGTTTTTGATATATGACTGCATGAAAACTGAGTTATTTCCTGTTTCTTTTTTTTAATTATTATTATTTTTATTTTTCCCAGTGCAGGAAGTATTTATATGGTAATAACAATTAAGCACTACACAAAAAAAAATATTGTTTTTGTTAAAAAACAATCAGAAAGTCATTCAATACTGTAGATGTTTTTACTGAGCCATCTTTTTTCCTTGTCCCAGTTGATGAGATCAGGTGATTGAAACTACAGGAACCTGGCATGCTTCTGGTTGCATATCTTCATGATGTTACTGTATAATAGAAGTGATCCTAAATAGCAGGATTTTCACTTGGCTGTTTTGCATTTGATTGAAGACAAGGCTTAAAACTTGACGTTATTTGAGTTTTGGCAATGTTTAGACAATATTACTGCTTTGTGGTTTTTACACCTGACCAGTCTGGTGGCTTTCTATGACTGACTGACTGAATCAGTTGACAAAGGAAGACTGACCGATGTCACCTGGATTTCTGCAAGGCCTTTGACACAGTCCCACATGACATCCTGGTCTCCAAATTGGAGAGAGGTGGATTTGATGGGTGGACCATTCAGTGGATAAGGAGTTCTCCTTAAGATCGCACTCAGATCAGTGGCTCTATGCCCAAGTGGAGGCCAGTGATGAGTGCTGTACTTCAGGGATCTGTCCTGGGACCAGTACCGTTTAATATCTTTATCAATGACATAGACAGGGGGATTAAGTGCACCCTCAGCAAGTTTGCAGATGACACCAAGCTGAGTGGTGTGGTTGATACAACAGAAGGAAGGGATGCCATCCAAAAAGACCTGGAAAAGCTTGAGAATTGGGCCCACGTTAAACTGATGAGGTTCAACAAGGCCAAGCGCAAGGTGCATCACCTGGGCTGGGGCAATCCCCAACATGAGCACAGACTGGGAGAAGAACTGATTGAGAGCAGCCCTTCAGAGAAGGACTCGGGGGTTCTGGTGAATGGAAAGCTCAACATGACACAGCAGTGTGTGCTTGCAGCCCAGAAAGCCAACTGCATTCTGGGCTTCATTAAAAGAAGAGTGGCCAGCAGGGTGAGGAAGGTGATTGTCCCTCTCTACTTGTGAGGCCCCACCTGGAGTACTGCAGCCAGCTCTGGAGCCCTCAGCACAAGAAAGGTTAGAGTGGGTCCAGAGGAGGGCCACAAAGATGATCAAGGGGCACCTCTCCTATGAAGAAAGACTGAGAGCTGGGGCTGTTCAGCCTGAAGAAGAGAAGGCTCCGGGGTGACCTCATTGAGATTTTTCAGTACTTAAAGGGGCCTTATAAAAAAGATGAAGAGCAACTCTTTGCAAAATCAGATAATGACAGGACAAGGTGAAAAGGTTTTAAACTAAAAATGGAGAGATTTAGGTTAGAGATTATGAGGAAATTCTTCACTCAGAGGGTGGTGAGACACTGGAACAGGTTGCCCAGAGAAAATGTGGATGCCCCATCCCTGGAAGTGTTCAAGACCAGGCCTTGAGCAATCTGATCTACTGGGTGGCATCCCTGCCTATGCTGGGGGATTGGAATTAGATGATCTTTGAGGTCCCTTCCAACCCAAGCCATTCTATGATTCTATGATTCCACACCTGTAGAAGCAATATAGGAGATTGGTAAAAACTTGGTCTAACATATCCTCATGTATTGTTTTCCTCCTTGTTCCTTGACAAATCTTGTTTTCTTTTGTTTTCATTGTTATACACCCCTCTCAGTGTCATAGAACGTATTAATTGTCCTATGGGCTCCTGACTTAATGTTTTTGACAGTGTGATATCAAATGATAGTGGAAGTGGATTTTGCATGGTACTAATAAGTAGAGAATAATTTAGAATTGAATAACCCCACAGACTCCAGTGCAGAGGAGTACTTCCCTCTATTCCCCATGTTCTGTCGAATCATGATGCTGTCATGATCATTCCTCAAATTGCTCTCAGTCAGCTGTTACTGTAGTGTACTCCTGAGTTGAAGGGCTCTATTCATATGCAATATGTGATTCTTAATGAAAGAAAATATTTTATATCGTATCCATGTAAACCCAGAGGTAACACATCGTAGCTGTCAGTGTTGTATATTTCATAAAACAGTATTTTGCCTTTGATAATTGAATGTGATTTACTAATATCTGCATTTACTTATTTTTTATTTTTTTTAAATGAAAGTGTGTTCTCACACTGTTATTAATAATAAGCATGCTTACACATATCTGTATAGAATTACAATAGTAATGGTAAATATTTAAAATATTTTAGGAAGAAATAAAAAAATGTATTGACACTTAGAATGAGGTTGGAGGGTCTAATCTGAAAAGAGTGTGTGAGAAAAAGTTAATCACGATCAGGTTGTCTAAGTTGTTACTAAGATACTGAGAAAGAGTGTACTGTTTGGTAGGACTCTGCTGCAGACTGGTGGCTGAATAAATGTTATTGTAATGCTACAACGGTATTGTAATGGTACAATAAAAATTCTGTTACACTGTAAAAATATGCTAAATGTTACATATTGTATATGTAAAAAGCATAGACACCAGGTCCCAGTTGAGATGCCAAGGGTATCTGAAATGTTGCACTGAGCTCACAAGTAGGATTCATACAAATGCTGCTTGGAAAGAACCTCTGTGGTTTTCCTAGTCCAAGTCCTCTGGTCTTTGAGACAGACCTGAGTGACGATATCTTTGTGGATGCCATCAAATGACACTGGATGCCTCTATTCAAACTACTGAATTGAGCCCTAAATTTAATTTACTGTAGTAGGAGTATAGATACTGATCTCCTGGGCAGACAACAGCGTTTGTGTGTATGCAGTCTGGAACTGAATCCCATCCCTGCTATTGGAAGTTGGTGGTGTTGGAAGCAGAAGAGGTAACTGGGCTTGCATGCAGGCTACAGCTTTGGTAGGAGAATGGAAAAAAAGACTTCAAGTAAATCTTGAGAAATCTTAGCATGCCTTTACTTAAGAACAATGTCCTACATAGAACGCTAAAAAAAGCTATTTGTGACTTTTTATGGCTTCACAGGCACATAAAAAGATAAATTGATGACAGGGAATAGTTTTGCAGTAGCACAAAACTAATCAAGACTGCAAGTCTTTATTATTTTCTATTATAATTGCTTTTTTTATTTTTCTTTTGAGCTATTCATTTTCTCTCTTAGAATAAAACAGTTTGTTTGAATATTAAGTGATACCTGTGCTCATGTCTTCAAAGTTGCTAGGAAAATAAATTTACTAAATCATTTTTGCCTCAAATGCTGTCCAATTAAAAACTATGTTAAAAAAAAAATCACTGTGCAAATAAAGTGTTGGAGATATACTGCTATCATTGCCTTAGATATATCCCATTTCAGATTCTGTTATATTGGAGATCTCTATGAAATTGCTTTGCAGTTAAGGTATTTAACTTTCTGGTTTTCAAGTATCCGTCACTTGAATGCTAACCTTTCTCAAATTCCTTTCCTGATTATATTAGCATCAGGAATAATTTTCCTGCTTTTTCAACTGTCCATCCCAAAATATATATTTGGCTTTTTGTTAATGTGGAGCTTGGCTGCCCACCCAAGTGAAACTTAAATATGCTTTGTCTCTGCCGCTCCTTCACAGTCACTCCCTGCCCCTGCTCCACGTGGGGTCCCTCCCACAGGATGCCGTCCTTCCCAAACTGATCCTGCGGGGGCTGCCCACAGGCAGCAGCTCTTCAAGAACTGCTCCCACATGGCTCCGTCCCACGGGGTCCATCCCTCAGGAGCAAACTGCTCCAGCATGGGTTCCCCATGGGCGGCAGCTCCCCCCAGACTCCCTGTCCCTGCATGGGCTCCTCACCACGGGCTGCAGCTCTGGCCTGGGGCCTGCTTCTGTGGGGGCTCTCCATGGGCAGCCTCCTCCAGGCCACATCCACCTGCTCCACCAGGGGCTGCTCCGTGGGCTGCAGCATGGAGATCTGCTCCTAGTGGGACCTATGGGCTGCAGGGGGACACAGCCTGCTCCACCAGGGGCCTCTCTACAGGCCACAGGGGAACTGCTGCCTGGAGCACCTCCTGCCCTCCTTCTGCACTGACCTTTGGGTCTGCAAAGCTGTTTCTCACTCCTCTCCCAGCTGCTGTTCCCCATCAGTTGCTTTTTTCCCCTTTCTTATATATGCTCTCACAGAGGCACAACCAACGTCACTTACTGGCTTGGCTCTGGCCAGGGACAGGTCCATTATCTAACATGGGGCAGCTTCTGGATTCTTCTCACAGAAGCCACCCCTATGACCTCCCGCTGTCAAAGTCTTGCCACATAAACCCACAGCAGCTGATTATATAGTTCCTTACAAAAACACTAAAGAATTTAAGTATTTTATTCTTGTGAAAACATTGTTAAATTGTATTTTATGGTTTCCAACAGGTCTGTTGAGGTGGTGTACTTAGTGTAATTGCATCTGTAGTACAGCAGAAAGTTTAACATTTTGCATATTGCTCAAAATAACAGCTAAAAGTTTCAGTAGAAATTTTTATAGTGCTTGTAACCCCACATCTTTAAACTTCACTAACAGTTTTTCTTATAGAGATCCAGATATAGAGCCTGTACACATCTCTTCACTCATACATACACACAAACACAGAGGTGGCCAGAACTTCTCTGATTCTTAACAGCCAGCCAAAACAAGTGAGATACTAATGAAAATTGGTTCAGTATCAATACAAAGCTTTTGGAAAGAAGGGTAGAATGATTGAAGAGAACAAAAATGATCCATATATGAAGGTGATCCCAAGGCAAATAAGAACAGAACAGAAAATTGGAATTGCTCATGTGTCTTGGTGTTCATGCTGGAAAAGCCAGGAGTGCCTGCATCCAGGCACTCCAAAGAAACACTGATATGGAAGTGCTGCATTGCTGGTGCTGCAGTACCTGCTACTTAAAGCTATTACAGTGCCAAGTAAATGGGATGTGTCAAATGCACCTTTACAAGTACCTCCAAAGACCCAGGGCTGCTCCCTTGAGGGATGCCACCAGGTCTGTGCAAATACCTCTGTACAAATAAAGGAAAGCAAATGTAGTAATGCAGACACATCTCACAGGTAAACACAGAGTTTCCCAGTCTTTTTCGAACTTGCTGTTAATATTCAGAAGCTGGTTAAGGATATTATAAGGTATATTTTGAAATCAGCTTTGAATTTTGTTCAGTCTTTTACCGACATTGGCTTTACATTTTTGAAAGTTAATATGGAGTCGTGCAAGACTTCTAGGTGGCAAAAGGAAAACTATTCATACTGGTATTTTATCTTATACTTCATATGGTAAATAATCTAGAATTTGAAAGGTGCTATGTTTTAAATAGCCTCTTGTTATTGAAATGTCATCTTAAAATTAAAAACCTGTATACCATTATAAAATTAGAACTCTTTAGGGTATTTTTAGTGAATTAATAAATTTCTTCAGATGGTTGAAGATAGTGGTTTTGTTACCTTATGTCTCTGAACCCATCCAAGGCATATCATAGTAGACTACAAAAATATGCCCTGGGGCATCTTAAAAATATATAAATAGCATATCAACATGTTGTTGGGAGAACAAGGTGGATATTGATACTCAATCCAGGTACTGCTCAGAAATTTGTGTTGTTCTCACAGCCCAACCTGTGGTGATCCATGATGATGAGACCATGTTTACAGAAAACAGGTGGGAGAGGGCATGCATATGATAAGAAACATTAATCTAGGCATATTTTCTTCTCCAGGTAATGCAATTTGCTGCATGAGAAATACTTGGTATGATTTGCCTTTATATGAGCTCCCTCCATTTTCCAATTTCCAAAAACTGCATGTGTTTTCTACAATATACTATATAGCTCAATAAACTCAGGTGACTAAAAGTATATAAAATACAATATTTATTTTAGAGTTGATTTACTTAGAGGAAATTGAAGGAAGTAGAACCTATGTGCATGTTTTGCTTTACATTTTGAATTCTACAAGATTTTTATAGGTGAAAATGATTATTTAATACAGTACAATCAAAATCCAGGAGTAGGGGGCAGAATTCCAATTAATTTGATTTTATCACTTTAAATCCACAATTTGCCTGTGAATCACAGAATCACAGAATTTTCTAGGTTGGAAGAGACCTCAAGGTCATCGAGTCCAACCTCTGACCTAACGCTAACAGTCCCCACTAAACCATTTCCCTAAGCTCTACATCTAAACGTCTTTTAAAGACCTCCAGGGATGGTGACTCCACCACTTCCCTGGGCAGCCTGTTCCAGTGCCTCACAACCCTTTCAGTGAAGAAGTTCTTCCTAACATCTAACCTAAAACTCCCCTGGCTCAACTTAAGCCCATTCCCCCTTGTCCTGTCACCAGGCACGTGGGAGAACAGGCCAACCCCCACCTCGCTACAGCCTCCCTTGAGGTACCTATAAAGAGCGATAAGGTCGCCCCTGAGCCTCCTCTTCTCCAGGCTGAACAAGCCCAGCTCCCTCAGCCGCTCCTCGTAGGACTTGTTCTCCAGGCCCCTCACCAGCTTTGTCGCCCTTCTCTGCACCCGCTCAAGCACCTCGATGTCCTTCTTGTAGCGAGGGGCCCAAAACTGAACACAGTACTCGAGGTGCGGCCTCACCAGAGCTGAGTACAGGGGGACGATCACCTCCCTAGCCCTGCTGGTCACACCGTTCCTGATACACTGTGAAAATGGAAACTTTCAGTAAAGGGGCTTGTGAACATTTTAATGGAAATAAGTCAGAATTGAAAAGACATATTCAAAAGACACTTCCAAAACTGAAGATGTCAAAAGTCATTACATCTCAAAAAGTAACAGAAGACTGTAAAATTAAGTTTTCCAGTGCCTCACACATGAGGTAGTATAAGTGAAAAATAAAAGAAATGCACAGAATATGTAGCAGAAGAAAGCCAAGTTTTCATTTGCCTATAATTGCAATTAGAGACTGATTTTCAATAATTTTTGATACCTTCAGTTCCAGATAAAGTCAGTGCAAATTTCATATGATTGCACTACACCATAGCAAACTAGTGAAGTTCTTAAAGCATGAGTTTTATCCATTCAAAAGCACCCCATTTCAAAGTCAACTGGAGTTAAACCCCTAAGGTGACGTGAATTCAGATGAATGCAAAGTAGGAAGAAATGGCAGAGACTGAGAAGAATCTGAGATAACTAATAAAATAAGAGCTAGAATCTTTAAAAGAAAGGGAGGGAAAGAAAAGTTACAATGGCAAAAAGAAGTCCAAAGAAAAGACTGTGTATCATGCAATGAAACAGGGATGAGATGAAACTTCTAAGAGTTGAATGTATGAGCAGGAGAATAACACTGAAAAATAAACATAGAGAAGGAAAGGGTAATTTACTAAGCATATCAAACATTAAATTAACTACAAGTGGCATACTTTTTGTTATTTGGAAGAAAATATTTCTTTACTTTCATCAGAAGACAGAGAATAAATATGCTTATTTGCTAATATACCTTCCACCTCTGTCTTGACTAGTATCCCCAAACATATACAGACAACTCAGCCGTGCTAATTCTGCTGAAAATATTTTTCACTGTTCGAGCAAGGATGTCATTTCTATCCCCCTGCCAGCTGGCCCTCAGCTGATATATTGAAATAACCTGTCATCTGAATGACAGCTGGCAGTAAGAGGACTTCTGGTGATGGAGATGATTACTAAGCTTCATTGACAGAAATAAGTGTTTTTGCTCAGTCTTTCTCCAGCCTCCCTTCTGGGCAGGAGAACAAAGATAAATATTCATTGACAGATTTTCGGTTTAATGAGAGTACTCATCCATGTGGATTATTTTTTTCCTTTCTCTCTTTTTTTTTTTTTTTTTCTCAGGGGGGGAGGTGGGGGGAAGATTTTGGGAGCACAGCCTCTAAGTGCTTTAGAGATTTTCTTCTGTGATGCTTTTTTTGTGCTCTTACTAACATAAGTCAAGGTTATCTCTCCTTTTTCACTGTGTTACTTACAATTTTTTTCTGTGTCTCTGGAACACAGAAACAGAGGTTGAATTGATATTTCTTCATGCTTTCAGAGGAAAAAAAAAAAAAAAAAGTTTAATTATAGAAACTAAAATACAGCATATATTCACATCTTTTGATGACATGACAATGGAACATAAAAGAAAATGATCCACTCTTTGCCAGTGAAACATACTCCAAAAATGTAAAAAAAAAGGCATAGAATGCTTAAAGAAAGCTTATACAGAAGACTGTGACTGCAATTATCAGTGAAGCCTTAGAAATGGTACTGTTTTTATACTTGCTGTACTCTGTTTTTAATGACTTCAGTAGGTGATCCACAAATGATAATAATTAAAAACTCAGCAAAGCTATGTGTTTCCTTGGCTAAATGTCATACCATCAATCATTAAATCCCAAAAGGATACTAATGTGCAATTTGGAGGATTTTCTTTAATTTCTAAATCTAAAACAATGTCCAATACTTTTATTTCTGAAACTGATTCTCTCTCATTCTTCTGTTCCTTCACAAAAATGCTTCATCCTTTCGTTTAGCAATACTAGATTTTTCTGGAAGACATTCTAAAACAGAAGTGTCCATTCATATTCTTCTGAATGAGGCAGGCAGGAGATAGCTCTATGCCCCTTATATCATGATGGTTTGCAGAGTGAGTTAGGCCATTGCAAGGGGCATTCTGCAATGCAGAGAATAAGCAGTCCTCTGTGATGCTTACCTCCAAGGCAGTCTATGTGGTGTAACATAAACTGAAGTGAATTGTAGCCTATGAGTGTGTTCCTGTAGTCTGTTTTTGTGTAGCACATATTTGTGATGACTGGAATTTTCTTATGTTTCTTTTAAAATGAAAATACAGTCCCAATTTTTAGTTGGATCACAGAACTAATTATGAACAAAAGGGTATTATGACTTTAGCAATAATGAGTTTATATTTGTATCTTGTATAAATATTATCCACAGTATCAAATGTCTTAATATGGAAGAATTGTGCTATGCTGTAAGACAGACAGAATTGGAAGGTTACTGTTTTGTGGAATTCATCAGTGTACAAAAATTTAATAGCATATATGACAAAAAAAGCATATTTGCTTTGTAAAAATATTTTAATTTCAAAAGAAATTATATAAAAATGTGAATAAAAATATGATTGATTAATAGATACATAAGGAGGTATAATCTGGAAAAATACATATGTCAGGAAAGCCTCAGCCTTAATCTTGTTTTAACATGAATTCATTATACAGTATTTTGCAAGTCATTTTGCCTTTCTCTGTTTCCCTAAATAAGGATAGTAACACTTACCTTATACTCCCTTACAAGGTATAATGAATATTCATTAAATCATGCTTGTAAAGTATTCTGGTGAAGTATTACTGTTAATATTATCGTGAAGATATTCAAAAGTCTGTGACCAAAATTGTATAGAACACTGTCAACTGATATAAGAAAATCAGAGATAAAATCTGTCACTGGATCCTTAACTTCATACTGTTGTCAGATTTTGCAGGCTGACTTGGGATAACGTGTGATATTTCTTATCTAGACATAGCAAGCTGAATAGAGAACAGATTGTCAGCCTAATATATATCACAGTGGCCCCAGGCCAGAGCAAATCTTTACGGTCAATTTATGAATGCCTGAAAAATTTAACTAGGAATAAACTAATGCAAACTGGCAACCTTAACTATATTGTAATTTGCCAGTTTAATTTTTTTTCTGACTTGAATGAATCAGTTCAGCAACAGTAGCACAGAATTAACTATATTCCTAAACTTCAAGAACATTTAATCACTTTTGTAGTTAAGAGTAAAGGAAATTTTAATATATTTATTCTAAAAGTTCGTTGCAATTAAGTACTTACACTGAATGAACAATGGATCAGCATTGTCTCCAAATAACCTCAAGGAATATTTGAATCTACAGCTGTGGTCCAACTCTAAATCAAACAAGCTTAGGCACACATATAGATATTTCAGCAAATAATCTGAATGGATTTACCTTTAAGCTTTTCAAACAAATAATTTACCTTAATAATATAGCAATTTGTAAGATAATTTAATGATCAATAAGACATAATTAGCAGATTGTTCCAGAGTATCAAGCAATCATGTTTACAGTCTTTAAAATATCCGCAGCTTCCCTCCTTGACACTCCATGATTTCACCAAAGAAATCTACTAGGTAGATGTATCTTTTGACTTTGTCAATGGTATACTAATTTTATTTATTTATTGCTGTATGAAGTTGTTTAAAGAAGCCATCATCTTACATCTGTGAAAAGTCGTTAAGCTTCCTGAAGTTAATATTGTTAAGTTCCTGAAGTTAATATTGGCAAAAAGCCTATCAGTGGACTAGCCTGTAATCTTTACTGGTGGGAGAGGAGGCTATGCACATGGCTATTGATGCCGAGCTGGAGAAAGCATGCACATAACAACTGGAAATGCACTGGAAATTTCACTCTCCTTCAATATATTCTCACATTGGCCACATTGTGGAGCTACAACTAAATTAGTCAGAAACTTTTAGAGATGCCCTGACACACTCCCTGAAACAGCAGCATTTGAGCCAGTGCATTAGATAAGGTGTGGTGTGTGTGCAACTGCATTTTAAATTGATTAGGAGACCCTCCCCACTCCATAATCATATGATAGTATAAGTATCTTCTATTTAAAAAGATGCACCTCAACTTTTCTCCTGACTCATGCAGCTAGAGTTTGAGAATAAGGCATGTTACCCTAAACAAGCAGTACTAAAGCCACAGAAGTCTTCCTTTTTGAAGTCAGCTTATGCCCAATGAAATAGAATTAATAGCATCTGTCTTAATTACTAGAGTTACTGAAATTCTCAGTAACTGTTCTTAGTCAAACATTTACTCTCATTTTTAGAGAGAAATTAGGAATTTTTCCTACCTATCTTAGGTGATTTTCCAGAATTGTTATTTCTTGTTATTTTTACTGCATTTCAATAGATGTGCATTGCTGAATTTCATAGGATGTACTTGAATTCTTCAAATATCTGCTTCAGGTTTCAGTAAAAGCCACTTCAACCTAAGAGGCCCTTGCTTCGCGGCCAGATTGTTGGCTGAAGTGTTAGCAGCTTGTGGAAACTCAGATCTTTTAAGAAATGCCAGGTGTTCATTTGTTTTCAGAAGGTTCTGGGGCTTGATCTAGGGAAAAAAAAAAAAAAAAATTGACTTATCAGACAGATTTTCTGAAGTATTTGCCACACAAACTTATTTCTCCACAAGCTGAACACTTGAAAACATCTTGTTACCTAAGCAAGCTCAGCTTGGCATGAAGTAGCCTGATTTGTAAAGGCTACTACAGACATAAAGAAACCAAAACACACAAGTTATATATTTTCTGCTGCAATAAATAACAAGGTTTCTTTCTTCCTCTTTCCTTCTTTCTTTCTTTCTTTCTTTCTTTCTTTCTTTCTTTCTTTCTTTCTTTCTTTCTTTCTTTCTTTCTTTCTTTCTTTCTTTCTTTCTTTCTTTCTTTCTTTCTTTCTTTCTTTCTCTCTCTCTCTCTCTCTCTCTCTTCCTTCCTTCCTTCCTTCCTTCCTTCCTTCCTTCCTTCCTTCCTTCCTTCCTTCCTTCCTTCCTTTCCCCCACCCCCAATAAGGCATAGCAGCTTCTTTCCTTTTTCTTTCTTTCTTTCTTTCTTTCTTTCTTTCTTTCTTTCTTTCTTTCTTTCTTTCTTTCTTTCTTTCTTTCTTTCTTTCTTTCTTTCTTTCTTTCTTTCTTTCTTTCTTTCTTTCTTTCTTTCTTTCTTTCTTTCTTTTTCTTTTTTTTTCTTTTTTTCCTGTCTTCTTTCTTCCAAGAATCTAGAATCCCTTTCAGAAGTGAGCAGTGTTTCAAGTTTGTGAAAACAAAGGGGGGAGCTCTTGCTGCATCAGCTGTGACACAGAGGCAGCTGTAAGAAAGCTTGTGCTGTGTACTGCTTATTTAACCCAAATAGCAGAAGGGGAGATATAGAAAGGGTTTGAGAAGGATCTCTCTGTCCACTTCTCTTCTCACCCTTGCATTGCCCATGCGACTATTGGTGAAGTTAGTAATAGGTTCATGTTTGAAATGACATTTTGGATGAAAGCAAAGTACGTGATATAGAACTGAGTTTTCTCTCCCTGTCAGATACCTTCCTTAATCTGATTTTGCAAATCTATGAAGCATATATAAATAGAACTGAAAGCACAGGTTATGATTTTGGTGAGTTGTAAAAAGGATGTATTTTCATAAGGCTTGAGGCAGGTTGTTTTAAATACAGTATATATAACACAAGCTTATTTTCTGAAGCATGCTCAAGTCTGAGTCTCAGGTTAATAAACTAAATAAATAAACTAAATAAATAAATAAATAAACTAAAAATTTTAAAACCATCATGATTAAAAAAATTATCTTGATAAATCAATCCACAGATATTCATATTATAATAATATAGATATTCATATTATTCATATTATCTAATATAGATATTCATATTATTGTAGTGTTCATTTTTCTGATCAGTACGTGGTGAATTTTAAATACACCACTCAAGATTTTATCTAATACCTTTTGTGTCTACAGTCTGAAAATATAGCTCCCTTTTTAAAGACCAGACTGAGGAAATATTTGTGGTTTCAGAGACATTTACACTGTGGGACACAGAATGCCATCCATGTTTGTATGTTTATTCTTCAGTCCTGCCAGGCTTTTAAATGTTTAATGTGAGATGTACTTCTTCTGCCCTTAGAAAAAAACAAAACAAACAAAAAAACCCCTCACTTTCCCTTTTATGCCAGCTCCTTTAATAGCAACAACCTCCTGAGCATTGGGAAGGTATTTTTATTTTAAAATACGTATACAATATTTGTAAACTTGACTCTTAGTTTTCTCTGTGAATAAAAAAAAAAAAAGGAAAAAAAAAAAAAAAGCTTTTTATTGTTGGTGTTTTCCTTTTTACTTAGATGTTTCTGTTATGATCCCTCTGACAACCCTGTCACTTTCTGCAGCTTCAAGAAGAGCCTTGTACTTTTGAAATTTTCATTAGCTTTTGTCTGTCTGCCAAGGTTTCTGGCACTGTAGTCTGGCGATGCAACAGTAGTATCTTGTAGCCCTAGCCCAGAGGCTCCAGATCAGAGGTAGAAGCTCCAGAACAGAGCAAAGATACCTGCCTTCTTCTTTAAGTAATTTTTCATTGCCTGATTGGTTAGAGGGGATAGAGGCAGAGCAGAGACTAACAGCTTAATGCTGGTGTAGAGCCAGCCTCCACACCCCCAAACAAACCAAACCAACGAAATAAAAACAAACGAAAATCAAACAAACAAAAAACAATACCACAGCACAGTGGATTTAACTGTGACTAGGACTTTTTATTCTCTCAGAGTTCTAAGGAAGGAAAAAGTGGAAGAAATTTTGTCTGCTATTAGGAATACACACAGCATGTACCATTGAACTGGGTATATATTTAACCATGTTCTTGAAACGGATGGATGAATAATACCAGCGGTGTTATTGAGGATTATATCCGTGTTACATTCAATGGTGTGACACGATTCAGTTTTTGTATATATACTGGACTGATTTGTAACCAGAGAGCATGGAGTCCAGGATGTTGCAGCTATGTAGGAATGTGTGTGAACAGTCAAGCTTCTGGCTGAAAATAAATAATTAAATAAATAAATAAATAAATAACCCTATTAGATTGCATTTCTGTCAGGATTTCAGTCATCTGAGTCTATGTGAGCTGTAGACATGTATTTGCTTACAGAAAGTGATGGCATTCTCTTGGTTATTTGCTAAAAAATACCAGAAGAAGATTGCCCTCCATATAAAGCCATTATCACTAGTTGTTTTTGGAGTACTTTGTCATTCAGAAGAAATACAAGCCCTGTCTAGAGCAGGGCTATGTCCCTGTTCGAACAGGACAGCATTAGTGGTAGCTGAGGAAATGACATGCTCGGTCATCATGCCTTTATCTGTAGATTATGAGAAGTAGCAGTATTATGCTACTTGCCTTGCATATGACATAGGCAGTGCATACTTAAGGAAATCACTCTAATTAAGGACACTTAATCAGTAAGTTCACTTTACTTTTTCTGTATTTTTTAAAGCTTTTTTAGTTCTCAAAGTTCCTCTCCATAGAATGCCAGTCCAGGGTTTTGTGTATATTCATTTTCAGAACACTAGAAAAAGCAGGTACAAAACAAATTTGATCAAGCCAGCAACATTTTACTTTCCTTCCAGCCACAGATGCTACTTATTAGCAGTGAACTGACTTTAAGAATATCCCACTGCATCCCTTCATTTTCCCAATAGAAATTCCACACCAGAGCTGGCTTGAGAAGACAGTCTGTGCAGCCTGTTTGAAATATTATGGGGTGTGATAGGTCCAGAAATAAAGGGATAATTGCAAAGGGAAGGGAATGTATGATGCTGTTTGGCAGCCAACTGTAAGATATACAGGGAGTTTTTTATCCCCATTGTTTATTATAAGAGTACTACCTAAAGAGGGGACAACAGCCATCTGCCAAGTAAATTGCAGGACATTAGGGAATTTATAGATAAAAAATCAAATTCTATTCTCTACCCCAAACCCAGATTATATATGTTTAAATATTCTTGTGGAAGCTGATATGTGCCTCCCCTGCTGATAGTTCTCTTTTTTTGTTTATTCATGGTGATTGCTCATTTGGTATTAAAAATCCAGAAAAATAAATAAATAAATTATTGTGTTCTACACAAGTCTCTCCGTTCCACAGTCAGATGAAGTATGCTTCTATAAATAGATGTTACCCATCAGAAAGTGGAAGGAGAAGCTAAGCGGGTATATACTCCCTGTTGTCCTGATTCCCTATTGGCAATGACAAGCACTGTCCAATAGAAGGCAAGTAAAGTTCTGGTCATTGGAATCTGGAGCAAAATATTATTTTTAAGTTTTTCACTGGATTTTCTGGAAAATTAATTGCTTCTGGCCAAGCAGAACTTCTGCTCACACAAGTGACATGTATATATGTATATATATACACACATACACACTTGTGTATCTTTGTATGTACATATGCATGCATTTATTCTTTACGCGTGTATATAAAGTAGTAAAGTAAAGTAGATAGTGTTCAGGAATGTTCCTAGGCATTGAAAAATGATAAACACTGTTGTGTTGTTACAACAGTCTCTGGAATGGTTTGGATTTGTGTCAACTGTCACTTTCCCTAACAATTCCCAGGCATAATTTGGGAGTTAGAAGGTTCTAGGCACTGTTCCCAATAAGCAATATGCTGTAGTCACCCAGTTTTGAAGGCTAAGAGATTTTACTAGCATACCAAGGGCTGTTCCATACCTGTTTATCTTGGTGTCAGGGAATGTTTGTAGAACAGAAATGTCAATTAATGTAATACAGACAGATCAGGTATACCAGATAATGAATTGAACTAATCAGGTTCTATGTAGGTTGGATATTTGCCATTTCAGTGTAATTATCTTTCCTTCAGTTGTCTGTCTCCCAAACTCACATTGCCTTTGCTGGAGAGTTTAGAATTTAGTTTTCTTGGATTTGCATTAAAGTAAATGAATACAGTGTATTTTAAGTTGAATGCATCTAAATGGATGCATTCTAAATTAGATGCAAAACTGAGACATGGCAACACATGACAACACCGAGCTGCATGGTGCAGTTGACACACTGGAGGAAATGGATGCCATCCAGAGATTCCTTTACAGGCTTGAGAGGTGGGCCTGTGCAAGCTTCATGAGGTTCAACAAGGTCAAGTGCAAGGTCCTGCATCTGTACTGGAGCAATCCAAAGCGCAAATAGAGGCTGGGTGGATAATGCATTGAGAGCAGTCCTGAGCAGAAGGACCTGGAGGTGTTGGTTGATGAAAAGAATCACAGAATCATAGAATGAGTCAATGGGTTGGAATGCTTGGGTTGGAAGGGACCTTAAAGATCATCTAGTTCCAACCTCACTGACAAGGACACTAGACAAGGTTGGCCAAGTCCCCATCCAACCTGATCTTGAACACGTCCAGGGATGGGGGATCCACACCTTCTCTGGGCAACCTGTTCCAGTGTCTCACTACCCTTACAGTGAAGAATTTCTTCCTAACATCTAATCTAAATCTATCCTCTTTTACATGTAGTTTAAGTGCATTCCCCCTTGTCCTATCATTACCTACCTGAGTAAAGAGTCCTTCTCCATGCTGTTTATAACATCCCTTGAAGTATTGAAAGGCTGCAATGAGGTCCCCCCTGGAGTCTTCTCCAGGCTGAACAACATGAATTGGCAATGTGTGCTTGCAGCCCAGAAAGCCATCTGTGTCCTGGGCTGCTTCAGAAGAAGCATAGCCAGCAGGTTGAGGGAGGTGATTCTCCCCCTCTGCTCTCATGAGACTCCCATGGAAAACTGCGTTCAGCTCTGGGGCCCCCAGCACAAGAAGGACATGGATCTATTAGTATGAGTCCAGTGGAAGGATGATCAGAGGGTTGGAGCACCTCTCTTGTGAAGACAGCCTGAGGAAAACAACCATTCTATAATGTATACCAAAATTGCTTAATTTCCTTCTAACCTCCTTCCAGTCTCTTGCTCACAGTCCAAATGACCTAGGCTGCCCATATTTTACATCATTTCTATAAGCCACAAATCTTAGGGTGACTTCTATTTGGACATAGTCACAGTGGACCATCTGCTTCGTCACAGTGGACCATCTGCTTCAGTGTTACATTTTCATAACACACAGGCACCATGAATTTTCTAAGTTAAAATAAAGTATACCATTATCAAAATAACTCCATCCAAATATACTTTTCCATTTTCATTTCAATGTAACTTTGCAAATATTTAAAGTGGAATTTGTGTTTAAAGGTCAAATCTCCAAGATGTCTAGGATGAAGCAAAGTGATTTCCCTGGCTAGCAGGTGAACACCACAGGCACTATGTTGGTGCCTGTTCCTGGCCTGATTGTACTGGCATCTTCCCAATCATGTTCCCTAACAACAGGATGATATGCAAAAGTGTCAGATATCATATGTGCTAACTAACAAGTATTTATCTCTTATTTTAGAAGTCAGATTCATCTGACATTAGATGTCTACCATTCAGAAACTACATAAGGAGACTAGCTTACATATATGTGATGTATAGTCTCTGGGAAGGCATAAGCTTTTCTACATCTCACAGAAATGTGTATTTTTGTATAGTGTAGTGCTGAAGCTTATAGAAATTTTACTTTTATGTTGTTGGAACAAGGCTTGGGGCACTTTTGTGCTATGCAGCAGTCTTGCAAAGCATGACTAGTCATATTTCTGATAATTTGGAGTCAGCAAAAGTTGAAGGACCATTCAGAATAGCCAATCTACATATGGGCACATGTGTCTTGGAGCTCAAAGAATCATAGAATATACTGAGTTGTAAGGGACCCACAAGCTCATTCAGTCCAACTCCTGGGTCTGTACAGGACCACCCAAAAAACAGACCATGAGTCTGAGAGCTCTGTCTAAAAAATTCTTGAAGTCTGGCAGGCTTGGTACCATGGCCACTGCCCTTGGGAGCCTGTCCCAGTGCCTGACCACCAGGCAGGTGCAAAACCTTTCCCTAACACCCAGCCTGACCCTCCTCTGTCCCAGCTCCATGCCGTTCCCTCCAGTCCTGTCACTGTCCCCAGAAAGCAGAGCTCAGCGCCTGCTCCTTCGCTCTCCTCGTGAGGGAGCTGCAGGCCACCATGAGGCCTCCCCTCAGCCTGCTTTGTTCTGGGCTGAGCAACCCAAGGGACCTTAGCTGCTCCTCTCACATTTCCATCTCCAGACCTGTCACCATCCGTGCAGCCTTCCTTTAGATGCTCTCTGATAGCTCAAAGTCCTTCTCACACCATGCCACCCAGCCCTGAGCTACCTGATGGACCCTAAATTTTTTTATCTCAGAAATCACCCTGGCAAATTGAAATTTAGTTGGAAATGGCTTCAAAAAGGTTTCAGTGTAAAAGCAGATCTCCTCCAATGTTTTACAAATATGAAATCTGACTGGAACTCTCACACTTTGTTTTTCTTTTTCTTTTTATTTTTTTTTTTCATTAGTAGAATGGTTATAACTCCTCCCACAGATAATGTTTAATTTGTACAGATTTTGCAACCACAAAAATAATTAAGAGGGAATTTGATAAACGGCTGTTTAACTTCTAGCATTATACTCCATGTTCATCTAAATTGTTTGAAATGGATTTCAGACACTGGCAGTTACATACTTTTTTCAAAATTATTCAATCTATATGACATCCAGCTTCAAGAACTCGCTGAATCATATTTGTTAAAGACTGGAAAATAGCTGGCGCCAAATCTATACTTACATCATTAATCTCTTTAAGAATTTAAAATATAATTGAATGCTTACAGTAAAATGATCTCATATAATATTACAATTGTGAGAAGTCTAAGTATAAAAATATCTGTTTTCCATTTAAATGCATAAATATTTTGATTTGGACAGAGTATGCTGGTTGTGGTCAGTTTGTAGCAACTGTATGTGTCTATGGGTATTTAGAGATATTGGAAATAGTTGCAGACTTTTTCAGTTAATCTTATTTATTTATTTATTTTTAGTGTATGCATTTATTTTCTCTGTTGTTTTGCTGCATCTTTCTTGTTTAATAAACAAATGTCAAAAAAAAAAAAAAAAAGCAAATCTGGATAGAAAATTTTCGAAGTCACCTTTCACAATTTACTAACCGAAGAAGTTTCTTCCTAAAAAAAAGATGATTCTTGTGATGTCATTTACGTCAACAGATTTAAATATTACAAAACAATTTTGAACATTTGAATTTCAGAAAACATAGCCACCTCTGTGTGGACACAAGAACAGTTTGAACAGTAGAAAAGTCAGTTTGCAATGTGACTGCCTCATACAGTAACTTCAACCTTTGCTTTATAGTTATTCAGATCACAAGATTTAAGTTCAAAATTTCTTGAGTTCTGCTTTTTCACAGACTTCATTGTGCAAACTTCAGTGCTCTTTTCTCAATATGCATCTTTACCATAATTTTGTCTTAATTGTCCAACTATATAAGCATTTTTGTATGCTTGTTAATCAACTGACTAGCCAGTGTATTTTGGAGGCTATTTTTGTTTTCTGTGTGCACAGAATCCAGCATGTTCTTAGTGAAGCCAGTCGCCTCACATTTGTGCTGCTGTAAATTTTTATATGTGCATACATCAGCTGAGTCTCTCTGTCTCTCTCAGCAAAATTATCCTAGTTGCTTTGAATCATATGAGCTGGAGCTCATGAGCTCTGACAGCTATGTTAACATCTTCTTTCACAAGATAAAGTTAAAAACAAAGAACTTTATCTATGTTAGTACCCTTTTCTTTTATAGCATATATTATAGTTACGTATACACGTCTCAAAAATCTTCAGTAAAATATGTTCAAACTGGGTAAATGTAGCTGTTTTCTTTGTTGCTTTGCTGAAGGAAACAAAAAAGCCTGTTTCATATTTCAATCTCAATCAATAATAAAAGAGGAATATATTAAGAAAGCACACACTTCTACATAGCAGCATGATATAAACATATTGGATAATTCACTTAACTATCTGAACATTCTTTTCCAGTTTTATGCACTTAAAGTGAAATGTTCAGATTTTTTTTCATTTCCACCAATTCTGACAAAATATTAGTTGTCATCATCATTGCACTGTAAGGGAGTACAGGGTGAAGGTAGAACAGCTACTATCTCCAGCAGTGCTAAGGCCTAGGTAGCTCCTACTTTAGACAGAAGCTGTAGGTACCAATTCTTTGTGTTCTACAAAGTGAATTTAAGGAAAAAATATTACCTTTGCCTTCATTTTAGTTTTGGAGATATCTCTCTGTATTTCCTTGTACTCTCTTTTAAAAGACTTTTTACTTAAGAAAATTCTTTTCTGCCTCACAGATTGCATCTTTACATCTCTCTCCATACTTACTGAAGGCTGTAAGAGCCTTTAATAATTCCTGAAAACACATATCCTTGAAAAGCTGATCACTGAGTGAGGTCCAAGCCTAGGCAACCCATATTCTTTCTGAAAAAACAGAGTACAATAAAGCTTCAGTTTTGGAGCATGGGATTGGAATAGGCAACTTGGATCACTGTGCACTTTTATTGTCAGCAGCAATGATGCTATATTTATTCTTTCATAATCTTAATAAGTTCTAGTTGAAAATGAATTAATCTTTTTTTTTTCCTGTATTTCATGGTTGGAATACTGTTATGAACCCTGTTTTACTAATGGATAATAAAGTCTTGATTTAAGTTTAAATGTTTTAATTCTCCAGTTTATAATATTTTTTATGCCAACATTTTCCTTCTGTTTAACTAATTATATGTTCCTAAAGACAGAACTCTAGCGTCCTCTAGGATGTTTATTCCTTTTTTCTTAGATTGTTTCCAAGATTAAAAAAAATATACATATTCTCAGTGTATGTTTTATTTGGTGGCATTAATCCTTATTCATCATACAGAAGTTCTCACTGGAATTTCTCTCTCCAACATAGTTATGATATTTGGTGCTATACACATTTTTCTGGAGCAGGACTTTTCACAAAGACATTTTTTCTCCTGTCTTCTGCTGTTAAGTAGGTGAATAAGGGATATTATGTAATAACTACGCGTGGATATGGTATATATTGGTCCATTTCTCCAGGCTGTAGGAATGCCTCTGGATTGCAGCCCTGCTTTCCAACAGATTGCCTGCTCTCCCACAACTTGACATCATCCACAAACTTGCTGAAAGTGCATTAATTTCCTTTCATCTCTAAGGTCATTAATAAAGCCATTAAACAACATCAGTTCCACTATCAACTCCACTGAAGTTGCTTCCACTGAAGTTGCTTCCAATTAAACTTTGTACTACTAATCACAAGTCATTAAGCTTAGTAATCCAGCCAATTTTACATCTATTCTATAGTCCATTTGTCCAAACTATAGCTTACCAGTTTGGCTATAAGGATACTGTAAGAGACCATTGCAAAGCCTTTATTATAGTCAATTTATACACCATTCATTGTTCTCCCTTCATCCACAGAGCCAGTCATCTCATCAGGAACAATATGCCATTGGTACATCTGTTCTGACTATTCTCAGTGGCCCCGATCTTTCCCACATTTGTAGCCATACAGAAAAAGAGGTTATACATATAATGATTTTGACTTTGTAAACATCTTATATCATGGTTAGTAATAAAGAATTTACAATTTTTTTACATAATTTTATTTTAGAAAGTGTAATCTCAAAGGAAGGAGCACACTTTAGTGACATTCATTCAGCCATGTTTCAGATGTCTTGGCAAGAACCTCCCTCATCAGACACTGTACAACAGACAGAACACTTCCAGCTTTGCTAAAAATGAAGTTAAAAGAGCATCTACTTAAAATGAACTAGTGACTATGCCTGCATTCAGTGTGATATTTCCAGAAATAAACTGTCCCAGGTTTTGCAGTTACAAAGTATATCTTGAACAAAATTTTAGTGACAGGTGAGATAACAGAATTCCTCAAGGTACATAATGAAGGCTAAGAGGGTCTTATTTATTCTAGGTTTGACTGACATGAAAGGAAAGAAAAAAATGCAAAACAAAATCCAAACCACATCAGACTGCATTTGTTTAATCTTAAAATAGAGATAAGTGAGTGGAAGAGGAACCTTTCAAAGACCTGAATGATCTATGAATGTGAAAGCAATGCAGGGCCATGCCCGAGGGTATGCCTTACACTGCTAGTCTTTTCTTGGCATTTGTCAGGTAAGACTGTTTAGTTGGGATAAGCTCAGGTGGGAGACAGTCTGCTGATATGATATACATGACGTAACAGAACATATTGTGGTTCATAAGGCTTTGGTCAGAATCAAATGAAATTAACCATCTGCATGTGAGGGAACATTTTGTCTTGAGTAGTAAAATTAGAGGACATAATTTGGTTTGCAGGGCATGGGAGGGGGGTTTATTACAAGCCTGAAAAACTGATTCAGGACCTGATTCAGTTTCTGCTGAACTGGTGAGAGACATTTATTTTATTTTAGTCAAGGGGGATCTAATCTCCAATGGGTAAGCTATTAGTAGTCTAGTCACAGTCAGTGAAATAAACATGTTAATTAATATCTAGGGTAGCAGCTTCACAGATTGAATTGGAAGTATTTAGGAATGCTTTTACTCATGTCTATAGGTGGCATCAGTGTACTGTATGCAAGGCAAAACTAATTAATTATGCTGATAAATCTTGCTTTCCTGACTTCTGTTACCAAGTAATCAACCTGGAGAGTTGAAGATGTGCTCTAGCATCCAGGATACCAATTTTTTTGAAGCAGAATGCAAGGCAACAGGAAAAGTAATGCATTCCTTTTTCCCTTACAGATAAGCACGGCCTCCCTTCGCATTGTTGGTGTCAGCATTTTTCATAAACGTTGTCTAGCAGGCATCCACAGAGAGAAATTTAACACTCATTGATTTTTCTCATGTTGGGTTATAATAGGAGAATCTTCACAGATTCTGATTTACAAAAGCTGAAAGTGGACTTGTTGCTCTAAACTAGAATCCATACAAAATGTTTATAGAATTAAAGCAAAAAAGGAAGACTGCTTCTGCTCACCCTTCCAAAAGACTGTCTTTTATGAGTAAAAAATCAGTGAAAAATACTTTCAAATAAAGCTTTTAGCAGTAGACATTATGTCTACTGTTAGATGACCAGTCACTATCTGCACTTTTAACCTGCAGTACAACCATGAAACGATTAGCAAGCTTTCTTACTGAAACATACCCCTTAACCTGGGAGGCATTGAACATACAGCAGCTACAATTTTAATTTACTAAAGTATACACAAATGTGCAAATCATCTTAACAATGTCTCACAGAATGGTTGCAGCACTGTAAGATGTTCAGGCCAGTTTTTCTTAGGAAAAGGACTGACAGTGCAAAATAATTTTATATTAATTTGATTATTTGGAGAGTTTTCTTAAACAATCCTGTAGGCTTTTCAGAGTAGGATTCACAATATCATCATTATTCTTTATTAGACTAAATGCAGTCAGGAGTACAGAATTAATAGTAAATAGTTAGGATTGAGGCCCTTTGCAAACTAGTACAGCAAGATATTTACACCCAGTGTGGTAAGAACAAGGAACCAAGAGTCTGGAGAAATCCGCTGAGGTCCATGCCTGCACTGCAAATTTTTTTCCTCCCTCTTTCCAGTCTGCTTTGGCCCCTTCGAGGTGCATAAGCCAGGAGACTAGTGGAGACTTACATATCAGTTTTATGCATAAGGGAATGAGCAGAAACTACCCTTTAATTTGGGATATTCTGCTGCATTCCCAAAACAGACACACCTGTAGGGAAAAAGAATATTTACTCAAGTACTAGCATGATCACCTCACCACAGGAAGGAGGAGCAGACAGCTGTATGGGGCTGCATCATGCTACTTTTTCTCAGGAGCAGGAATAGGCCTTGGTCCAGTTTATTTACTGGTAGAGGGTTAGTCAAAACGACCGGGACTCCCAAATGCCCTTGACTGTGTTAAGGAGTACATACTTTTATCCTAAATTCAGTTGCCATAAATAGGATGAAGTTTAAAAGGTAGAAAAGTAGGTATATCTAATGGCACTAAACTCTTATGTTTAGAAATGTATGTTTAGTCAACTTAATCAAACACCAACTAGTCAGACATAAGAACATATGTCTGGAAGAGGTCTACTGTGTAATGAACTTACCCTCCATGCTGCCACAAAAAACAAAACCATATAATCACAGCAGTATGTTTATCGTGCCCTTTGCTGTGAGCAGTTAAGTTTTATAATTCTTCTGCTGTCTTGAAAAGGGATTTTTTTTTTTTTTTTTTTTGCATTCGATTTATTTCAGAGAATGTACCCTCAGCAAATAAAAGCTTACCAAAACACAGTACAACCAATGCTTATTTCACTGATCAGAAATACTGACATCTATAGGCACTCCTGTGCTGTTACCTTTTCTATTTATCCACTATCTTGATTAGTCTCCCTTGCAAACATGGACTTTACTATTTCTTTCCAATAATAACACTTAATGTTGTAATATAACTTCAGTCATAACCATAACCAAAGTTTACATGGCATCCATCACTCTGAACAGATTTAGGTGACATTTTGTGCTATTTTTGTTGATTTTTAAAATAGCTCCCCAAAGTAGTAAAACAATAACTTTTGGTACCTATATCTCTTCCAAGTGAACTTGATTGTATATGTTCATTTCTCTACACCAGATTTGAACAAAATTGTCTAGTGACAGAATTTTCCATGTATACTTTCCTATAGTTTTTACCATCCTGAAATGTCTGAATGTCTGGGTAACTTTAATCTGGTCTTGCCCTTATCTGGCAGATAAGATAAATGACTATAATCTATCAAGGGTGTAGTAGAAGGTAAATTATTTCCTAATAGTCAGCATTTGATGATTTAAGTGAGGTGACATACTCTATTTATTTTTATTTTTTTCATTTTACCTTGCAGATATCTTAGGAGTTTTCTGAAAACAAATGCAATACCATTCTCTCTTGAGAACTGTAAATATACCTGTTCAGCGTAGTGTCAACAAATGCCCAATGGCTTATACAGAACACCAGCTGTGCAGTATAAATTTGTAATAAGGAATTCAGGAACAGAGATTGCTGCAATCTTTACAGAAAAGGAAAACAAACAACAAAAGCAAACAAACAATTTCCATATAATCCCTATACACACTCCAACATAATGGAAACATATTCCAGTTGCAAGTTCTAGAACATTAGCAGCAAAAAAATTACACGTCAATTTATTTTACATTTTGCTTCTACATTTCGTCACAGCCTTAGCTTGCTTACAGATATCAAAATGCTGTTGTCCTGGAAGCTGCCTATTTTATTCACACTCAAGATACTAAGAATGTCACCATTACAGAGAAATAGGGCCTTCAGTCACAAATGCCAGACTGTGAAGCTCATAGGGGATTTCCTAATACATTATTTCCGTATTTCTCATGTAGCACTCTCTTGCTCAGGTTTCTATTTAGCAGCTTTATTCACATCACACTGCTACTCTGTATCCTGAGATAAAGGACTGCTTTCACAAGAAAGTAACCAAGGTCATAGATCTTTTCCTTGCTAATAAACAGAATAGAATACACTCACATCAAACTAGTTTAGCTAAGTAGACAGAATTTGTTGTAGTCAGTGGACCAGATTCTCACATGGTGTAAACAAGCATCATGGGTTTACAGCAGCAAAGAAAGTGGCCCACATTTACCCAAAATTTCCAAAATACAGTTCTAGATTGGTAATGATACTGTAAGATTAATAAAATAGCTAACTAGGATCACTAGATCTACATGTTTATTTTTGCCCCAGTCATAGATTCTGCAAAGATCATTTTCTTAAATTCATCCATTTGGCATGGCCACTCTTTCTTGGTCTTTCATGTCAGATCTACTTGCTTCATCACATCTCAGATGATACGTGCGCTTACTAATGTTGATGCAGAAGTTTATAGCAAAATTGAATATGCTGATTCTAACAGAATACCAACGTATTTAAATAAAACATATATGGCAGTCTGCTTGAAAAAACAAAACTGCCAATGTCTACCTCCATTAATATGACTATGGTTGGTCATATGATCTCTTTCCCTGACCATACCAATACCTTGCACAGGGATATCAGGGCTTCTGAGCTGAGGAGCACATCTGGGCTGCATCCTGATTAAGTCTTGTGAGAGAAACCAATGCACCAGTTCCCTCAGAAATAAAACCTGTAAATGTTACCCAGACAGGCACAATGGCAAGCTCAATCACACAAGTCATCTGGATAGGCTGGACCTTGGACACACTGCAGGACACATCCTCCTATGGGAGCTCTGAGAAAGATCAACTATTAGATATATATGCAGTCTCAGAGTGAAACAAAAGAAAATGTGAATTAGGATTGAGGAGACATGCATGTTACTCACTCAATGTTTAAAATCATTTTGTAATTTGCATTTATTTATATTTTTATATATTACTTCTGTAACTTGTGATTAATTTTATTTCTTAGCATTATCTTTCAGAAGTAAGTTAATTTTTTGTCTGTCTTCAGATACCAAGCTCAACATTAATAAAATTTGAAGAGGTAGCATTAATACAAAGAAATTTCTCAAGAGTAGAGGTCTGGATTAGATAATGCTGTGGTTAGTATTATCAAGGTTTTTTTTTTTTTTTTTCTACAATACTTGCTAAAGGACAGCATCACATAAAAAAAAATCTGTGTTAATGTTAGGTACTGATGAAATGTTATCTTGTTATATTTTGAGAAGCAAAGAAGCTTTACAGGTATTCCTGTCAGGAATGCGCTCATCCTTTGAACATCTTCCCTGGCATGAATAGCTTTTTAATTTAATTGACAGATCAAACTGCACATTTACCAGTGGAAAAGGTTACTGTACATCATATAAATTAAAGTCCATCTAGCAACTTGTTTAAGGATGAAGTTTAGTACTAAGTTTATGTAGGATTTTGAAAATTAATTATTTCAGCTGACATTAATGTTTCAGATATATGTAAATTATGCATTAGAATGTAACTGCAGAACAGGGAGAGATCAACTCTTCAATTTTAGCTGAGCATAAATTACATTTACACTCACTAAAAGTCTCCTTAACCCTGCCAGAAATGTGTAAATGGCCTTCAGTTTAAATGAGAAACAGGCCCACTATAGAATTTTGTCATAAGGAACTGAGGGCTTTTTTAAAATTATTTATTTTATTTTATTTTATTTTATTTCATTTTATTTTAGAATTTTATTTCATTTTATTTTATTTCATTTAGAATTTAAAGTTAAATATTTCAAATGAGGAAGTATACACAAACACCATTGCTTGATAAAGGGGTGTCTTACTTATACATATTAAAAGTGTTTAAAATATAACCTTTAAATATTGTCTTGCACTGATAAATAAGTCTTTTCACATTCTTTTTCATACAATCATCATAGAATAATAGACTGTTTTGGGTTGAAAGGGAGCTCAAAGATCTCCTAGTTCCACCCCCCTGCCATGGGACACCTCCCATTACACCAGGTTGCCCAAAGCCCCATCCAGCCTGGCCTTGGACACTTCCAAGGATGGAACATCCACAACTTCTCTGGGCGATCTGTTTCGGTGCCTCACCACTCTCTAAGTAAAGAACTTCTTCCTCATGTCCAATCTAAATATCCCCTCTTATTAATTTATGAAATTTAACATTTTAATGAAAAGATTATTTTAAGATAGTCTTTCTCTTTTGGGAAACTCATTGTATATTTTACAGAACTCAGAAAGTGTTTATTTTGAAAGAAATATAAAAAGCCAGAAAAGCCAGAAAATGAAACCGAGTACCACAGTACTGCACTGTAATATGTAATGGTGAAATTAGAAGTTCCTCAGAAGCCTATCAAGTGGTAATTGAAATTTGGCAGGAGTTATTTTTCGTACACAACTGTATTGGAAGAGAATGCGTATTTTTTTTTGTAGGAAAGAGTAGAGCAATTTAAAGTATGTTTTTTCCCTTTGATTCAAGCTTGTGCCCTAAGGGCCATGCTGTTTTGTTTTTTTCTCCATGGAGAGAATTTATATATCATGAAACTGCAGAGTAAATTGCGAGGCTCTTTCAGTGTAGGACAGAAAATATATCTATTGGCCACAAATCCAAAAGAAGTAGTGTCACTCTTGGCCTATTGGGGTAGAAAGGTGCAGAGAATTCATCTTAATAATTTTAGTCCTTATATCATAACAGACTAGATATAGTCATATAGGAAAAGTCCAAATGTTTCAAAAAATCTTTTCAGTGTAAATCAGAATATGCTGTACTGATAAAGATTTAAAATAGTTTTCCTAAGATACTCTAATTTGGCCCGATCTTTTATAAAATGTGAATCAGAAGACTGAAAATTGGATATTCATCATGCTGTTTACTGCATCATACAAATAAATAGAATCTCAGATGAACAGAAAAATTCATCATTCGAGATATTTATAAGAGAATGTTCATAGACAGAATTAATGTATTTATGTAGGCAATCTTCCTGAGTGCAGATCTGAAACAGTTGGTAAAATAAAAGCTGTGGCCTACCCTGGGGAACAAGTATGGCTGATATTCATCAGGCAGTCTTGGCCTTAACCACAGTACCACCACAATATGGGTGATATAATTATGCTCAAAAATGTTCACTACACAACTGGTAGAAACATTCTCCTAATTATTGTTATATAGAGAAAATAAAATATTTATTGTTAAATTTTCAGCAACATCCCATTATTAAAAAAATGTGGTTTGGTCATCTGTAATTTTTAAGAATTACTTGTGCTGTAAAGTTGTCAGAAACATTCAGGAGTACAATTTTTTTTTTTTCTCTAAAACTTCAAAAGCCATAATAGCTTGGTATATACCTGAATATTTACCAGATATTTGTCTATCTAATTACCAATCTATGTATGTATCTGTAATAAAAGTTGAAGAAACATTTCACAAACATTTTTCTGTGGGATTACATTTAAGATTATTTTATTTATTAATTAAACATTCCTTCCATATGGACGTCTGATTTCTGATTCCCAGCATTAAATCTTTCTCCTGTGAAATATCACCAGAATTATTTAGTTCCAGTTTTTGGTCTGGTCAGGATAGATTTAATATGTGGAAACAAATGCAAATACACAGTTAAATAAATGCATATTTAAAGTTTATTTCTTAGGCTTCTTTTAAGTATAATTTTCACATATTTTATCATTGTGACTACTTTTTTAAGAAAAATGATCAGCAAGGAATTCATCATCAGCTAGCAAGAGAACTGCAAAATATTTCAAATTTTCTATATATGATAAAAGCTAGATCTGTGGAATGTTGTTATGCATACAGAATTGTCCATATAGTTTGTAACAACATATGGATGGGACTTCTCAAACAGACAGATGAGTTAAGATACTCTCTGACAGGATTGTTGCTATGCAAGAAAGAAAAATCTTATTTTTTCATCTTTTCTTATCTTTCTATGCAAGATAAGAAAAATCGATTTTTAGTCCAGGGTTGTAAAATACATGTTTTTTAAAATCACAAATTAGAGTGTAGAATTCAATGAATCTTGTCATAAGTTGAACACATACCACATGTCTTGTGATAGGTGAAGTGGAGATAGGGTTCTGCAGCAGTAAGCGTAGCTGATAAAGAAAAATTTGTTATATGTAGCAGAGAGGACTTTGGAATTCATGTGGAAAATTCAACAGATACACTATACTCTGCTCTGTCATGGAATTTAATTCATTAATACTGCCCAAACACTTTTGGAACCTGCATCTAGAAGGCAGATTTGACACTTAAACCAATGTGATTAATGCTGCCTAAACTAAAAGCCTACACTCACTTTTTTTTTTTTTTTTTTTTTTTTTTTTTTTTTTTTTTTTTTTTTTTCCCTAGAGTGTGAAATGCTTCTGAGAGGCTTTAAAGAGTAACTCAGAGATCTGGAGGTGGGAGCTTTCTTCTCCCCATTGGGTAATGGATCCTGTAATCTAGAACAATGCAAGGCTACCTTTCTTTCATTGAGGACAGCACACATGTAAATGCAAGGTAGCTTCATATATGTTTACAGTAAAGTTCAGTACCTGAACTTTTGTTGTAGACAATGATCATCAGCCTGGACAGTAGTAGGCAGAGAATTATCCAGCTGGTCAGACCTTGAGGCTCTACTGAGTTGTCCAAAGAGGGTGTTTAGCACCTTTTTAGCTACTGTGGTGTTTCCTGCCTACTTGTCAGTTGGTAAGGACATACCGTTATGGGTACAGGTTAGATTTTGGATCATTTTTGCCAGTTCCATGTATAGAATACACTGGATCTCAGATAATGCTCAATGCCTTTATTTACACCACTGAGTTGACATTGTATCACACAGCCAATGAAATTTAAGTGTCCTGATATCAGTCTAGTAAGTTATATTTTGAGCCAAGTGAGTCTGCTCCCTAAAAGTGATGGGATTACACATATGCATTGGAGCAGTCAGTATTGACAATGGATAAACAGGCACAGCCTGGAGTGCAAACATGGGATTTACTGAAGGATCTGTAATGTTAATAGTTTCTTGAAGACCTTATAGAGCTGGAAAAAGCTGCACCTTGGAGATTTAGTTTTATTAGCAAGCCAAGAAACAGTGCTTTTAAATATAATCAAGAGAACATTCTGAGAAATACTTATCATACAGCATTGATTTATTCAATGGAAGTAACCTATAAAGATAACCTTAAGAAGTCTTTTATTAAAAAAAAAAAAAAAAAGAAAAAGAAAACTGAAGTATTGGTGTCAAGTAAGTCTCCAAGTCTGAACAATAAGGAAATTTGCCTTTTTGTAGTAATAGAACTGTCTCTGAAAATCCTGATTTTCCTAAATAGTAAATATTATTTATATTTATTTATTTTTTTAATTGCTTAATGCCTCATTTCTCCGTCTACTGAGGGCATGTTTCTGCTTTCTTCAAGCTCTTGAGTAAGACTGTCTTGCCTTTACTTTGAAATGAATTTAATAAGAATTAGAAGGTTAAGAGCTCTATGTATGCTTAAAAAGTATTAATGTACACTAATGTATTTATTTTAATAAATTCATTTTTACCCAGGTAATAAATATACATCTGGAATTTAAATTCACTTTTTTTGTTCTTAGTTCAGGAACAACCCTGTTGGAGTTGTTGGAGAAGACCACATTTTTTACATGGAGGTGGAGAGATAGGCATCATATTCCACTTGATTACAATAGTAATAGTAATAGCAGTTTTGGATGTAGGACAATATACAAAGACCAATGTGCCCATATATCCTGTAAAAATTGAATGATTTACTATACCACTGTATGTATGTACAGCAAAGCTTTCATTTATAAATTTACAATGATGAACACATCACCTATGATGAGTTTGCATTATAAAAAATTGGAATTAAATCATGTATATTTTATCTCTATAAACATGCATATCATGGCTTATGAAAAGTACTATGTGATTACTAAGTGAAATACTCTTTACAAGATTTTTTCTTTCATTTCAAAATACCAGCCTTTTATTGAAAATTGCAACCTTCCTGAGGAACCCACCAACTTTTGCAAAATTCAACTAAAAGTGTTAAAAAGTTTTAAAACATAACAAAAATAATTCTCTTCTATTTATGGAAAGGAATAGTTTTATATTTATTTGTCTTTTATTTAGAATTTTAAAACTGTATTTCACATGAATTGAATGGAACAAAATGGAACAAAACATATATGATAGGATTATAAAGAAAACACGAAGGAAAAGGGTTGAAAATGGATCATCTAGGCAGGAAGCTACTGTTATGCTCTGTGACTGTATTTCTTTCCCATGTGGTCAGAAATTCAGAAGGAGTTCCAAAGGCTGCTTATATGATATCGTATTTAATGAATAGGTCAGTGAAGGACTTAAGAAGCCTTTATGATAATGCACCTCATTGTAGTCAATGCATCATCAAAGACTCCTGATGAAAGATGAAAAGTTTCAATTGTTCTCTAAAGACTGAAAAAGGTCTCTGCAGGCATTTGAAATGAATAGAACTGGGGGATATTATAAGTCTGCTAAAGAGAAGATTGCAAACTCAAAGTCCTTGCCAAGGAACAGTTCAAAATGTGATTTGACCCTGCAGGATATAAATATTCTCTTTTCTGTTACATTTCCTACTTAGCTAATTATGCATTACCTTGCAGCTTGACTAGGCAGAAAGAAAATTCTACTGTGATTTTCTAAAATGCATATGAAGCAGGAAGGCTGTATCCTTCTTTATATAATCTAGTAATAGTGTGTTCACTTTTCAGTACCCAGGCATCAAAAAGATATGACCAGTATACATAGAATTCAATTTAGTTTTGACTAATTGCATGTGATAACAAACTTTTGTATTCAGAGATAAAAGAGATTTTTTTTTCAATGTATTGCAAATTATTTATTTATTTATTTATTTATCAAGAAAATGTATTATATTCCTTTTAGAGGGAGATACTCTTAGGATTTATTACAAAACAGAGACATGGCATTAAGTAAGGTATTGTGCACAAGGGTCAAAATGGTAATAGAAACTATTTTAAAAAGATTATTCTTGCATTAAGAGGGGAAGCACACTGAATATTATGGTAACCCTATCTTGTTACTTGTTCTTGCATTTTCTTTTTAAACTTAATTTTGTGTTTTTTTATTGTAAAACTATTTATTTCATTTTAGATAAATACAGAAAGAACTGACATTTATCAAGACAGACTTGTTACAGTTCATTATGATCTTTGCTGTAAAACAACTGGCCATTTTGATTTCTTCTTGGACTATGGATACAGAATAAAAGATGAAGGAAAAACAAATAAACAAACAAAAACAATCAACAAAATGAATACCTGAAAAATCAGCAAAAAGTGTGATCTCTTTTAAGGACACATGATTTTTTCTGAGTAGCTAAATAAGAAGCAAGTTGATAAATGTCATTCAGGTAAAGATATACTGAACTGTTGCTTTGCAAATGAGGCATTTTAAGATACAGATACTACTTTTAGTTTTGGCAGTATTCCAAATAGTTTTTTCAGCTCTTAAAAATTTTATTGCCAGTTAGATTCATTTTGTTAATCTTTCAAGTACTGGAAATGAAGAGCAGATGAAGCTCTGATGTACCCAATTATCTACTGCCTTAAATAGCTCTATTAGTTGAAATAATAGCAGGACTAGTTGATGGCTGTTCTGTTGAAGCTGTTGCTTTATGAGGAAAAGATGGCGCACTGGGACAACTTCTCTTTCCTAAATTAGTCTCCCAAACTTTAATCCAGGGCTACAGGAGTATTCAGTTGCTATGGCTTCTGCATAGTAGAGAGGAAAAAATGGGTGTTTTGAATTATATTGTATGTCTCTATGGTAACTGGACACAAAAAAAGTCAAGATTTTTAGATGAAATCTTTACCATGAAAGATGTTAATCTTTAGATAAAATCGATACCATTCACAAAAGTCCATGATGCCGTGTTCCCATGTGAAATTCAACTGCGGATCACAGAATTATAGAATGTCTGGAGTTGGAAGGGATACACAAGAATCATCAAGTCCAACCCCTGGTTCAGAACCAACCAAAAATCAAACCGTATGGCTAACAGCATTGTCCAAATGCTTCTTGAGCCCCAACAGGCTCGTTATCATTACCACTTCCCTGGGGAGCCCATTCCAGTGCCCAACCACCCTCTCAGTGAAGAAACTTTTCTTAACACCCAGCCTGAACCACCCCTGACACAGCTCCATGCTGTTCTCTCAGGTCCTATTGCTGTCACCAGAGATAACAGATCAGCGCCTGTCTCTATCCTCTCATCCCCCAGTCTGTACATATAGCCAGGGTTGAAGTTTTAGTGGCAGTTTTTCTCCTAAGATTATAAAGAAAAAAAAGGGTGCCAAGTTATTGCTGGCAACTTGTATGACTTTATGGTGGCAAAAACAATTCCATTTGAGCGTTCAGTACTAAAGTGGCTACCAGATTGGAAATTATTATGGAAATTACCAAAAAAAAAAAAAACATTTTGGAAACTGGTATTCTTAAAGGCTGGCATTCTTTTTCAAAAATATTTGTCAACTGACGATCCTGCAAAATTCAGATTATCACCTTTATTCTGTATAATGGCAAAAGAGCAGAAGGAGAAGCAGCTGGAAGAGGAAGAACAGCAGGAGAAATCACAGAAGCACCAGTTTGGGGGTGATTTACACCGTGCTTACTGGCTCCAACCTATTAGTTGCAGCAGAGAGGACTTGAAAGAACATGAGAAGATAAATAGGAAACATTAAACCATGACTGTATGTAGAGGTGTTTTGAACTGACAGGTGATACATAAACATATTTTTATAATTATCCTCTTGGGTACCTATTCTTAGCCTTTTTTTTTTTTTTTCAACATACTTTAATTGTTCTTAGTTTGTATTATAATACTGGGATATACACAAATTGAACCTTGTTGTAATTAGAAGTCATAATTATTTGGGGCAAGGAAATCTCATCAATTTATGATTAATTTTGGAACCTGTGGGAATATGTATTTACTTTGTAGCCTATTAAGTCTGGAAACTGAGATATCTGTGCAGTAGGATGTGCTGTTTTTTTTTTTGGCTTAAAAACAAAAGTAAGAGTGATTTGCAAGATGGTGGTTTTGCTTTTGCACATGAAGGTACTTTTTCTAATCTAACCTTTGTTTTATCTTAGTTGTATTTAAATATATAATGAAGTACCAGATGGAGGTTGCAGAGAGACCTCTCCACCTTGATGGGGTATACTGATATATACTGAAGACAAGCTCTGTAAGCCAGTATTTGCTTTTGGGGACATTGCCACCTGGGAGAGCAGTGAAGATGTGTCGATGTATCTCTAGTGGTGCTCGCTTCTGGTCAGTTTTGTCACCCTCAGAGAATAATCAGCATTAAAAAAATGCTTTAGCTTCATAGTTATCCATTATATACAGGCTTTATATGGAAGAGATTGGTCTCAGCTTCTGAAACTCCTCTAAGGACCTCTTTTCTGAAGTAGCTGTTAAAACTTTAGTGCTCAGTCCATAGGGTCAGCCTAACGGAATGTCCAGGATCCTCCAAAAATCTGTAGTTCTGGTCTGTAACGACCTGGGGATTTTATCAATGATTATGACAATAAGTAATAAAAATAAACAATAAATAAATCATAAGAATTAATATGAAGCTGAACTGGACAATGATACAGTTCATTAAAAAAAGGTGCAATTAACAGACAATTCATCAGGAAGAGCTGACAAAGCATATAAAATTACTACAAAGTTTCCCCATAGTGCCATTCATCTTACAATAAGGCTAATGTCTAGATCTGAAGTAAGCACCTTAGAATCACAGAATCATTAGGATTGGAAAAGACCTCCAAGATCATCTGGTTCAACCATCACCCTACTACCAACGTCACCCACTAGACCACGTCCCTAAGCACCACGTCCAATCTTTGGGACTACATGGTGACTCCACCACTTCCCTGGGCAACCTGTTCCAATGCCTGACTACTCTTTCTGAGAAGAAATGTCTCCTAATTTCCAACATAAACCTGCCCTTGCATAACTCGAGGCCATTCCCTCTAGTCCTATCACCAGTTATCTGACAGAAGAGGCTGACCTCCAGCTCACAACTTCCTTTCAGGTAGTTGGAGAGAGCAATAAGGTCTCCCCTGAGCCTCCTCTTCTCCAGACTAAACACCCCCAGTTCCCTCTGCCACTCCTCATGGGACTTGTGTTCCAGGCCCTTCACCAGCTTCGTAACCCTTCTCTGGACACACTCCAGGGCCTCAATGCACTTCTTGTACTGAGGGGCCCAAAACTGAACACAGCACTTGAAGTGTGGCCTCACCAGAGCTGAGTACAAGGGAATGATCACCTCCCTGGTCCTGCTGGCTACACTATTCCTGATACAAGCCAGGATGCCATTGGCTTTCTTGGCCACCTGGGCACACTGCTGTCTCGTGTTCAGGCAAGCATCAATTAGCAACCCAAAACCTTTTCCTCTGTACAGCTTTCATCCCTCTTCCTCTGTTTAATCTTCATTCCTGCCTTAAAGAAGAAACCTGGTAAATCCTATCCTGTTGACTCTAGAAGAAGAATTACCTCTTGGTTTTGCCTTTTTTTTCTCTTCTGTATTTATGAAAGGTGTTGTCTGTCCCTTCTACACTGTTTTCCAACCTATTTGAAGTGCGCTCAGCCATCTGCCCAAAACCTTGCAACTCAGGGCAGCCACAGGGCTTCTCAAACTCCACTGACTCTATCTCTGCTGGTTCTTAGATGCTCTGCAGTATGACTAAGGAAAATTAGCTATATTACAGGCCAGGCTGTATTGCACAGCTTTTCACTCCAGGAGTATGTAAGGTGTTGAGGAGGGGGCTGCTAGGAGCAGGAGAGGACAAAAAATGAAGATAAAAGAAGGGAAGACTGCTTAGACTCCATGTACAGTGTGAGGACAGAACCCGCTTATGGTGGGGAAGATTTCTCAGATGGTTTGAGAAGAAAAACCTGGCAGGATATATGTTCACTTGGCTTGAAGTCAATTTTCTGGCTCACAACTAAGGAATATGTTTTAATGGGCCTTTAGATTACATGCAAATATAATTTAATTGTTACAAACATAAATAAAACAAAGAAAAGTAAAAAGCAAGAGTAAGCAAACTGACAAACTGGGGGATTTTCTAGCCTGAAATATTTAAGTGAAGGTAATAAATTAGAGAATGATCAAATTAGGCTCAGAAGTTATAGGAGTATCTGGCTTTGTTGGCATCCATGAGAGATGTGGAGGCAGCAGATGGGAAATGAACTAGAATCACCTACCAATAAATCAATTTGTGGACACTAGCAATTTCTTCCATCTCCTACATGGTTTTAGAGACAGAGGTGTAGGATGAACTGTCTGTAGCAGTCTGGTAGACATACTTTTCAAAATACAATAGAAGAAACAAGAAAGAAACTAGAAGAAAGACACTGTCAAGTATTTTTCCAGACAGTGAAAAAGGAATTTACAAAATCTTTTATCAAGTCTGGACAGAGACAGTGAGGCAGAAACCATCCTTCAAAAGCTGCAGAACAAGTCCTGAATATAGTTGTGGACATGGCACATGTGATAGAGGGAAGTAAAGGAATATGAGGTTATTGACTATGAGGATTAGACAGGATAAAGCCAAACTGAATAAGAGAAAATGGTGGACTACAGTATGTTCCATCCATGCAAAACCTGCTCATTGCTTTAAACCAAAATGTGTAAAAAGAAAAATAACATTTGTGCAGTTGCTGCTCTTCAGTTGTTTTTTTCAGCCCAGGAAATGAGGAGTCTTGAATGCTTGACCACCAACTGTACTGCACTTTAGAAAACACGTACCAGTCTCAGATCTAGGATTACTTTTTTACCTGTTTAACTGTTCTGTTCAAACATCCTATCTATGTCCTTGAGGACAAGGAAGACAATCTGGTAACCTCCCTTGGTATGAAGGGGAACGTCTAGCATAAATGTGAAAATAAAGGCAGATGGGAATTCAATGTATCTTTCCTAATGATGTTTATGTTTTATATTTAGTTTTATTTTATTACCTATTTTATAGTTACTTTGCATATCTCATTATTAAAACAAGTTTTAACCAATGAAAAGAGACTCATTGCTTCAATAAGTTTTCATTTACCTCCAGTGGTGAAAGAGTATGTGAAACAGAAAATGAGGTAAACGATATTCTTGGATTTACCAGAGAACTCTTGGTAGATTTATCCTTGCTGTAGTTTTTGAAATTTGCATTAGACCCATTAATTATATTTAAGATCCAAAACCAAGCATTTGCTTGAAAATGAGTGATCTTCCTATTTAGCATGAATTTGAAATAAGGTTGGAAAATACTTAAGATACCATATGCTATATAATTTTATGATCACCTTTATCTTTCTTTTATTTTTAACTTTTTTTTTTTTTTCCCTCACAAAGCAGCATGTTTTATCATAACTCAAAAGTGATTACAGTTGTAGTAAATTTAAGTGGAAAAAATTAAATATTATTTGTGTATTCTTCAACTAAACTAAGTGTTTTGGCTCAGCAGGAGTGAATGTACTATGTAGGCCTCTGTTCCATGGTTTGAAACTGTTTTCATTCACAGTGTGTCCCACGGGTCTGAATGAGCTACAATACAGCTCAGACATAAACTGCTTTTTTTTCAAAGCAGATAGAATAGGCCATTTTTGCTTGAGAACTTAACTGATATAGATATACAAGCAATGGGAGTGCTTGTTTTTCCCTGCCCACCCTGGCCTAAAGTTAATTACTGGCACAGCGACATGCATGAATTGACTCTGACAGCCAATACTGTCTTCAACAAGTAATGAATTAACAGAAGAGTTTAGCTAGGTATTTTTTGAAAGGTCTTACACAGTATACAAGTGCATTTTTACAAAATATAATTTTCCTTGAAATATTACTTTTCTCTATTGTCTTTATAATGTCTATGCTTTTCAGGCTAGGATATTTTATAGATTTTTATATTAAACATTTTATGTTAAAGAAGTTTTATAATTCTTTGAAATATGTTTCAAGTAGTCAGTATTCAGCTAATCCATGTTGAAGTCAAACACATTAAGACATTCAAAGGCCTGTACTGTAGAGAGCTGTTTCTAGGTCATAACGTTTTATTGTGTACAATCAGAAAATGTGGTGTGGTTGGCAAACCCTACATTGGTTTTTGAAATTACTGTGCTACCAGTATGTTCCAATCAATAAGAATCTCTGAGCCATGAACTTTTATTGATTTGTATTCTCCTGGGTAACATAAATGGCCTTCCTTAAGTCTTCCAATTTCACTATCATAATTTTTTTTTCTGAAAACACAGCTGAAAAGAATGACAGGTTTATTTATGCAGTCGCTTTGCTGTCCAGCTCTTCCAGAGCCTGAAACAAAAGTGCTAAGTAGGAATAAAAATTCAATGATAAGCTTTGTCTTGATTTTAAGATCATTGGTCTTAAAACACCTATGTAATACTTTTGACTTCTGGAAATGTATACTGTCATATTAAACCTGTTCAACCCCTTTTGAAATGTTTAATTTTTTATTCTTTGAATTGAAATACAAGTTTTTTATTACTTTAAACTGAAGAGGTGAGAGAATAAAATTCTAGTCATCCTTCTGCATTATTTTTATTAAAGATACTTGAACAGGAAAGTTCAGCTTGACAGATCAATGCTAGCCAATAATGCTAAGGAGCGAAGGAATGATGTCTATCTACTGTGTGAACTGTTGTGATGCATAGGACTCAGTGAAGCCATCATCCAAGATCCCATTTGCTAGTGATACTGAAGTAGCAGCTCTGTAAAATTTTCTAATTTTAATTTAGCAAAAAATACCAAAAAATACCATCTGGTTGTATCTGAATCAGAATAATGAAAGTGTCTTCAAGTAAATATTTGGTCCATGTTGAGTAGAAAAGAAGGTAATTAAATTGCCTTTTTTTTTTTTTTTTTCTTTCCATTGAGAAAGAATTCATAGCTACTAAAACTTAATTATTTTAAATATTTCCATTCCTTCAATCTGGCTGATAAGGAAATACTGGAAGAGAAATTGAGTGAATTAGCTTCCAAAGACTTATGTGCTTCACAGGTCTGTCTGTGTGTATGTAACTAGAATTGCTTCAGAGATTCACAGTAATTAATTTAAAAGAAAGCTGGATGTACCTACACATGTAAATGAATGTATTCAGCATGACTTGGTCAAGGTCACAGAAAGTTTGTGACAGAGAAGGGAATTAAAACAGCTATTTCCTTAATTCCAGATCAGGTCTGTAATCACGAGCTGCCTTTGCTTCCAAGTATCCACCAAGTCCCAGCCTCTGCCAGAGACTTTCTGCATCACAAATTTTGGCTCTGATCCACAAAAGGATTTGTATGTACATGTAAGAAACTGTGATCATCAAAATACCTACCTTGGCACCAACAGTCAACACAAAATTTAACTGGGAGCCAGAAGTTCTGCTTCTGTGCATAGGCAAAGTTATCTTAGATAATTTCAAGTGGTTACAGAATGAATCAGAATGGTTTGGGTGGGAAGAGACCTTAAAGATCATCTAGTTCCAACACCCCTGCCATGGGCAGGGACACCTCCCACTAGATTGTTATCTCAAATCCCGACTTCTTCCTGATTCTTTAAATTACGTTTTCTTCTTGCTAAAACCTATATGGGCTCTATCTGAAGACATACTTGCAACACACCTATCAAATGTTCTGGATGAGTTCTACACCTATCATAATAGTGACAGTCAGTTTTATTTTCAAAATGGTAACTGCCACGTGTTCTGTTAATTGTCTTAAATAATTGTTCAATAGCTGAGCAATGTAACAAAATTCCTTTTCTAGTCTGGGAATAAAATTTATGGTATTTTCCTTCTTTACTGTGATAGCTTATAGCATCTTTAAGCAAACTTTAGTCTTACTCTTTTTGTATACAAGAGAACAAAGACCCAGTTTACACTGAATTATTTGAGGTAATCTAAATAGTCTGCTGAAACGCATTATGACAGTAATGTTCAGTCTGAAAATCACTTTAAAATGTATAAGGCATCATATATACATAAGCATATAAATATATATATCAACAGAGAGACAGTTTCTGTGGATAAACATTAACAAGACTGAAAGGATTATAGTACAAACATAATATTTTTAAATTATTTGAGATACTACTAAAGATAAATATCTCTTTCTGTGGCTTTTGGAGAAGAAAAGTTTAAAGTCTTCTTCATTAACACTATGTATTTTCAAGTGTTTTAATATGATTTTCCAGTAAAATTACAGCTGTTTTAATTTTCATATCTTTATTTGGCTTTTGAATGCATATACAGCTTTCCTTCCATTCATATTAAAGTCTATATTTTTAGTGTTTATTTTAAAATACAAATTTAAAATATAAAGTTGTACTTTATTTTTTCTTGTTTGGCAACTATATTGGCAAATCCTAAAAAAAATTTAGAGCTCATCATATCATAGGAAAAAATAAATTGTGTATATATTTTTATTACTATTTTAGCTAAATCATTTGATTTCAAATGGATTTTAAGAATATTTTAACTTCGTTAACATATGTTAACATTTGTTAACATAGATAACAAATCTATGTCGATAAGATTTCTTATCTATTTCTTCCTCTTCTAACCTTTGTCAAGGGCTTATTTAAGCAAGAATGTATCATTTATCTGTTTTCCTACTACCAATTACAGCCTGCATGTAGGCCTAGTGCAATCTTAAGACATGCCTCAGCACATGGAGCTAAGCTTTTTTAAACCTTATAAACTGATTCAGCCAAGGCAGTAAATAATTCTGCTAGAACTTAGTTATATGAAAGTGCATAGCAGCGGAGTGGAGTATATGTCAGTTAACATATGGTGTTGGCATGACCTACAGTAGTTGTACTGACAATAGATGAATTAAAAAATTCAGGAACCTAAGGCAATCAATTAATTGATCTGTAAATTACATGATGCCGTGATGAATTTTTTTCCCTGTATAATATATGGCTGCACTTTCATCTTCCCTTGAATCTTCCTATTAGAATAAGTTATTTTGATGATCAAAGTGATTGATGAAAGTGCAGCTCCTGTACCACTAATAATGTCCGTCTTTTTTATCATAGCATGTGAGACACCAGCATTTTCTTTAATGTGATTAATATAAAGTTACACCTTCTAGGGTGTCTATGTTGACCACTATTTGCTCACAGCACTATCAGGACAATGTCTATTACTTGTTATGGGTAAGCCCCATATTAGAAAAATAGACTTTTTTTTTTCCTTGATTAACTGTTTGTGGAATTTTATTTACTGTTTACTAAAATATACTCATTCATATGACATTCTATGCTCCTCCAAAATGACAGTGTACTCAGTATATAGGGACACAAGCATTTGGAAAAATGCTTTTCAAGATGTTATTATGTCATATTCTTTCCTAAGAGAGTGTGCTGTACTGTACTGGTCAAACCCAGCTATGCATAGTCCCTAAAATCCTGTTAGGCACCATAACTTAAAATCCAGTGATCTGAATGCTGATGTACTGGGTCATCTCAGTTGGCCCTCATTCATCAGATCTTAGCTGAAAGACTAGCCTGTCTCCTAAAGTAGGAGCCTCTGTGTCCTACAGCCTTCTATGTCTGGTGGAGTCAAAGTCCAGTACTTTCTGACCAGGTTCTTTTAGATTTTCCACACAAGGAGGTTTTAACGTTTAATACCAAATTTACTTAATACCAAATTTACTTATTTGAAGATATTCAGCATCACATGAGATTTTGATTTAGCAGAGTGAAAGAGCAATGTACGGAAATTACAACAGAAGCACAATATAGTGAGTGCAACATGCAGTTGAATCACAATGCAAACATGATTGCCGTTACTGGTCTCTGTATGATCACCATCATGACACAGTTTGTCCTCATTCACTGGGAAGCAAAATGTTGGTTAAAGCCAACTCAAGCCCAACGCCCTCTTCAAAGTTCATTTTATTAGTTGCCCCGTTTTTATACTGGGCTGAGCCATGCGTACACTCCCCACAGCCCCATGCTGGTCTGGCTAGCTCAGGGTGACTTTACACTTTTTATTATCTCAGGGAAGGCTGTTTACACAACCTGATCACCCACTGGTATAGCCAAATATCTGAAGCAAAGATTCAGTCCTCCATGTCCTCTGCTGAGATCAGTTCAGCTTTCTCTACAGTAATTGGTAGTCATTCCTTATGTTCTTTCCTGAGTTTATTGTTCTTGCCCACCTCCTCTTAGTCCTACTTCATGGCAGAGGTGTGTTGATTGTCATAAGTGCACAGATTCGTGTGTTTATAAAACCCGAATCAGACTTACATGGGATACGCCTCCTTTCAAAGTTACCTCTGTCTCTTCATTCACTACAGAGGGGTGCTTGGGCCAGGGTATATAGCAGTAGTGCTTTTAAAAAATTACTTAGTAAGGTGGAATTAACGCAAGCCTGTGTGTCTCCAGACAATGACCTCCCACTGGAGAACTGTCTAAAAAGTGATAATATCATTTTTTAAAGCAGGTCAAAAGTCTTTTTTTCTACTTCATATTACAGTCAGCATTTGACTGCTTTATTCTACACTTTGTTCTGTTAACAGTACATTATAGCAGACTAACCCAAGAAATTGTGTGTTAAATTCCACTTCAGGGATTTGATCAATCACCATATTTGTAGTTTGTTACACATATGTGTATGTTCTCAAATATATGTGCATTTCCCCAAGTATGTACATATCCAGTGTATGTGTGTGTGTTGGTGAATCTGTGTATATCCTTGATGGTGAAACTATCATAGGACTATATTACTAGACATCACAAGCTTTGCTGTGAGGAGTTTCTGAGAACCAAAAGAAATTTTAATCTCTCCCTGTACTTGAGTAGATGCATATTTTTAGTTAGTACATTTCTTGGGATTATTAACTTAGTAGTAGTCAGATCCTGCTGGGATTTTTTTTTTCCTACTAAGTATTAGGATGTTTATTGGGATAAACTTTTGAAATTTTGCTCTAAGTGTAAGGATCTCAACTGGGTGTTGATAATATAAGATCTGCAATTATTATAATAAGTGGAAAATAAACACAGTTGATTTTTTATCATGTTTTATACTATGCTTACCATGAGATTTGACAGAGGTAGTAGTATTTCCTACTCTGACTTCCTACGGGTAAATTTTATACCTGTTTAAAACAGTTTTATGTTAAGCTATTTTTTTTTCTCATTATTTTATTAAAAAGGTAGAAGAAAGAGAGCACAAAAACAAAATATTTAAAATACAAAAAACATTTTTCTTTTTTGTTTTTGGCTTTTTGACTTCATGTTCACATTAGGAAAAAAAAAAAAAAAAAGAGTGCTATTTTCCCCCCATAACCAAAAACGTGTAGTGGCAAACCAACAGAGAATAGGAAAACTACCTTTTTCTATGTAACTCAAGTGGCAGCATCAACAGAAGTAATACTGATGAAGTTCTTGCTTGACTCTGATTAGGTTAGGTAGAATTGAAAACTTTTGGATCCATTTTTTATCAGTCACTCTATAATTATTTTAAGATGTCACAGGTTTCTTTCTGCAGAAATCAAAGGTCATGAGTTAACATTGTTTTCAGTGTCAAGCTGTTACCTTCCATCAAAAAACAATGCACAACAATAGACAAAACCTTCTCCATTCCTGTTATTTATGCCTGTACATGCAATCTTTTTCTCTTCTTTAATGTGGCTTGACAAAATAGGTTGTCATGATGGTAAAAAACATAATTTCTAATAACTCCTATGCCATGTTTTTATCTCTTGCAAATTTTTCATTTTCCAGACATTTGTAAATCACATAGGTTCAAGAATATGGAATTACATTCTCCTTAGTTACACAAGTTTTTCATTTCAATTTTTCATCAGATCTATCTAAAATATTGTCTATTCCAATTATATTATTATTTTAACTTAACTAAATGGCTTTTCAAAATTCCCAATTGTGAACCAGTACAGATATCAGGACCACACCTAATTAGTATACAGTTGCAGTTTAAACCCGGTAGGTTTAACTTCACCCTCTCCCTCCTCAACAGAACAGAGGGGGAAAGTATGACAAAAAATGTCATGGGTCAAGATAAGGACAAGAAGATCACTGGTTACTGTCACAGGTGAAACTGACATGTTGTGGAGAAGATTAATTTAATTTATTGCCAATTAACAACAAAATAGTGGGAACTAAAAGCAAACTAAAAACACCTGTTCAAGCCCCTGTTCTAGCATGGCGTCCCTCCCACAGGATGCCGTTCCTCCCAAACTGATCCTGCAGGGGCTGCCCACAGGCAGCAGCTTTTCAAGAAGTGCTCCCACACGGCTCCGGACCATGGGGTCCATCTCCCAGGAGCAAACTGCTCCAGCACGGGTCCCCCACAGGCGGCAGCTCCCCCAAACCCCTGCTCCTGCGTGGGCTCCTCTCCACAGGCTGCAGCTCCGGCCCAGGGCCTGCTCCTGCGGGGGCTCTCCGTGGGCCACAGCCTCCTCCAGGCCACATCCACCTGCTCCTCCACCAATGGGGGGCTGCAGCATGGAGATCTGCTCCATGTGGGACCCATGGGCTGCAGGGGGACAGCCTGCTCCACCAGGGGCCTCTCCACAGGCTTCAGGGGATTTCTGCTCCAGCGCCAGGAGCCCTCCCGCCCTCCTTCTGCACTGACCTTAGTGTCTGCAGGGCTGGTTTTCACTCCCCTCTCCCAGCTGTTGTTGCACAGCAGCTTTTTTGTTGTTGTTTGTTTTGTTTTGTTTCTCAAATCTGCTCTCCCAGAGGCATAGCCAACATTTCTCACTGGTTCAGCTCTGGCCACAGCAGATCACTTTTGGAGCTGACTGGAGCTGGCTCTGATCTGACATCGGGCAGCTTCATGTGCTGCTTATTACAGAGGTCACCATTGCATCAGCCCTCTGCTACCAATACCTTGCCACCTAAACCCAGTATGTATGCATTTTTATCTTTGTACCTTATCCCCAGTTAACATGGGTAAAAAACACTGTAAAAATAGTTTATATGCCTATACCATTTTGCTAGATGTCACCAGGACTTAATTTTTCATTCTTTCATTTCTATAATTTAGAAGACTTATAACATCAAGAAAGATGTCTTGATATATGCTGTATTTATTCAAACATTAGCCACAGATGTTTTCAGAGATTTTGCCCTTCAACACCTGGCTGAGCCAATAACTTGATTGTTTTATGAAGTGCTGGGAATCTGCCTTATTGCAAGTCGCATCATATCTTCCTGGCCTTCTGCAGACAAACCTACAGTCATTTAGCTTGTGCACGGAGCTGGCTGAAGGCCAGTAAACTTCAATCCAAAAGCTGTGCATCTTTGTTAGCACGGTGCTGTACTCTCATTAGGATTACCATATTAGCTTGAGCTCACAATCCTCAGATCAGGGCTGGCTGGCATCCATCCAACTTGGAGCACAGGCAAAGGAGGCATGCAAGACCCAGAGGGTAATACTGAAAAATTAAAAAAAAAAAAAAATCACATATGAAAGTTACACAGATATCTAAAAAAATAATAATAATCAAAGGGTTAAATTTAAGTGTGACCTTTCTTTAAATAACAAATAAATTAAACTGTCCCATTCAATATAGATGTTAGAAACTGCTATATATGTTTAGGTTAGTGTTAATTTATTACTACAGATAAATATGTTCGGGTTTTCTACTGGTGGTCTGGAATTCATAACACTGACTTTCAGTTTAGTGAGGTACTAAACCTTACAGTTTGGTAAGGTGTGCTGTTTGCAGTAAGTATCTAGGATGACCTGCGTGGATCAGGCAGATATAGCATGGGAGATCTGCACAACTCTGAAGCAACAGCTGTTGACCAGATGTGATACTCAATGTCATCTTGAATAGCACTAGACACCCATGTTTAGACAATTCAATCAATACAATTAATGATGTTTACAAAGTGATTCAGATGATGAAATGTAGTTTCCAGCCTTATACTGAGGTGATCTGCTTTCTAAGCTCTGCTGAGAGGGATCACTATATCTCCAGGGTGCAATTCAGTTCCTTGGCAGTATGATAGTGGAGATAGAAATGTTGCATGGCCTCTAGGGTACCTCTGTTTGTCTGGAGGAACCGCTTGAAGTTAGTCTACATATTTGTTTGAGTTTCTCATTTAGGGGCTGACTTCCCACCAAAATATTTTAAAACTGCATATTAATCATTTTATTAGTATACTATGTTTAGTTCATAAAGATGTTTTATATTGTAACATATTTCCAGTGCAAATTCTTTGGTCTTATTTCAAAAGGTTCACTAAATTAATTAAATAGCGAAACATTCTGGATTACTTTGAACACCCTTTAATGAATTAATATCTTTGACTCAATGTTGTATGTCATGTCAGCTCAGGATCAAGCACTTGAAATGTCTATGGGGTTCAGAAATGGGAACATTTATGACACAGAGTCTATTAAACCAAAGGGTCTGCTGTCTTTTGTGCCTTCTTCCAGTTAACAGTGGCCTGTTACATACATGTATGTTGATGAAATCTGCATGGGTCTCACGCAGGGTTTGCTTGAGGTACTTGGACATCAGTGCCTTTCACTGTTGGGCACCTACGTGCCATGCCAGAAGGGTGCAGGTCTCTAGCCCCTCTGTCAGATATGAAACCTGTTCTGCCTATGGAAAACAATCTTGGCATTTGAAGTGTCACTATACACTTGTGTGTGAGAATTTGAACTGTATCCTAGATGTCTGCAGCTGAGCTAAGGCACACTAGGTTCACTGTATAGCTGAAGGAGATAAATAACACTTCTGGACATGTTCGATCTTCTAATTAAAGGAAAAAGAAATCTAAACAATTAGTGCAGAACTAGCTAAGTGAAATGACCTACAAGCTTTTCAGAAAGCATTTAGCTCTTTAGGAAATCAAATCTAAGCTCAGTGTGTGGCCAAGTTTATGACTGAATGATCCATGCAATTTACAAGCTAAACCTGTGAGTGTTAACTTTGGAGAGACACTGTGAAGCTCTCAAAACTATTCCATTCCTTTTTGATTTTATGTTCCATAGATCACAATGTGGGCTGCAGTATAATAAAGCTTGGTGGCTGAAACCATTCCAGAAGCAATTAAAAATTAATGAATAACTACAGAGAAAGGCAAGCAGAAATGCTCCATCAGTGGTCCATATTAGCAAAGCACTTCCTAGTCACAAGTTTCACAAGTCAATCCCTCAGTGACCAAACTTTTCAAGACACATTTTCAGAGAGAAATACATGTACAGCAACTGACCTTGCTTTTCCATCCATTTCCCTCAATGCTTGCTTCTGTGACAGGTCTCCTTCACATACGAACATTGCTGTAGTGTTGGCCTCCAGGTACTATTTATTTATTACAGTCTATGATTAATAACTAAACAGAATGAAGCTCAAACTATAAATGGTAAAGATGTTACATTAATTAAGCTGTTGTCCCATCCTTAGGAGAAAAACTGACAAAGCAAAGCTAATACATAGCTTACACTGTGTTTTTTTTTTTTATTCATTTAATTAATTAATTAATTACTTTTCTTTGTTGTTTTTTTTTTTGTTACCACCAGGTTAAAAAAATAAAGGAAGGAAAGGGAGAGGGAGAGGGAGAGGGAGAGGGAGAGGGAGAGGGAGAGGGAGAGGGAGAGGGAGAGGGAGAGGGAGAGGGGGAAGGGAAGGGAAGGGAAGGGAAGGGAAGGGAAGGGAAGGGAAGGGAAGGGAAGGGAAGGGAAGGGAAGGGAAGGGAAGGGAAGGGAAGGGAAGGGAAGGGAAGGGAAGGGAAGGGAAGGGAAGGGAAGGGAAGGGAAGGGAAGGGAAGGGAAGGGAAGGGAAGGGAAGGGAAGGGATAAAAGCCCTTTGTATATAAGAAAAGTTCTTAAAAATTGTTCAGGCACAAGAGTGTACCAGTAGTCTGGTAAAGAACAATGCCAGTAGGATTTTTAATAAGGAGCAAAATCTGACCTGGCAAGTGAAACCTTTCCATGATCTTTCAGGGCTACAAATAGGAATATGGGGAACAAGATGGGATTTGTCCTCAACTGCTACTAAGAGCTAAAGTAAGACAATATTGCTATCCAGAATTTTGGTTGTCTGGAAAGACAGGTTGTCTGCTATTCAGACAAAATGAGAATGTATCTCATAGAAGGATTTCAGGGCTATGCCAGTGAGGCTGTGCAGTAACTATGCATACACTTAAAGAACAGTTGGCCTGAAACAAACAAACAAAATTTCCCCAAAAATTATTTGCAAGGATGAAACACAGAACAGACTCATGAGCAGGAATGAAGAGAACATGTTTTTAGAAAATTAGAGTTAGCCATATGGGACAAACTGAAGACTGAAGAGAACTAGAAGTTAAAATTCAGATCACCATGAATCATATTGGAAAATATCAAAATTAAGTAAAAACCAGAAATGTAGGATTAAAAGCTATGTTTTTCTGAGGGAGAAACGTTTTATTTATGAAGCAGTTTTGGAATCACACTTCCAGCAGATGAATCAGAAAGTAAACTTCCTTATCTCATATTTGCATTCTGAAAATTACTCCATCAATATTATGAAGTTTTCAAAAAAGCTGTTAGTCACTCTGAAAGTTATTTGGTAGATTTATTTAACCTTACATACAAGTAGAAAGTAAGCACTGTTAACTTATTTTATTGGAAAAGAGGTATTAAAGGGCTTGAGGTAGGTACCAGAACAGAAATGTACATATTTTCCCCAAAGTATATACCCTGCACTTCTCAGGCCAAGCTTTAGATTAAGAGATTCCAGGAACTGTGAAAAGAAATGTGATTTGAATATATATATATTTAATGACTTTATCACAATTCCTTCTGTGCAGTTGCTGTCTAGTTAGATCCTTGGTATATTCATAAAGTGAGTTGAGAATTATGTATCAGTGATACTTTTGAGTTCAGGTTTTTTTTCGTACTTAATATACAGCACTTTCTGTCAGTCTTTGATTCCACTAGGCAAACTACTTTCAGTTTGGATGCATTGAATCAAATCTCATGTCTACCGTGCTGGAGGGCTTAGGGTGGTGTTTGGCAGCATATAGGAGAATTTAAGATAATTTAAGGAGAAATTAAGATTTATGCTTAACAATGAGCTTCAGGTATTTGAATATCCTGTTAAACTGCAGCCAAGGAACCCATTCGCAAAGAACCTCATACTTAGAGCCTGGCCCACTTAATATCCAACTTTAAGGGTGTATTTTAGAGCTGGCACTATAATCTTCTAGCCTGTGTAACATGTTCACCAAGGTCTTGATGCATCTCAACTACTATATGTAATCACAGAATTAAAAACTAGCTGACAAGCTAATATGTGTTCTTATTAGAAATAGGTGAGTGTAAACAAAACTTGTCTTATGAAATAGTTTTCTATGGAAAAGCACTGTTTGTCAAAAAAGAAACTTTCATGGGGTCCTGATTTTATTTTTTTTTTCTTTGTGGTCTAGTCCATTGGAGACCCCATTGCCCTGCCCAGCTATCTGCTGTCTCTTATGATTTGCAGAGTTCTGGGTTGCTCTTCTTAGTACCTGTGTGCTTCACTGGCCATTTTATTATGTGGTTGACCTCCCAAATACAAAGTAATAGTCGCTGCATTCTTCCAAGGATGCCACTCTATGAAGCAGTTCATTCATTCATAGGTATAGCCTGCAACATGCCTGGCAGTTTACAAAAAAAAAAAAATAAAAAAGCAAAATTTGGAAGCTGCTTAGCATCCTGTCCTATTTAAGAAATTTTCTGCTCAAATCCACTGAGAAAAATAATGTGTAAAGTGGTCTACTTTTTGAATCAGTTGTTCAACTTTCTGACTGTTTTAATTAATGACAAAGTAGCCAAATATTTGGTAGCAGGCTGCGAATTTTATGGAAAAAACAATATCTTTGGTTACAAACCTAAAAAACCTGCATTTTTCAACATTCTTCAAATCTGAAATAAAATTTACACACAAAAAATAAGGACTAATTTTTCTATTGAGGGAAGTCACAGTTACCACACAGTTGCAATGATTAGTCTGAACTGTTCAATTATACACAGCTGTATGTGTGAGTAAGACTGTAATGATAAGAACATAATACTCAACGCAGTGTCATTCACATGATCACAAGATGGCTGAGTCTGGAAGAGACCTCTGGAGGTCATCTAGCCCAACCACCCTACTCAAGCAGGGCCACCTAGAACCACTTGCTCAGGACCCCGTCCACATGGCTTTTGAAGATCTCCAAGGACAGAGGCTTCACATCTCTTCTGGACAACCTGTGCCAGTGCTTGGCCACCTTTACAATAAAAAAAAAAAAAAAAGTATTTCCTGATGTTCAGACAATCTCCTGTGTTCCTGTTTGTGCCCATTGCTTCTTGTTCTGTCACTGGGCACCACTGAAAATGGCCTGTCTGTCCTCTTTGCAATCTCCTTTCAGATATTTAAACACACTGATAAGATCCCCTTGGAGTCCTCTCTTCTCCTGGCTGGACAGTCCCAACTCTTTCAGCCTTTCCTCATTTGTGGGATGCTCCACTCCCTTAATCATCTTGGTGGCCTTTTGTTGAACTCTCTTCAGTAACTCCATGTCTCTCTTGTCCTGGGGAGCCTAGAACTGGACTCAGTCTGCCAGGTGCAACTTCACCAGTGCTGGGTAGAAGGGAAGGATTGTTGAACCTTGACTTGTCACACCACTTTGCTGCAAGGAGGGCACATTCTTCAGGAGGGAATTCTTCACTGTAAGGGTAGTGAGGCACTGACACAGATTGCCCAGAGAAGCTGTGGATGCCCCATCCCTGGAGGTGTTCAAGGCCAGGCTGGATGGGGCCTTGTCCAAGTTGATCAAGTGGGTGGCATCCCTGCCTATGGCAGGCGGGTTGGAGTTAGATAGTCTTTAAGATCCCTTCCAATCTGAGCCATTCTAGGATTCTTTCAGAAGACGACACATCCTTACTATTTTGGATGTCAAAACTGTTTACCAAAAACTTCTGTTTTTGGTAAACCTCACATACAAATATATACCTATGCAAAGGTATATATTTTTGCAACACAAAATTCATTTAATGTTTTCAGACTTGTAATACTTGCTGCAGGGTGCTGTTTCCCTGAAGAACAGTTTTGGCAACAGTTTGACCCCATTTTCTTTCCTTCTTTTGGCAGCTTTTCCCTTAGGGAAGACAGCCTGTTTGACTTACATTATCCTTGAACCCCTTGTTACTTACTTGACATTAATTCCTGTAACTAAGGCAATATCTCAAGTGAAGTTAAATATCAAATCTCTGAGAATAACGTTGTCTGGATTGATTCTCCCTTTAGACTGCACACTAAGCAGTCACACAGAACTTCACTCCAGACACTTCCAAACTTACAGCAGACAATAGACTTCTCCTTTTGATCCCAAAGGATGAAAGTGGAACCCTTCTTCTATTAGGAAGAGTTTAGCTTCCAGCAGTCCATTACAATCTGTATAAATTTCTTATAAGTTTGTCCTTCAATTTGTCAGGATCTACTGAGTATTTCAGTAAATGAAATACTTCAAGCTTCATTAGGAAGAAAAAGAAAGATAAAAGCTTGCCATTAGCTGCAATGTTTTCTAGAATGCACTGAACTGCATGTGCCAGAAAAAAAAATCAAAGTTCTTTGATAAGAACTGCTGCTCAGATACACAGTTCCCATTACTGGAATATCTAGAAGCATCATAATATTTAACTTTCATCACTGTCTTTTCATTGTACCTGCCATGACACAGGTATGTAAGAGTTACTATGATTTTAGAAATGGAAATCTGGAAAGCTGAGGCAATAATAAGCTTGCTGCAGAAGCCCTATGACTTCATCATGAGCACCCCAAGGCTAATGCAAATGACATTCATTTCAGTTTAGTTATTTAAACAGTATAATGTCCAGGCTAGTTGTTTAGGAGATATGTCCAGCAGAGATGGAGAGGTCATAACTCCATCTTACCATAGGTGCTAAATTTCTACCAAAGCCTTGGCTCTTCTTTTTTTTTTTTTTTCCTCTCTTCCCCAACTCTGACTATAGGGGAAGTTTGATCAATAGGTCCTTAGGGAGTAGGTGCCTTATTTTTAAATAGTTAAAGATAGGATGTGCAGGATGATAGGATTTTCAGTACAAATGAAAGTAATTTTTTCATATTTCTTCTTATAGGGGCATTCTCAGATGAAAATGATGTCATATTTGTCTAAAGTCTCTATTTTGCTAGGTTTTGGGGGAATGGGAAGAAAAATGTGAAACTGAGTCACTGTCATATTTTTGTTGTAATATGTTTATCACTGAGTGAAACAAAGAGCAACTAATGAGAACCAGCTATTTTCATTAGGTCTTCATAGTATGATATTCTTTACCCTTCTGTAAAAGATATTTTTGCTGCTGTTGTACAGTGAACCATTATTCACCAAAGAGAAAATGAATATATATAACTACATTCACTCATTTAGATCTAAAATAAAACAATAACTCAATGTGATAAGGGAAATTTGTATTTGGTTTTTGAAAAGAGACAGAAAAAGGAGAGGTTATGAAGAAAGGTAGAGCTCAGTGATATGGAGGACTTGTTAGTGTTAGGTCAGAGGTTGGACTCAATAATCTTGAGGTCTCTTCCAACCTAGAAATTCTGTGATTCATTGATTCTGTGAAAAACAAAAGGTTTATTAACGCTCTTAAACCTCCAATATAATCGCTAACTTTAAATAATTTAGTATTAGTTATGAAGGGAGTGCTAGCTCGCATACATATATATATATATGCATATATATATGTATATATATGTATAACCTATATATATAGGTTATGCACACAAAGGAAGAAGAATTTCTTGTTTTTAAAGAAACATTAAAAGATGGTGCTACATTGTACATGGGTGTAAGTACAGTCAGGACGAAATGTGGAAAACACCGAAACATCCTCAAAGGTGTTTTTATCCCTACTTATGTTCCCTGTACTATACAGTGGTTATATTTTTCCTATATTTTTTTCTGATATAAAAATGTATAATCTAAAATATGATTGTGTAGTATTGATATGATTTTGTCTAACAACATTAGAGATGAAGGATAATAAGCCAGTTCAAATACCTTCTTAGTGCATTCACACACAACCCTTTAACCTTCTACAGACTCTTCAGTTGACTACTCTGATAAAAGTCTCTTCTGAAATTGGAGCTCCTCATGCATACAGCAGTATCTTTGAATATGACTTTATTTAAAGTCTGTATTTTTTGTGATTTGTCCTGAAATGCTTTAAAAATTTCCTACCATCACGGATAGTAAAATGCATCAAGAATTAAGAAAGTTAATGCAGCTATATTTATCTTTGGTATAAGACCAGTTAAAGACTAGTACTGAATGAGACTGTTACTCAATTGCAATTTATGATGTTCAAAAAAGCTTTTAAATTCCCATAGAGATTAACTAAGACAAGCACATAACACATATTAAATTGTAATGCTCATTTCTGTTGTTTAATAGAATACAGTATACTGTACAATTTCTGACCTGTACCACTGTACGTGTCTTTAACAAGCTATTCACTGTACTCTAAGAAGTGGTAATGCAGGCGTTTTGCAATTCAGGTAACATGCATTCAGGAGAGGCACTGTGAATTACAAAGCTCTGATAAGAATACAGTTATGGGTTAGTAGCTGAACAAACTTCTCATTGTTCAGAAAACACTTTTTCTGTAATTTGTGTGATATCCTTTGTAGGAAAATGAAACCAATCCAAACTGTGTATTAATACAGTTGTGGACTGATTTTCTTCCCATACAGGTGTACAAGAAGACAGCATGCTTGAGTAAGTGTAAAACTGGTTTAAATGAAGATACAATTATGTGTCCTGAAGACAGTGTCATATTGTCTAGGATTTTGCAGTATTAAAACCGAGAATGTCTTAGATGAAAATGTTTTATTTGTGAAAAAAAAAAAAAAAGTATAAAAACACCCCACAATTAATATGAAGAACATAGGAGTCATAAAACATTTAAGATGAAAAACACAATGTGTTCGATACATATCATCAATTCCTAGTTGGCAGCATTGTCGTTCGTGCACATTCAGATAAACTGGGATGATACGATTAATCCAATGCCACAGAGATGAATCAGTGACTTATATGGACTGATTATTAATCTACCAATATTTTGCTAACTCTTAGTGTATTCTGCCAACAAAGAGGGACATTAAAAAGCAGCTTTACCACCACAGGGAATTTCACTGTTGAGAATAAATGGGAAGATCTGTCAAGTGGCTCATGTGAGGGGATTTGCTGAAATTGCATTTCACTTGGCATTGCACAGCAACTTAGGCTGATTCCTTCATTTGACCTTTATTTGCTGAGTGACTTTCTTTTCTTTTGTCAATAATGTTATTCAAGTTTATTATCTGCTTGATAGTCCTTCACCATAACTTAACTGTCATTTTGTGGTTATTTTCCATAAATAACCTCAGAAAAACCAAACCACTCAATAACAAAGAATGGATTGTGGGATTGCACCTTTGACATGATTTGTATTTGAGTAACTCCCATGCTGCTGTAAGATAAATATTGACCATGTCAGCATTGTGTCAGGTATCAGTCCCAAAATTATCAGGTACATTCCAAGTCTCTAGTAGATACTTCGGTTTGTGTCCTGAAGCATCATGTTGGAGAAAATATGAAATGTCAGACTTTTGTCTCCAAGGTTTTGTGTCCTATCTAACACCATAGTTACATGACCCTTTTGCCATTTCCAAGCAGAGCTTTTCTTAATTCCTATACGGAAGCAGGTTTCCCAATTTTAGACTAATTAGGTGTATCAAAGCTTCATATTTCCAAGTTGATTATATTGTTTCTCCAAGATAATTCCTTTTGTTTTGCCAGCTATCTGCTGTAAACGTTTATGTGCTTGTTTATGATAATTAACATATCTCTTTTCATTGCTCAATTAAGTGAAGTTATGGTAGAATTATTAAAGTAATAGGAAGATTTCAAGAATACTACAAGAAGGTGGAGATATTGTTGTCCTTAGATATGTAGATTTAGCGTACTTGCATATGTCTTCTGTTTAGTTATTTTCTATTGTAGTAAGAATTTATTTTCTCAGTTGTAAATGTGACTTACCCAAGGCACCTAGTTTGAATGAAATATCTGTCTCAAAGCTCACCTTCAGTTCTTTTCTCTTCAGCAGAGCTTGCAATTACTAGAACATATTTATTTAATAAGGAGCACTGCAGATTGATAGTGATTCCCTCTCAGATGCCTCTTCTCTTGCCTCAGTGTAGAATTTGGAGATCATTGGAGTGAAAAACTCTCCCATTTTCCTTAAATGATTTTGGGTGTGCAACACTTGATAGAGTTTAAGCTTGTCATTGGCAGAATAGTGCTGTTATTTAGGGTGTTTTGTCTTGTTCTTTGTGGAGCTCATTTTGCAGCACAGATAGATGATATGTAGATAAGTATTACAGTTGTTACCATTAATTGAAGACCAATTTCCATGCTATCTTTCAAGTGAGAATTCCTGTAGTTCTTGAACTTTTGGAACAATGCAAAGATTAAATTTTATGAAAGAAAAACAGACACACACACACACAACAACAAATTCCCTGAGGTTGGTAACACAATACAGAATTTTTACAGCAGGAAATAACATTGGTTACAAGGAAATTTATCTAAGCTTTCATATCACAGGGTAGAATTATTTTAGGATTCTACGAGTAGGTTCATGTGGCCTACTTCATTCAGATGAAATCCAAGAAAAGGGAGAAGGAAAATCAGAAGGAAAAGATCGTGTCCTTAAAACACTTTATACAAGTTTAGGTTGAAATAGATTACTGCAATGAGTTAATGAAGATCCTGACAAATTTGGTTTATTTCAAAACGGTTACAGCTGTGGCAGCTGCTCAGAACTGTGCTAGTTCTAAATATGCAGTAGGTTACACTTGGAGTTTCTTTCAAATATTCTGAAAAACTCTGCAAGTGTTACTTTATGTGATTTGTCTCAATGACATCGATTTAGTTCCAAACAAGGAAGGTTTTTATGAATTATCTATTTAAGGTGGAGTATTCTGAAGTCAAATGTCACTTTTCAAGTGGAGGAAACTCAAAGGCTGACTTGCTATTTTTTCTTTTAACAGGCAGTTCTATTCAATGATGAAAAAATAAATGTAAATACTTTATAAGACGTGTTTTAACCTAAAAGGTTACAGGATTTGTTTTCTAAAGCACAAATTATGCAATCTCTAAATTTAACAATAGAGTATACAATCACATTTATTTATTTATTTATTTACTTTATTCCCAAACATATACCACATTACAGACCTAAAAGTAATTTCTCATTCAAAAATTCAAAGCCATTTCATTTTCATTAAAAATAAATTTGGTCAATTTAGAAGTATTTGAAATGTGTAGGAAAAATGGTATCTGTCCCAGAAATAGTACAATTGCTGTCTCTGATAACTAGGTATAAAATATTTTGATGGGTTTTCTGATGCTTCCTTTGCAATAGTATTTGCTTTTACAAAACTCTCTATATGCTAAGCAAAGCCAGCCAACACCCCTGTCCAAGCTCCAAGTGTTTTTAATGATTTAAGTGATTCTTTGATTTGTTGAGCTTTATTAATTAAAATTTGGACTACCAAACGCTCTTATACTTTTTTTTTTTTTTTTTTTTCCTGTACATGTTTAATTTTTGACTAGTATTCAGGTAATGGTTGATTTCTCAATTGAAAGTTACCTGTAATCTTGAAGTGTACAGCAGTTATGAAGATGTTAGCAATAGCAGGTGTAAAACAGCTGTTATCAGCAATCATAAAGCAAGGAAGCTAGGAAGGAGTTATTTTAATATATATATATATTTACCAATTTGAAATTAAATGGAAAAGAAAAAAAATAAAAAAAAAAAGAGGTAGACACACTGTGTTCATACTTTCCTAAACCACAGTGAGACTATATAAACTATATAAATACAGGTGCTTGCTTGTAATTTTGAATGCCAGCAGCCTAAGCTGTGAAGTAATTTAGTATTCAACTGAAGTGAGAAGCTGAATGAAACAAGTCCTTTAGCATTCAATACCTACTTTTCCACACTAGAACATGAAAACAAGAAAACACAGTTTGTGAAAGAGGCACATATTGCAGAAAAGTGTATCTTGATTACTGTATCAGTGTCAGTTAAAGGAGGTGAATTAAAGGTTTTTACTAAAAGGGTAAATACAGCAAATCAATTGTTTTTTAAATTATATTATTTGGTCTCCTGTATATAATATTGTCTGACTGGAGCTTTCAGAGGAACCCACAGAAAGTAGGCACCCAGTTTCAAACAATTTCCCTAGCATTTTTGTTCTTACTTAAATTGTCAGCTGATGAAAATAAACATTGCTTCATTTATGCCAAATTAGTAGCAGTATCCCTATCCGATACACACCGACATATCAGAGGTAAGGCAATGCAACCCTTTGATTATACCCTTTAAGACTAGAGAAATTTTCTCAATATCATGATCCTGTAACTGAGCAACTTAAGGTAGAGATTCCTGAGTAACTCAGTAGGGCCAAACACTAACAAGCCCAAGAAGGTGGTGGTAGAAGGTGATGATAGCATCTGGTGGACAGACATTAGGTTACGTGGAACAGCTGAACTTGCTGAAGTGTAGAACATCACCAGATCTTTCAGGAGAGGCTTGGCTGTCTTAGGGTTGTTCCAGAAAACATAATCTGTTGAGCTAATGCACATTTTGTTACTTTAATGTCACTTGTGGGACATGGTCCACATTCTAAAAGAAGCTCAATGTCACTTCTTCCAAACAGCAAGTTTGAATCCCACTCAGTATCCTCTGTTCATCTTTTGCTGGATGTGCTTGCACATACCCAGTCAACCTGAAAACATTAAAGGCAGGATTAATCACTCTGTCATTCACTTTTCTTTAGCATCATAAGGAAGAATGCAGTTCTCACCTGCTTGTCTGTGCAGTGTTTCAAGCTTACATACATAAGAAATAAATGTTATTATTACAAACTGTTATAGATGTTGATTTTTTTTGCTAGTAAGTGGAGGAAGTTACTAGCTTGAATTGTGCCTACATTTTTCACTGCAGATTCCCAGGAATATGAAAACATGCAGAAGCATCTTTTACTAAAAATATGGATAGAGACTTCCCAAGTTCTCCTGCAGTCTAATATGTGATCAAGAGAAACTTCATCTGTGGTGGCTCTGAGTTCATTTGCTTTTGTTTAAAAGGATTATTTGCACTAAAAAGAAAATAAGAAATAAGAAACCATGGTGTTTGGTGGTGTGCAGTTTGCCTGAAAATCTGCTGTTGATGGCAACTCAGCAAATAATGTTTGCTTATTAAAAGCATTTCCTGACAACTGTGGAGCACTCTTTCTCCTGTTGAGGCTGGGATCCTCAGGAATATGAAGGACACAGATATAGAACAATTAGACAAAGAATATCATGAATACTAGACCCTAATTCAGACTCTACACAGCTATGAAAACACATTGCAAGACCTCTGGATTTCAGATACAACAGTTCCTGGCTTTTGGAGCTGCTTGAAAAAAATTTCTCTCCCTTCCTCTCTCCCTCCCTCCCTCCCTCCCTCTCTCTAGTAGAAGTTCTTGGGGTTTGTCTCATGGGCTTGAATCCTGTCAAACCTACAGACAATCAGCAGAATGAGACATTAAGGGTGGGGGGGGGGGGAGGAATCTTGATGTTTAAAATGTTTACATATACACATACTTTCTATATATACAACTATATGTAATTTTCTTCAGGTAATACTGCACTTTATCTTCAAGTACAAGTCAAAATAAGTTTCTTTAAATACTTGACTTATGAATGATCTTCATAGTTATATAAGCATCTTTGTCTACACAATTCTTATTATTCTGTTCTAACAATATGAACTTTTGTCAACATTTTGAAATTATTTAGCAGTTTGAAATCTTCCTATACTTTAAAGATGCAGCTTTCCCACAGTTGAGAGGGTCCTACTGGTGCAATTATTAGAAAGTGTCAAACTAAGCCTGAGATCTCATCTGGGCTTTCTCATGACTATGCCATCTTTTTCTTGGAACTATGCACATTTACTTCACTACATCTCAGTTCTTATGCTGAACAAGGAAAAACATTTCTATTTAACAATTGGTTATTATTTTATTTATTTATTTATTTATTTATTTAAATATATATATATACCTGTTTAGAAGCCAGTCTATTAGAAACAAGTCTATCCTAACCATATTCCCCTCCTACTTTCCCTTTACTTATATATCTGCTTTCCATCTCTAATGGATGAATACTGCATGCATATCTCTTGGATTCATTGTTAAGTCTATGGAGCATGTGCACTCATTTTACTTGTGTTGTGAAGTGGCAGGGCCATGCCATACTGCTGTGAGTCTGAAGACATGATGTTGTGCCTCTACAAACACACTAGAAAGCCATGCTTCTCACTTAAGTGTTTAACTTTGGGTTTTAACTGGAAAGCATATCCAACCAAACCAAACAAAAAAAGTTTACAGTTTGGGATAAAGAGTCCAGAATTCCAGAATGATTGGAGATGTCTTGGAGTTCAGGATCCTTACCACCTATCAAAGCTCTTGACTCTTCAAACTTAGGTTAGGGTCTTGAAAGAGTTAAAGAGCTTGGTAGCACCTGTTCCTAGAAGGTCCAGTTGTCCAGCTCTGGGTTGTTCCCCAGGCAACATGTAGGAAGGAAAATGCTGCCAGCACTACCTGTTGAATTCTGGGGAAGTTTGTATCTAGATCAAAACTTTATGGCTCAGACCCATTTTAGCATCAATCTCATACTCTGATGCATCTATTCTTATGATTCTGTGATTTTGTGATTCTATGCTGATATAACTCCATAAAGCTAGTGCAAAGGAATGGAAAATCATGGTCAGTTAGTTTTTGACAATAAATATAATGTATCAGTGTTCGTTGTTATCACAATATAATATAGATTATTTATGTTGAAGTAATATAGAGGTACAGATCTTCTAAGCACTTTGTCCACAATTTTGGCTGATTTTGAACAGAATTCCTATCTATATAATTTCTATTAGCTTTTCTAATTACAAAAACCAAGTGATAGCCAACAGAGTGTGACCTTCTCTTTTAATAGAGATATTGATACAATCAAATGTAAAAATCAAAAACTGTATTCATAGATACAATAAAGAGCAATAGCATATTTATATGAATATTGAACTTAGAGAATGGGCAAGTTGTTATTCATCATTTAAAAACGCTTATAGAATACAAATATATTGGTGCTTTTTATTTTTTTTTTCTTGTGTTGATGAAAATGAATAGTATTTGGGGACCAAGTCTGCCTATTAAAGTGCTATGATACATTACCATGCTTGTACAGAAATGAGCACAGATGGTGGGTCTATTATTTCTAGCAAGAAATTTGTCTTTTTTTTTTTTTTTCCCCAGGATTCAAATTTGACCGACACTTACTCAAGTTGGTCTACGTCTGTGGGAATCCTTAAAATGTTTTTTTTTTTTTGTTGTTTTGTTTTTGTTTGTTTTTTTTTTTTTTTTCCATTATTTGCACATTTGGAGTAAAGAAAACAGAAAGTGATTAATGCTGTATTAAAACTTTATAATGAGTGAAGGCTTTCAAACCAAGAGTTTGAGATTTATATATTTTTCAGCCAAGTAAATGGAAACATGTTTTGCATGCAAATGAAAGTCTACAGAGATGAAGTTTTTTGTACCAGGCTTAGATTCCCAATAGTTCATTTAGTTCGAACAGATCTTTTAGTCCACATTAGAGTGTTTGAAGATGTTATATTTATAGACATTTGTTAATTAAACACAATGATATGTGGAAAATAAAACAGCAATATATAAGTAAGGTTATAATTTTTATGCAAAAAATATCATTTCAATCAGCAAAAAAGTATATATTAAACAAGAGGCTGACATTCATAAATTTACTTTCATGGTAAGAATCAATGAAACAATGCTTCACTAGGCTTTGCCAATGCCTTATTATCAATCTGAAGAAGAAAACGGGGGTCAACCTGCCTTCTTATTATTGGAGCCAATAATTACAAAAGAATCAAGGTTAAAGTATGGGTTTTTATATGAATTGCTCAAAGTCAGATCACTTTGCAGGGAAGGTAGATTTAATATGGGTTAGGATTTCCAGTATCAGGAAAAAATGCAATCACATGAGTTCATTTACTCCAATGTATTCTATACTGAGACCTCCATCATTTAGCAATGCATTGTGAAAAACTCAGTTTAACATTTATTCTGTGAACTGGTACACAAAGACAGTATTGTCAAATTTGGAGGAAACCATTCTTGTTTCCAACTTCAAAAATGATATTGTATTATTTTTGTTCCATTCAAACAAGTTTTTTTTTGACCTGAAGATAAATCAGAAGCATTTGAAATGAGTAGTGATTGTATCAATCGTGGACATAAAGCTTTCTTTGTGTTTACTATGCCTGTAACCTTGTGTGTTATTTGCAGTCTGATGGGGCCTGCAATGGACAAAAATGTCAGAAGGGTGGGCTAAAATGTGTCAGTTGTCACAGAGCAAGTTTTGAGCTATTTTGGTGGCAGACAATGCATTTATGAAGGTTTTGTTTGTGGAGGTGCTCTACTCTGCTTAGGAATATAGTTGTAGAGGAGGAGCCTGTAGGTGGTTTGGAATCACAAAATCACTTCTCTCAGAGATGGAATGGATCACACCAGCCACGGGTCAGAGAAAGGCCAAGAGATATAAAGAACATAGAAAGAATGGTGCTAAACAGTCCAGAGCAAGTAACACCAAACAATACAGAGCCTGTTACTTCTAGTACCTAAAGATCTACTTTTTCAATGCTAACACACTTAAAATTGTGGTATTACCAAGTATTAGTGTGCTGCTTGTTGCTGCATCAATTCACTTGCCATCTCTGCTTCAGCTTTTATCCCTTCCCCACTCTCAACTGGAAGAGCAAACCCTACCTCAGATCAGTCAGCAAGGGCACAGCTTAGGTAACTAATGTGAGTAGGATCTTTGACAGGCAAGTGACTGAATGGATTTCCTTCCCAACAGAAAGGAAAAGTAGCCTGATATAACTATGTTATGTTATGTGTGACTGAACAGTTCTCAAGTTCAAACGTTGACACTTAATAGAGGGTCTCAGCATTGCTGCTCCGAGGCCTCTTGATCTTCTCAGTGTTTTTAAGGATCATGTTGTATGCTGTAAAAGAATAAAATGCTTACCAAAGTCAATTTCTTTACAAAGCTGCAAGGGCAGGCAAAAGAATGAAGGACAGGGATATTCCCAGACTAGAGCATGCCCATCCATACTGTATATCCGCTTTCTGTACAGAGATGCATTTCTTACAAAAGACAACAAAAGAAGTAAAGGTTGAATGAGATTTACCATGAGCAGTGCAGTGGGTATGAACATCTGAACATTGTATAGGAATTGGCTTAGCCATCAGAACTGAGAAAATATTCAAGTGGAATTAGAGCCTCTTTCTAGGATGACTTAAAGCTTCCAACCCAAAACAGTGAAGAGCCATTGGACCACACAAGGTTTAGAACATTGAAAATGTATAAATTTGAAAAAGAGTGTTTATTTTATTTTATTTTATTTTATTTTATTTTATTTTATTTTATTTTATTTTATTTTATTTTATTTTATTTTATTTTATTTTATTTTATTCTTACATAAGAGAGGAGAATTAATCATGTAGAAAAAACAAAACAAAACAAAACAACAACAACAACAAAACTAGACTTCTCTGCCTAGGGAGCAGATATAAATCTTGTCTTTGAGAGAATATGGAAAAACAACTATAACATAATGACAAGGAGTGGGAGAGAAGTAACTAACACTTTCTACAGGTAAGTTTTGAGCCCAAGTAAATACATTGGTACTGAAGAAGAACGTAAGAGGATGAAAGTTCTGAAAAGCTTATGGAACATGACTGACGCTCCTAGTATCTGTTTCATTCTCAAGACAGTGTCCCTTGCCCTCAAATGGAGGAAGAGAGTTAGTCCTACAGTAAAGACCAGTTGTGCAAAGGTGCAGATTTCATTGTGAAAATAAATGAAAATAGAATGATAGCCAGCTTTGAACGAGTCATTGCCAGATAATTCCCAGCTGAGCTAAATTAATAAAATTGTAGCCAAATCAATGGCTTATTTCTTTCTGCATGGCTAGAGAAATGAGTATTATCAATTGAATTAAAAAAAAAAAAAAGGTATTCTTTTTCACATAGTTCTGCATTTCATAGGCAAATGTACAATAATTTGGTTTTACAGCATTTCATAAAAGGTGTTAATTGAAAAACTCAGTGACAGAAAGTAAGAGGGACAGAAAGTAAGAGGAATATAGGTTTTGCATGCTGCAATACAGAAAATGAGAGCACTGTAAAGGATGGATATACATAACCTTTTAAGAATTTCTTATAGTGTTATAGTATGAAGAAAGATTCCTGTACTTAGTTAAAGCACTTGTCCTAGCACTGTATTGCACTATTCATCTGGAAAAGGAAGAAAGGAGGGGAGGGAAGAAGGGAGGTGAGCTTTGTAAATCCATTTTGAATTATCTATTTTGATGTACACAAATGACTAAGAAAGATGGATTTCCAAAGTAAAGCATTGAAGAAGGTTCTCCTCTCCTCTCCTCTCCTCTCCTCTCCTCTCCTCTCCTCTCCTCTCCTCTCCTCTCCTCTCCTCTCCTCTCCTCTCCTCTCCTCTCCTCTCCTCTCCTCTCCTCTCCTCTCCTCTCCTCTCCTCTCCTCTCCTCTCCTCTCCTCTCCTCTCCTCTCCTCTCCTCTCCTCTCCTCTCCTCTTCTATTTTCTTAGGAACTACCAGAAAATTTGTTGACTCTACTCAAATTGCAGTGTTAAATATTTTCTCAAATCAAATTTTTCTCAAATCAATACTTTCTCAAATAAACCAAAATACTTCACTGTGGAGAATACAAGCCATTCATATAATCAGTGTATTCAACACTGCTATGAAGAATTTTTTTTTTTTTTTTTAAATCTAATTTCAACTACCATGTTCAAGTGAACTATATTATGCTCATTAAGCCTTGCTATCTTAATTGTGCAGTATTAACATCTATTCCAAGTTATAGTATGGCTCGTGAATTAGTGACAGACTCAGTAAGGGCTTTAGTAATGGGCATATTACTTTAGTATTTACTTTAGCTAAATACAGCTGACAATGTATTTGCTCTAATGAAGAGTGAAAAAAGCTGGGATATTTAACTTGTGACTAATTCCAGGTAATCATTGATGCAATATCTTGATACATAATTGAATTTAAATTTGGTATATTTACATACTAAAATGAGTGCAAAAGAAATAGAACATTTGCCCTCAATATAACATGCAGCAATGTATTTGTATGAAGGCGAATTACTCTCTGATTCCTATGGAAAACAAGTCATTTTGTATGACAGAGTAAATTTATATCCATGAACAAGGCCAATGTCACTTTAGGAATGGTATCTGGACCATTGTATGCCTCCTTAGAAATATCCTCAGTCTCACTTAAGGTGATATTTAAGCAAAGATCAATGACAAAAAAATGTTGCTATGTGGTAACCTGGCCTTAATGACCAGCATTCAGTATTTAGCATTCTCTTAAATACAGTTAAGTGGGGAAAACATGTTTATACTTTGCAAGTGTTATTATTTTTTTTTCCTCTTCACATCCTCCTTTTTTTCTTTCTTTGTTCTTGCCCTTTTAGTTTTCCTCTCATTTTCTTTCCATATTCTTTTCTGTGTGCTAATTCCCACTAATGATAACTCAGCTCATAGCCCCCTTCATCCTTTTGGTAATTCCTTTTCTCAATTTCACCATAATAATAAATAAACAAATAAACAAATAAATAAATGAAAAATTAAAGTGCTCTCCTTGGGCATTTTCCATATATGACGGCCAAAAGGCAAACAGTCCTTGCCCCTCAGAGTTATACTTCATAGCTTTCTGCAAACTCAGGCAGCAGACTAATCTTCCTATGGTTGCTTCATATATGGAAGGTTTCCTGTTAAGCTTAGAGGTCTTGCAATGTTTTTCATAAAACTCAGCTTCTGCTGAATTCAAATATACTGTGTTGCTCATATGTAGTAATGGTAGGCAGGAATTAGGCATTTCTGTACTCCATTCCTCATAGTGGTCTTTCCTTTCTTTTTCTTACAGCTTAGCAGCTGGGAAAATAGTTTTGAGACAGAGATATATAGAGCTATCCTCTTGCAGAGTATGCAGACAAAACATAACATATGGAGGGTATTTGCATAATGGGTATTTGTGATAATGTAGCAATTCATTTTTTCTTGCATAACTTGACTATTACCTAAAAAATAGGAAGTTGAATGTAGAATTGCATCTTCATAAGCCACAGAATTCTGCAAAGTGGTTAATTTTAGTGTCTATATTTTGAGTTTTGATATATTGGCGTGTTAGAACCAATGCTTTACTTACTATGTAAATTCTTTCTTGAATGAGAATATATCTGGCTTCCATTGCTTCTTTTGCACATATCTGTCTATGAAGTAAATTTTGTCCTTCTCTGTACTTGTATCAGTTATGTAATGTCAAATAATATATGCATAACTTGTCTATTGTCCTGTAATAAATATTGTAGTTACATGTGCATTCGCAAAAACACTAGAAAACTTCAGATGTAGTTCTGAACCTACCATGTGTGTAGTCTCTGGATGGTTTTATTTATTTGTTTTGTTTTGTTTTGTTTTTAACCTGATATGTCATGCTTTTAGATAATCACGGTTTCACTTGTATTTAACAAAACCAAAATGAAGGACAGTTCATACACAAAAAATATGCAGAGATAAATGTTTCTTCCTTCAAAATGTAAACAACTCTTTTCTTGTTAAAGTTTGCAGTAAAATTAAAGCAACAATAAATAACACAACTTTGTGGAATGAAGTAATTATATTCTGCTATATTTCTTTTCTATTAAAAATATGTGCACAAAATTAATGCATCTCATTAAAATGCAATGTTGGTGCCATGAGAATTGAGTTAATATGAACTAGGAGATGACTCTCTGAGAGCAGAATAACTTACTAAATCATCTTTGTGTGTGTATTTGTGTGTTGAAATAGCTATACTCTTCGCGTGGTTGGCAGTGGAATCAAAGCTCAATTTGGGAATCCAGAAGTAAAGGTGAAAGGAACAGATCCTGTAATAAATCAAATTATTGACAAGCTGAAACATATAATTCAGGTAAGCTTCTTTTACCTATAAATATAATATAATATTAAAGGCAACTCTAGTGAAAGTATGAATTTACTGTACATTAAAGGGTAATTGTTAATTCAAGTCATTGCTCAATGTATGTCAACACCAGGAAAAAAAAAAAAAATCTGCTCCCTCTCACTTCAGTTATTGGAAATGATGTAGTCAAAAAATTTGCATATGGTAGAGAAGTGTAGAAGTAAGAATTTGTTAGCTGGGCCACCTGTACCTGTGAGTACCAGTATAGCATTTCATTAATTGTACAGAAGAACAAACAGAATAATTTAGGGATATTAACTGGGTTAACATTTAAAAACAATAAAACATAATTTCCCTCATCCATCTATACTAAATTGAGATTTTTTCTTAATCAGTCTAGCTGCAAGGTTTATTGTTTATTAATCAGATAGAAACACTAGAAAGTTTGAATAGCATGCTTGCTAAGCAAGTTGGTGTTCATTGAATATTTGTGAGTTACTAAATTTAAGGCTTATAAAGCAGTCAGTTCCAATATGATCCTGCACAACTGTAGAACTGTAATACATTTAAGATTACATGTATGTTTTGTTATACTGTTATCATCTGTATCATGGATAGCCATAACTACAGGATGAAAACCTGACCCTGTTGAAAGCACCAGTAAGTTTGCTGACAATTCTGTATTTCAGTTAGAAAATAAAATTTTCCACCATGATCTGAAGCCTGAATGATAAGAACTACTTTACTAGCATTTCTTGTCATGGTCCCATCTAGTCCAGCAACCTCTTATCTGCACTGGTGAAAAGAGACTGTTCAGGGAGGGCATGCAAGCTTGGCAACCTTACCTTCTCCATTCCCCTTCTCTACCTCATTTTCTAATCATGAGAAGAGATATTAATCAGCTCTTCCTTGCCTAGTGCATTGAGTTCCATTTAAAGACTGCTCCTTTAATTTTGTTTTTCCATCTTCTTGACAGCTGCTTTTAAGTACAGTTTCCAAAATGGTTTCTTGAGTTGAAATAAGCAAGCCATTCTAACATTACCGATAACTTCATGGTGAGCTCTCTGGGTTCTTATTTCTCTATTGGTAAAAAAATAACTAACAACAAAAGGACAGAATTGGTGAAATAGTAAATAAAAAAATAAATAGAATCTTTTCCATCAGTAGGGTTGTTCTCTGGGATAAGTGGAATCCCGATTCAAGCTCAAAGGCAGTCATTTTTCCTTCCTCCTAAAATAAAACACTGTATTTAGCCCTCCAGCTTCAGCATGCTTTTGTCTCTACTTCTTATTAAAATTGTGACTACCATGGTAAGAAAATAAATATAATTTTGCGTCCGAATAGATGCTATGACTTAATTAAGAACTAAAAATTACTCTACAAAGAAATATGTTGCAAATCTTACTGGGTAAGTCTTTTATCTGTCAGGAATGTTGTCCTTTGATATTAAACCTGCACTGTAGAGTTTATTGTATTGTTTTCCTCTAGAGGCTAGGATTTGTGTTGTTTCCTCCTTAGGTGAGGATCTAAACAAATGGAATAGAACAATTCCATTATAAGGCATTTCATTTTCAGAGCTTATTTGTCCTTGTCTCAGAAGACTGGTGAGGGTCTTGGAAAGAAGAACTTATAACCTACATACTGCAAGTCCTACTAACTTGCAAATATATTATCTTTCTATATCATAATTTCCTTTCTTGTAGCTCTGAGTATGGAAATGGGGCAGTGGATAAAGAGACCATCAAATACCTTAGAGACCCAATATATAACTGTTTTTCCTCAGATAAAAGGGCTGAAGAAACTGCAGAAAAAGCTTTCTTCTCTAGCTTTTACTGCTTGGAAAAGGAGGACGGGGAGGGTAAATTAGAGATTCAAATACAAAAGATCACCTTTTTGTCCTTTGTGATATGAAAAGGATGAATCACATATTAAGCTTATGAAGGAGAGGTTAAATAAGGGGAGCTTAATGGATTGTGGTGTCACCTCTTGTGTATAAGTCCTAGTTCTATCTACTTAATTCCAGCACTCTATCTGAGTAGTATTATGCAATACAAAAACTTTAGCAGGTAGTTTTGTAGAAAAAAATCATATTTGTCCTACTTTTCATAATTAATAATTCCTGTAATCTATAAAGGTTTATATACTTTAATTTAGTTTTAAGACTGGCAACATGATGTGTAACCTTCTATTTGTGTAGGAAACTATATATATTTCTATATAAATTCCATGTTGCTGTAGCCTTGCTTTCTAATAAGTCCATTTTTGTTATTTGTGTTTTACATGGAGCATGAAATGTGGCAATTTGATCTCTGCGTTAGGAAATGGAAATGAGTGGTAATTCAGGTTTATATGACCTTTCACATCAGCCTTTAAACACCATACAAGATATCAAAGCAGCATTGCTCTCTGTCTCATGATGCCATTGGAGGATATGGCCCTTCCTTCCAATCACAGTTAGAGCTGTGTGTTTCAGTGTAAGTGTAGTCTGATTTTCTTCTGCTTGTATAGCCTGTCATGGTGCCAAGACCTTCAGAAATGAAAAGCCTCTAACATTTGGTGAATATCAGTATCCAGAAAAGAATCAGAGGTTTTATTTCTGGTACTTCACACAATAAATATGGTGAAATGCACTGAAATGTTATGTAATCAGTGATAACATAAAACATTTATTTGCAGCTGGGATAGGATTTATTTCTGTAATCAAACACACACATTGAGGTGTTTAAGCTTCCCTCATATGCAGGTCTAGTCCATGAAGCTTAGAGAGCTGTTCATTTGGCCAAATCTGAGTGTGTGCTTCAGAATAAGAAAAGTAGGTCTTTAGCCTCAGACTATATAAAATGAGTTTGGGTGTATTGCCCACATGTTGGCATCTACATTATAAACATCTGCAGTTAAGTGCCTGATCTGAAGGATTTCACCTTGTGTCATATTTCTGAGCCCTTTCCAAGAGGATGCCAGTTGGAAAACACAAACTAGAAATGTGTCCTTTTCTAATTCTAATAAATAGTTAGTAGGTACACTGTGTCTTCTTATTCTACTACTACATTCTGCTTTTTCAAAGGGTATGTTGCACCACAGAATTATCAAACCATAAAACAACCTAATGTCTGCTGGAAAATGAAGCCTTTTGCTTTTGTAGGTGTCTGAGTTGGTCTGAAGTGCATGTACTTAGGATACATTTTTATTTGTTTGGTTTTTAATTTTTGTGAAATGATTGAGACCTTAGGTACAGTTCAGAGAGTCAGGAACTCAAAAAGATATGTCCAAACGTTTCGGGAGCTCCTGACACAATTCTGATTTTATGATTATGTAGTCTTTTCTAATCATTTTTAAAAAAAAAAAAAAAAAAGGTAAATAGGTAAATTATAGAAAGACTAGTTTGAAGAGGATGAACAGTCTGGTATTTAGAGTACATAATTAAACTCAGATTCAGAAATACATCCTGATTATATTTTGCTCTTCTAGAACAGAAAAAGTAACTATCTCTGCTATGAAGAGGTAGAAGAAATACATTGTCTTCTGAAATGTTCCTTTCTCTTTGTCATCAAAGCACATGATCCCTTTTCTCACCAATTGCACTACATTTTTCTTTGTACTTTCAAGGATCTGAGCAGGAGAGTAGGAGTGAAGTTAATATTTGGAGATGTAAAGGGAGGGCTCATTCAAGGAGGACCTAGCAAGCTCTCAGAAAATCAGACTATACAAATTTATTGTCAAATGGCTAAATATTATCAAGTAGCAAAAGAAGAACAGATACATTAAAATTTGCTTCCTGGTCATCTTTAATGTGTACATGAGAAAATAGATAAAATACTATTTTGACCTGCCTGCAGAAAAGAATAAGGGTCTCCTAGTATTTCCTCTTTTCTTACTGGGCAGATATACAAGCATGTAAAAATCCCTAGCCAAGAATCTACTTCAAAATATGTAAATGTTTGGTGCTTAAACATAGTCTCTGTTTTCTAGGTTCTATTAATTACAAATTTTTAACTCATTGCTTAAATTTGTTGCTTAAAGGAGAACTCTTCCCAGTAAGGTTTGTTTTCTGGGCTACTGTGCTAGGGTTAAGTTACAACTGTTCACAGACTTTATGGCAGAGACCTTTTCAGTATATGCCACAGTGGCCCATATGTCATTTCTCCTTTGTGAGAGGCTCACAGTAAACCTCCTTCTTTTTCTGTAAATAGTGGATTTACCAAAAATCAATAACACTTTTGATTCCATTGGACCCTGACTGCTATAATCTGTGCTCTGGACTCCACAGGTTCGTACTCCCAGCAGTGAAGTACAATTAGAGGAGCTAGCATGAATTCAGGTGAACCAGTCAGTGATGAAAAGGGTTTGACAAAGTCACCTTCTTTTGTAAAAATCCTTACTTGTACAGTCTGGTGTTTTGGAGAGCTTTTTAAATGATGGGCTCTTCCTCATTCATTTATCTTCACGGTAGGCCAACAATGGGTTCAGTGCATATTCTCTTATGTACTGAAATCAGTAGCTATCACTCTTATTTAATAGGCAATCATGATAAGCAAAGTCAGTTGCATATGGCAGCGATAATAATGGTAATTATTTTTCTTTCTTCCCCAATAATTTAAAAACATTTATCTTGCCTGCAAGTACAAATACTAAGGTTATGAAGTAAGTATGATATTTTGGTGCTGTGATTACAGGCAATTGGATCTTGGTCATTTCAATGTATTTCTTCTTTTAAAAGATAATCTCAGAGAGATACTTTTTTGAAAATAATAGCCATTCCTTGGAGCTCATATTAACAGGTGAAATAAACACTTGCTAATTTTAGAAAATCCTGCCATAGTAGAAAATACCACTGTGTATATCTGACAATATGAGGCAGACAATTTCCCTGTAGAGATTTCCAGAGGCACCTTCCTCTCTATTGACTATACTGGAAATTTAAACACTTTGGTTAGGATTAATAGTTTCCTATTTCTGGGTGTAGCAAAAGATGTGCTTGAACTTATCTGGAAGGGATCACGTCTTACGTTGCAGAACCCCTGTATCACTAGCTGATATACATGGATTAATACTTATTTTTTCCATGAAGGGCTGAAAAATGTCACTAATGGAAAAACTATCTGATCATAACTAGCAAAATTTATTCCAAAATGAGAATAATATAGTATTTTTGTTATTGATAGAAATTCTAAAAGCCAAAGGGAGACTAAACCCAGCATTCAAATGAGTAACTATAAAAGCTGAATGGGTTTGTGAAATAAATAGTATCAGATTAAAGAATTTTCAAGATCATGCGGCAGTAAATGAAGCCTAAATTTTGGCAAAATCCTTGACTAACTATGACAAACGGAAAAGTTGTACAGTGCAGATTTGTAAGAGTACATATATTTGTGCGTGTCATCAGCAGAAGGCAGTCCAAAGCCAGTAATCATAGCATCAAAATCAACTGGAGAAGGTTCCAGATGACTGGAGACTTGCTAATGTGATGCCCATCTATAAGAAGTCTCATAAGGAGGATCTGGCCTGATAGCCTGACCTTGGTGCCAGGGAAGGTTATGAAACAAATTATCTTGAGTGCAATCACACAGCATGTACAAGACAGGTAGGAAATCAGTCCCAGTCAGCATGGGTTCATGAAAGACCCATGCCTGAGCAGTCCTCATCCCCTTCTATGACCAGGTGACCTGCCTGGTTGATGAGGGAAGGGCTGTTATGTAGTCTACCTAGACTTCAGCAAGGCCTTTGACATGACCTCCCACAGTATTCTCCTGGAGAAGCTGGCAGCCCATGTCTTGGACAGGTACACTCTCTGCTGGGTTAAAAACTGGCTGGCTGGGCAGGCCCTGAGAGTGGTGGTGAATGGAGTTAAATCCAGCTGGTGACTGGTGTTGTGGTTCCACTTGAGTGGGCAGCCAAGCTCCACCACAGCTGCTCTCTCACTCCCCCTCTTCAAAGAGGAATGGGGAAAAAATATGTGAAAAGGGCTCAAAGGTTGAGATAAGGATGAGAAAATCACGCAGTAATTATTGTAACAGGCAAAACAGACTCGGCATAGGAAGATAGTAAGATTTATTGCTTATTACTAACAAGCTAGAGAAGTGAGAAACAAAGGAAAGAAACCAAAAGCTCCTTCCCCCCCCTCATCCACCCTCTTCCACCTCCTCCCCCCGAGCGGCGCAGGGGAACGGGGGAATGGAGGTTATGGTCAGTCTACAGCACTTCCTCTCTGCCGCTCCTTCTCGGTCACTCTCGTCCCCTGTGCTGTGGGGTCCCACCCACGGGATGCAGTCCTTGATGAACTGATCCAGCATGGGCTTCCCATAGGCAGCAGCTCTTCCAGAACTGCTCCAGATATGGGTCCGTACCATGGGGTCCATCCCTCAGGAGAAAACTGCTCCAACCTGTGTCCCCCACGGGCAGCAGCTCCTGCCAGGTCACCTGCTCCTGCGTGGGCTCCTCTCCACAGGCTACAAGTCTGGCCCAGAATCTGCTCCGGCAGGGGTCTTCCACAGGCGGCAGCCTCCGTCGGTGCAGGGCCACCTGCTCCACCATGGTCTCCTCCACGGGCTGCAGCGTGGAACCCTGCTCCACCGTGGTACTCCATGGGCTGCAGGGGGACATCCTGCTTCACCATGGTCCTCACCACAGGCCACAGGGGACTTCTGCTCTGGCGCCTGGAGCACCTCTCCCCCTCCTTCTTTACTGACCTTGGTGCCTGCAAGGCTGTTCCTCACTCCTCTCACTCTCCCGGCTGCTGTGTGGCGCAGCGTTTTTTTTCCCTGTCTTAAATATGCTCTCACAGAGGCGCAAAACATCACTTATTGGCTCAGCTTTGGAAAACAGTGGGGCCCTTACCAAACAACTGGTCACAAGTGGTGTCCCCCAGGTGACGGTCAGTGTTGTGGCTCATCCTCTTTAATATCTTTATTGATGATATGGATGAGGGAATTGAGGGCACCCTCAGTAAGTTTGCAGATGACACTGAGTTTGGGGGAAGTGTCAAGGTGCCAGAGGGTAGGAAGGCCCTGCAGAGGGACCTGGACAGGTTGGATCAATGGGCAGAGGACAATCAGATGAGGTTCAAAATGGCTAAGTGCTGGGTCCTGCACTTTGGCTGCAACAACACCATATAGTGCCACAAAGGGCCTGGAGCACAAGTCCCGTGAGGAGCGGCTGAGGGAACTGGGGTTGTTTAGTCTGGAGAAGAGGAGGCTCAGGGGAGACCTTATTGCTCTCTCCAGCTACCTGAAAAGAAGTTGTGGGGAGCTGGGGGTCAGCCTCTTCTCACAGGTAACTAGTAATAGAATTAGAGGGAACAGCCTCAAGTTACAGCAGGGGAGGTTCAGTTTGGAAATGAGGAGACATTTCTTCTCAGAAAGAGTGGTTAGGCATTAGAATAGGTTGCCCAGGGAGGTGGTGGAGTCACCATCCTTGGGGGTATTTAAGGAAAGGTTGGACGTGGTGCTTAGGGACATGTTTTAATGGGTGATATTGGTGGTAGGGTGATGGACCAGATGATCTTGGAGGTCTTTTCCAACCTTAATGATTCTATGATTCTATGATTGGACCTATGGGCTATTAAATCTAATACCACGTTCCATTTTTACCTATTGTCAGAGACTCCCTAGGGATGACTCAAAAAATTTAGAGGCAGAAATGTAGTTAGTTTGGCCTCCTTAAGTAATTTTGTCTATTTCTTTCCTTATGCATCTTAACATTTCTTACTTTCTTCTGACTACGTGTGCACACCAAGCATAGGCTTTGGCTAAAAATGATGTCTATAGCCTTTAAGTGAATGAATAGGTGCCATTACTTTAAAAGACATGAAATGTGGCAACTATTTTTCCTTTACTAGTGGTCATTATTACTGTGTTGTAAGCACTGTGTTTGACCATGCCATCATTTGTCTATTTACCTGTCTCAAAAATATCACAAAAATAGTAAGGTAGGATTTTATTTTGACAGTGATTTTTCATACTAACTACACTTTGCAGCTTTTTTTTTTTTTTTTTTTTTTTAAAAAAAAGGCTTTATTAATAGGACACAACACAGGCAAATTAATATATGTTTTTGTGAAAGCCAAGTACATATTGGAAGTGGTGATGGAACACATTGCCTGAATTCTCAACTATACATACAAATAACTGTTTTTTTAAATTATTTATATGCAAGATGTGGTACTTGCAGTTGCACTTCCCTTTGATCACTGATAACATGTTTGTTCCTTCTTTAGCATTATGATAATTGCCTAACAGTTAAAATCCCTCTGCCTCTTAGAACAGTTCAAACTGCTGTATAAATTTAATGAATTATATGTTCTGATGACTTTATTCATGACTGAAATGCAGTTCTTTCTCATGGAACAAGTGAATTCTGAAGTGTACAGCATTTAACATTCAGATACTTAGGGCCTTAGTTTGATATACTCTTCAGAAACAGGAACAAGCTCTTGAAACACACTTTCAAAACGTTGTTTATTTCCTCTACTCAAAAATTTTTTGTTGCTATATTTTAGCCTGCACTTTGCACCGTTCTGTAACAGGTATCCCATTGAGGTAATTGGGAAGTAAAATTTGAGTGCACTTTGTGCAACAGTCATACAACATTCACTTGTGCTAGATTTGATTTCATCTGTTTGCACCTAAACTGCTTATTTATTATTTTTGTTTCTTTTTCAATGGGAAAGACTGTTGCACAAGTTTTGTTTTGTTTTACATATTACAAATGCATAGATTTTTTTTTCTGCCTTTTCCACTTTTTTTTTTTCCTTCTAAAATTATCACACTCCTGCAGGTAGAGAACAGCTTGATATCTTCATTACATTTTTTTTTTCCAGTGATTTGTTGGCTCTCCCTTTAATTTTTTATGTGTTTGCTTCTTCTTTCATTGTACTTCTGTAATTAATACAATACTACTGTCATGCTACAAACCCTTGGACAAATTCCATCTATGGCAAGGCATGATAGCAGAATTATGTGTCATCATATGAAGATATTCATACTTGACAGAGAAACCTATTCTGTATTTGTTGTAAGCTGTTCCTGTTTTGTTTGTTTGTTTGTTTGTTTGTTTTGGCACATCTAAAGATGGCCAAATCAATTTGGCTTATCACATAGTATTAATTTAACTATTAGCTGAAGTTATGTTAAATATTTTGAGTATTACCATTATTCATAAAATATTGACATAATTTCCGCAGAGTAGGAAATAGCTAGGGATGAGATGGGAAATTCTTTTCTGAGTTACATCCTCCTCCTTTTATGATACATTTCAACCTCAAAAATAAATATCAAAAGTTCAGGATTGCTGATGTTTTCAAATCTCTTGAGTGAAAAGTTTCTCTCAACAGTTCTGAGATTATAATGAAGTTATTTGTTCTTTTTGTTGTTCACAAAGGTAACCTTTCTCTTCCTGAAATTCAAAACACTAAAATTTATGTGAACATTCTGAGATGATTGCATGTCCTATGTGTTATAAACTATGTGTAATCTCAGACCTATATGGTGTACAGAATGAAGACAGAGAAGGAAAAAGTGATTATGAGGGCATGAAGATGAGAACATGCATCTCCCAATGTTGGGATGGTCATTGATGGTCATTAACCGCATAGTGGTTTTTTGTTTGTTTGTTTGTTTGTTTTTCCCCCCAGTAATAAAAGCTCAATAATCTTTTTTTCCTGCTTTATTTTGTTTTTCACTAGGAAGTTTACCAACATTATTAAAGGCTAATCGGAGTTCCAGTCATTTAGCACAAATGATTTAAAATACTATTTGTACTTAAATGAAAAGCTTTTGATTTTCCTAAATGTGACTAACAAAAGAAAATAATGTACATTTTACAGAGCTTTCTGGAACTATGGCTAAGGTCTAAATTTGTGTAAAGCTAATTGAAAACAAAACAAAAAAAAACCAACACAACTTACATTTGTATTTTTATTATTTTTTCTCCTCCTTTTGCTTATAAAACAGTGCACAGTGAGAAAACATGCACATTGATGCAACAGGGAGGTACTATCAATTCTTATCCATTTAGTGCGGAAAACAGTGGCACAGAAAACAAGACAGACTTTTCCAGCAGTATTAGGTGGACAGCGACACTAAACAATTATTAATTATGGTGCAGATTCTCTCTACAGAAGCCTATTTTGCACCTAAATTGCTTCCTGCTATAACTGGTAAAAACTGCTTGTGCTAGGGTTTCTCAGCAAAAGAGAAGTGTTGTTCTATCTTCTTAAGTACAATATTAAGTGAAGGAAGGAGGGTTTTGAGATTTTTGGATTTTTTCTATGGCAATATAGAATATGGTCAGGGCACAGGTTTTTTTGATGCTTACTTTAGAAAATCTGTTCTACTTTACTGTCTGAAAAACCATGTAATTTTATTTTTCTTATTTATAATTTATCATTTATGCTCCTTGACTCTGATAAAAATGTATTTATTCATTTATTTTTTAATACTTTATTTCAGGCTCCCCATAACTGTGGCCATAGATAATAAAACTAAAAGGGGTTTTGTACCACATGAAAATAATGGCAATTTTGAAAGTGAAAAGGAGCTTCTGATGCCCTTAATACCCAATCTCAGTTTAGAAAAGAAATGGAATATACATATCAATATATAATAGGACAGACTATAGAGTTCAAGAGGGCTTCAAGGCCCTGATGTACAATGGTGCGTACTCTGGACATTGTCTCAGGACACTTTTAGTAGACAATAGTTTTAGGGAGCAGTATTGTGGATTACTTTTGCTGTTGGCCTTTACATTTAGAGAATCATTTGCTTTGCAATGGCAACCATGCCAGTTAGTGTACAATTAACTGGAAATGAGGTTAGGAATTCAGCTTGAAAGTGACCTGCCTAATGGAATCTGGATTTGTTTAAAAAGTTTTTCTTTTTTATGATTGAAGAACCACATCCACTTCTTCTCATGTGGAACAACAATTGTACTTTGCAGAGATGCATGCAAGCATCAGCTACTTGCAGTACAAACTGCATTATTCATTGTTTTCATTACTTGTATACCAATGAACACATCATGGGAAATAAACAGGAAGAACTGGAGATTTGCATGCGGTCACAAGGCTATGATCTTATTGCAATTACAGAGACGTGGTGGGATATCTCATATGACTGGAATGCTGTCATGGAGGACTACAATCTTCTTAGGAAAGACAGGCCAGGAAGGCAAGGTGGTTGAGTTGCTCTTTATGTGAGAGAGCAACTGGAATACATCCAGGTCTGCCTAAGGATGGATGAAAAGCAAGCTGAGAGTTTACAGGTAAGGATTAACAGTCAGGCTGCCATGGCTGTTGTGGGTGTTTGCTACAGGCCACTTGATAAGGAAGAGGATGTAGATGAAGCCTTCTACGTACAGCTGGAAGTAGCCTCACAATCACAAGCCTTTGTTCTAATGGGGGACTCTAACCATTCTGTTATCTTCTGGGCAGATCACACAGCTAGACACAAATAGTCCAGGAGGTTCCTGCAGTGCATTGACGACCACGTTTTGGCACAGGTGGTGGAGAAGCCAACAAGGAGATGTGTGCTGCTGGACCTTGTACTAACAAAGAAGGTCTGGTTGGAGATGTGAAGGTCGGAGGCAACCTTGGCTGCAGTGCCCAGGAAATGGTGGGGTTCAGGATCTTGTAAAGGAAGAAGCAGAGCAAAAAGTAGGATTGCAGCCCTGGACTCCTGGAGTTCAAACTTGGGCCTCTTCAGGGACCTACTTGGAAGAATCCCATGGGTTATGATCCTAGAAGAAAGGGGGGGGTCCAAGAGAGCTGGTCAGTATTCAAACATTACTTCCTCCAAGCTCAAGACTGATGTATCCCTATGAGTAGGAAGGCAAGCAAAGGGGGCAGGAGACCTGCATGAATGAGCAAAACTCAAACAGAACAAGTATGCAACATCCCCTGCAAGGGAGCGCAGAGACCCACCAGGAGCTTTCAGGACACATTATAGTAGGAGAATGTTACGGGCCATCTGATTAAGATCAAGCAGATGAGGCCCTCTACAGACAGATAGAAGCAGCCTCACATTTGCAAGCCCTGGTTCTCATGGGGGACTTCAAGCACCCTGGTATTTGTTGAAGGGACAACACAGCAGGGCATAGGAGGTTCCTGGAATGTGTTGATGTTAAATTCCTTCTCCAAGTAATAGAGCGGCCAATGAGGAGAGGTGCTATGATGGACCTCATTCTCATCAACAAGGAGGGGATGGTGGGGAATGTGAAACTCAACGTCAGCCTTGGCTGCAGTGATCATGAAATGGTGCAGTTTGTATTCAGAGAACAGTAAGGAGTGAGCACTGCAAGCTCACTAACCTGGACTGTGGGAGAGCAGACTTTTGCCTCTTCATTCTGGTCTGCTTGGTATAGTACCATGGGTCTGCTTGGTAGAGTACCACGGGACAAAGCCCTGGTGGGCATATGGAGGAGCCTGAGGTACCCAATGTCTATTTTGCCTCAGACTTCACCAACAAAAGTTCCAGCCACATGGCCCAGTTCCCAGAAGGCAAAGGCAGGGACTGTGAGAATGATGAACTGCCCAGTGTAGAAGATCAAGTTTGAGACCATTTATGGAACCTGAAGGTTCCATACACATGTCCATGGGACCAGATGAGATACATCTGCAGGTCCCGAAGGAACCATTGGATGAAGTTACTAAGCCCCTATCAATCATATCTGATAAGTCATGGCAGTCCGGTGAAGTTCCCAATGACTGAAAGAGGGGAAGCATAACCCCCATTTTTAAAAAGGAAGACCCAAGCAACTACAGGCCTGTCAGTCTAACCTCTGTGTTCTCTGTGCTCTCATAGAGCAGATCCTCCTGGAAACTGTGCTGAGGCACACAGAAAATTAGGAGGTGATTGGTGACATCCAACATGGCTTCACTAAGGACAGATCGCAACAGGAAAAACTGGTGGCCACGATATCCTTCTCTCTAAATTGGAGATACATGGATTTGGTGAATGGACCAATGGGTAAGGAATTGGCTGGATGGTTGCACTCAACAGATTTGCAGTCAACAGCGCAATGTCCAGGCAGAGATCAGTGACAAGTGGTGTCCCTCAGGGGTCTGTCTTGGTAACAGGGCTGTTTACTGTCTTTACCAATGACGTAGACAGTGGGATTGAGTGCACTCTCAGCAAGTTTGCAGATGACATCAAGCTGTTGATACAACAGAAGGAGGGGATGCCATCCAAAGGGATGTGGGCAAGCTTGAGAAGTTGGCTCCTGTGAACTTAATGAGGTTCAACAAGGACAAGTGCAAGGTGCTAAACCTGGGTTGGGGCAATCCTAGGCATGAATACAAACTGGATGAAGAACTCATGGAAAGCTGCCCTGCAGAGAAGGACTTGGGGGTTCTGGTGGATGAAAAGCTGTGAGCCAGCCCAGAAGGCCATGCAGCCCATGCTTGCAGCCCAGAAGGCCAACTGCATCCTGGGCTGCATCAACAGAGGGGTGGCCAGCAGGCCAACGGAGGTGATTGTCCCCCTCTGCCCTGCCCTTGTGAGACCCCACCTGGAGTGCTGCATCCATGTATGGGGGATACATGCACAAGAAGGATGTGGACCTTTTAGAATGGGTCCAGAGGAGGGCCACAAAGATAATCAGATGGCCAGAGCATCTCTCCAATGAAGACAGGCTGAGAGAGCTGGGGCTGTTCAGCCTGAAGAAGAGAAGGCTCCAGGGGAACTTTATTGCAGCTTTTCAGTACTTATATTTGAGCTTATAAAAAGGATGGCAAGTGGCTTTTTACAGAGGCAGATATTGATGGGACAAGGGGGAATGGTTTTAAACTAAAAGAGGGGTGATTTAGATTAGAGGTTAGGAGGAAATTCTTCATTCAGAGAGTGGTGAGGCACTGGAACAATTTTCCCAGGGAAGCTGTGAATGCCCCATCCCTGGAAGTGTTTAAGACCAGGATGGATGAGGTTTTAGCAACCTTGCCTAGTGGAAGGTGTCCCTGACCATTGAAGGGGGGTTGGACTAGGTGATCTTCCAACTCAAACAATTCTATGATCCTATGATGATTCTACAATAAAGGAATAAAAGTTAGAGTTTTTTTTTTTTTGTTTTGTTTTTGTTTTTTCTTTAAAGAAATAAAAGTTAGAGAATAAAAAAAAACTAACAGAGTGATAAAAGTTAGAATAAAATATTCCCAAACTGACATACTTGGGACAATATATTTGGGAAAGGAAAGAGAGGTGTGGACTTTCATATGAAAAGAGACTTTAAAAGATTTAAGTACAGCAGGAAATCAACTCTCTAGCCAGAAGAGAAAATCAAATTAGTGACTCTAACTTATGAAATCTGATACATATCATAAAACCATCACACAGCTTCATTGACAGTCTCTTCTGAGTAGAGGCTCAGCAAGCAAATATCACATTTGAATGGAAGATATCAACAAAAATTTGAGAAGTATCTTACTATCTCTTTTAATACTAATTAATGTCAGATGTAGTCTGTCAATATCATAAAAACATTAGCTAAATAATTTGTATGAAGCAAACTCATTTAAAAGGAAAAAAAAAAAAAAAAAAAAAGAGTTGGAACCGTAACTGGAATTAGAGTAGATACCATTAAGATCTAAGTGGCACTTAGAAACTCTGGTCTCACCAGTACTATGGAAATTACTGAGTGAGCAGTTCCTCTAGGTTGATGTATTAAGGGAATAAGCAAGATGACTGTGCCGTGTATACATTCCTGTGTTACTGCTTGATGATCAGTACTTTCTCCACTTTAATTTACTGGTTGTGGATTCTGTATAGCAGCAGAGATCATTTCAAAGATAATCACATTTCTGTAAGTGTTGATAAAATGGAAATATATTACCTCTTGCCAGTCCAAGTTCTACAGCTTTGGTAAGCTCTACTGTGTGAACTTGTATGTTATTAACACCAAATAATACACATTGAACAGTTATTATAAGTGCTGTAACCACGAAAACAGGTTGTCATCAACTACAAAACAGAAAGTCAAAGGAAACTGTCTTTATCAGTTATCATAAAAATATTTTTAGAATACATGCAATGCTCACTGTGCAAAGCTATGGCATCTAAAACAAAGCAGGTACCACAGTAGTACAACACTACGAAAAAGAAACTGTAGCAGTATTTCAGTGGTATGCAGTCACTGAGAAGAAAGTTGATGTCAACAGACTTTTTGAATTGAAAAACGAAACATCATTTTTAAGCATACTGAATGTTTCCTATTTGAGACAGGTTATTTCCTTCTATTCTCAGCCCTGGGAAATCCTCCAAGTCAGTGGCCTGTAGACAGCAGTACAGAGCAAGTCATTTGCCGCAGGTATCATCATAATTTGTTCTACTTGTCAGCCTGTGCAATAAGCAATGCATTCTGCAGGCACAAGAAATAGTCTGGAAAACAATCTTTTACTTTGATGTCTTATAAACAAAAATCCCGTGTTATCTATGAGAGCTGTTTGTTGCCTAAAGAACTCATTTGCCTAGTCTTTTTCACTCTGTAAATGTAGAAAATTGTAGAAGATCATGATAGTATTATGCACTGGCATTAAACTACTTTTCACTCCTGTGATGTGCATGTGAAATCTATTTTTATATATTTATATATCTATATTTTAAACTATACAATATATTTAGGACACACATTTTGCTCAGCAAAGCCTTGCTGTTATCTTGAGAGAGCCAGCCAGCACCTGGTTGAAGAATCAGAGCTGAAGGGAAAGCATGTAGTTTACATGAAGCCTCATCATTCAGCATTATGGCTTAATGTGGCATAAACAAGCTGAGCTATGCAATTTTTAATTTAGTTTTTGTTTCAAGAGACAATACAGGCAGATACAAATACTTCCTAGCAGATTGAAGTTAGTTCTTAGGTTTGTAGTGAAAGTATTTCAGGAAGGGGAGTATTAAACTGCTTAGTATTCAGCTGACTGATACATTGTAAAAAACAAAAACCAACCAACCAACCAACCAAAATGATTCTGAGTTGTTTCTCTAATAAGCACAGAATAAAAAAAAGGAAAATCATTCACAGAGAAAAACTTGACAAGGTTCATTACATATATAACAAATCATGGCTTTCAATATCAATATTCATGTCAATATTGGTATTGAATAAGTATTTATATATGTCTTTACAAGGCAGGTTAGTTACTACTTTTGAGAAGTCTTTTCAGATTTTATCTTTACAATGTATTACCAAACCACTTCATTATACAGGTGGTGTAGTTTCATTCATGAAGACACAGGGCTCATACCGTGCAAGACTGGTGAAGAGCTGAGTAGGTGTTGGAATCACCTGGGAATTTCAAGAATATTTCTTATTTTCCCAGCCTTAACTTTTATGAAGTGGTTTGCTATGCTAGGAGTCAAATGAACAGTCAGGCTCTCCTGGAATACTTGAAGTGTTTGCAGTGAAGATTGGACCTGATGACCTTTCAAGGTCACTTCCAACCCCTTCAGTTCTGTGATTCTGTGATATGTGCTCACTGAACGTTGTAAGAAGAATATCAGATAAACCAGAACATGAACCACAATATATTTAAGATCCTTCTGGAGGCAATCCACGTTTTTATTGACACACACAGTTCCAGGTATTTACTCAATAAAGTAAATATTTACTGTATTTAGTACCAGAAAGATTGAGTACCAGATTTATTTTATCGGGAACAGAAAGATCTTAGGGTGTTCAAATTCATTAAGCATCTTCTATTAGAAATTCAGTAGCTACAGACAATGGCTTCAAAAAATGCTAGGACCCTCCAGTCATGCTATTTTAAATTCAGTACCACAATTAAAAAATAATAATCTCTATATATAATTAAAAAAAATAAAAAATAAAAAAGATCAAGCTGGAATCATTTTAAAAAAAAAAAAAGATAACTTGATTCCATGAAAAACCTTGATTGTCAAGTATCAGTTAGTTACTACAAATCATATAAAGATTGCATTTGTTATTGCTTATATTACTTCTAGTAATATATTACTATTACTAGTATTCTGTGCAAAACCTTCAAAAAATCACTCGCTATTATGTTTGATTGTATTTCAATCCTTTTAAGGTAGTCTTATTTGAGGAGGTTGCTATCATCAGATTAGAAATCTAAAGTTAGGATTTAGCTGGTGAAGTGCAGACATCTCCAGTTTCCAGAACCCACTTTCATAACTCAGACTCTTTCATTTGGCAGTTACAGGATACTGGATTGGTCACGCTGTACCCTGAAAGTGTCTTTTTCTCTCATCTGACTATAGTTAAAGTCTGCAGATGTTTACAAACATATATTTGTGTTTTGGTGTCTGAAATTGAGGTAATATGAGCTGAATAATAGTCAGTTTGATATATCCTGAGGGAGTATGTGTGTAGAATTCACCTTCAAGAATTCGAGTTGCAAGAAAATAATTTTCATACACATCAGTGGGAAGATTTGTATCTTCTTATGCAGGAGGAGATCTCTTTAGTTACAAGCATTTGGGGAACAGGAGTTTTATCAAGAAACGATGTTTTGTGCATAAATCTAAGAAATAGTAAAAATGACAGTTCAAGGGGATTCTAAGGAAGCTTTTATCTGGAGCTTTTAAAAAGAGAAAAAAAATATTTGTCTTAAGTGACACAATTGAAAAGATTTTATTTTTAACTTTGTCTACTTTTTAATACCTTATTGTGTTTTCTATACTTTTAATTTCTGTTTTTTTTTTTTTTTTTTTTTTTTTTGTTTGTTTTTTTAGTTTTCCTAGTGCTGTTTTTCAATGGGAAAAAAAAAAGAAAATTTTACTGAAATAAAAATAAAAATAAAATTTTTCTAGAATAGTATTTTTTTATTGAAAAAAAAGAATGACTAAGAAACAGCAGTGAGTATTTGCAATTCTATATTGATATTTATATAATAGGTTCTCTTCAGAACTTTTCCCTTCACCATTCTTTTAATTTTTTATTCTGTTTTCAGTTTTAATAGAGATAACTGAAGATTTCTAATTTTGACAAATTTGTATATTTTGTCCACATCTTCCAAAGAATTGCATGTCAGCATGACTGTTTTGTGTTTGTGTGTACACGCATGTGCATGTGTGTTTTGGTTATTGTTTTCAAAATAACAGTATTTTCTTGAACATTTCAGAAATTACAGTTAAAGACGATGTGAAAAAAAGAAGCTTTCTATGATTTTTCCAGGAAAGATTTAAAATACTTGTGTGTGTATATATATATGTGTTTATAAATACATACAGAAGACCTAATATTTCTGAGAAAGGTATTATTGCTCCCCATTGTATTGTATTGTATTTGATGCTGAGACTGCACTACTGTAGTGTATGAAGTTCTTAGGATATCAGTCAGGATATATTCTAAAGCTTTTGAAATTCTTATTTCTAGTTTTCTTTCATGTGCTGTGAATTATTCATGTTTTCATTTTGTGCATGGCTTAATGATCTGTTCTTTGTGTTCTGCCAGTCTTTCTGTCTATTCAGTTCATACTCATATTTTTCTGAACTGCTGAGCCTGCACACGTCACATGTCAGACCCTTAATCATACTGTTTAAGTCCCTTGAATGCAGAAATCTATGTTTACCTTTCTCCTTATGCTCAAGGTATTAAATTTTACACCTTAAAATGTACCTTAGACTGTTATGAGAACTGGTAGAATTACCCCATTGATACTTCTTCATCAACTCTTGGAAATGCTATTTTGAATTGTTCCACACCCCCTGCACTCCAGGTGCCACAAGGTTCTCTCAGCTTCAGTACATCTAGTTACTTCCCTTCCTCTACAGACTTCTGTAAGGAGAGCATAACTGGTGGGGTGAAATGCAACTCTCTCCATGATACTAGAGGGCAACCATCCAGTTAGCTACTACTGTGCCAGCATCCTCCTGGCTCAGAGAATTTTGCAGTTGTGAGGGTGTGGAGAAGTAAGGTGAACAAAGTGTTTCTTGAGAACCTACAGGGAATGTATCTACACATAAGGGCCTGAAAAATGAAATAACTTTTAAAAATGGAGCAAGTGGAATATATTCCTTTTCATCCTTAGTGGTCTTAGATGTTATTTGTAACAAAAACCCTCAGAGAATTTTCAGAGAAAGTTTTAGTAGTTTTAAACTACTGATGATCCATGTCATACCAAAAAAAAAAAAGTCTTATTCAGTTCTGTTGCTGTTTTTGCTACTAAATAACTGGGTTTAGAGGATATATCTTACAATTATTTTTTTAAAAACATTTCAGATGATTTTTCTAATATGAAAGACTTGGGTCTGTTTAAAGGGATCAATACTGCAAATAACAGAAAATTATTTTCATTACTACTTTTTATTTCTGGAAATTTTAGCTAAAGCACCATCTGATTACTTTCAAGGCTATTATCTGTCATAGACCAACATGGAAAGTCACCTGCAAATCCTGAGACTGTGTTCTTTACCTTTGTACTTCTATATTGCACAGGAATGGGTAGCTCACATGTAAAGCTTTTTTTTTTTAATTATTATTTTATTTATATTTATACAGCTCAGTGCCCATTTTCCATCTCTTTCCTTCTCTGTTTTGTGTGCCAGTGTATTTAAAATAGCAAATTTCAAGCATTACAATAATTATTTTTGATTCCTACCTTTATTGCTTTCCAAGTTGTATGACAGTTCCATTATTCAGGATATGAAATATGCAAGGTCCTTCAGGACAGGAAAATAGTTCATTGGGTTTGAGTGTACTTCTCGAAAACAAAACAACACAAAGCAAAGCAAACATGAATAGCTATAATTCCTTTGATGTTGAAAGCAATGTAGTAACCTGGGGTCAAACCATCTTGAATCATTAAGTTCCTGAGACTTTCTTTTTAATGAAGGGAAAAAGGCACCTACGGAATAAATTGACACTTGAGATGACCTCAGTTACACTCTAGAATGTCTAATTTTTCTGTTTTGACATTCTAGAATGATCACAGTCCAAATGGTGATATCACAGATGAGATATGTTATAGATAGATGGGATGTGTTTGGAAGAAAACATAAAATCTCATTCATTGTGGGTGACACCAAATTCAGTTTGCATGTGTTCATGTTGACCTTAGGTAGCTATCTTTCAAGAACAGATTAACAACTTACTTTTTAGCACCACAAAAACACAGTAGGTTCTTAAAACCTTTTATCTGCTCCCCAGATACACAAATTTCATTAAAAAACCCTGATGAGCTGATTTATTAGGAGTAATTTGAGCGTACTTAATTAACTCAGGTTATATTTTAATGACATAAAGGTTTAGCAGAAATAGTAAAGGATTCCCTCAGTGTTCTTTTCCTCATTCTTGTTTTCAGAGTCTTTGGTTTATCTGATTTTTCTGTGTTTTATTTTATTTTATTTTATTTTATTTTATTTTATTTTATTTATTTATTTTTTTGTGTGTGTGTGAGAGGGTGGGGTATGAATAGGTAGGAAAGGACTGTTTTTACCCAGCTCTGAGTACCAGTAGAGGTCCCCAGTTATCTCAGGACTGCCAAGATGAGGACAAAATTTTTCTTCCCATCAGTACTGTTCCTTAATACATATATGATTGTAGTGAAATAATTCTAAGGACAAGAAAAAATCAGGGCTGAGATCACATAAAATAACTTTAGCTGATAACTTGGTGCTTGCCCAGAAAATGTAAAATTTCAGTTCTAGGCCATTGTAAAGCAGGGTAAGAATGAACCCAAAGCTAATTTCATAAAGAATATGGGATTCTATAATTCCCAAACTTCAGATGGAAGGGCTGAATTGTATTTTTTGTTTTGTTTTGTTTTATTTTTTTTTTAATTGTAAAATTTATAGCAAGAAAAGTTTGCAATAACAATCCAGTAATGCTTTTTTTGTTTGTTTTGTTTAGAGTGTGAATTGCAATGCTTTTCAGGAAATATACTTTAATTATGGACAAAGAGTAAGCAAGGAGGAAATGTTGTGTCACTGTGAAGGTTTTTGTGCAGTCTCTACCCTATTCATCTTAATAGATGGCACTCAAATGGGCTTTTCTTTAGTAGAAGGAATCTAAATGTAGTCCTGTATGCTTTGCTGGCAGTGACATCAGTAGATCATTTTCCACCTTACTGAATTGCTTTAATCACCTTAAAACCTGACATTTTAAATTAACATACTGCTGAAAAAGAAGCCATTCATGCACAAAAGTTCTGTAGCAATCTTTTTTTTTTTTTTTTTTTAATTATTTTTTATTTCAAACAGCAAACTTTGAAAAAAATAAGGGACATGAAAGCAAATCTGCTGAGAGGTTCATAATTTTGAATACAGAATGTATCTGAATTGTAGATACTGTCTCTAATTTGAATGTCACAAAACAGTAGGAAAAATAAAGTAACACCGTGGGGATCCAAATGCAATGGATAAACAGAAATTGAAAAGCCTACTGGAAATAAGAGATCTGATGGAAGACCAATAAAGAGAAAAAATATATCTAGTTAGAAAGTGCAGGGATAACATGGAATTGTGAAAAGTCAAGCTGACTTAAAATTGCAGGGAATAGTTATACAAATAGTAATAAAAATTTTCATCAAGATTAGTAAAAACAAGTTAGGGAGAACTGAGTACAAACATTTCCAATAAAAAAGCTGATGTTGAATAAAGGAGAATGAGTTATGGGAATGAGGTCAAGGAAATAAAATATAGATGATTAAGATAAAAGAAAAAAAAATGTAAGGCTCAATTCAGGCTTCTGTACACCTAAGAGATGGACCACACCTCTGTGAATCAGTTTGATGAAAAATGTGAAAGAAGGAGAAAACAGAATATGTGCTCAGAGACAATATGACTTTACAGAGAGCTTATTGTGATGTAGCAAGATAGTTTCTTGCCAGTACTCCAAGCAAGTGACCTGTTGTATTTTCTTTGCTTGAAGGAGTATAGCAGGACAATTTTCTGTGTGTCATTAAGATGGTTACTATAATGTTGTATGAATTGTTTTCCCTAGATAGAACTATAAATAGTATAGACCTTGTAGTGGAAGGAAGGAAGGAAGGAAGGAAGGAAGGAAGGAAGGAAGGAAGGAAGGAAGGAAGGAAGGAAGGAAGGAAGGAAGGAAGGAAGGAAGGAAGGAAGGAAGGAAGGAAGGAAGGAAGGAAGGAAGGAAGGAAGGAGGGAGGAAAGAAGCCAACACCTATGTTTAAAAAAGCGGTTGTTAGGCTGTAGGAAGATTAAGAAAGTTCCTCAAATATTGGCACTGCAGCCAGTGCTAAATACTTTCTTTAACAATCTTCATTTAAAAATCACTTATTTTATGAGTTTGGAAATAACGTGATGTGGTGGTTTAACAACCAATTGACAACTCAGCTCCACTGTGCTGCTCTCTGATTACCCTTCCTTGTAAGGACAGGGTGAGAAAATAGAAAAGTTTGTGGGTTGAGATAAGGAGTGATATAAGTAACTGAAAAGAAACAAAACAAAACAAAACAAAAAAAAGCAAAAACCATATGTAAGCAAAAGGAGAAAACAGTCATTGTCTACTTCCCATCAATGAGCAATGTTTGGTCACATCTTGGAAGCAATCCATGTAGCATTTGCTTGGGAAGACAGACGCCTTCATAACAGGAGTTCCCTCTTCTTGTTCCACTTTCCCACCTTTCATTGATGAGTGTGATGTCATACTGGTTTAGGTCATCTGCCCTGGTGATGTTCCCTCCCCACCTCTTGCCCACCCCCAGCGTACTGGCCTGTCGAGGGGTTGGAGGGAGCCCTTACGCTGTGCCAGCACTGCTCAGCAATACAGAAAACAGGTGCAATACCAATGCTGTTCTAGCTAAAAGTGCAGAGCACAGCAATATATTGGCTTCTGTGGAGAGAGTTAACTCCATCCGAGCCAGACCCAGCATACATGAGATTTGGCAATCAGAAGCAAGTCAGATTGTACAGCAACAAATAAGTGATTTAAGTCATGCAGTAATAAAAATAGGATGAAATACAAAAATGCAAAATGTAAGCTTGTGCATAAGAGACAGCCTTCCAATTAGTAATAAGAATTTCCATGAGGTTGAAGCTCATCAGCTGGAGGCAAATGAGGAAGGTAAGACCAGGGTAACTGATCAGCAGATTGATTTGAGTCATCTACATTCCCCTGTAATTTGGATTCATGGGAAGCTTATTTTTCAGCACAGCTAGAGATTTGGGGATGGTTTCTTAACATTTATTTATCTTCTTCCCAGTTATTTTCTGTATATTATTAAAATATGATGACATATGCATTTAGGCGAAGAAGGAACTTTAATGCTTTTTCTAAAGTGATATCACATTTAAATATTCTTTTAGAATTATAAACCATATAAAATCAAATCTACTATTTCTGCTCTGCAAATTCAGTACGTTATTGCTTCCCTTTTTATTTTTATGCTTTTTTATTTAGAAAGGCTTTAATAATATTATTATTAATATGATAGTAAATTTCAGTGTGGGAGGGGAACCATTGGATAAATATATACATTAATTATTTTTTGAAACTGAAATCCTTTCAACTTTCCAGTCTGTTTCTCAAATCCTATGCTTAATTTTAGTGGTTCATATTATTACAAGGAAGAGATGCTAGTGTAAATTTATATTTACATACTTCTGTTTTATTAAGACATTTAAGTACTTCCAATCAATATATAAATATTAAACTTTTTCTTTCTTTCTTTTTTTTTTTTTTTCATTCTAAAGTTGGTTATGATAGCCTGCTTCCTGAAAATGAAAAAATTACTCTCCTCTCCTCTCCTCTCCTCTCCTCTCCTCTCTTTTACTCTTCTCAGAAAATTATGATTGTGTTACTTTGAGGAGCTTTTCATGAAATCACATGAATAAGAATAGCTGGGACTTAAATCAATGGTACTTTAAAAATGACTGTAACAGTGCCTTCCACATTCTTTTGAAATTCTGTTGATGAACTTATTTTATTTCAGAGTTTATTGTCTTGACAGAAACGATATTTCTACTATTAGTAAATTTAGTAAAATTGAAGGTTCAGATTACTCCCCAAACTTCATGCACAGCCCTAAAATATATAAAAACATTTTTATTAAAATTCAGTGTCTGCTGACCCTTGAGTGAATGTGGAGCTTCATACAAGAAAAATAAAATCCTGTTGAACTCCCAAGTAACTTTCCAGTTTTAATTCTCTGATTAGTCAACTTTGAGGTGGAAAACAGGCTTTGAATTAAATGTTTAATTGTTTCTGTCTTGTACCTTTTTCATATTCACATACCTAAACAGTTTTTTTTTTCTCTTCTTAGTAAGTGTAAAGCTTAATAAAAATCACAGAATCACAGAATCACAGAATTTCTAGGTTGGAAGAGACCTCAAGGTCATCGAGTCCAACCTCCAACCTAACGCTAACAGCCCTCCACTAAACCATATCCCTAAGCTCTACATCTAAACGTCTTTTGAAGACTTCCAGGGATGGTGACTCCACCACTTCCCTGGGCAGCCTATTCCAATGTCTAACAACCCTTTCAGTGAAGAAGTTCTTCCTAACATCTAACCTAAAACTCCCCTGGCTCAACTTAAGCCCATTCCCCCTCGTCCTGTCACCAGGCACGTGGGAGAACAGGCCAACCCCCACCTTGCTACAGCCTCCCTTGAGGTACCTAAAAAGAGCGATAAGGAGCCTCCTCTTCTCCAGGCTGAACAAGCCCAGCTCCCTCAGCCGCTCCTCGTAGGACTTGTTCTCCAGGCCCCTCACCAGCTTCGTCGCCCTTCTCTGCACCCGCTCAAGCACCTCGATGTCCTTCTTGTAGCGAGGGGCCCAAAACTGAACACAGTACTCGAGGTGCGGCCTCACCAGAGCTGAGTACAGGGGGACGATCACCTCCCTAGCCCTGCTGGTCACGCTGTTCCTGATACAAGCCAGGATGCCGTTGGCCTTCTTGGCCACCTGAGCACACTGCTGCCTCATATTCAGCCGACTATCCACCATCACTCCCAGGTCCTTCTCTGCCTGGCAGCTCTCCAACCATTCCTCTCCCAGTCTGTAGCTCTGCTTGGGGTTATTGCGCCCCAGGTGCAGGACCCGGCACTTGGCCTTGTTGAACTTCATGCAGTTGACCTCAGCCCATCGGTGCAGCCTATCCAGATCCTCCTGCAGAGCTTTCCTACCCTCGAGCAGATCGACACACGCACCTAACTTGGTGTCATCTGCGAACTTACTGAGGGTGCACTCGATGCCCTCGTCCAGATCATCAATGAAGATATTAAAGAGGACCGGCCCCAGCACCGAGCCCTGGGGGACGCCACTAGTGACTGGCCTCCAACTGGACTTGGCTCCATTCACCACGACTCTTTGGGCCCGGCTATCCAGCCAGTTTCTAACCCAGCGAAGCGTGCGCCAGTCCAAGCCAAGAGCAGCCAGTTTCTTGAGGAGAATGCTGTGGGAGACGGTGTCAAAAGCCTTGCTGAAGTCAAGGTAGACCACATCCACAGCCTTTCCCTCATCCACCCAGCGCGTCACTCTGTCATAGAAGGAGATCAGGTTCGTCAGGCATGACCAGCCTTTCATAAAGCCATGCTGACTGGGCCTGATCGCCTGCTTCCCCTGCAAGTGCTGCATGATGACTCTCAGGAGGATCTGCTCCATGAGCTTTCCTGGCACTGAGGTCAAACTGACAGGCCTGTAGTTTCCCGGGTCTGTCCTCCGGCCCTTCTTGTAGATGGGCGTCACGTTTGCTAGCCGCCAGTCGATTGGAACCTCCCCTGATAGCCAGGACTGTTGATAAATGATGGAAAGTGGCTTGGCCAGCTCCTCTGCCAGTTCCCTCAGTACCCTTGGGTGGATCCCATCCGGCCCCATCGACTTGTGCACATCTAAGTGCCGTAGCAGGTCACCAACCAGTTCTTCATGGATAATGAGGGCCACATCCTGCTCCCCATCGCCTTCCACCAGCTCAGGGTACTGAGTATCCAGAGAACATCCGGTATTGCCGCTAAAGACTGAGGCAAAGAAGGCATTGAGCACCTCCGCCTTTTCCTCATCTCTTGTAACTAAGTTTCCCCCCGCATCCAGTAAAGGATGGAGATTCTCCTTAGTCCTCCTTTTTGTGTTGATGTATTTATAGAAACGTTTTTTGTTATCTTTAACGGCAGTAGCCAGATTGAGCTCCAGATGAGCTTTGGCCTTCCTAATTTTGTCCCTGCACAGCCTCGCTACTTCTTTAAAGTCCTCCTTAGTGGCCTGCCCACTTTTCCAAAGCTTATAAACCCTCTTTTTCCTCCTAAGATCAAGCCACAATTCTCTGTTGAGCCAGGCCGGTCTTCTTCCCCGCCAGCTCGTCTTTGGGCACGTGGGGACAGACCGTTCCTGCGCCATTAAGACTTCCCTCTTGAAGAGCGCCCAGCCTTCCTGGACCCCTCTGCCCTTCAGAACCACCTCCCAAGGGACTCCACCAACCAGTGTCCTGAGCAGCTCAAAGTCAGCCCTCCGAAAGTCCAATACAGCGGTTTTACTGGTCCCCTTCCTGGCCTCGCCAAGAATAGTGAACTCCACCATTGCGTGGTCACTCTGCCCAAGACAGCTCCCGACGATCACGTCCTGCACCAGTCCTTCTCTGTTTGTGAAGAGAAGGTCTAGCGGGGCACCACCCCTGGTAGGTTCACTAACCAGCTGCGTCAGGAAGCTATCTTCCACGCTCTCCAGAAACCTCCTAGACTGCTTTCTCAGGGCTGTGTTGTGCTTCCAGGATATGTCAGGGAAGTTGAAGTCCCCCACGAGTACAAGAGCTGATGATTTAGCAACCTCTGTCAGCTGCCTGTAGAATTCCTCATCCGTCTCCTCATCCTGGTTCGGCGGTCTATAGCAGACCCCGACCAGGACACTAGCCTTGTTGTCCCTGCCGATCCTAACCCAAAGGGACTCGACCTTGTCATTCCCAACCTCGAGTTCTACAACCTCGAAAGACTCTCTAATATAGAGAGCCACACCACCACCCCTTCTATGCTGCCTGTCCCTTCTATAGAGCTTATAGCCAGGCATTGCAGCACTCCAGTCATGAGACTGGTCCCACCACGTCTCCGTGATGGCAACCAAGTCGTAGCCTGCCTGCCGCACGATGGCTTCCAGCTCCTCCTGTTTGTTACCCATGCTGCGTGCATTGGTGTAGATGCACTTCAGCTGGGCCATAGCCTTATCCTCCAGCCTTGCCATTGTTCCCCCTTGCACAGCCCCAACAATCCTAGCCTCAGCCCCATCCCCCTTCCTACCTAGTTTAAAGCCCTCTCAATGAGCCCTGCCAGTTCCTGGCCCAGGATCCTTTTTCCCCTAAAAGATAGGGACCCGTCTGCGGCCATCAGGCCAGGTGCTGAGTAAAGTGCCCCATGATCAAAAAACCCAAGATTTCTGCGTTGGCACCAGTCCCGGAGCCACGTGTTTAACAGGTGGGCTTTCCGTGTCCTCTCTGAACCCCTCCCTGCCACCATAGGGATGGACGAAAACACCACCTGCACTCCCGCTCCATCCACTAACCGACCCAGTCCCCTAAAGTCCCTTTTGATAGCCTTGAGGCTTCTCTCTTCGATGTTATCACTGCCCGCCTGGACTATCAAAAGGGGGTAATAGTCAGAGGGGCGTACCAGGTTAGGAAGCTTCCTGGCAACGTCCCTGACCCTGGCGCCAGGGAGACAGCAGACTTCCCTACGGGTAGGGTCAGGCCGACAAATAGGGCCCTCTGTTCCCCTAAGAATCGAGTCACCAACAACAATCACCCTCCTGTCTTTCTTGGTGGAGGCAGTCCTGAGGCGCGGAGTCGACCTCCTCGCCCCAGGCATCCTCCTGGGAACATTTGCTACCTCTTCCTCACACACCGGCCTCTCAATCTCTAGGGCCTCAAACCTGTTGTGTAAGGGCACCTGGGAGGGTGGGGCCGGAAGGGGTGGGGATCGCCTGCGATGTCGAACAGGGACTTGTTTCCATTCCTCCTCAGCTCCCAGATCCCCTCCCTCTGCCCGACGGGGACAGGGCAGGGGGTCCGCCCCCATTTGAGGAGTCTCACCTCGGCACCTCCCCTTGAGGCCCTGCAGGGAATTACTCCAGAAGTCTATCTCCCGCTCACACTCCCTGATGGCCCTCAACCTCTCCACCTCCTCCTTGAGCTCCACCACCATGCAGACCAGGTCATCCACCTGCTCGCACCTCACGCACGCAGTTTCTCTGCCTCCCGCCGATGGCAGCAACAGGCTCAGACACTCCTTGCATCCGGTGACCTGAACTGCGGCATTTTTTAACGGGTAGTCGGTCTGCGTGTGTACCGACTTCCTGGAGAGCGCGCCGTGCCTGGTGGCGACCATTATCACCTAGCTACGGCTGTTGTTAACGAGGTGTTGTTTGTGTGTAGGGGGAGCGCTCCGCCCCTCCTGCGCGCCCTGCCTGCGCGAACTGCCGCGCTAACTGCCGCGCCACTCCCTTCTGACGCGCCACGCCCTGTTTGCCCGCCCTGTTAACTGCCGCGCTAACTGCCGCGCCACTCCCTTCTGACGCGCCACGCCCTGTTTGCCCGCCCTGTTAACTGCCGCGCTAACTGCCGCGCCACTCCCTTCTGACGCGCCACGCCCTGTTTGCCCGCCCTGTTCGCCGCGCTCCTGGTCGCTCGCGCTCCCTAGGGGCAGCTTTTGAACGGCTGGGGAGGGGGCGCTGCTGGCTCCGCCTTCGCCTCGTCAGCCTCCCTCACGAGGGCTGCCGGGTCCTGGCGGCTCCCTCCAGTAGGCTCGATGCCGGAAAAAATTAGCCCTGCCTGGCCCGATCCCCCGCTCCGCTGCAGAACGCGTCTGCCCCGGAGCCGATCGCCTCGGCAAATGGCCAAATGAAAAGCATTAATTAAAATATCTACCTTCATTAGCTATATCATTCTTTTTTTATTATTTTTCAATGGCTTATGCTTATTCTAAAGCTGGATGTATATATATATATATATATATATATATATTTTTTTTTTTTTCCCCAAAAGCCCACATAATTCTATTTATTATGAATTCCTTTTTACAGGAAAAATAATAAAGATCAATAATAAAGATATTGAGCGAGATTGGATCTAGTATTGACCCATGGGGTACATTACTAGTAAATGGACTCCAACTGGACTTTGCAACACTGATCACAACCCTCTGGGCCTATCCAGTTCAGCCAGTTTTCAATTCAGCAAGTAATTGTCATTGATTATAGAGTCTTCTGATAGCTTTTTCTTCCCTTATTCTAATGAAGTCCCTCCATTGAAGTAAAAAATATTTTCACCAAAAATCTTTGCCTTGTACAATTGCTTTGCCACAGGAAACAAAACAAAACAAAACAAGAACAAACAAACAAAACAGCAACAACAACAACAAACATTATTGCTTATTGTTGGTAAGAAAAATAACATAAAATGAACACTAGGAAATAAGATATTGGAGCTACTTTTAAAAGATATTTGAAAGTATTGTATGAAAATCCATTAATTTAGTACTTTGTGTTCCCAAATTTTCATTAAATGTACATCTGCCTCAGCAAAAGAATTTCTTGTCATGACATCTATGTATAATTTTTAGCACTGTTTTTTATGCTTTTTTGATAATACACCTGAAAGCACCCAACACGCACGTTTCATTTTTTCATATGTTGTTAATGGGCAACAAAAGTATAGTGAATATACAGCTGATGCCCCAGATATCTCCCTCATTGGCAGAGTAGTCTGCAAGGATAAGAACATGACTTTCTCAGTACAGCTTTCCTTCTACAGAATGTACAGAATGTATGGGGCATGTAAAGTCAGGGGGAACAAAGGTGAAAGAATATAGAGACACGGGTCAAGAGACTCCTGTCCAAACAGCATACTTGAAACAGCATGCTTGAAATTTTTCCAGCAAAAAACACACAAAACATTTGCATCTGCAAATGGTTCTCTTGTGTTAACCTAGAACCTCTTCTATATAGGTTAGTGTGGCATATGTGGTGCCAAATATGACTGATACTAAACCAAATGAGAAAATTGGCAATTATGTTCAAGGGAAAAAAGATCCATTATCTTTTCTGTGTGCTTGCCCACAGCAGTAGGTTCTTTTGAAGTGTGATGGACTACACAGTATTCTCTGTATTTTGCTACAGTTTTCTCATGGTGCATTGGTGAGAGTGCTATTCATGACTTTCCCCTCTTTGGAATACATGGAATAGCACTGTGTAGTCCAGGAAATCCTAGTGCCAATGTTTCTTAGTGCTCTTTTGTGAATCTGACTATCTATCTTGTTTCATTAGATTGGTCTATTAAATATCCAGCTGACCTGGAAGACAGCAGCCAACATAAACAAGTTGACTTCCACCCAGATGCATAACCATAACATTTTTAATCAAATGTAGTAAATTGAACTTGTAGAAACTATATGGCAATCTGGAAAAGCAAAACAAAGCAAAACAACCCCCCACTCCCCAAGGAAATACTTGTTCTACTCATCACAAGAAATGAAAAGTTATTCTTATCCATCTTTCTTATTTTACGCTGTGTCTGATCTCTATTAGAATGGTTGGTTTCCGTGTCTAATGTAGGTTGTCTGCCAGAATCAAGTTTTCTGTTCAGATTATCTGATGTCACAGGTATTGTAGCTCTAGATCATGAAGCCATATTTTATAGTTTTTCTTAATCTATGCTGTCTTAAAGAAGCCTAGATTCTAAAAGGGACTAGCCATTCATCAGCAGTTAAGTCAGCTCAAGGAAATAGATATTTGCAATTTCTGTACAAATATTACTCATATTGCAAAATGTTGGCAGTTCGCCTGTGCACAACCCCGACCCCAAAACCCATGCCAAGTATTTGCCTGACGTTGATTCTGTCTAATTATTTCCCAAATATACTTTGCATGGATCAAAGGGTATCAGGGTTCCCACAACACTCCTTCATACCAATATGACTTCTGGCACCTTTGAATAATTTAAAACCTTTTGAGGGTTTTTCTTATTTGTTTTTATTTATACTATTGTCACTAGATTCAACTTCACATGATCTGCTCTGTTTTTCTTTGGTATAGTTTGCTTTTAGAGACACAAATTTGCCTATTGTAATGTGCAATTATTTTTCTACTCTGAAATGTTAGTGGTTATAAATCCCTACAATAATTTACCTATTATCCTAAAATAATTTCCTAGAAATAATATTATGACTCAAATATTATTAGAACTAAAAGTGTACAATAAACCTAGTAAAAGTGCACAAAATGTGGGCTAGAAATAATATTTCTAAATTATTTTCTGTGACATTTTTTTCCCTAATGTTATTTTTCTGATACTGCACAGATGTAGGTGACAATATTATGAATCATCACAATTTGAAGGACATGAGTTCATAAATTATTATGATATGTGTCATTATTAAATAATAATAAATAAAGAGCTGTGGTGGAATTGTCCTCTGCTCATGGGTAGTAGGAAGCAGGGGCCTCTTATGTTCCTAAGAAGTAAGAACTCAGTATTATTTGTTTTTATATAGATTATAATCCTGTAATAGAACTAGTCACATAGCATAAAGGCAATTTGTTTTCAAGAATTTTAAAAAAGAAACGGTATTCACTTCCCGTAGTTTAACTTCTCCTGAATAATTACTTTTAATCACTGAAGACAAAGAAAAAAATTTTTTTTCTATTTGATCAGCTCAGTATCCAAGGATCTCTGTTTCAACCACAGATTAGCAAGCCTAATAATATTTTGCACCTTGCCAAGATAGCGTTTATCTACATGGGGAGAGAGAGGAAAGGGAAGAATCTCAAAAGACAATACGGAAAAGATTTATACAGTGATTCTTGCCAATAAAAATGATGTGGGTAGGAAGTATGTCACTCATTTGAATGCCTGTCACAAATACCTCAATATATGTCTCTGTATTTCCACCTAAACAATTCTTTCTCTCTCTGAAAGTTAATCTCTGAACCATTTCTGTCTCTTTTCTGAGATGTTTTGCTTGGAATGGAAAATGTTTTAATTTCTGCTTGCTTACTGTATAAGTTCCTGCAGGCTTTCTTAGATTGAGTTTGATTGTTGCATTTAATTTCAGGAAGACTTTAATTCTTCTGAGATGGCCTCACTTTTCAGTCACTCTCAGTAACAGTCATTTAATCATTCACCTCAGTACAAACAGTCCATCAGGTCTTTAACAACAGAACAATGACACAAAAAAATGGAAATCTATATTATGAAAGAGGTCCTAAATCAAACCCTTACTGATTAATTCCCTCTTTATTCACAAAGCCTAACTCATCCTGACTGAATCAATCAAAAAGCTATTACCTTCATACTTGCAAGTGTTACTTTCAAAATCAATAAAAACTGAGTTCATTTTTAAGATGCAATATATTACCAAAATAAAAGTTCCCCATTTACTTGGGCTAGACATTTATCAAAAACTGTTGTAGTTGGCAAAATCCTGGTTGTTGGCCTGGTATATTTTTTCATGTTTTGTAACTTTTAACTTTGTCCATTTCTTTCCAGTTTCATTAAGTTCAATAACTGTATTGCTATTAGTTTTGTGGATGTGGATGTGTTTTTCTTTTTTTATACATCACTTTGCTTTATGATCAGTGTTTTTCAGGAAATCTTTCTGCCTCATATGCCATGTTTTCATTTTGTTTTTTAACAAAGCTGCAGTCAAAGTGGTCCAAACCTGGGGACTGCTGGGTAAGGACAGGACACACCTGGTGAAGTGGAGCAAAAGGCTCTTGGCCAAGACCTCAAAGCTTTTGAGGAGAGTTTTAAACTAGGTGGAGAGAAATTACAACCCAGTTGGAAGTGTGGAAGCTGTTGACAGGGGTGGAAAGCAAATGGTTCAGAGTGCCAGGAAAAACAGACACTTTAGGAAAAACAAAATGGGGCAAATGAAGACCCTCCATGCATGCCGCCTTGGAAGGAAGCAGAAGGAATTAAAGCTCCACATACAGATGAAGAGTTGTGACATCATTGGTGATGAAATAACAGATGTAGTGTCACAGCCTGCATGACTTGAGCGCTGTGATGAATTGATACAGGATCTTCAGGAAGGGAGGAAGGGCAGGCAGGGAATAAATCGAGGAGAGGTTGCCCTTTATGCAAAAGAGCTTGAAGTATATAGGTCTTGTATACAGCAGACAGCAGGCTGGTTGAAAAGGTGTGGCAACCTGGAAATTAGAGGAGTAGCCAGTGAACATTGTGGTGGGAAATTTTGCCAGGCCACCTGATCAGGGTCAGGAAGAAGACAAATTCTTTAAATAACTAGAGGAAATCTTTTTATCACAGAACCTGGATTTTATGGGAAACTTAAAACTCCTTGCCAGCTGCTGGAAGAGCTACACAGAAAGACGCAAGCAGAGGGTGCCAGAGATATTTCCTTATTGCAGGTATCGAGTGAGTCAACTAGGGGATGGATCAACTCACAGCTGGATCTGATACTCATGAACAAGAACTGCCTAGGGATATGGCAGTCAGTGGCAGCTGTGGCTGCAGTTAACATGAAATCATGGTGTTTGGGATCCAAAGAATAGTAAGGAGGACAGCAGCAGGAGAGTTCAGGCCTTAGAAGGTAGTCAAGCAGACTTTGGCTTCTTCAGGAAACTGTTCAGTGGGATCCCATTGGAAGCAGCACAGAATGACAAAGAGGTTGGGAAAGACAATGGGTGTTTAAAGACAGGATCTTTCTAGCACAAAAACAGTTCACCATGATATACAGGGAAATAAGCAGACCAGAGACCGGCTTGGTTACACAGAGAGCTCATGAGAGTGCTCCAGTGCAGAAAGGCGGCATACTGGGGTGGAAACAGGGACAGTTACAAAAGAAAAAATGACTCATACAGGTCCTTGGCACCCTATAGGCTGCATCCAGGAGTGTTTTGAGAATTGGCTGATATCCTTGCAATGCTGTTCTCCATCATCTTTGGAAGGACATAAAGATTCATGCCATTACCCAATGACTGGTAAAAAAGAAATGTCAAAAGGTCAACCCTACAGGCTCATCAGCTCCACTTTGTTCCCTGGGAAAACCATGGTGTAAGTCATCTTACTAGGATTAAATGATGACTGTCTTCTGTGATAAAATCACTGGATTTGCAGACAAGTAAAGAAGCAGATGCCATTTACCTCAATGTTAGAATCATAGAATCATAGAATCATAGAATATCCTGAGTTGGAAGGGACCCTTAAGGATCATCAAGTCCAACTCTTGACACCGCACAGGTCTACCCAAAAGTTCAGACCATGTGCCTAAGTGCACAGTCCAATCTCTTCTTAAATTCAGACAGGCTCGGTGCAGTGACCACTTCCCTGGGGAGCCTGTTCCAGTGTGCAACCACCCTCTCTGTGAAGAGCCCCCTCCTGACGTCCAGCCTAAATTTCCTCTGCCTCAGCTTAACCCCGTTCCCGCGGGTCCTGTCACTAGTGTTAATGGAGAAAAGGTCTCCTGCCTCTCGACACCCCCTTAGGAAGGTACTCAACACTAACTCCAGTGGTTGGGTACCAGAGAAAGCTTCATAGCTATTGAATTAAGCTTAAATGAAACAAACATCTCAACAACAAATCCTATTTATTTTTTTGTCCACCGTTAGTGACAAAAAAGGGTAGCAAAATATAAGAACTTCCTGTTTATATTTTGACCAGGTTTAATCTAAGAACAGGATCCTAATTATTTCACTGTTGTTATTTTACCTCCTAGTCACATTCTAAAAACATCCACAAATCCATGCCACTAATTCTGAAAATGCATTTATCTTTTATTTTCCTTCCTTTTCATATCTATGTTTTTTCCTACATCTATCCTCACATATCATGTTTTCCATATGGCGTTCTGGCATGCTGATGGCACACACAAGAACACACATTCAAAATTTTGAATTGAAAAGAAAAGGTAGCCTTTCATATTTTTTCCACTGAAGATATCAGAAGAAACAAAAAATAATTTGATAGCTCAACAGCAATAGAATTCTTTATAAGAAAAGCATTTGATTGGTCTGAGGTGAAAAAGATGTCAATTGTAGAGCTGTCCCAGTTTGCCCCTCCAGTGAGTTTGACCTCTAGTTTTTAGGGTATTACAGCATTTCTCAGGTGAGAAATGAAAAGAAAGAACAATTAACATATCCTACATATTTAAAAAATATATATTGGTGACTGTGGTAAGGGATTTCAGTGTATGTTTCTACATGAAAAAATTAACGTAACAGAAACTAGGATTTTTAATTCAGTTTCATCAAAGGCTGTAATCTCTTAAGTGAGAAAATACATATGTTTTTTGAATAAGAAGGCACAAAGGGTATTTACCTTGTTACCACTCAAACAGCATTAAAATATGCATAGGATGCTTTAAGAGTGTGCTGACTTTCTTGGGTCTTCATCTGGAAGGAACATCCACTAATGGTTTCTGCTTCCTGTACATTCATGCAGCCGAAGAGATGCTCACATTTAAAAAAAAAAAAAAAAAAAAAAAAAAAAAAAAAGTATCCTTTGACCACTTATAAAAGAAAATGCTTAGAAGTCATTTCATTTAATGACAGTACTATTTTGTAGCTAATTGTTAATAGTTTATTTTAACTGGAATTCTGAATTGTATGAGCTTCAGAAATCACTTTTTGCAATTGCATGGGCTTTGTGGTTTCTAATTTTAATTTCTCTACACAAAACCAGGCATACAATGAAAGTATAGTTATTACTGTTGCCTTTTCTCCTTAGACAGGAACTGAATTATGTTTCTCCTATCTGTACCCTGACAGAATCTTAGGACTCTTACAAGAGAAGAACTACATACACATATTTTGTGGAAGGGCAAGAAGACAAGAGTATACAAGAGTATAGCTTCCTTCAGGATGCACATACTCTCGAATGTTCTAAAAAGCATATCCATAAACTAGGACTGGCTTTGAGACTAGAGAACAACTTAAGGTCATCCCACTTTTCAAAATTTTCTTTGACAGTATGACTTTTTTAAACATATGCTTGTATCTATATATGTATATAAGTAGATACAGGTAAATATATGTATTTTCACTTCTAACTACTTCATCAAAACTGTTTCTCCTTATTTTAAATATCAGTGATTTATGTCTTTATCATGTTAAAACAGTATACCACAATGGAAGTTGCAGAATTATCAATATCATCATTACCCTGTAGGCCTGCTTCTGTACTAAGCCTTTATCCAGAATTGTAATACTATAAAGCTGAAATGTGCAGGCCTTACTTAATTCTCAGTCAATAAAGTTTTAATTGAAATCAGCAGGGGTCTGCCCAGTACAAGCTGACAAGAATCTAAGAATTTTTTGAACGGTGATAGGAGTGTTTGCATGATCAGAGCTTTGTGCAAATGGACACAAGTTAATTATCTATTTGTTGACTAGTGAAGACAAGGTACGTGTGAAAGAATGCTCGTTTATTTTTTTCAGTTTCATTTTGTATTCCCACTTGTAGTTTGAATTCCAAAAAGTATGTTTTTATTTTTCAGAGTCAGTATGTTACGCTCAAACATAAATGAATCCCAGGAATACTAACAGCATTATAGACGAGTTGCTGTCTTGTGCGTCCAAATTACTTTATATAGCCTATGGGCTATAGAAACCATGTAGGGAAGAAAAAAAGTTATAGCCTAGGAACAAGCATACGTGATGTTGATGACATAGTGCATTGTGTTGTTGAAGGAGGAAGTGACAGAAATATACACCAGATTTTCCTTTGCTTTATAAGGCCACACATGAATCCAAGGTTGCAGCAATTAGCCTGTCACCTAACTGAACTCCTGAACACAATTGATGAGACCATACCTTTCATGTTTTAGAAACACTTTAGGAAACTGCTGTTCAGGTAAACAAAGCTATCTATTCTTTCTACTGAGTGAAAAGCATGTCTGATTTTTAAACTCCAGGCAGCTCAGAACTTTTTTTTTTTTTTTTTTTAACATGTGCTCAGGCATCTGTGTACATATATATTTACTGAATAGTTCATATCCTGCATTAGTATGGTAGATTTCTAAAGTTGTCAGTGCTATTACTGCTTCTGTAATTATTTACAATAGAATTAAAAAAGATGGAAGTGAAGAAAAAAAAGGATATATATATATTTTTTTTTTCCAAAAGGTAAGAAAAATTAGTACTATTTAACCTCATGAACTTCAACAAGGAGAAGTTCAAAGTCCTGCACCTGGGAAAAAATGACCTCAGGCACCAGTACATGCTGGGGGACATGCAGGTGTAGAGCAGCTCTGCAGAAAAGAAGTTTGGTAGTGGTGGACACCAAACTGAACACAAATGAACAATATATGCATGACTCAGAGAAGACTAATGGTATCCTGGAATGCATTAAGCAAATTTTTGCCAGCAGGTAAAGCAAGGGGATCCTTCCTGGAGTACTGCATCCAGTTCTGGGCTCCTGAGTACAAGAGAGACGTGGACATACTGGAGATAATCCAATGAAACACCACAAAGGTGGTGACAGGACTGGAGCATCTCTCCTATTAGGAAAGACTGAGAAGGCTGGGAGTGTTCAGCCTAAAGAATAGAAGACTCATTGATAAATGTTTATCACTTTTACCTGAAGGGAAGGCATAAAATAGATGGAGCCAGGCTCTTTTCAGTGGTGACCAGTGACAGGACAAGAGGCAATGGTCACGAACTAAAAACCATGAGGTTCCTTCTGAACATCAGAAAACAGTGAGAGTGACCAAGTGCTGGGACAGGTTTCCCAGAGAGGCTGTGGAGTCTCCCTCCTTGGAAAACTCCAAAAGCTGTCTGGACATGGTCAAGTGATCCTGCCTAGGCAGAGGAGTTGGACTAGACATCCTCTGTCCTCCAGAAGTATCTTCCAGCCTCAGTTGTTCTGTAATTCTTTCGCTCTGTAATTGTGTGCTAAGCAGGGAGTAATGTTTTATTGGAAGGGGTTCAGGGAAACGTGCATAAGAGGGGATCTGATTGCATAATGTATATGGGATAGTGGAAAGGAAGGGTTGTGTGTAATACATAGCCTAAAAGAAAAGTATTTAAATTAATAACAGTACTGAAAGTTTTTAAAAGTCTTATCTGGTTCCTTAGAAAGGAAAGGGGACAAGAGACAGAAAAAATAAAAAGACATTACTGCCTTAAACTGTGGGAAAATCAAGCAGGAAGTACTTTACCATTTGCTTTCCCCCCCCAAAAAAAAAATAATAATAAATATATATATATATATTTGAAAGGGTTTTCTTCAATTTTTAAATCAGTTAGCTCAGAAAGCTTTGTGAAATATAGTAACCTCTGTACATACCAGTTTACCGATGTTTCCGAAGCCACTGTCAAATGGTAGAATTTATAACCTCTCTTTGGAACATGAACATTTCAGTAAAATGTTATTAAAAAAAACAACAACAACAACAACAACAAAAAAAAAAAAACATTACTAGAGTGGGTGCATGATGCAGTAACTTTCTGTGTTATTTCAGGTATATGTAAACAATATGAGCTATCACACAGTGGATTAAAATGGATGTTCCAAATATTTACAATGCTTTAAAGAAAAAATATCTGCAAAAGATTCACTGCAAAATTTCTCCATGGGATTTTTTTTTTCCTGAGAAATATTTATTCTGTATGATTTTTTTTTATTATTTTTTATTTTTTCAGAAGCTTCTTGAACTTACTTCTAAGGCAGACTTTGTACAGTCCAGATTTCCAAAAGGGCAATTATTTAAATTCTCCAAATGAATTACTTAATCAAAGCATTCCTTTAAAACAACAACAACAAAAAAAAACAACAGAAGAGTACCTGAGAAATTGCATTTTCCACATGTCCCCCAAGACAATACGTGGTGCTAACAGAGGAGATTTTTTTTTTATTATTTTTTTTTTTCCTACACAAACAAACCCAAAGCAGTTTGGGGATGTATAGCCTTAATGAAACAATTAAAAAAATATCTGATAGTTACTGGAGACCAGAGTAAAGTTTGGTGAGAATTTTAAAGGGATGTGTGCAATATGTTTATGGAATAAATATATCTTTTCAATGAGTAAAAATTTGTCTTAAGTTAATGAATTTTTACAGTGGAGTGTTAAAGTCTTGTGTTTGTGTGTGTCTGAACCAGCTTATGAATCTGCTCACAGCTTTCAGCTTTCAAACAAACTAACAAAGTTTCTAAATTTAAATAACGGAGTTCCTTCCAGTGTAACAAACCCAAGCTTTAACTAAACACATCCAATATCTTTGCCTTATTTTATACTGAATATAGAAAATCACAGCTGTCTGCTTTTATTGCAAGAGGACAGGGAAGGGTGATTGTGAATAAACAGTAAGTCTCCCTTTGAAAGAACCACTTGTAGGATAAGGAAAACAAATTCTTTTAATCAAAGCCCTGTCAGAGTGCAAACTCCTACAAAACCAGAATTTCAAGCACGTCAGGAGCACCAAGTGCTGTTGTATGCTGCCTCATCATTAGCACACACCAATATGGTTCTTCTCCTGAAACACAGGACTTGGTCACACCTGCTGTACTGTAGGTGTTCAGAAATTCATTTATAGCACATCTACCTGCTACCTCTTCATCTAGCAAAGGCTTGAGTTGCTTTTGAAAGACAATATTGTAGTAGTGATCCTCCTGAGAGTAATTAAAGAGTCACTGATGCTTGTATTAAGTAAAGAAAATGCCATCACATGTTTTTCTTCCCATCCCAGTGATGTTCTGGTTAACTTTAGTCTATAAAGTATTACATCCTGGTATAGTTCTGCCTGAACAAAAACTGTTCATTCCTTAGCAATCTTTTTGTGTCCTTCAGGAAACATTATTCTCATGCTAATAATATACTATTTTCTATTTTCAAAGTTATACCACAGTTATTATCTACAAAACTGATCTGAATTTATATCAAGAGCCAGCAAAATCTTCATCATTTACTTATTTAAAAAAAATTAGTTTTAACCATAAGATGGCTTTAGTCACTCCTCTGAGGAATAGTGTCTGAGTCTTTTGTCATGTGCAAAACAAGTATGGAATATGCAAAAACTAGATGTATTCCTTGACAGTCAAATGTTTCTACCAATGAATTAGCAGAAGAAAAACAACAACCACAACAAAACCAACCACATTTCTTTTGTGCATAAGGGGTTTTAGCCAAAGTAAATGAATCAGGGTTGTAATTCACTTGGGTTCAAATTCATTTAGCCTTGTCATATTGAAGAAAAGGAAACCATCAACCATAAAGGAGCAGTCAGGCATGATATTGAACAGCTGAACTTGTCAAAATAATCAGCATGTAGTTATGAAGCTGCATTCAACGTAGCACTGCTTTACATTTATTGCTATTGTGTTTGATTTTTACATGCTTTTAGGCAAATAGATGTAGGTTGTTTTGTTTTGTTTACTTCTTGAGTTGTAAAATCATTATGAAACGTAACCTTTACTTAGCATTTGACCACTAATTAGAGTATTGTTAATTGTTTTAAATTTGTCCTGTTTGAATAGTTATTCTATTTCCCCAAAGGCATACTGATGGAAGGATACCCTTTTGTTATTTATTAGCTATGGCCAGTAGATTAGGTCTATTTGCAAGTTTTTGAGCTTTGCGTTAGCTTATCATAAGACCATATTTCTTAGCTGATTTTTCCAACTAACTAAAAGTACATTTCTTATATCTGCATGTGCAAATCAAAACTAACCCTTTAAGTAGCTGTGTGTATATACATATATATAATTAAAATAAAATCAGTTCTAGGTTGTTCACTACTTTTTTTTTTTTTTTTTTTTTGACCTCATTGCCCTGTTAAAACCTTAACATTAGAATTTTCGTTTTAGTACTATACTGAGAAATTCATAAGCAGACAATGATTATTAGTAAGTTACTTCATGAATGGTAAATGGCTTCACTACAGTTCCAGACCATGTATTTTTCTGTCAATACTGTTTACAGCATGTTGTGCTCTGCCTCTTAAGAAGAAAGAAGGACAGCTTATGTTATATTAATAAGCAACTCATTTATAAGTAGGAAGTTGGTAATCTTTGAATATTAATTGGAATCATTCTAAAGGAACAGTTAGAAAACAGACACAGAAAGAAGACTCCTTCCTGTGAGTGTTGAATAGTGCATTATTTTTAGACTATAAATTATTTACATGGAATTTCTGCTTAGAGCCAGGAATCTTTTATCTTTCCGTCCTTGCTTTAAACCCGATCAACAAAATGACATCTAACTTCACATTTTCCCTAGAGCTTGACAGTCATGAAAGCACAGCCATCTTTAGGCAGATGTTTGCAGTTGAAAAGATGCATTAAAGCATGGACCATTAGCTGAACTGTTGTGTAAGTTGTCAAAGATCCAGGTTGTTTAACAAATTGATATCTATGCAGAAAACAAAAGACTGAGAAGTCCAAGGAATGCTGCAGTAGTACTTATTGACAGTCTTTGAGATCAACAAGAAGTACTACATAGAGAAGAGTATGAACAGAATGACAATATGGCATGTTTCAAAATAACTTTAAACTGAATGCAATAGATAATTTATTAAAGTAATATATCCCCTCACTACAACTCCCAAATATGCTGAAGCAGATTTTTTTTCTGCCTAGTCTTATCTATTGCTGTCATATTTAAATGAATTAAAGTGTAACTTAAGCTTTGCAGAGAAACCTGTCTTAGAACAGGTAATGTGATGCTTATATTGTGCTGCATGCAATTCACAACTACCCAGGAAGATCTGCATGACCTAAAAAAAAAAAAAAAAAAAAAAAAAAAAAAAAAAAAAAAAGTCCAACCTAAAATTGATTATTACAAATGGAAAGCTGAGTAGAAATAATTAAAAAACTGAATGGAGGAGAAGAAAGGGGAACAGAAGATTTAGAAAAGTGTAAAAGATAAATATAAATTATGAAGACGCAGTGAAAGGTAGATAAAAAGTGTGGCAAAACAATAGAAGGTCTAAAGAAAAAAATGGGAAATGCTAGTAAATATTTAATGGGATATGTAGACAAGAAAAAAAAAAAAAAAAAACACTTAAAAATGGAGAAAAAAAGGTAAGAAAATTTACCCCCAAGAAAGGAAAAAATTGGGTGCCATTGAAAAAGAGAAACTAAAAGAGAGGTAGGAAAAAAAGAAATGAATACTTAATTCTTTTGTGTGCACGTCTACAGAGATGAGAAAGTTCCTAATGAATTGCAGACTTTGCATATATACATATACATGTCACTCATGCTCTCAGTTATCGCATAGAGTTTAAATGTTTAATGTTCTCATGATTTGTCTGATTGAGCTCAAAGATAAATTTGTTCTATCATATGTTTCACCAGATCAAATTATTTTCCTGTCCTACCATTGCTATATTAGTGATGATACTGGAAAACAACTCAAGTATACTTCCAAGTTGCTAAGTGTATGTAAATATATATTTTTAATAAGAACATAACTTTGTATGGAATGGGATGCATTAGGAGCTTTAAAAAATAGCAACATTTGGACAGTAAAACAAATGGAAATTAATTCTTTGCAATTGCAGATTAATGAAGTCATTATCATAGTCATGCAAAGCTCAGCAATATCAACCCAAAGTTATTGCTTATTCTGTTTCCTGGGCTTTAAATTGGAGCCTCTGTCTGGTAAATAATATATGTTAGCTCTGGATTTGCTCTTATCTTTTAATACTGTATAGTCTTTCTTCCTTCTCTTTTTGCTTCTAGAATCCATTACTCTAGATAAGGGGACAGATGCATTATTCTGGTTAAACATTCATTAATGCTGACAAAATTCATTAAAAACACTTCAAATTTTACTGCTACTTTCAGTAGGATGAGAATGGGAATCCTTATACTATTGCTACAAAGACTTTGTTTACTATTTTTTTTTTAATAGAAAAAATATTTTAAAAAATGATATATGCATAACAGTTAGCCTTGTTGTAATTTAGAATCATAGAATATCCTGAACTGGAAGAGACCCATGAGGATTGTTGAATCCAATTCCAGCTCTACACAGGACCACCCAAAAATAAAACAGTACAGCTGACAGCATTGTCCAAACACTTGAACTCTGCCAGGCATGATGCTGTGACCACTTCCCTGGAGAAACTGTTCCAATGCTCAACCACACTCTCGGTGAAGAACCTTTTCCTAATGTTCAACCTGAACCTCCCTGATGCAGATTCATGCCATTCCCTTGAGTCCTCTTTCTGTTCACCAGTGGGATCAGTGCTTGCACATCCACTCCCCCTCATGAGGATGCTGTAGACTGCCATGAGGTCTCCCATCTGTCTCCTCTTGTCTAGGCTGTACAGACCAAGTGACTTCAGATACTCCTCAACCATCTTGCCCTTCAGCCCTTTCACCACCTTTGTAGCCCTCCTTTGGACACACTCTAATACACACTCATATATCAGGGCACCTAAAACTGCCTCACCAGCACAGAGCAGAGTGGGACAGTCCCTTCCCTCAACCTGCTAGCAGCAATGCCATGCTTGATGCAACCCAGGATAGAGTTAGCCCTTTTGGCTGCCAGGGCACACTGCTGACTTATATTCAACTTGCCATCAACCGGGACCCTCGTATCGCTTTATGTGGGGCTACTCTGCAGCCTTTCATCCACCAATTTGTACATATATCCAGCATTGTCCTGTCCCAGATGCAGAATCTGGCACTTGCTCTTGGTAAATGTAATGTGTTTGGTGATTGCCCAGCTCTCTAGTTTGTCAAGATCTCTCTGCAAGGCCCCTCCATGCCATTAAAGGAATAAACACCTCCTCCTAATTTAGTATTATCTACAAACCTACTCAGTTTATGCTCAAGTCTTGCATTCTGATCATTTATAAAACTGTAAAAGAGAACTGGCTCTAAAATGGAGCTGTGATGAACCCCACAAGTGACTGGCTGCCATCCTGATGTAACCCTATTTACTATAACCCTTTGAGCCTGACCCATCAGCCAATTGTTCACTCATATTATGTACTTGTCAAGATGTATGCTGGACATTTTATCCAGAAGGGTCCTGTGGAAAAAAAAAATACTATATATATATATATATATAGTATTGAAAGCTTTGCTGAATTCAAAAAAGATTACTTCAGCTGGCTTCCCTTGGTCAGCCATGTGGGTAACCTTGTCATAAAAGGAAATCAAATTAGTTAAGCAGAACCTTCCCCTCATGAATCCCTCCTTGCTATGATCAATGACTGCATTTTCTTATGAGTGTTCTTCAGTAACTCCCAGAATAATCTTCTCCATAAGTTTACCAGGCACTGAAGCAATGCTGACAGGCCTGTAATTTCCAGGGTCTTCTTTTAGCTCTACTTGAAAACTGGTACAAAGTTTGCCAGCATCCAGTTGACTGGACCTCTCTGGATTCCCAAGACTACTGAGAAATAATTGAGAGAGGTCTCTTGGTGACATCAGTGAACTCTCTGAGTACCCTGGGGTGAATCCCACCAGGTCCCACAAGCTTATATGTATTGTGGCAGCAAATCCCACAAGAGTTCGGTGTTGGCTGGGAATTTATCATAATCGTCCTCCATCTCCGGGCACTTGGGGGTACCAGAGCCCATCACTGATGTTGAAGACAAAGATGAAGAAGGCATTAAACATCTCTGCTTTGTCTATATCTCTATCTGTGAGATGACCGTCCTCAGCAAATAATGGATCAGTGCTATCTATGGTCCTCCCTTTGCTATTAACAGATTAAAATACAACACACCTTTTGGTTGTACCCCACAGACCTAGCCAGTTTCCACTCTAAGTGAGCTTTGGCCACACACATATTCTCCCTACAATGATGAACATCATCTCTGTAGTCCTCTCACATCAGCTGACCTCACTTCTAGTAGCCGTATACTTTATTTTTCTGCCTAAGACCTGGAAGAAGTTCCCTGCTCAGCCAAGCTGGCTTTCTGCTCTTCTAGTTCCCCGAACACCCTGACGTCTTCTCTCTCCATATTCAGGGTTGAAGTGTTGGTGGCAGTTTTCCTCTTATCACCAAAGATTTTAAACTCCACTACTTCATGGTCACTCTGGTCAAGGCAACCAGCCACCAATCACCACTTCACCCACAAAACCTGTTTACAAGCAACAATCTAAGAGGACATCTTTCCTAGTTGGCTCCCTTAGTACCTGTACCAAGAAGTTATCATCAACATGTTTTAGTAATCTCCTGTTTTAGGACAAAGACAGCTAATATAGAGGCAAAATTAGGCGCAAAATAAAAAAGTCCTATTGAACAAAAAGAAACTTCCTACAGGTGTGGGAATGGGAACCGAGCTCAGTTCAAGGTTGCAGATCAGTATTAATTCCCTTTTTTTTCCTTTTTTTTTTTTTTCCTTTTTTTTTCTCCCATCTTTTCAAATCTAGACTACTTCTACTGATGTAAATATGTAAATTTCACTGATATCTATGTTATAAATGGCTCAGGATTCAAATTAGGATTAAATAAAAAAATAGGATTTATTGAAAGAATATAAAGGAATAGAGGTAAGCAAACAGCGCTGGGTGCACCGGGAGTCTCCGCTCCACCAGGACGCACACCAGTTACATCAAGCAGCTGATTTTTATGCTCCTAGACTAATACATATTCATTACTACTTCTAAAAAAAATAGATTATTAAAATTAGCTTCCGGGGTGCAGTCCCTCCTACTGGAGCATGCGCAGTCTCCTCTGGGGTCTCTTCTGGGGGTCTCTAGGGGTCTTTCATGCTGAAGGCTCGTAGTCTTCCTCTCCACCTTTGTACTTACTGGGCACCATACCAAGTTTACGGAACATCTTCTTCAAGTCTTGTCTCCCAGCCGCCCTTCAGCTTCTTTCTCCTTCCTCTTTATCTCTTGGCCCCCCCTAACCAGATACCAAAGATCCACATAGTATCCCATAACAGTCACTAGTTGTTATCAGTTCTGAAACTCCCAGACACACGAGTAATTAAAACATTCTTCCCCAGCCATTCACAGACACATCTATAGCAGTGTTAGAAATAGAAGTCCGGAATAACAAAAGCAAACAGGTTCATAAATTTAAGAAGTGATAAATTGACTAGAATGAGGGGGAGACTGGGACACACTGCATCTGTGGTTCAAGAATTAAGTGCAGGGCCCAGAGGCAGACAGGATTCAAACAGAATTGTTCTTTATGGACACGAATTGTTAAAACATTCCTCAAAATCCCTTATCTTCTTTTTAATATCAACAATTCGTGTCACTTCTGTTGTTAATAACTGGATTTCATCAGTCCGTTCTTGGAGGGTCCAATTCTTAAACATCATAATTGACATATCCCCTTCCCTTTTTAATGAAGTTATTAAAAATGTACTATTTATCACCCGGTGTATTAATAACGTAAGGCAAGGTATCATACAAGGTATATACAATAACATAATTACACCATATGACAATAAAAATAACACTCTTTTAACCCATGGTCCACCAGGCAGCCATGAAAATAAATCCCATTCCATATCCTTCCAGGTTTGTGTTTGCTCGCTCCCCCCTCCTTCTCTGGGATGGGAGAGAGAAATGGGAAAGCGAAGCCTGTGAGTTGAGATAAAAACAAGAAAATAATAACAATAATAATAACAATAATGATGATGATAGTACTACTAGTAATAATGTGTACGAAACAAGTGATGCACAATGCAATTGCTCACCACCTGCTGTCCGATGCCCAACCTAGCAGTCCGGCCCTCCTCCCAGCCTGCCTGCTGACAGGACAGTGAGAAGCTGAATTTGGCTTGGTCCTTGGCTTGGTGTAAGCACTGCTCTGTAACAATTAAAAACAATTAAAACATCAGCATATTATTAACATTCTTCTCATCCTAAACCAGAACATAACATTCTATCAGCTACTAGGAAGAAACACCCTTTTTATCAATCTTTAAACAGCAATTACTAAAGCTAAATTTTCCACAGTCTTCTCTTTCTTGTGCTAGTAAATAATCCAAAGCTAAGTAATTTTGATACAAAGCAGTTCTCATCTTTTAAAACTCATTTAAATCAGTTCTCATCATTTATAACTATTTCTATTACAGCCAATAACCTAATTATTCTATTAAGTATATATACTGAGGTCCTATAGCCCCAGGATCTGTCTTCTGCCCACGTATCTGGATCATAATAGGCAAACGCCTTCAGGGTCGATTCAGGCTTGTGTTACCGTTCAGCCTGTCAGGGTGATCCAGCTCCTGTAAAACAAATCACAATTTTATATAGGTTTAAAAAAAGTTTTTTTTTTTTTATGTTATTTTCTCGGGACAACCTGACCTTAGTGTGGGAGAAGTCCGGTCGAGGCCCTCTCACTCGGCAGTCAATACCCATAGGGGTTGCCTCCCTCGGTAGACCATACACACCGCAGTGGAGGGTCCTGCCCCGGTCTTGCCTTCTCCCTTTCCTCCCTTCAGGCTTGTCCCCTTTACTTGGCATCCTTAATTCATGCAGAGCCTCGTTGCCAGGATATTAGTTCTTTAGCTTTAATTTCAGTTCCCCAGGAGCGGACTCAACCCTCCAAATTTCAGTAGTTACTGGTCCTTTTATTCTGGATGCGTGGGTCCCTTTCTGCAGTTCTCACAGCTGTTTCAGTAGTCAGTAAAACAAGGTACAGTCCCTCACATCGGGGGTTCAGTGATTCTTCCCTCCCATGGCTGCTTGTTGAAACACTTTCTTTTTCATCTTCTGACAAGTTAAATAACAGTTATCTAATTTGCTTTGCCGTATGGCCCTTTCCAGGTTCCTGTAGCAGGATTCATCTGATAGCCTTTCAGGTTGTTACAGATTTGACTACAGATACCAGGGTTTTGGCATTCATCAATACCTCCACAGTTTCACAGCTGGACAGTCACATTCATTTATGTTGCATTCCCTCAGGGGCTCATCACCCCAGTCCTTGCAGTCTCTCTGCTGGTTACACACTTTATTGATATCTATGCATTCTCCACTTCTGCACTTGAATTTGCCAGGTCCAGAGCACTGAATAACATTGTTACAATTTGCTTCATCAGTGCCATCCAGTCTCTCACACCACTGCATTGCCTACTCCCATGGACACAGTTCCCATCTTCACATCTGAACTGGTCCAGGAAGGGCAGTTAATTTCATCACTTCCATCCTTGCAATAAGGATCTCTGTCACATCACCACTTCTTGTAGATACATTCACCTGAGCCGCACTGCACCTCACTCACAGAACACTTCACCGGAGGTGCTGGCTGGCGGCCACACTGCTCCAAAGATTCATCCGAGTGGTCGGAGTAGTCACCTTGACCATTGCAGACAAAGCTTTTGGAAATACATTGTCCACTACTGCATGTGAACTCTGCTGCACTACAAGTCACATTGCCACAATTCTCTTCATCTTCTCCACTGTCACAGTCTTTTTCACCATCACATTTCCATGACACTGTTCTCATATGACACAGCTCAGCACTTTCGTCAGACCCATCTTCACAATCCGGATCCCCATCACACTGTCATCTGTTTGGCACACACTGACCACTGTTGCACACAAAGTCAGATTCAGCACACATCTTCTTCACACAAGCACTCTCATCACTGCCATCTGAGCAGTCTTCACATTTTACTCTAGCACCGTCGGCAGCAGTGCACAGTCAGGCGAAGGCGAGCAGCAGGCAGAGCGCCCCGCACCGTCACCTGTGTCACTTATACTACTCCTATTACCCATGCTGTTAGTGTCAGTGGCATCCTCCTTTTCTTTTTGCCACTGACCCACTGACCATTCACCACAAATGGATGAGACACATGATTACTAGTTAGGAAAGAGAGTGTAACGTCTGCTATACGGCTGCAGGCAGTGCCAGCTGCAACCTTAGGTTTGTGAAAGAGCCTGCCGGTGGTCATTTGGCAGTGTAATCTGCGTCTCTGCACTCCTGCCCTGCAATAGAGCTAAGTCGTCATTAGTAATGGTTATAACACCAATCTGGGGACTAATAGTCTTTTTTGCATTGCAAGATAAACCTTTTATAAAAAGAATGCTAGAGTGAAGCAGCACAGCCGCTGCTGCCGCTGCCTCCATGGTTACATCAGACAGGCTGCAGGGTCCTGATGTCCGCCCCTGTGCTCTGCGCCGACTCGCCTCACGGTGAGAGTCGACTGCCGGTATCCACTGATGCCTCTGATCTCCCGTAGCAACTCGATCTCGGATGTTCCGCAATTACTTCAATTTCCCTGCGTTTTGCAGCTTCTGTCAGGTCTATTCTTTGTCTCTCAGAGCCGTCTGTGGCTCTGCAGCGTCCCAGGGCTCTCTCCGTCCAGCGGTAGTTCCTCCGTAGTTTCTCTGGTCTCCCAGCGCCGCTCCAGTCTCTCGGCGCCGCTCCGGTCTCTCGGCCTGTTCAGGTCTCAGCGAGTCCAGCTCTCGGCCTGTGCGGGCCTCATATGTTGCAGGAAGCACAGCCGAAAGCACCAGTAGAGTCAGATCATGCTCCTACCTTTTTCTTGTCACAGTCAAAACATTTAAGAGCAAAAATAGGATACACAAGATACACCGGGCCCATATATTAGGCACCACCACTCAAAACTTGGATAAAACAGTACTTCTTTTCAGTCTGTCAAGCACTTCGTTCATCTCTGCCCACTCCCCTTGCGGAGAGTACGGAACCATGGATCGGAACTCTGCACTCGCTTTGCAGCAACGCTGCGTCTCACTCACACAGCACAATCGCACACGGGGGCCTCCAGCACATCTCATTCATACCACAGGAATATAACTTAGAATGATAACCAACCAAATAAGTATTGTCTCTGACTGTGTTTTATACCCTTCATATTGCTTCAGTCCATCAAAGTTTACCATCTAAAGATGTCTGCTGTGTTGGCTGATATTTTTCTACCTCCCACATTTCTCTGAATGTTTTGTATGGCTTTCATTGATATCAAAGGCATAAATCCTATTAACCTGAGTCGGAAACACTCCATTCCAAATATGTGTGTTAATGAGCAATTACATGTTTAGGGGAAGTTAAGTCACCTATATATTTTTAAAGTTTTTAAATGTAATTTTCTGTTTGAAAGTAATTTACTAACTTAACTAGCTTTCAAACAGATGGTCACACTAGACAGCTAATTTCTAGAGCAATCGTCTTAAGGAAGTGCTCTCAGGAACTTTCTGTCTAAAACATCACTCTTTGGAAAACTTCAAAAGAAAAAGAAATGACAGCATCATCAGATGTGGAGTAATGTAGTTGTGAATACAATTTATAAAAATTGCTTTGCTGTAGTGAATATGCAAAACCTATGTGGCTACATTAATTTCATGTGTATTAAAAAATAAAAAATAAGACTTACACAAGTTTTAGTAATTTTTTCTTACAGACTTCCAAGCAAATGTCTGAACATTTCACTATGTAACTGACAAGGGCTGTACACTAGAGGCTATGTATCAGGTATTAATTGTCACTTTGCAAGCAAATGGGATAAAAGTCAGGCTTGCACAAAAATTACACTGTCTTAAAAAAATAAATGATTCCTTGGAAAGCATAAATGAACTGATAATCAGGCAGCTAGGCATTAGTGTGAAGAAATGGATGCCTCGAAACATTTCTGAATACCTGAAGAGAATTTTAATAAAATATAACTAGGTTCAGTAGTTATATCACACTATATATTTTATTCTATAACAGAAAATCAACAACGAAAAGAATGAAATCTGCCAGAGGGATCATCTCAGTCCTAACCATATCTAGATAAATGTTATAGGTATTTTTGACTGCTTTTCTTATCTATTCTAAATACTTAATTGGAAAGTGAATGAGTTACTTAGTTATACTAGAGCAAGACTATTTACAAGTTACCATTCATTGGAGTTTTTATGACTCTAGAAAAGAGCATACTGGCAAAAAGCCACAAGCATTGATAAACAGTAGGAAAACTGATGTGTCATAACATTAAAATCTGAGTACAGATAAAAGAAAACTTGCTTTGTTCAACATCTACAGTAACATAATGTAAATTGTCTTAGAAATCAATATAATTCCATGATTAGTGGTGTTACTATAAGCCAGGTTCATCCTCACTGGTTCTGGAAGTATAAACCTTTTAACTCATTTGACAAGAGTTGTAAGAAGACCTTCAGTATATACAAAAATAGGAGCCTTTCCCTCAAACTCAGGGTGGTGTTGCCTCCTGAATAAAGGCACACATGGAAGAAAATTTTCTTTGATAACTTTCTGTGAAGCTTTATATTTCCCATAAAAGAACAGAAGGACTGAAGAAAAGGAGAGAAAAGGCAATACAACAGTAACAGAGAGAAAGTTAATGAAGAAAGATTATGGACCAAGTGTTGCCTGAAAGAGATTTGCCACTATATAGAGAAAATGTCTCCTTTGAATTCTGTTGTGTCCTTGGAAGGAAGCTCTGCATATCCTTAGTAAATAAAGTTCACATAAGGACTGTTTGACTCCACACAGCCCTGAACTTTTTCTAATCAAGTAGGTCAAAAAGGGCAGTACTGATGACAAACATAGTATTCAGTTTCCATGGAGGCAATGCATGTACTTGTACATTTCTGAAAAAAATCAAATAGAAAAAAAAGAATGGGGAATTCAAGCATGTCCCAGAAAATCTGAAGTAAAACTTAAGGAGCTGAAGGCCTCAATTAAGGAATTAAAATAAGATCTAGATATTTTCCAAAGTGGTAATAACTACAGACAAACTCTTGTTCTTCATGGAATTAAAGAGGTTATTTCTGACATCTCTTCAGCTGTATCTTTCTCCAGAAGTTGCCCCAGTGAAACCAGAGTTGCCAGAAGCAAGCACATAGCTACAATTCAAAGTTCATCACCTGCTATATCAATTTGAATTAAAACCAGTAGCACAGGAAATGAATGTGCCAGGCTATGAACTTGAATGCCTCAGCAACCAGCACGTGCTCTTCAGTTGTCGTTAAGTTAAAAAGGGTAAGCTGTTGCACAAGAATAGATGAACCCTGGGGGGATGTTACTCCTGTCAAATAAATCAAAGCTTGTCTGGAAGCGTTCTGGTAGATTACTTACAATCAGAGATGAAATTGTTGTTGAGGAAGCAATTATAACATCCTAGACACTTACGGACAGTCCAGCTGCATCAATTTCAACCAGGAAACCAGAGGATCTGTAGCAGGGAGTCACAGAAAGGAGATATCACTGGAAAGAGAAATCATAGAGTGAAAGGCCAACATGGAAGTCAGCTTTTAGAAAGAGAAATTGGATGAACAGGATGGAAACTAGATGGAATACTTAGGAATGTTAGAGATACAGCTCTGAGCCCAGTATGGAAGAAGTGGACTCTGAAGCCATGTATATTGATCTAGGCTATTGTAAGGAAGAGCAGTGCTGAATTTGTGAAATAGAGTAGGCATGAATCCAAATATAAGCAAGAAAATAAGCAGTTCAGTGAACTGAAAATTCAGCACTTCAGTTGATACTGTAAAGAGAATTGCACAAGGAATAGGATCATTGCAAGTACAAGGTGTGCTCAGTTAACAGAGCTTAATGACAGTTCCTTTCATACTGTGGAGAAAAAAAAAACACACACACACAAAACAAACAAACAACAACAAAAAATAACACAAGAGAAAAAGAAAAGTTAAAAGGGCAACATTTATGGTTTCAGAATAAGTTTCAGAGCTCTTCTTTTGATCAAGTTGTTTAAGGACCAATAAAGGAAATTTTGCATATATAAAGTATTGTTAACACTAGTTCAAATATAAGAAATTTGAATAGTTATACTGCAAAAAGAAGGGATCAAGGCATCAGTATCACCCATTTGTATTCAACATAAACAATAACTAAAGAGACTTAACTTATCAAAAACTAAAAAAACATATATTCTGATGTTTTATCCTTTTTTAAAAAAAAAAATCTGGATGTTGAAACAGCTGTAGAGAAAGTGAAAACAAGTCTTTTGTTTTGGCTAAGGATTTGAATAAAAAAAAAAAGTACAAATACATTCTAATCTAAGGAGAAGGTGGCATTTTCACAAATTGATCACACTGTCTGGAACCAACAGTGGAATTCACCTCTAGATTCAGATATCTACAAGTAAGCATCTACACTGCAGGTTTTGATGTGTACTCAGTGAAAAAGCTTTTTACGATACAATGGGCAGGATTCAATTTCCTGAACATATATACCTACTGATGTTCCAAATGCCCTCTGTAAGTGGTATCTGCATGAAGCTTGCACACCTTGCAAATCCAGAACGTAGAGGAGATTCTTGTCCTGTAGTGGCAGATGGAATCTGCATAAAATATAGCATATAAGAGGGCAACAGATACTTAAGTCTTAAGTTCAGGGTTTGAATTGAAGGTGAGTTGAATGTGTCCCGAGAATTCAATTAATTTTACTGCATGCCATCTTGTGCCATCTGAAATGCCTGGCCTCTACCTACCAAAACAGAAGTTCATGGGTCAGCATGTCTGCTGAGTGAGAATGTCTTGGGTATCTTAGGGCATCCCAAGGCATCTAAAAAACTCAGATACTTTCTCTTTTCATAGTAACTTCCATTGTAAAAGCACACAGAGGAAAAACTAACAATAAATAAATAACCAACTAGATTATTAAGGTTTGTCTTAAAAGTGACTTCTATGTTAAACTTCCATTTCCTATGAAATATTCTTAAACATACCCTTAATTCTATAATCTGGATAATGCTGAACATTGAAACATAATCCTAATACCCACTCACTACTCTGTTAGAATAAAATAAAACAAAACAAAGCAAAACGAAACAAAAAAAACAGTATATAGGTAATTTTATTGATATCTGTAGAAAAAAGTCTCTTTACATTTTGAAAAAGTGAGTTTCTAAATTTTTTACAGACCCTGCTTCTGCTTTTATATGATCAAATACTGCATTAGAAAAAAATATTGAACTAAGTGCAATTTACAGTCAATCAAGCCTTTGTATAAAAAAAGGATAGATTCAGACTCAAAGGCAAAATACTTCCATTATTCTACTTCCAATTTTCAGTTGAAAGTGAAGCACAGATCTAGAGATTACAAGACTCAAATGTACATAACCAAAATTAAAATTGACTAGTTTATTTTCATTGTCATAAATAAGTGAATCACAAATTGCACTAACACTGAAAGAAAAAAAAAAAAAAGGAAAAAAGAATAAGCCTTCTGAAATTTAATTTTAATAATATAAAGTACTTATTGTACTGATTTGTTGTTAGATTTTATGAGTTTTTATTTTGTTTTTAATGGTTGTTTAGGAAAACAGATTAACTTAATCTTGTTTAGCTGTTTCAAAATAAATACTTAAAGCACACCTAAAGCTTAGATGTTTAAAGTCGTAAAATTTACAATTGAAATTTTCTAAGAAATTTCTAGAAAATTTGGAGCTTTTCTAAAATGCTCCAAATGAAAATATGGTGCCATGTTAACTTATAACTGTCAATATGAGTAATTTAGTTCTCAATTTACCCAAGCTTCCTAGCTGTAAAAGCTTAACTGCTGTCTCATATAGTGTATATAATTTCTAAATGTAAAAAAATAAATGAAAAAAATAAAAAATACCACTTTTGTATGTTCTAAAAAACTGCACATAATCAGAGTAAAACCAGTAGAAATAAGTAATTTACTTAACAGAACATTCAGTACTCAAGAAATACTGAGTTTTTGTTCTGACTTTCAGTCAGTCTTGTCTATGGTTATGGCTACTTAATTGCCTATAGTGAATATTTTTGCATCACAAACATGTTATTAATATGGTATCACTGACCTTGCTTTCTAAGGCTATGTCCAAATACGGGTACATAGTGTCTCAGTTTCATACATTAGGAAAACGTGCTGGGATTGTAACCTGAAAATAAATTATTCTTCTCATGTCCCAACCTCTGATTTGATGGCAGTGCTTGACATGAAAGAGCTCTATTATGCCCCCAAATGTCCTGGTTTGCAGATGGGGAGGGAAGAGGATAAGTATGAAGGAGGCTGGAAATGGGTGTGCCATGAAATTCAATTCCTTTGCTACATACATGCTCAGACAATGAAGCATCAGTTCTGCTGCCCATACATAGGCTTGTGCAAGCCTCAGGCACCTGCATGTGGCTGGCAAATATAACATAGAACCTACAAGTGTCATATAGAATCAACATCTGGAAGCCAGGCAGGATACACTTTGCCATTTCAAATGACACTAAATCAATATCTGTGGTGAAGTGAATTGAGCCCCTTGGCAGCACAACAATAGTGTCTAGGGAACCAGCTGATCAAATGTCAATGTCTGGTTTTACAGTGACACAAATAGCTCTGTTGATTGGATCTGCATTGACTATAATGATAGTTTAGACTCCTAGCTTAGAGATAAACTTACGCTTGTAGGCTAGATCTGAATCCTTGCATACATGAATTACCTCATGTCGATGACAGAATAACATTGTTCTAGCCTGGAGGAAGTATTGGCCTCAGATGGTCAGTCGCCATCTTTTTTTTCCTATGGTATAGCACAGTAATGGCTTCCTTTGAAAACAGAGTTTTAGAAATTCTCAGTGACACACAAAGTCTTGTAGATTAAATTGAGCATCTTGAGAAAAATTCTCATTCCTGACATGGGTATGTGAGTAGTTTTATGGCAAGGAACTGGGAGATGCAGATAAATACGTTCATATCATTCTTCGTCTCACTTCACCTAGGGAACAGAGAATCACTGTGTAATAGTTTGCAGCTAGGAGTTTTAGTTTTTTGTTAGTTTGTTTGTTATTTAAAGTCACAGTGACCTAAAAAATAATTTTTCCAACCACTACTCCCAAACAGAACCAAAGAGCATTGTGATGCTCCAACTACTGGTTGCTGAAATTGCAGAAACATCAGTGTAAGATAATATCTGCAAAGAGATGTTCTTTGTTTGTGATCTTTGTTTTACTGGAATATCTTTTCCTTGCACTTCAGTTTTCTTCTAGTGTTCGCTCACTATCTAAGAACCTTTATTAAAAGTTATTCTAAAAACCCAGGCAGAGGGGATCAGCAGTAGATCTATCTGAACTATATACTATTATTTTATTTCCAAAATCTCTTAACAGCCTTTTTTTTTTTTTTTTCTTCTGAAGATGTTTATTATACTTAATTTAAAATATAAACTTTTTTTTTTTTTTTTTTTTTTAAGTCCTTTACAAATTGAAGTTAACATCTGCAGAACCTCTGGAAATTGTTTAGCAGTTCTCTTTTCTGGCGATTTCAAAGTTCAGTGATTGCTTTGCCTATAATTACCATAATATATAAAATTTTCAAGGTCTGTTTTTTCCACTTTTTGTTTCAAGTAATCTTTTGAAAACTAATCAGATATTTTTTCTACTCTTACCTTACTTCATGGTTTACCATATCTGTCTGTACTCATCTCTGTTGAGGCTGCACCTCTAATACTGTGTTCAGTTTTGGGCCCATCACTACAAAAAGGACAGATGTTGGAGCGTGTCCAAAGAAGGGCAAGGTAAAGAGTCTGGAGAAGAAGTCTTATGAGGAGTGGCTGAGGGAGCTGGGGCTGATTAGCCTAGAGAAAAGGACAGTCAGGGGAAACCCTACAATTACTTTAAAAGAGGCTATAGTGATGTGGGGTTTGGGCTTTTCTCCCAAACATCAAGTGATAAGACAAGAGGGAATGGCCTTAAGTTGTGCCAGGGGAGGTTCAGGTTGTATATTTAGAAAAATTTCTTCACTTAAAGGGTTGTGAAGTGTTGGAACAGGTTGCTCAAGGAAGTAGTTGAGTCACTGGAGGTCTTCAAAAAAGATGTGTAGATGTAGAGCTTAGTGACATGGTTTAATAGTGGACTTGGCAGTGCGAGATTAAAGTTTGATCTAGATGATCTTAGAGGTCTTTTACAACCTGAATGATTCTATGACTCTATGATATTTTGAAATTGTTCACCTATTTTCCTTATAGATTACCATGCAGAAAAGTACATCTCTCAAAGCCCACTGTTGTCAAATTCTAGCCTTCTAATCTCTGGCAAGACAATTTTATCACATATTCATAATTTCACTTTATGAAATGCATGACCTTGCACTTAATAGACAGATGGACCAGAATGAGTGGCTTTCACAACTACTGCCCTCTCATCTTTTCCTTGCAAGTCTGCAAAATACATAAGAATTCTGACCTGAAAATTGTTGAAAAATAGAAGCAGAAAAAAGTAACAAGAATACACTGATACAAATATTTAAACTTGCAGAAATAATTTAAAGTGGCTAGAGCTGTGTTTGACCCAGGTGGCATTTAAAACATATAAAGACATAAATCTCAGAAAACAGATATGGAAAACCCAAGGAGCAGGCAACTTAACAGAACACCTCAAGTATAAAAGATTCAATTTGAACAGATCAAAAAAAAATCAAAAAGCACAGTAAGGATGACACACACAGTTGCCATTGGGAGCTCATTTTATTTGGCTACAAGGGAACAGGGCATTCACCAAAGCTAACATTTCCACAGAAAATTGCGTATGAGGACAAACACAATCACTGAGGTCTACCTCATGTCTACCTGAAGTTTAATTTTGCTAAAGCTGTCAAGTTCAAACATTTCATAAAAATAATAAAAAAAAAGTAAATCTGCTTTTTGAAAAGCTAAGGAATAAGGTAAATGAAATGAAGGAAAATCCAGGTTTATGGTGTCCTACACCTTTTGAAAGAATTTTTTTTTTGGTAATTTGTCATTTCTTTGGTATACCAACTTGTAATAAATGACTGAGTCCCAAATAGGATTGCAATTAAATTAAGGTTTACAATTTATTAAATGAATAGAGGCAAGTAAACAGCGCTGGGTGCACTGGGCGTCTCCGCTCCACCAAGACGCACACAAGTTACATCAGGCAGCTGTTTTTTATGCTCCTAGGCTAATACATATTCATCACCACTTTTGGAAAAGGCAGGGTTATTATAGTTAGTTTCCCGGGACCCGAACCATCCCATGGACGCATGCGTATCAGTCTCCGGTGGTCCCTCTGGGGGTCGCTCGTACTGAAGGCTCGTAGTCTTCCTCCCAGGCTTTGCCCTTCAGTTGTTCTTCAGCTTCCCCCCTCTCCGTATTTATCTCTTGGCCAGATGTCAGAAAGTTGTGTCCCGTGCAATAGTCATCAGTTATCTCAAAAAACTCCCCCCTGTTCTCTTATCTCCTAGACCCGAGTCTCAAGGTTTACCCTTCAAACCCTCTATCAACATGAACTGCTAGACCATTCTTTTGCAAGATACAAGAGCTATATACACTAACCATTCTGTTTCTCTTGGACTTGCGGTTATACAAGGGTATATAAGACAGAAGGTCACATTTCATCATGAGGCCCTAGCATTGTTCCATATTGACACGAATCAGATGAACATATTTCACAAACTGATCGGTTTTAATGCAGAAAGTGCAATGATCTTTGTAATTACAATTCTTTTCCTTGAACATGCTATTTTTTTTCTACTTCAGCTATTTAAAAAGGAAACAATTTTCTGGGAAAAGAAAGAAAATCATTTCTAAGGAATTCCTTTTTCTGTCACAGCTATCAAGTTACTTGCCAAATACAAATAGGAAGAACAGTTTCATGTTCCTTTTTTGTCATACATAAATGTCAAAATCTTCTAATTATTTATCAATTAATCAAATTGAGCTTACAATTAACAACTAGGAAAAGAGAACCCAAGAACAATAGAAGTAGTACTTACAGGTTAAATTCTCTAGACGTGTTGTTGTTTGAGCTGGGACTTTTATCATCAACCAAATGTGAACTTCTTTTTCCCCTCTTTTTATCATTTTAGTAATGATCAGGTTTACCTATTTTTAACATTTATTGACAGTGTTGTGTTTCTTGTGGACATCATAGAGTGAATCCATGCTCAAAGAGTCAAATTAAATGTTGCTATTACTACATATATTTTACGCATTCCTGCTGGCCTAACTACCATATAGTTTTCTTATAGAATCGTAGAGTCATAGAATATTCCAAACTGGAAGGTACACACAAGGAGCATTCATTGAGTCCAACTCCCGGGTCCCCAAAGGACAACCCAAAAAATAAGACCATGTGTCTGAGAACATTGTCCAAGCAATTCTTGAATGCTGGCAGGCTTGGTGCTGTCACCACTTCCCTGGGGAGCCCATTCCAGTGCCTGATCACCCTTTTGGTGACGAACCCTTTCCTGATATCCAGCCTGAACCTCCCTCATCCCATGCCATTCCCTCAGTCCTGTCACTGTCCCCAGAGAGCAGAGCTCAGCGCCTGACCCTCCATTCCCCTCGTGAGGGAGCTGCAGGCCCCTCTCAGTCTTCTCTTTTTTGGGCTGAAAAAAACCAGTGACTTCAGCCACTCCACATACATCTTCCATATAATTTCTTAATCATATAGTTTCAGCTTGTACTACATAAAACACAATGAGGATCATGAATTATTAAAATCAATGCTTCTCAATAGTCTATACAAACAATATTTTTCTCTTTATTTTTGATTATGAAATTACCAGAAAAGAGTTAAATTTCTTGTGCTATACAACAGATTTAGTGGAAATAGTCCTGATGATTTCACTAGGATCTAGATCAGTGCCACTGGGAATACATGAACATGTGTATTGTGTTTATGTAATATATATCCCAAACTCAATAGGAAGTTTTGTTGAGCATTATACCATCTGTCAGCTCTTATTTATCCATCCAAGTATTACAGGGAAATTACTCTCTTCCAAGTCATGACTATGGGGAATTTCTAGTTGTAAAATAAGTAGGATTTTTTAAAGTGAATTTAAACAGAACATCATAGTGCTTTATTTTAAATTACAGTGATTTAATAAACATCCCTTGGTGAACCAGCACAAAATATATATCTGAAAGTTTCCCTTCACATTTACTTTGATGCAATATGAAAACAAAAGTAAACATCATACTTGACTGTAGCCACCGTCACTGTACAGCAGCGTCGCACCCACACATTTTTATGGCATGCTTATGTGAAAAAGTTTGCCCCAGAAAATAAATATCAGTGAGAGCTTTATTTTGGCTGCTGATTGAGATCACTGTAAACATTACAATGACCTCTTCCATGCAGTGTGTTTCTTAAAAGTAATTTCTTGTTCCTGTCTCCAGCAGCCATGCTCTTCCCTCCTGCATTTTTACTTCAGTGATTATTTCTTTACATGCTCTAGATAACGCATTGAGCCTAGACCTTTCCTCTTCTTTCTCTGTCTCTTCTCAGAAACATTTCTGCTGTAATACTTTTTCTTCTTCCCCTTTGCAACTAGTTCATGCTATCTATTTTTAATTCCCGTTGCCAAGAAGCAAGTGAGGGATAAATGTGGTCCAGGTGCTGAAGGGATGAAGAAGAGCATTTGCAAGATAGCATCAGCAATGTGCCCTTTAAGTTGGTTGTCATTCCTCCAAGCACTCACAGAAACCCTCAAAGCCATTTTTCTCACTTTCCTAGCTCCTGGCTAGCAGTGAAGAAACTGCACTCTGCTGTTAAGTGAAGGGTCCATTCAGCTGTGGTTGTCTATGGCCAATCCACCCTGACCATGCCTGATCCCATCTAAATCTCTGCAAGTTAAGCAGGGCTGGGTCCAGTTAGTACTTGGAGGGGTGACCTCCTGGGAATACTGGGTGCTGTAGGGCAGAGTTTTGTTTTAGCTTCTTGGTCATAGTGACCATGAAGCGGTTGAGTTGAAAATTTTTTGTGACAGGGAGAGAAACTGCCACCAAAACTTCAACCCTGGATGTGGGGAGAGCAGACTTCAGACTGCTCAGGGAACTAGTTAGTGCGGTCCCCTGGGAAACTGATTTTGAAGGCATCAGCATCCATCGCTGCTGGTCAGTCTTTAAGCATTGCCTCCTAAAAGCACAGTATCAGGCAATTCCAAAGATGGTGAAGGGCCTAGAAGGGAAGAAGTATGAGGAGTGGTGGCTAAGGTCTTGGTCTGTTCATCCTGGAAAAGAGGAGGCTGAAGGGAGGCCTCCTTGTGGTCTACAGATTCCTCAAGAAGGGGAGTGGAGGGGCAGGCGCCGATCTGTTCTCTTAAGTGACCAGCAATAAGCACCCGTGGGAACGGTGTCAAGCTGCAAAAGGAGAAGTTCAGGTTGGATATCAGGAAAAGGCTCTTCACTGAGAGGGTGGTCGCATACTGGAAAAGGCTCCACAGGGAAGTAGTCACAGCACCAAGCCTGTTGGGGTTTAAGAAGTTTGGACTGTACACTTGGTCATATGGTGTGAATTTTTGGGTAGACCTGTGTGGTGCCAGGAGTTGGACTCAATGATTCTTGTGGGTCCCTTCCAATTCGGAATATTCTATGCTTCTATAATAATTACCTTTGACTGGCATACTTTCATTCTTTATACTTTGTCGGATAGTGGGATTTGTGGCACACAGATCAAACACACCTTGAAGAAAGTTTCAGCTTTATTAGGGCACACAGATAAATCATACCATAAAACTTGATATGGTTATCCTGGATCAGATCAAAGGTCTGTGAAGTCCAATATCCCATCTCTAACATTAGCTAGAACAGATGACCAAAGGAAGAGAGAGAAAAAAGGAAAATATATTCATTTAATGCTCATTTTACTACAGTGCGGTTTCTGCATTTTCAATAACCATTAATTTACATTAACAGGTTGAGTCTCCAATTCATAAAGGGATCTGGGGATTTTGGTTGACTATAAATTGAATGAGTCAGAAGTGTGCCCTGGCAGCCAAAAGGGCTATCTCTATCCTGAGCTGCATCAAGCATAGCATTGCTGCTAGCAGGTCGAGGGAAGGGACTGTCCCACTCTGCTCTGCACTGGTGCAGCCTTGAGTACTGTGGGCAGTTTTAGGTGCCCTGATATAAGAAAGGCATAAAAGTATTACAGTATGTCCAAAGGAGGGCTACAAAGGTGGTGAAGGGGCTGCAAGGCAAGACGGTTGAGGAGCATCTGAAGTCACTTGGTTTGTTCAACCTAGAGAAGAAGAGGCTTAGGGAAGACCTCATGGCAGCCTACAGCTTCCTCATGAGGGGGAGTGGATGTGCAAGCACTGATCTCCCTGGTGAACAGAAAGAGGACTCAAGGGAATGGCATGAATCTTCATCAGGGAGGTTCAGGTTGAATATTAGGAAAAGGTCCTTCACCAAGAGGGTGGTCAGGCACTCGAACAGGCTCCCCAGGGAAAAGGATCACAGCATGAAGTCTTCCAGCGTTCAAGAAGTGTTTGGGCAATGCTCTCAGCAACATGGTTTTATTTTTGAGTGGTCCTGTGTGGAGCTGGAGTTGGACTCTATGATCCTTGTGTGTCCCTTCCAACTTGAGATATTATATGATTTAAAAAACATATATATTTTATTTTTTAATAGGAGTGACCAGAACTGTACATAGAACTAAATATTTGTGTGACTTATGAATTTTGAAATGCTGAAGTGTTCTCTAGGGCTTCCTGTATTGTTTCATGATTCTTTCCTAATAATTTCTAGCATATGTTTTCTCTTTTTGATTGATCTGCTATTTTGATGGAATTGGTTGTCATAAGGCTAATATTCTAAATTGGAGAAAAAAAAATCAAAACCTATTGTTGTCTTAGATATTAAGGATATTAAGTTGGAATTCTTTTTTTTTTTTTTTTTTTAACCATATGAACCATTTTTTATTTGTCCCCATTAAATGACACCACCCATTCTCTCAGCAAATCACTTATAAGATACTTGCACAGATGATCATAGTTGAACCTTGACCTTATTAATCTGAGTAACTTTGTAACATAAAATATCCTTCAGACTTCACTGCCACTTTCTTTTTCAAGGCATGGATTAATGAAGACATTGAAAATCATAATTTTAATTTAGGTTGGTTGTAAAGGTCCTTCTGAGGTCACTTCCTTCAACAGCCTCCTGAAAGCATGTTTAGGTTCAGTGTAACATCCAGTGGAGTCTTGAACTCCTTCAAGGATGGAGACACCCACCTCACTACAACCTACTTTAAGGTAGTTGTAGAAAGCAATAAATAGATATATATATGTAATATGTATAATTTGTATAATATGCATAATTGCATAATATATTTACTATGTATAATAATACTATACATAATATAATATAGTATTATTATATATCACAGAATCATAGAATGGCTTGGGTTGGAAGCGACCTTAAAGATAATCAGGTTCCAACCCCCCTTGCCATGGGCAGGGATTCCACCCACTAGATCAGGCTGCCCAGGGCCTCCAACACCTGGCCGTGAACTCCTGCAGGAATGAGGCATTCACAGCTTCTCTGGGCAACCAGTTCCAGTGCCTCAACACCTTCTGAGTGAAGAACTTCATCCTAATATCTAATATACGCCTACCCTCTTTTAGATTAAAATCATTCCCACTTGTCCTATTACTATCTCACTGATGGTTTGTTCTCCATCTTTTTTATCAGCTCCCTTTAAGTATTGAAAAGCTGCAATAAGGTCACACTCTTCTCTTCTTCTTCTCTTGTTTAGGCTAAACTGCCCAACAGCTTTTCTTAATAGGAGATTTGTTAATATATATTATATATTATACAGCTATCCACTCATTTAGCTGTGTTTTGTAGCTTCTGTTGGCTGAAAAAAAATCAGGATTACTGGCTTCAAATTGTAAGATACTGCAGAGTGTTTTCTTCTTCTTCTTTTCTTCTCTCTCTCTTTTTATTTATTTATTTATTTTTAAACACAGATATCGTATTTGCTATTCCCAGTCCTCAGATACAAAGGCTATTGTAAGTAACAGATGAGATAACGTTATTGTTGTTGGTTCAACCATATCATCTTTGAAGTCTTTTAGATCTCTTAGGTAAATACCATCTTGTGTTGGCAGTTTATTTTTATGCCTTAAAAGTATCTTTTTTTTTTCCACCGATTACAAAACCAATTTTGATATGTAGCTGAGATGTAGGTATATACAGATCAATACATCCTATTGTTTTTAATACACTTTCCTATATAATGTAAATACAAACTACTGCTATACGCAAAGTACAGTTTCAGCTGTGTAATTGTGAATGTGCCTTTTTCAAAACTGTTTAGAAATCATCTTTAACACAGTTGCACAATTTAGTGAATGCAATTTAAGCAGTAGATGGTGAGATGGACTTTGTAGATGACTTGTTGATGGACTTTGTAGAGATTCACATTTACCATTTACTGTAGTAAAAAAATACTGCAATCCAGAAATACTTCACTACTTCAATATGCCCAGAGAAAGTGTGTTTGTATAAAAGGGGTGAAATAGATTTTTTTTTCCTTTATTTTTTAAGATGTTGCCTGATGTAACTTTAGCTTATGATTTTCTATTGATTTTTACAGCAATATTCTTCAGTAATAATGCTTTATATTATATCAAGACTAACAATCTATATTAAATGAACACATCATAAACATATCAAATATGGAAAAGAACAATTAATAGCTTATAAAGAAACAGGTGTAAGCTGAATTCTGGAGAAACAAGATATAACTCTATTTTTGCTCTCCACATGATAATCACTATCTAATATAAAGCAGTTGGTTTTTACATGACCAGAAGAGAGTGTCCGTTGTTGACACTTTAAGGACTGTGAGAATGAAAAACAAACAAACAAAAAAAGTGACAGAAACCCTGCTGGTGAATGGTACAGTAGATCATTGTATTCAGTATAATATTTTGATTCTCATCCTGATACTCAGCAGTTTTCTGCAATGGAAAGATTTATAATAACTCTAATCTATGATTTTTATTTAAAAAGCCAAATGAGAACAAAGGAAACATATCAAAATGGTATTTAGATGTTCCTTGGAGAAATATATGACTCTATAAAGCTTGACTAAGATCAGTTTGGTATAATTTATAGTTGTTTAATGGCCTACTAATATTAGTTTATTTTATTATTATTATTATTATTAGCTTTATTACTGACAATATAAAAGGGAGAAGAAGTAAAACTTAGACTTACTTTCTAGCCCTTTGTGCCTGTATGGGAGTTAAGACACATAATGTAAACCTTACATTTCTGATGTGTAAACATCTCTCATGTGTTCTATAAGGTCTATCAGACCTTACGTATCAGTAAGGTCAAAACGGAAGATGGATGGGGAAAAAAAGTGGAATGGGTTGGAGGAATTGGCCAGCATTTTATTTGCATACAATAAGCAATAATATAGCCTTTACCATTAAATAAATTAACATTTCAAATGAGAGAATCGTGGTTAGTTTTAACTCATTTAAACAGTAGATTCAGAAATGACTGCTGTACAACCCCTCCCTTCAGTATGCTAATTGGTAAAGTGCAGTAGTCATTCTTGTTCTAGCTAATAAATATTTGTGAATACATGTGAAGAATAAGCTTCAGCTACAGAAGTTGAAAGTACCCCTAACAGTTATACCTGATCATTACAACACCATTTGGAGAAACATGGATTTAAAGCTTTAAGGTTAAAAAAATTAAAAACAAAATAAACAAACAAAAAAACGAGCCAATGTATTACAAATGCTGGAGGACATCTTTAATCACTTAACTTTTGGATTTAGGATAGATATGGGCAATGAGTTCATACAATCATCCTGTACTAACAATATACTCTGAATGAAAAGGGCACTTTGTGGTTTGTGAAGTAAAGTACTTTAACAGTACCCAGCTAAAAGCTTTGGGTTAAAAAATTCGAGTAGGAAAGAAATGCTGGGACCCTTGAATATGTCTTTGTTCAGAGACAGGACTGAAGATGAGCAAGAATGTTGATTGACTTAGAGGGTTTTAAGCTAAGCAATTATTTTTTCTGGTGTTGAAAATATAGAAGAGTAATCTTATATTATGGGGCTATCTTCTTGGCTATGTTATGGACTCTCATTTTAACTTCAGTAAGATGATTATAATACATATACATGCAGTAAGAAAGTGAATTAATTCAGTGTGACAGACTTAATTCTATTTGACTTTGCAACTGTAACATTTATAAATTTTAACTTTTAAATAAGGTTATATACAACAGTCGTTATGCAAGAGCAGGTAAAATATCTGACTGCTAACTCCAGAGAAGTGCTCAGTAGTAAAATGCTAATTTATAAATGTGAAATATTTATTAAAATTTGCAATGAATTATAGAATCATAGAATTATTTAGGTTGGAAAAGATGTCTAAGATCTTCTGGTCCAACCTTTAACCTAGCACAGGTAAGCTCATTGCATCCCTAAGCAAGCCTCATATCCCTTAGCTCTACATCTACACATTTTTGAAGAACTCCAGGGACGGTGACTCACTTGCTTCCCTGAGTAGCCTGTTCCAATACTTCTCAACCCCTTCAGTAATGATTTTTTTTACTAATAGCCAACATAAGCTTCCCCTGGTGCAACTTGAGGTCAATTAAAACAAAGTTCATAGGTAGGAATGTCATAATCTATGTAATAATGCAAATGTTGTTCTGTACTTGTAAGCACAGTCAAAAAAAAAAAAAAGAAATTTGCTGGAAATTAGAAGTGAATACTTAAACCTAATGTAAGATATTGTAAGATACAAATTTTAAGCAGTAATCAAACTGATCAACAAGTTGCCAAAACGCATATAAGATCTCAGGCAAAGTCATGATGAATATGTATCTTTTTTTTTTTTTTTTTTTTTTAATTCACCCTCCCACCATTTCAGCTTAATGTTAACATCAATGAGAAATCTACTTTAGTGCCAATTATAATAATAAATCTTTGTGGTTCCTTCTGGGTATAAGTTACCTGAATTTTTAGCGTATACAGAATTAATAACTTATATGATTAAGAGATAAACTTTAGGATGCAATAGAAGCTATAATCCTATTTATCCTATATGTAAACTTTTCAGTCAAAATACAGAATTCATATTACCTAAAGTGAAGAGAAAAGAAAATGGAATTTTAGGCGTAAGAAACTGTTGCTAAGTATTTACAGGATACGGAGCCAGTCTTGAAAAAATAACCAATTGGCAAGAGTGATGCATCATTCTCCTAGTGTATTCCTGAGGAGTGTGGAAATTTGCTACAAAAAAGAAAGCTAAGAAGTATTAATTCCTGTATCAAGAATAGCCTAAAAATGTCTTTGTTTATGTATGTTGCCACAACAGATTTACTGTTCTCTGCAAATGTATTAGAAAACACAAGCTTCACTTGAAAGTGTTGACAGAACTTATACGGAGACCCAGAAATGACTATTATATATATATATACATATATATATATATATTTTTGTTTTTTGAAATGAGAAACAACTGTTTCCAAAATGAATTTTTTTTTTTTTTCCATACTTAGTGTGAAGCAGTTCTTATTCTATATAAAGCCAAAGCCAGTTCTTGGAGGCCATCATAGTGGAATAAAAAGGCTGACAAATTCAGTATATTTTACACTGTAGAATGATATGGTGCATACTGATAGGGGTGCCCTTGGCAAGTGTATATTGTGTCTCAGATATTAGACTACTGGAATGCCATCCTCATTCCATCCACAGATTCATTTTGTTTTAATTTGGTCTCATCTCACTAATAAAAAGTTATTGTTTTAATGGGCTGAGCCTATCTATTACAAGTATAAAACGTATTACAGAGTAGTAAGTGGATTTAAAGTATAATTAACTTTAAATGGATTTGATATTTAAGACAACTTTAAATTCAGATTACATTTTACAAATAGCATGACTAGCCGCCATTGATTTTAGCAGTGGAAAGCATCCTGTTTTCAACGTTTTTTTACTCCTTAATTTTGAGCCAATATCACATTAGACTGTAGAACTCTATTTCATCTCCTTGCTCAGTGAAACCCTTCGAGTTGCATCAGAACTGAATATGATGCAAATAATTTAATGGAAATGGATTTACGTGCTAACAAAGTCACAGTATCATAATAATCATGTGACAGAGACATCATTGTCTACGAATGAATATGCAGCACTGCATACAGTAAACACAAACTAAAGTGCAGTAAGCTGTAGTAAAGCACATTTGGTTAAAATGTTCTCCCCAGGGACTTCAATCAATCAGCTCTAATCTCAAAATAAGTTCTTTTCCAAACAACATGACTGTCTGTGTGTATAAAATGTTTTCTGAAGTGATGATTGAGGATGGTTCCTCAATGGATGGATTGATGCAGGATGGTTCCTGTAATTGCCTCATTGTTCAGCCTGTGTCACAGAATTATGCTAATCATGCATGATAGGCACATCTGCATATCCAGTGCACAACACTTCTTGGTACTTCATTCTTTCATTTGACATATGGCACTGAATATATTTCTGTGCTGGCACTATTAGAGCTGTTCAGGTAACAGGCCAGCAAAGTATTGCATAAAGGCCAATTGTTGAATTTATTTATTTTTTTTTATGAAAAAAAAAAAAATATATATATATATATTATTTGGAATAAAACAATGACCAGAAGACACTGCTGAAATGGTAATATATTTGTTTGGGTTTACGGCCAGAATGGTCCTTTGGGGATGCTGTTTTATATCAGTCTGTCCCTCTACTGACTTCGGTCAATTTTTCTCAGAAAAGGAAGTTATATAAGTAATAGCTCGATGTGCTTCAAGAATTCTTAGTTACCATAACAGTATCCAGGGAATTAATTTGGGGGACTATAAATCCAAAAATTTTTAGCTTCTGAAGTTGATGCTGGGTTGAGCTGACTCCAGATAGCCCCAGAATTTATCAGAACATAAGCATACCATGTATCCATTTATTCCCTCAGCCCTGAGAAGTGGAGTGTGTCATGCTTGCTTTTTTGTTCCCCTTCATATCATTCTCTGCATCAAGGCACTGTAGAGTCCAGGCTATATACACTACTGGAGAACAAAATGTAAAGAAGGACGGGGTGAAGGCCTACCGACTGTTTTGTTTCTCTGAGTAATTGAGGGAAATAGTCCACAGTATTCGTAAGTGGCCTGGATTATTCATAGTATCTTCCTGTGAATGTCGTTTGGAAATTCTGGTCTTTAGTGCTTAAGGAACAGATATAATTCAACGAACTGGTCACATTTTTTCAGGATAGACTTAGTTCAGATATAAGTGGGTAGAGCAGTAAAACTTTATGGCTGGGTCTAGGGCAGGTCATATTTGAACAGCAGAGCAGCAAGTATTTACAAACTATAAGGCCCTCACCCCCTATTTTTGACAGTAAGCAGTTTTTGATCCATTCTTGTCTTAAATTTCTGAGCAAGAGTAAAGTAGGATTCTTCTCCACTAACTTTATCGACTCATTTTGTGACATTGAATCTTATGTTTTAAGTTGAGGACTTAAAGTTAGTTGTTACGTACTCTGCTTTGGAATAATATGTCTGTGTATCTTTCGCTTCCGTTGGTCCACACAGATCCAAGTGTGGCTATGTTGTTCAACACTTAGGCAATTGGAGCTTGAAATCCAATATTATTATTAATAATTGTTCATGAAGAATAATGCATGTTAGGCAATGATGATAGAGGAAACATATATTTTCATCAGTTATTTCACTAACTTAGTGAAATTATCCCTCAGCTGCACTTGAAATGCTCTGTTAGCATTCCAGCTCACTTCAATATCTGATTTATTAGCTACCACTTTTTGACCACAACCTAAAAATTCCTTATCAGATTTTTTTTTTCCTTTCTTTCTATTGCACGCCCTTCCCCTTCCTTCCTCCTCAAGTCCCTCCCAAAATGTTGCTATTGGGATTTCTAATCTTGTGTCTGGGTATCTGTTCTGGGTCCTATTTACTAATTCTTAGTTTGCTGTGATATTTTAACTTTTGAAGAAAAAAAAAAAAAAAAGTGAACACGAATCATTTAATGTGTTAATTTTAATTACAGCAATTTAACTTTATAAAGATAAATTGAGTAGTACTGACCAATGAAGTACCAGAAATTCAGTTTAGCTGCTCTCTTCTGAAGGATATCAACATATTAATATATATTTAGACTTTAAAAGCTGGATTACTTTAAACATATATACATACACAGTATGCCTGTTTAGCCTTGCTATCACTCAGAAAATGTAATTTCTGCAAAACCAGTTCATTTCTTGTAACTGTCTCACATTTGTGTGCACTCTGTTTTCCTTTCCAAAACAATAAGAAAGGCAAGGCCTCTTCTCCTCTCTAGTTGTTAATGGGTTTGTGGTTGTGGTCAACTGTAATCAATAAACAAATGTGTTTAAGTCTCTTTTTTGCCCTTTCACGTCCAGGCTCCCTGCTATCCCTCACCTGAAATCAATGATACATATCTCATTGACTGAATTTAAAAGGGAAAAGATCTAGCTGCCTATTAACAAAATGTAGCGTATCCAAACAAGATGGGGGTGAATGAATTGTTTAAAGGGACACTATCCCAAAGAAAACCCTTTGTTTTTCTGTAAGATTTTTAAAAGAAAAAAAAAATATTGTCACAGTTCTATGTCTATATTTTAAATTCAAATTGCAATTATTTTTTCTATACTGCTAAATTAAGAAATAATATTTCTGAGGGAAAAAATATTTTACTGTTCTTACCCAAAATACGATTTGAGCTCACTGAAATTTGCTAAGTTTTTCACATTGTCTTTAATGGTCTCAGATCCATCAAACTTGGGGAGTTTTCAGAGATTAAAAACCTTGTAAATACCACAAAGGCTGTACAGAGGAAAAAGGTAATGCATTTAAAATATCAGTCTTGAGTTCCATAATTTAAGACAGTCACAGCTAAACACTCTGTAAGCCATAGTACATCTAGTTATTTTCAGTCAGGTGTGCATAAAATCAGAAAGCAATGACATGATTAATTAGCATCTTCACTGTTTGGCTAACCATTGAGGTTAGTCTTGCATGCATATTTCTTATCTTCATAGTTTTAAGATGAATTAATAAATACTATATTCATTGAAATATTCATATTATTTTCATACTTGAAAAATAAAATTGTAACATTTATTTTGAATGTCTTCCATTTTGTTGTGTATGAGTCAGCAGTCCAAGTTCTTTTAATTGAGTCTTAATATTTTAAAAAGACTTAAAGATCTGAGTTCTTTTCAGATATTCTAATTATGACAGAGTGCTGTTAACAGGACTATTTTGTTATATGTATTATTTTCACTGCCCTTTTTTGTGCCTGATAGCTTTGGAAAAACTACTACGGGGACTTGACAAAAGAAGACAAGCGAGGGCTGGTGAAGTGAACTAGAAAGAGAATTTGGAATATGGTGATAGAGTCACTAGTATATTAGTTAACTGCTTTATAAATATAACATAAGTGAACATAGAGCCATCTAACTGTTTATTAAAATACAATATTCCTAAGAATAGACTTTAATGCTCTAGCTTCTGACCTGGACTCCTAATGAACACAGTACTAACAAGATCAAAGTTTCAAACTATATCTTAATCTTCGCTTCACCTAGGATGCTAAAAAACACACTGTCAAATACAATGTGGTAACCAGAGGACTAGGTTTTACACAGAATTTTCCTCCTTTGCTTTTTGCCATTAATTATAATAATAAATACTTGTAGATTCTTTTTTCCTGTTACATAAATGTCATAGTGAGATATTTATAAACACCTAGTAGAAATGTATCTGTCAACATGGAATTTTGAAATGATTGAACTCTATTTAGTAATTCTGTAACACTTGCTAAATCACAGAATTAACTATTATTAATTTCTATACTCAAAGCATCTAATGGTAAACATTATGGATTACACAGAATACAAACTAATGTAAACTATACTTTCAGTGGGATTTACATCCTATAACTTAAAATATCTAAAAATCAAAACCTAGAAGCTGGTAACACTCAGCTTCTTTTATAACAAATGGTAGAAATAGGAAACAGCGAAGTTATGTTCAGAGAGTGGTGGGACATCTGTCTTAAAGAGAGTTAGGTAAGTTAGGGAGAATGTGATAATATTGTCATCCACATATGATTTATTTATTTATTTTTAAGCAAGGTTTGGTAATTTCAAAAGCAAAAAAGAAAATGTAGGCGTGAAGCATTAGAGTCATAACCTTTTCATAACTAGAAAAGGTTTGAAGGGTTTGTTGCCATGAGATATTATAGTCTTTACTTGTATTTTGTGACAAGTCTTTGTTTACTTATTTTAAGACCACTTGCCAAGTGAAAGCCAGTTGCCTTAAAAAGAGCTTCAGACTAATGCTGAAAGGTGAATGGATAGGCTTTATGTGATAGACTTTAGTTCCTGCCTGCAAAAAGCAGGATTTTCTATTTCTCTGCTTAAATGAATAAATAAGATGCTTGAGAAAGCTGACAATTAATAGGTTCTTAAAGAAACGAATGAACAACTAAGTGATACAGAGTTAACAATGGGTTATGATTAATATCCACCTTTGTGATTCTTGCTGTTGATTTTAAGGTACTGAGTAGTATAGTACATGGAAAGAATTCCATCTTCTTTAATCTGTCTTCATACTAAAGAAATACTGCAGGCAGATAGAAAACAGATGAGGAGCTAGACAAAATAATCTGCAGATTGCAAAAAATCTGCAAAAATGGTAAAAATCACTAATTACATAAAGTAATTTAAGTGAGTTTGAAGTGAAACTGAGACCAGGCACTTGTATCTTTACCTGTATTCCCTAATGGCCTGATATACTAGGAATGCTAAAAATACACCTAACAAACAAAAGAAAATGCAACAAAAAAAATAAACACAGCTTTTCCCATCATTTACTTTAAATGATGAAGGGATTTGTCCATATTATCATGTGTACATATTATCTGTGTACATCTTCTTGATGTACTACTTAGTAAGTTATTAAACCATCTTAAAAATATATCTAAATGTTTCAGGTCTAGAAGGTGTTATTATGAGTTCTCATGGCAAATCAGCAACTTACAACTCCTTCTACATTTGCAGATGGTGGTTCTGACTTGTGTGTGTGCAGCCCCAGGCTATGTTCATGGATATATAAAAATAAACAAATAAAACAAAACAAAGCAACAACAACAACAAACAATATATTTAAACTGCACAATTTGATGCATTTTTTGAGCAGAAAAATACCATGCATAGAATGTGGAAAGCATTGAAGAGCCTGTAGATGGATAAGAATAAAGCTCTATAGGTCATTTAGTTACCAAGCCAAGGCTAATTCCAGGTCCTGGAGTGAGTTGTAGTCAGTCCACCGTAGAGGAGTCTAACAAAGAGTAGAATGCAAGCAGCCTGCACCAAATGAACTGCAAAAAAAGAGATCCTCCTGTGGATATTGCAAGGAAAATACAAGTGGAGCCAAAGAATCTAAAAATCAGCACAAACCAAGAGCAAAGTTAATATGTATTTAAGCAAAACAGGTTTAAGAAAGATTTCCTGAAGTTCTGCTAAGACAATACTTCAGTGATTTCAGACTGCCTTTAATGATCCTGACAAGAAGAGCAGGGATTTACTTCTCTCACATTATGCAGTGGACATGCCTAAAGAGAATTTACAAGGCTTGTAAATGTAAGTACTATTCTTTATTAGTAAATGAGTTGAAGAGCTGGACTTGTTTTTTATTCAGTCTTAACAAGAATTTGTAAAAGATGTGTCACTCACACATGTTGGAACTCATTCACTCCTTGACACCTTAGCTTTTTCTTCTAAAACTTCCTAAGTAGAACACTGAGGTGCAGACTGTAGAGGGGGCAACTAGACTGTGCTGTGAAAAACAAGGTTGTGTTTTTGCAATAGAAGGTGTTTTTGCAGTGGAAAAATCCACTAACCTTGCGTATTCAAAAGTGATTGTGTAGCATAGCAGTGGGGAGTATGTTAAGCAGATAAGGGGAAGGTCTCACTGTTCCAAAATAAGGAGGATAGTTAAGAAAAACAGGATGGGCGGTACGAAATCAGTAAAAACAAAAACCATGGGCCCTCTAGTCATGAGAGAAGACGGGAAAAGAAAGGAAAAGGAGAAATTAGCGGTTGGTCAAATTAAATTGTACATACAGAAGTGTGTCGAGTAGGTTGTGAACCTTTAGTACTCAATGAGGAAACAGGGGAGAAATAAGGATTTGGGTAATGGGGAATATAAGGTTACGATAAACTTTTACTAAGGTTACAATAAACTTTTACTGTGCGCTCGTGTTTGCAGGATGCCCCCCATTGCAATAGTAAATAAAATAGCTTCACAGAAGGTCCTGTCTGAAGAAAATTATTGAGATTTTTCTCACAGTGCCACAACTTTATATAGTGCTCAGTAGACATGTTTATTTTGCTAATCATTTCATGAAAGGTTGTGAAAGTAATATCTACATTTCATCTTAAAAAAAAAAATAAAAAAATATCCATATACACAGTATGAACAAGGCTTGTTCAAAGAAGGCAAATCTTATAAATGAAATAGAGATTTAGTACATACTTTTATGAGACTAGAGGTCTGTGAGATCTATGTGAGTGGGGATTGGAAAAAACAAACAAACAAAACAAGGAAACTCAACATTCTTCTAAATCTGGATTTAGAAGAATCCTGAAGAGAAGGAAAATAGAACCTTAATTTTCCTCCACTGATTTAGCTGAAGAGAACCACTGCTTGTTGAATCAGCATACCTTTACTTTTCTTGAGTTAATAGTCATTCTTATTATCTTTTTTAAGAGCTTTAGTTCCTGTATTTCATCTCTTGAAAATTGGAACTAGATCAGTATGTAATTGCTACAAGCAAGGGTAGAATTTTTGTGTAAATTGTGATTTTCATATCATTCCCCAAAGGAAGAAGACAAACAAACAAACAAACCAAAAACCTCCCTTGTCAAATGCTCCAACACATTTAATCTGTTCTACAGCATTCCTCTAGGGTAATGTTTGGAACAACAGCTATGTATGTATACATAAGGTATACCTGTAGGTTTTGGGTATTCAGTTTTGTCCACCTTGTTGTCTACACCTCTTTTTGTTCTAGCCAAACTCTAAGTTAGTCAGCTACATAATTATGAACAGGAAGGTTCTGACCTGCATGCTCAACCTTCATTCCCTGTTCTTGCTTCACCTGGTTCTGAACAGGGAATTCATATAACAGGTGCAGTACTAGCTCTTTAGCAAGGAAATCAAGTCTGGCCTTTTACAAAGCTGTCTTAAAATTTTGTGTTTCTAGCAGCAAATAGATAAACTACATCTGTCATGTTTATACAGTAGTAGTTTATGAAAGCAAATAGGAAAAAGATGGAAACAGAAGCCAATAACACCTTTCCTTCCTAAAAGGAAGTAAAAAAAGCTCAGTGTGATTATCACAGAATCACAGAATCACAGAATTTCTAGGTTGGAAGAGACCTCAAGATCATCGAGTCCAACCTCTGACCTAACGCTAACAGTCCACACTAAACCATATCCCTAAGCTCTACATCTAAACATTATCACCAAACATTTCTCTCCACCCCCCCAATCTTGACAGACAGCTAAAACACATTCCTGCCTGAGAGATCAGCATAAACATGTAACGGTATGTTGCTTTGTTTGAATAGAGTATTCATGATTTTAACATGACAAAAGGATATCCCTGATTTAGTCTAACACTCTTCTAATGTAATGCAAGACAGAAATAAATGACAGGTTGGTTGCTAAATGCCTTTAAAACATGAATGCTTTATTCAATGGAAATCTTATTTTATTGTTAATTTTCTTTGTTCTGAATGATGATTATTCATATGAATATATGCACCCATATAAATGATCATATATGCATAAAACCAAAAATGCATATCAGAATATACACATGTATAAATCTTGTCCATGAAGACATATATATAAGCCATGTTAAATTGGCAAAGATTTTATTGCCATCTGTTAAGTATTTATAGACTGTAACCCATGTCATTTTTTTCTTCTTTTTCATGAGATTGATGTAACAGACCCACAGTTGCCTTAGACAACCAATTTTCCGTTTTAAAAATACTGAGGAGAGCTTGTTTAAGTTCCCTAGACCCTACACTGTAACCTGAAATTTGTTAAAGAATCTTCATCATTCATCCAAACTGCAATTTGATCCATTATTTCAATGTTAATTCCTACAAGTTACTCTGATTAGTTTGCATGTATATTCTGACTTACCTACTACAACTTTTTCAATTTATGTTGTGGTGAAATTCAGTGTCCATATTTTATCATTTAAAAATAAACTGTATTTTAAATATTTAACAGCTGTCATTTAAAAACATTTTATTTAGTGATGGGATAGGAGGTATTTTTTTATCACTAACAGCAGAATATTTCACCTCTCTTTGTTCCAAACATAGAAGTATTCTTATACTCGTTTGGTGTGCTTCATTATGATTTATTGATGAATTTGCCATCTGCATCAATGTTAGGTCATATGTCAGTGCTAGAGTATATATACATATATATATATAGATATATATTTTTTTTGTTCCAGACGAAGTGTCATAGCCTTAATATCTGCCTTTGAAGTTTCATGAATATATTTAGATTCTTTTATCAATTATTTTTATTTCCTCATTGTAAAAGACTACACATGCCTGTCAGCTTCTCTATTTTTCCATTGGTGATATATGTTGTTGGCAGTTCCTTGTCATTAAGTTAAATCTGGAAAAGCATTGTATAGTGTATTTCTCTGATCATGTTTTCCCTACAGAAGTCTTGGAGAGCAAATATTTGTTTTGATCTCACTCTGATTTTGATAACTCTTACCAGGCTTTCACAAAAGCAATGTATTGGAATGTATTTGTGCGGTGAATAGAATAGTTGGAAGTAGGATCAATGTGGAAAATTGTGGATTTAAACAGCACTGTAGCAGTTCATCTTCTCCTGCCTACTAGCTATCACTATTCCACATTTCTATAACTTCCTTTCAATTGTGATTGCTTTTTTTTTTTTTTTTTTTTTTTCCTTTTTCATAGAAACAGGTAAAATAAAATCAAACCAAAATTAGTCATGGTCTAATAACCAATATTAATTTTAAATTCTACTTCCAATATAGACTAATGAGTACATTCCCAACTAATTTCCATACTAATAATCCATACACAGTTTTAATGAGAGAACATCATATACTTATTTTAGATAGCACTTGACTCTTGAAGAAGTTCCACTGAAACAGACGGACAAGAATATGCATCAGGTTGCTACTCAGTTGTGATCACACATACTACAATCCAGATTTCTGTTTTGATTTACTTATTTGAATTAAATAAATCAGTTTAAAATACAGTTTTGTGAAACTTGTCAAAATATTGAAAGGACTTTTGGGAACAAATGTAATGTAATATCATGAGGTTATTCCATAGAATACTTGCTCTTGTTCAACCTGGTGTCCATCAGGACCCCCAAGTCCTTGTCTGTTAACCTGTTTTCCAGCCAGGTGGCCCTCAGAATGCCCTGTGCCCTGGTACCTAGTGCTGTTCCTCTCCAGATACAAGACTTCGCACTTCCCCTTATTGAACATCTGAAGGTGTTTTTTTTTTTTTTTTTTTTTTTTTAATATATTTATTTATTTTATCAGCCTATTTCCTGCACCCCACTACTCAGCACTGGTGAAGCCACATACAGAGTATTGTGTCCAGTTTTTGGCTTCCCAGTACGTGAGAGACATGGACATACTGGAGAGAGTCCAGTGAAGGAAAGCTAACACGATGAAGGGTGTGGAAGATCTCTCCTGTGATGAAAGGCTGACAGAGCCAGGACTATTCAGCCTGGAGAAGAGAAGGCTTGGTAGGGGATCACGTCACTGTGCATAAATACCTGAAAGGAGGATGCAAAGGTGATGGAGCCAGACTCTTTTCAATGGTGCACAAAGGACATGAGACAATGTTATCATGATCTCAAGGGTTACCTGACCTGTAGGTGCAGAGATAGTAGAAGTGGTAGGATTCCATAATGTACAAGGACATGGAGGCTTTGTTTTCTAAAAGTTCTATTTATTACAGATTATCACATACTGCCACTAGTGAGTATACTATGATTAATAAGGCGAGTATATAGAAAGATACAAACAATATATATTACCAGGAAAGTAAATATATTTGCAGTAGATATTGAGGGAGTAGCACTAATTAATTATAGCAGGAATTAGAAGTAGTAGAAAAGCAATTAGAGGTAGTAAAAATCAGTAGTAGAGCAGCAAATATAGGTTGTTCAACCTGGTTCAACAGGTTCAATAGGTTCAACAAACGTATCAATACTAGAGTAATGAATATACTTAGCAAGGACTGCATACATCAGTAGTATAACAATGAAACTTTATAACAATGATAGGGGACCCACCACCACCAAGGGGACCCGCCACCAGCCAGAGCAGAGCCAATGAGCAATGTTGGTTGGGCCTCTGGAAGGGCAGATTTAAGAAAGGAAAAAAAAAGTGTTGCACTACAGCAGCTAGGAGAGTGGAATGAGAGACAGCCCTGCAGACTCCAAGGTCAGTGCAGAATGAGGGTAGGAGGTGCTCCAGGCACTGGAGCAGAAGTTCCCCTGTGGCCTGTGCAGAGGCCCCTGGTGTAGCAGGTTGTCCCTCTGCAGCCCATGGTTCTCACTGCGGAGCAGATCTCCACACTGCAGCCCATGGAGGAGCACCCGGTGGAGCAGGTGAATGTGGCCTGGAGGAGGCTGTGGCCCATAGAGAGCCCCTGCAGGATCAGGCCCCGGGCTGGAGCTGCAGCCCATGGAGAGGAGCCCACGCAGGTGCAGGGGATCCAGGGGGAGATGCCACTCATGGGGAACCCATGCTGGAGCAGTTTGCTCCTGACTGATGTAGTGGGTTTACGTGGCAAGGTTTTGGTAGCAGGGGGCCATAGGGGTGGTTTCTGTGAGAAAGATCTAGAAGCTGCCCCATGTTTGGGAAGGGCCCCATTGTTTTCCAGAGCTGAGCCAATAAGCGATGTTGTTTTGCGCCTCTGTGAGAGCATATTTAAGACAGGGAAAAAAACGCTGCGCCACACAGCAGCCGGGAGAGTCAAGGGAGTGAGAAACAGCCTTGCAAGTGCCAAGGTCAGTAAAGAAGGAGGGGGAGAGGTGCTCCAGGCGCCAGAGCAGAAGTCCCCTGAGGCCTGTGGTGAGGACCACGGTGAAGCAGGATGTCCCCCTGCAGCCCATGGGGTACCACAGTGGAGCAGGGTTCCACGCTGCAGCCCGTGAAGGAGACCACGATGGAGCAGGTGGCCCTGCACCAATGGAGGCTGCCGCCTGTGGAAGACCCCTGCCGGAGCAGATTCTGGGCCGGACCTGTAGCCCGTGGAGAGGAGCCCACGCAGGAGCAGGTGACCTGGCAGGAGCTGCTGCCCATAGGGGACCCAGGTTGGAGCAGTTTTCTCCTGAGGGATGGACCCCGTGGTACGGACCCATATCTGGAGCAGTTCTGGAAGAGCTGCTGCCTATGGGAAGCCCACGCCGGATCAGTTCATCAAGGACTGCATCCCATGGGTGGGACCCCACAGCACAGGGGACGAGAGTGACCGAGAAGGAGCAGCAGAGAAGAAGCGCTGTAGACAGACCATAACCCCCATTCCCCCGTTCCCCTGCGCTGCTCAGGGGGAGGAGGTGGAAGAGGGTGGATGGGGGGAGAAGGTGCTTTTGGTTTCTTTCCTTTGTTTCTCACTTCTCTAGCTTGTTAGTAATGAGCAATAAATCTTACTATCTTCCTATGCTGAGTCTGTTTTGCCCGTTACAATAATTATTGCGTGATTTTCTCGTCCTTATCTCAACCTTTGAGCCCTTTTCACATATTTTCTCCCCATTCCTCTTTGAGGAGGGGGAGTGAGAGAGCGGCTGTGGTGGAGCTCAGCTGCCCACTCGAGCAGAACCACGACAACTGATGGACTCTGTGCATGGATGGAGCTATTTGGGAGCAGTTTTTGAAGAGCTGCTGCCTGTGGGCAACCCCTGCAGGATCAGTTTGGGAATCATAGAATCATAGAATCATACAATATCCCGAGTTGGAAGGGAACCATAAGGATCATCAGGTCCAACTCCTGGCACCACACAGGTCTACCCAAAAGTTTAGAGCATGTGACTAAGTGCACAGTCCAATCTCTTCTTAAATTCAGACAGGCTTGGTGCAGTGACTGCTTCACTGGGGAGCCTGTTCCAGTGTGCAACCATCCTCTTGGTGAAGAACCTTTTCCTGATGTCCAGCCTAAACTTCCCCTGCCTCAGCTTAACACCATTCCCGTGTGTCCTATCACTGGTGTTTATGGAGAATAGGTCACCTGCCTCTCCACTCCCCCTCGCAAGGAAGTTGTGGACTGCGATGAGGTCCCCCCTCTGCCTCCTCTTTTCCAGGCTGAACACGCCCAGTGGCCTCAGCCACTCCTCATATGTCTTCCCCTCTAGGCTCTTCACCATCTTCATTGCCCTCCTCTGGACACTCTCCAACAGTTTAATGTCTTTCTTGTACTGTGGTGCCCAGAACTGCACACAGTACTCGAGGTGAGGCCGCACCAGCGCAAAGTAGAGCAGGACAATCACTTCCCTTGACTGACTAGCAATGCCATGCTTGATGCATCCTAGGCTACGGTTGGCCCTCTTGGCTGCCAGGGCACACTGCTGGCTCATATTCAACTTGCTGTCAACCACAACCCCCAGATTCCTCTCTGTGGGGCTGCTCTCCAGCATCTTGTTGCCCAGTCTGTATGTATTGCCAGGGTTGCCCTGTCCCAGGTGCAGGACCCAGCACTTGCTTTTGTTAAACTTCATGTGGTTGGTGATTGCCCAGCTCTCCAATCTGTCCAGGTCTCTCTACAAGGCCTTTCCACCCTCATCTGAATCCACAACTCCTCCAAGTTTGGTGTTGGCAAATTTGCTCAGAACACCTTCTAGTCCTACATCCAAATCATTTATAAAAACATTGAAGAGAACTGGCCCTAAAATGGAGCCTTGAGGGACCCCACTAGTGACCATCTGCCAGCCAGGTGTAACCCCACTTACCACAACCTTTTGAGCCCTGCATGTCAGCCAATTGCTCACCCATCGTATGATGTTTTTGTTAAGTTGTACGCTGGACATTTTGTCCAGTAGGATCCTATGGGAAACCATGTCAAAAGCATTGCTGAAGTCCAAAAAGATCACATCAGCTGGTTTTCCTTGATCGACTAGATGGGTGATCTTATCATAAAAGGAAATCAAATTTGTTAGGCAGGATCTCATGAGCCCATGTTGGCTGGGACCAATGACCGCATCATCCTCCAGGTGTGCTTCAGTAACTTCAAGGATCATCTTCTCCATAATTTTACCAGGCACTGATGTGAGACTGACAGGCCTGTAATTGCTAGGGTCTTCTTTCTTACCCTTCTTGAAAATTGGCACAACATTTGCCAGCTTCCAGTCTACTGGGACCTCTCCAGATTCCCAAGACCATTGAAAAATAATTAAGAGAGGTCTCGTGATGGCGTCAGCCAGCTCTTTAAGCACCCTGGGATGAATCCCATCCGGACCCATGGACTTTTATGGATCCAGGCAGAGCAGCAAATCCTGCACACGTTCAGGGTCGGTTAGGAGTTTGTCATTCCCACTGTCATGGTCCTCCCACTCAGGGCACCCTGGGTCCCGAAGCCCATCATCAGTGTTGAAGGCAGAAGGATGGAAGGACGGCATTCTGTGGGAGGAACCCCACATGGAGCAGGGGCAGAGAGTGACTGTGAAGGAGAGGCAGAAACAAGGCATTAGGGACTGACTGCAGCCCCCATTCCCCGTTCCCCTGCACTGCTTGGGAGGAGGAAGTGGAAGAGATTGTGGGTGAGGGGAAGATGTTTTTAGTTTGTTTTTGTTCCTCAATGTTCTAGCTTGTTAGTAACAGGTAATAAATTATTTTAATCTCCATATGTGTTGTGGTTTTACTCAGGTGGGCAGCCAAGTAAAACTCGACTCCACCACAACTGCTCTCTCACTCGCTCTCTCCTCAAAGAAGAAGGGGGAGAAAATACAACACAGAGAGCTTGAGGTTTGAGATGAGAATGGTTTAATTAAAGGGGAAGGAAATGGGGAGAAAAAAGAAATAGAAGAAACAATAAGTCCACGCGGAAGCACAGAGAGAAGGGAAAAAAAATAAATTATTTTCTACTTCCCGTCAACAAGCGATGTTTGGCCACGTCCTGGGAAGCAGGGCCTCAAAACGCATAGTGGTTGTTCAGGAGGAACAACCCCCTCCCCCACGAGAGCCCCCCTTTTTATTGCTGAGTGTGACATCAGGTGTTATGGAACATCCCTTTGGTTGGTTTAGGTCAGCTACCCTGGTGATGTCCCCTCCCCATCACTTGCCCACCCCCCGCCTTCTGGCTCTTGGGGGCTTGGAAGCAGTCCTGATGCTGTGCCAGCACTACGCAGCAATAGACACAACACTGGAGTGATATCAGTGCTGTTCCAGCTACAAGTGCAGAGCACAGCATAGTGTGGGCTGCTGCGGGGAAAGGTGACTCCATCCCAGGCAGACCCAATGCAATATGCTGAGTCTGTTTTGCCCAAGACAATAATTAGTGTGTAATCTCCCTGTCCTTATCTCAACCCTTGATCCCTTTTCACTGTATTTTCTTCCCCTTTCCCTTTGAGGAAAGGAAGTGAGAGAGCAGTTGTAGTGGAGCTCAGCTTCCCAGCTGAGTAAAACCACTGTAGTTGTTGGGCCCAAAGAGTTGTGGTGAATGGAGTTAAGGCCAGATGGAGGCCAATCATTAGTGGTGTCTCCCAGGGCTCAGTAATGGGTCCACTTTTCTTCACTATCTTTATCAATTATCTGCATGAAGGTATTGAGTGCACCCTCAGTAAATTTGCACCTGAAACCAACTTAGGCGCAAGTGTTGATCTGCTTGAGGGTAGGAAGGCTCTACAGAGGGATATGCATAGTCTGGACTGATTGGTGGCAGTTCAACAGGGCTAAGTGTCAGGTCCTGCACTTGAAGCTTAACAACCCCATGCAACACTACAGGCAGGGGGAAGGGTAGTTGGAAAGCTGCCTGGTAGAAAAGGACTTGGAGGTAGTTATTGGTCTGTAGCCAGATGAATATAAGCCAGCAGTGTGCTCAGGTGGCCAAGAAGGCCAACATCATCCTGGCTTGTATCAGAAATAGTGTGGCCAGCTGGATTAGGGAAGTGATTTTCCCTCTGTACTTGGCTCTGGTAAGGCCACATCTTGAATACTATGTTCAGTTTTGGGCCCCTCACTTCAAGAAAGACTTGAGACCCTGGACCATACCCAGAGAAGGGCTACAAAGCTGGTGAAGGGTCTAGAAAACAAGTCCTATGAGAAGTGGCTGAGGGACCTGGGTTGTTTAGTCTAGAGAAAAGGAGGCTCAGAGGAGACCTTATCATGGTGTACCTTACAGGAGGCTATAGCAAGGTGGGTATCAGGCTCTTCTCCCAAGCACCAAGTGATCAGATGAAGGGAAATAGCTTTGAGTTGTGTCAGGGGAGGTTTAGGTTGGATATTAGGAGAAATTTCTTTACTGAAAGGGTTGTGTGACACTGGAATAGGCTGCCCATGGAAGTGGTTAATTCACCATCCGTGGAGGTCTTCAAGAAATGTGTAGATGTAGAATTTATTAGCATGGTTTAATGGTGTACCTTAGTATGAGATTAAACATTGGAATAGATGATCTTAGAGGTCTTTTCCAACCTGAGTGATTCTATGTTTCTATGATTTATCATATCATTGTATCATTGTATCTACCAAGCCTATACTTATGACAGGTTATCCTTAACAATACTATACATATGACAGATTATGTATATATATGTATATATATATATATATATATATATAATAAAATGACCACTACCAAGTGCTGCATCAAACTGTTGTAAATTCTGAGTCAATTTAGCTTTATAAGGTTTATTTATGGGGTTAATAAAAGGCAAGTAAAGAGCGCTGGGTGTGCAGGGAGTCTGGTCTCCAACACACATACACGTTACATCAGGTGGCTGTTTTTTATGCTCCTAGGCTAATACATATTCATTACTACTTCTAGAAAAGTCTGGGTTATTATAATTAGTTCCCGGAATCCAAACCCTCCCACTGGCGCATGCGTATCAGTCTCTGGTGGTCCCTCTGGGGGTCTCTTGTGCTGAAGGCTCGTAGTCTTCCTCCCAGGCTTTGTCCTTGTCCTTCTCCTTTGTCCATCTTGGCCAGGTATCAGAGACTCGTGCAGCATCCCATGCAAGCTTTGTCTTTTAGTTGTCCTTCAGCTTCCCCTTTCTCCTTAATCCCTTGGCCAGATACGAGAGACTTGTGTAGTGTCCCATGCAATAGTCACAATGGTTAGCAGTTATTCTGAAACCCCTTTGTTCTCTTATCCCTGGATATCAGAGACTGAAGGTTTACCCTTCAAGCCCTCTATTGACATGAATTGCTGGAACATTCCTTACAAAACCAATCCCAGAAATGGGGGACAAACCAACCTCACAGGACCTAATTAAGAAAACCAGTCTCAGAACAGGACCAGTAAAGAATGACTTCAGAAAAGGCCAGCCCCCAGGAGTGTGACCGGAAAGGTAACCAATAAAATAACAGACTGAAAGTCACTTCAAGGTAGACCCGCATCACAGGGTTTGGAGCATCATAGAGCTTAACCATTAATCTAACATAGCATTGCAGATATAAAAGTGGACCCGGTGTTCTAGTAATGTTTCAGCCAATTTAACAGAGAGAAGTATGTGCAGCATGGGAAGTTTCTTAGAGAAGCTCCATTTTGCGTAGAAATCAGGCCATTTTTATGTTATACAGACCTAAGGGTGTGTAGAACAATATCACTTTAAGAAGCCAATAGATGCTATTAATTTCTGTTTTTCTTCTATGACAGTCAATAGATGATGCTGTTTTATATTTCCTCAGACAAGATTTTTATTTTTCCAGACTATTTTCAATTCTATCAGCTTGAACAACCAATAGCAGTTGCAGATTCACACTTTCTCAGGGATATATCAGCCTGTTATCTTCTTGCATTACACTTGCTAGTATAGTATTCATTGAACATCTTATACACCTATATTGAACATTGTACACCTTGTATGTTTTTAAAACCCATAATCTGAGAAAGAAAAACATTCAGTAGAGTACAATTTCTAGATGTATCAAAGTGTACTGGACTTATGCTTCCAAATTGGTTAGGGACTTAAGAAAAAAAAAAAAACAAAAAACAAAAAACAGGAAAATAAATAAACAAACCCTACATTCTTCCTTGTAATAATGGTAGACTAGTTTGGCCAAGGTTCCCCAAAATACTTTTGCCTTGAATAATACATTTTATTCTTTACAATGGATTGGCAACAGTTTAGATAAATAGAAAGCAATATTCTGTAGCAAAGCAATTAAAACGTTTGTTTGTTTGTTTATTTTTAATGCAAAGTTGAAATGTTTCTTGCCATGTCCATATATTTTACTAAATCTACACTGTTATTGCAACCATATCCATAAAGTACAATTGTTAACTTCCATCATAACAGCACTTCAGCTATATAGGGCCACTACAGAGGTAAAACCTCTCCTCTGATACTTACTCCCAGTTGGTACCACAGGTAGGTTCTGCTCAGTCATTTTCTTCTTAGGCATGGAGCTCCCAAGCCCAGTCCTGTCATTTCTTCAGCCCTAGCTTGTCTTCTTTTGTCAAGGCCAGTTCTGCTGGCAGTTCTAACCAATGAGGTGATGTTTTGTTGTTGTTGTTGTTGTTTTGTGCACTGAACAGTAATGTCTGTGCAGTGTTGTTGCAAGATCCCTGAGCTAGGTGGTAAACCTGTATAGCAGTATAGCACAGGGCTATGCCATATAAAAACTAGCTGTGGTCCCCGGATCAGAGTAGGTAATAGGTTCCCTCCTAATATTTATATGGATAGCTAATAGCATGCAAAATTACTTAAGTCAAATGTAAGCAAATCTTACATTAGAATGAATAAATAAACCCACCATGGCATGTTTAGTCTATAAATTTCTTTATTTTTTTTGTGGAACATGTTCCAATAGGAATTTTGAAAACAAAGAACACTAGAAATAAGTCAGCACACATATGTGTTCCTATTCTATTGACCTGGCCAACATAAAAATCAATTAACATATCCATCCATATTCCAGATGTTGTAGAAAACTGTGAACAGAAAGGACAGAGACCTGAGTGACTTTAGAACTGGGATATTTTTTCTGGAGATGGAGAATGCTGGTTCTCGATTTACATAAAATAGGCTATATCAAAAAGGAAAAGAAACGATTCTTTTTTTTTTTTTTTCTTCCTTTGGAATATAAGATTCAAGTTTTTGTTGTGTTGTTTGGAGGAGAATCCTGAGCTTATGCTGCAACTCCTAAACTAAACATTGTTGGACCTTAAACAAAATAAATAGCATGTGGATTCTTAGGTGCTTTAGAACGAGCTCTGTTATATGCAGCACAGAGACAGCAGAAGTGCCTTAAACTACCTAGAACAGAATACATGGGCTGATAGACCTGTGGTTTCAGTCTACTCTGTCTCATAGCCTGGAGGACAATATTTATGGTTTGAAAGTCTGCCTTGGAGATAGATAACGCTTATTCTGTCTTTTAAGTCAAGAAAGAGAAATGGTCCTTTCTTTTAAAAGGCAACAAACAGCCTCTGTGGAGATCTTCTGTGGGGTTCTGTAGGCAAAGTTATATTTAATCTTTTGAATCACAGAATGCTTTGCAACCTGGAAAGATGAAAATGTATGCATTTTCATCATGTGCATGTCAGTAGAAAAATTTCAGTCATCTTTGCATGTTATGGCATGAAAATTCTAGTATGTGACTGTACTTCTAAAACCATGAAAATTAATTTATTTGTCCAGAGAAATGTGCATTCTTTTCAGAGATAGCAGTTAATAAAATACTTCTCCAAGCATCTTCATTTCGAGTCCTAGATTTTTCTAGAATTTCATGGAAGATAAACTCCTGATATGGAACAGTCTTCTTGAGAAGCATTCTTTGTACCCTGCATGACAAAGTGTACAACAAGTTGGCATTGTAAGTTCCTGAAAATTAATTAAACCGTACATGAATTCATGATGTGTCCTCAGCAATTTTTTTTATACTCTTCTATAACAGCTCTCATGTTCTATGGGAAATGAGATCCCTAAACAAAAGTAAAGTCAATGCATATATGTCTGATCAGAAAAAGAATAATGATAGACATTAGTAAATGGCTGTAACTAAACCTGAAATATGCTGTGACTTGCAATATGAATTTCACTTTTCTGATATAAACCAGTTCATTCACTGACATTTGTTAAGAGTCAATATTGTCCTATGAACAATAGTTTTTCATAAATCTTGCCTGGGTTCTGTTAAGTAGCCATTGGATAGCTTCCAGCCATCTGGCTAGCATCTTAGCTTCATTGAAGACATAATTCAGTGTGACTGAATTTGAAGACATAATTCAGTGGGAGAATAACTAGTCAGGAATAGAAGTATTAAACATTTTGAGTATCGTGGAAGACAGAGAGTTTGGAAACTTAGTAAAGCACATATCTTTCTGTGAACAAGAAAATATTTTGACATCATGTAAACTTACATGTATTAACCTTTTCTCTTTTCCTCTCTGGAATCCCATGGCTGTTCTTCAGGAAAAACTTTTTATTTTAAGTTTCTAGTTGTGGAAGAGCTCATTACATATATGGTATTAAAGATGTTCATCAACTTGGGAGATATTCTCATTGCTTACTAACAATAAGTTCTAAAGGAGTAGAAGCCTTCTATTTCTACTAGACTGTTCTAGTATTAAAAAAAAAATAATCTCATGGGAGTGGAATGGAGCTTAGCTTATTGTAGAGGGGATTTAGTTTGCAGACAACATCAAGAGTGTTCTTTAAAAGTATTAAAATTCATTTGGTCATGATAATAACCTTGTTTGATAAAAACATTCTCAGAATTCTTAACCTGAAAGACAGTGAGTGAGCAGCACCACTTAGTGTCCTGGTTAGTAAGGAAAAAGATCCTTGATTTTCATAGAATCATTTAGACCTTAAGCTCATCAAGACTATCCATCCCCCTAACCCTATAAGTCCACTGCTAAACCATGTCCCTAAGCACCATACCACACATATCTTAAATACTTCAAGGGATGATGACCCCAACACCTTCCTGGGCAGCCATTCTAATACCTAACCTCTCTGTCTGTGAAGAAATTTTTCCACGTATCTAATCTAAACCTCCACTGGCACAGCCTGAGGCCATTGCCTCACATCCTACCACTTGTCTCCTGAGAAAAAGAGACTGACTTAGTCCTCACTGCAACCTCCTTTCAGGTTGTTATAGAGTGGTGAGGTATACCTATATTACAGAGAGGAGACCTCAGCCTCTATACTAAACAGTCTCAGTTCCCTCAGCTGCTCCTCATAAGTCTTGTTTTCTAGTCCTTTCACCAGTTTTGTTGATTTCCTCTGCACATGCTCAAGCAACTCAATATCCTTATAGTGAGTGACCTAAGAGTGAACTTAGGGTGTGGTATCACCAGTGCTGCGTGCAAAGGGACAATCACATCCCTAGTCCTGGTGGCCTCACTATTTCTATACAAGCCAGGATGCCACTGGCCTTCTTGGCCACCTGAGCACACTGCTGGCTCATGGTCAACTGGCTGTTGACCAACGCCCCCAGGTCCTTTCTGCTGAGCAACATTTTGATATAAGGTAAGAGAAAATGTGCACTCTTCAGTTTGCTTTCTTTGCTAGTATGCTTCAGTTTTTTTTTTTTTTTTTTTTTTTTTTTTATGTATGTAAAAACAACTAAAAATACATTCAAAGATACATTTTTTAATTCAGTAGCATGCATTTTTGTAGCAATAAGAAAGGCTTTCCAAGCACATTTCATCCTCAAGCTCTTCATTTGCCGGAGTAAACACTACAAGCATCTGAACGCTTTATTACTAAACAAAAGAATAAGGAACAATGATAGTTTCAAGGGTTCTGTTTACAGATGTTGCAAGAAACTGTCAGGCACCAGGAATGGGAGGCCAGAACAAGAGATGTACGAAGATAATTTTTGGCCACTCAATGAAATTTTCTTCGTGGTTCTTCGTGGTTTTCTCTCTCTCTTGGTGCAACTGTCAGTACAGCTCTAATTCTGGCCTGCTATTTCACAATAGTTTTCACAACCTATGAGGAATGTAGGTCTAGCTTGCAGGTGGCAGAATAGATTTTTTCCAAGGCATATAGAGCCTTTGTTTTGAACACCAAGTTATTCTCAGAAAGGGAAACTAGATGACTCTAGAAGTCATCTGTTCTAACATCCCTGCTCAAAGCAAAGTGAACTAGAACAGGATGCTCACATCATTGTCCAGTTGGCTTTTGAATATCTGCAAGAGTGGGGACTCCACAGTCTGCTTTCATTTTCTAGAAAATGTTCTACATTTCCATTAAAAGTGCCACTAGTGTGCTCAAGGGATGTAAAAGGTGTGGCAGCCTAATGTGTATTAGAAACATTTGAGACCAGAGGAAGAGACTTCACACAAGGAAGAGCAATTAGAAGAGTCAGGTTACATGGTAATGCAGAAAGAGGACCAAGCTGAGACAGAAATCCAACAAAGCTTTGCAGAATCACTGCCGTGCCTATACTGGGAGTTTTTTTATCTAGATGTATTGACTGTACATGCATGCATTCCTTTGCAGTATTCATTAACTTTTCCTATGTCATTTTCAAAGGACATTTTGTTATTTTTATTTTCCAATTATTATCTTTTTAGATTCTTCTAACATTTTAGTATCTGAATCCTTTTCCGTGAATTTCTGTTTTGATTTTCTGTGTTTACAAAAGATTAGACTTAAAAAAGGACTATACCATTGAAACAGTTAACTTTTAGGTACCATGCTTATCTACAAGGTGAAACGTTGTTTTCACCTTGGCCTAAGTTCTACAGACTTCCATACCAAGCAATTCAATAATGTCAAGCAAAAGTGTTAGTAAGAACTTGGGAAGGAATTCACCTTTGTTAGCTTTAAAGGCTTAAAGATTACTCATCTAGGTTGACTTTTTAAGTAGCAATTTCTCTTCACTGACAGCAAAATAAGCCTAGCTCAGATTTAGATAGCAACTAGGTCATACAAACTGTAGTATCCAATGTTGGGTTTCTAAGGAGACAGCTGTATTATTTTGTTCTTTGCAGAAAAACAAAACCTAAGAATTAACCTTTTATTTTAAACTCAATTTTTTTCCTTCAATTTTAAAGCATGTGTTTTACATGATTTGTCATCTCTTTATATGTTCAGTGGTTGACTTTTTTCTTGAAGTCTGTTTTAATGGTCATCCAGTGCTTTCCCAAATCATTTTGCCCTGCAACTTGTTCCCAAGATGGCTGTTTGCATTCTGATCTCTCTCCTAAAGTTGACAGTAATAAAACATAAATAATAATATAATTATTTGTCTTTTATATACATGCACAGGTTCTTCATAGCTTGAAAAAGAAAAAAGAAAAAAAACACTACGATAAAGCATGTGACCTTTCTAATCACTGTGACCAGCATTCATCCTGTGCCATTTTTGGTAGATACTCTTTATCCTCAGCTGCTGAAGTCTCTTCCAAGTCTCTTAAGAAGAAAATATTTGAAATGTTTTTCTTCTCTGAGTGGAACTACCAAAAGCTTCTGCATAAGAATTTTTATGCCATCCCAGAATCTCATTTACTGTATTCTCCTGGGCATAATTCACATTGTAGTATTCAACAAGGACCTTCTTTAATTCTGCAGTAGTGCAATATTTCTGCAAATAAAACATGTTACTCATTTATTTTAACAGTTTAAGGTTGAAGACGTCTTGGCTCATGTTAAATTGCAAGTGCATGGTTTGATATTGAATTCCTACCTTACTTTGTAAGATTTAACCTTACACCTTGTGCATATATTATGAATTTTCTACAACAGAAGAGGAGTTAATGTCTTTATATATTTGATGTCTGTGGGTGTAAAAAGTACAACTACACCCATTAGCATTTAATTTCCTCCAAATGCCTGCTGTTAAAGATCCCTTAGGATTCTATTTAATTTGTAAGTGAAAGCTGCTAGCCATTCTGCTTTCCCTGTGTCTGTCCTCCACACCAGAGTTCAATTAAACATCCCCCTATGGTTTCCTTCACCTGCAAAAACAAAACATATGTACTAACAGAAAAGGGACCTGAATTTCAACTACACAGGTGCATGCTGGCTAGGTGGATATATATGCAAGTGGTTAGCCAAACTGTAATTCCTCAGCCTTGCCTCCAGTGAAGATAAATCTCCTCTGTTTCCTTTCACTCATTGAATCCTCCAAACCAACATTTTTCTGTTGATTATAAAAGATAAGTATTTCTTCCGTGAGTGTTGGAAGGTCACAATCAATTCTTTTTCTTTTTTCTTTTATATTTTTCAATTGCTTTCTTTATAAATAGACTTTTTCAGCATGGAATTACAGCATGTTCACAGATTAGCCTTTTGTATCTCAGATGTTGAGACAGAAGTAAAAGTTGTAATAAATGACAAAAAAAAAAAAAAAAAAAAAAACACACAAAAGGTACATACCACAAAAACAGAGGTGTTTTAGGTGCCAAAATTTGTGATCAAAGTTAAGCAATAAAAGATATATCATAAATACATTTTAAAGGGAGAGAACTTTATTGTATAACAGCTAATTATAATTCTGCAGGTAACAATGTGTGGTGTAATTGCCCAAAGTAACTAGGAAAATAAAACTAACATTCACATTTTAAAGAAAATGTACAGCATTGAAGAGGCTTTCAGGGTGGGGCATAGCTGCATTACCTGAGCGTTCCCTAGGCTTCCAACCTTAGATGCTATTGTGCTGGGGAAACCTGGTGTACTAGCTCTAAGGAACAGTATGGAGCGTAGAGTGGAGTGGAGACACCATGGCTAGGCTCTGTAACCAGGTGGGGACTCTATTGTTCTTGTGCACACCGAGACTGATAAGCTGCACTTTTTGCTACCCTGAGTCAACAACCTGTCATGTTTTGACAAATGCTGTACCCTAGTGTACTTTTGCTCATTATAATAACATTATAATACCAAAACATACCTCCATGCCAAAAGCTACCCGCCTCCAAGGTGCAACCACCCCTCACTGAGCATGCGCTCTGAATTTCTCAGAGCTTATTACTGTAAACGGAGACGGGAGAACTTTTTGCCAATCACAACTAAGATACACTTGACTAGAGACACTCAAGCTCCACCTCAAAGATAGAAAATAATATAAATTGGCCTAAGAGAGAGGGGATGTTAGGGAAGATACCACCATCCCGAGGAGATACAACATCCTTAGGACCCCCTGACTCCTGGGACTAGTCAACAGGCTGAGCCTCTCTTCCCCCCCCATTGGGACGCCTTTGGGTGAGACTTGAACACTTGGTTATAAATCTTTCTAGAGTCTTCAATCCTTTTATTAATTTCTAGGCTGTGCATCTGTAACACTTGTGTATTTCATGCATGATAGCTGGCTTTTGCAGACAGTCACTATCGCCGGCAATCCAAAGAACCTGTGTACCTGTTGCTGTAATAAATCACACTTGATTGCATTGTTATAGCTCTCATTAAGTGCGACTAGGGTAAGGGTGGTTATACGTTATTGGTGAATACATGACTGTGATAGTTCAGTGTTCTGAATCCAACCAGACCCCTAACGGTTAATGCGTTATTGGTGAATATCTGACCGGACCCCTAACAGTTGATGCGTTATTGGTGAAATCTGTGATTGTGATAGTTCAGTACCCTGAATCTGACTGGGCCCATAACGGTTGATCAGCTACACCCCTTAACATGACACAAAGTAAGAGAACTACTTCAGTTAAAAAAAAGAATCTTATTAAGCCAATAAAAAACAAACAAACAAACAAACAAAAACAATAAAACTTCTAGGTTGATTGAAAATATGTCTGATGAACTCATATACCTTGCAGCACTTCTATTATGTACACTGTCAATCCCCAAAACCACTGAAAGATATAGAATTGCTTACAATCCCAGCTATTTTTTCCCCTCTAATTGTGCTACGGTCACACTCAGCATTTTAGAGTTTGAGTCCAGCAAGTCTACAAGTGTTTTCAAGAGCAGAAGTATGTACGTAATGCATAGAAAACAACAACAAATGTATGTTAAAAATGTAACAGAATCATAGAGTTAGTGAATGGTTTGGATTGGAAGGGACCTTAAAGATCATCTAATTCCAACCACTCTGCCATGGGAACTGTCCCTTGGCGTCCAAGATGGACACCAAGGGACATCACTCTTCACTGGTCTCCACCTGGACATAGAACCACTGAACGCAACTCTATGGGTGTGGCCATCCAGACAATTTCTTATCCACTGAATAAATTGTCCACTCTTCATATCTCTTCAATTTAAAGACCAGGATGTCATGGGGAACTATGTAAAAGATGTTGCAGAAGTCTAGGTAGATGACATCAGTTGGTCTTCCCTTGTCAACTGAGGCAGTCACTCCATCATAGAAGGCCACCAGTTGGTCAGGCACAATTTGCCCATGGTGAAGTCATGCTGGCTGTCTCAGATCACTTCCTTGTCTTGCATGTGCCTTGACATTTCTTCCAGGAGGATCTTTTCCATATCTTGCCAGTCACAGAGGTGAGGCTCACTGGTATGTAGTTCCATTGCTCTTCCTTTTGCCTCTTTTTAAAAATGAGAGTGACGTTTCCCTTTTTCCAGTCACCAGGGACTTCGTCTGACTGTCAAGACTTTTCAAATATGACAGAGATTGGCTCGGCAACTCCATCAGCCAATTCCCTAAGTACCCTGAGATGCATGTCATCAGGCCCCATAGACTTGTACCTGTTTAATTTCATTAGGTGGTCTTGTTCCAGCTCTTTGCTAACAGTAGGAGATACTATTCTCCTCTAGTCCTCATCTGCAGGTTCAGGGACTCAAGAGAGCTGGGAGGCCTGACTGGCAGTGAAGACTGAGGCAAAGAAGTTGTTGAGTGCCTCAGCCATCTCCATGTCTGTTGTTACCTGTACTCATTTTTCAAGGAGGCACATGGTCCTTGACCTCCCTTTTCTGGCCAAGGTACTTATAGAATCTCTTCCTGTTATTCTTTGCATCCTTTGCCAAGCTCAGTTCCATCAGTGCCTGGGCTTTCCTGATCCCATCCCTGCACATCCAGATGGCATCCCAGTACTTTTCCCAGGCCACTTGTCCCTGCTTCCACTGCCTGTGTATTTTCTTCTTACACCTCAGTATGAATAGCAGGTTATTTCTCAGCCATGCTGTTTTCCTGCCTTCCCTGCCTGATTTATTAAACATGGAGGTGGAAAGCTCTTGCACTCTAAGGAAAGTGTCCTTAAAGAGTTACTGTCTCTGATCAGTTCCTCTGTCTCTAAGGACTGTGTCCCAGGGGATCTCATCCTGTAGGCCTTTAAACAGCTGGAATTTTGCTTTTCAGAAGTTCAAGGTCCTGACTTTGCTCTTTGCCAGGCCTTTATCTCTCAAGATCATGAACTCAGCCAGGGCACGGACATGGCAGTTCAGACTGCCTCCAATCATAACCTCTTTAATGCAATCATCCACACTGGGGAGCACCAGGTTCAGTAACATTTCTCTAGATGTTTTGTCTAACACCTGGACCAGGAAGTTATCCTCAGTGTGTTCTAGGAGTCTCCTGGATTTCTCGCATCCTGCTTTGTAGCTTTCCCAGCATACATCTGGGTGGTTGAAATCCTCCATCAGGGTGAGAGCATGCAAGCGCAATGCTTCTTACAGCTGAAGCAAGAAGGCATCGTCAACAGGCTCCCCTTGATCGGGGGGCCTGTAGTAGACCGCAACCACAAGGTGTCCTTTGTTGGTCTGGTCCTTAACTTTTACCCATAAATTCTCAATCTGTCTGTGGCTGTTTCGTAGAGGCATCTCTTCATAATCTATCCATTTATTAATATAGAGGGCAACACCTCCACTCTTCCTTCCCTGCTTATTTCTTCTGTAAAGCTTGTAGTCCTCAATTCCAGTGTTCCAGTTGTCTGATTCATCCTACCGTGTTTCTGTGCTAGCAATTAGGTCACAGTTTTCTAGTAGCACTGTGGTCTCCAACTCCTGCTTGTTTCCCATCTTGTGTGCATTCGTGTAGAGGCACTTCAGCTGGGCTATTGGCCCCATCACCTTTTTAGAGGAGTCCTCCCTAATTCCTTTTGGGATAATTCACAGGTGTATCTGTGGTGGTTTTACCGTGCTGGGCAGCTAAACCCCACAACCGCTCTCTCACTCCCCCTCCTTTAGATGAGGAGGGGGAGAAGTAAAGCAAAGAACAACTCACGGGTTGAGATAAGGATAATTTAATTAAAGGGAAATAATTATAATAATTAAATAAAGACTACCATGAACTAAACAATTTAACTAAGGGGAAGTAAAAGGGAAAAGGGGAAAAAGGGAGGAAAACAAACAAACAAAATAAATGAAAGCTATATGGAAGTGCAGAGGAAAGAAATTACTCTCTACTTCCCACAAATGAGCGATGATTGACCACGTCCTTGAAGCAAGGCCTCAACGCACGCAGCCGGTGTTCGAGAGGAGGACCGACGTCTTCTCAACGAGAGCCCACCCCTCCCCTCTTCTTCCTGTTTCCACCTTTTATTGCTGAGTGTGACACCACATGGTATGGAATATCCCTTTGATTGGTTTAGGTCAGCTGCCCTAGTGATGTTTCTCTCCTCACTTTTTGCCCACCCCCTAGGAGGGTTAGAGAAAGGCCCAATGCTGTGCCACTGCTGCTCAACAGTAGACACAACACTGGTGTGATAACACTGCTATTCCAGCTACAAGTACAGAGTACGGCACTGAATGGGCTGCTGCCGGGAAAGTTAACATTCCAGCCAGACCCAGTACAGTATCTTGTTACTCCTAAAGTGTTGCTGTTCCCTGGTTCTTTTCTGTCACTCAGAGGTACACCCCCTTCCTCTGCTGAACATGGTTTAAAGCTCTGCTAATAAGTTCAGCCAGTGTGCTGCCCACAATGCTCTTGTTCCACCTGGTGTGTCCCATCTGGTGTCCAATATCAAATTGGACTTGTTATGATAGTCTGAGATTGAACTTGGGCATTTTTTATGATTTACACTGACAATATGATTTCTTTTCTGAGAAGTTTTAGCCTGAAGGATTAACATTTGCCAAAGTCATGAATACTAGAAAAACATGATAAAAAATCAAACAGAATCTGTAAGAGGTGATGAGGCCAAAACTTACTTTGATAATATTTGAGTAGGTATAATCCAGATACCTAAACAGAATAAACTTCTTTGCTTTGGGAATATGTAGACTGTAATGAATGTTGCATATGCCACTGCATATATATTTGCCTCCTGTCTTAAAGATCATTCATTCTGTCAGGCTAAATGACAATATTTTATTTTATTTTATTTTATTTTATTTTATTTTATTTATTTATTACTCTGTGGACATATCTTATTATTTGCCTTGGAAAACCCTTAAAATACGATATTTTCCTTGATCTGAAGGATTTACAAAACAAAGCTTCAATAAACATTTTTCTGCCAACAGGCTAATGAAATCTAGATGCTAAGTTGAATTATTGAATTGATATACAAATGTTATACTAGATAAATAAGAATGATTTTATTTTTGTCTATTTTTTTCATTTGTTTCTTTTTTAATATATATAATGTAGAGATGTAATGTGTGACAAAATGTAAATCCAAGACTTCCACTACTAAAGAGAGAAGGTTTGAGAAAAGTGAAGCATTTTTTCTGGTGAACTAACTATACACTTTTGGATTTCCCATAGTTCTTCTGACACATAACTCAGCATAGCTTCATCTTGCCTAAGCTTGCCAGTTGGAAAGTTCTGTGTATAGGATGAGCTAGTCATCTAGACTCCTGTATACATGTAATTAGTGGTGAGAAAGAGGCATTATCAGGAGACCATTTGTTTTGTTGTAATACCATTTATTTTGTTGTAATTGTGGTGAACTGGAGGATTAGGAGGCATAGCTGGTACACTGTATGGTTTTGCTGTCTTGACAAGCTGGAGAAATGGATTGACATTGCAGAAATGGATGGACTTTCATGAAGTTCAGCAAACGGAAAGACAAAGTCCTTTGCATGCTGGGAGCAGGCTAGAAGGCCTGTAGAAGGCAGAAAAAAACTTGGTGTCTTCGACATAAGCTGAGCATGAGCCAGCAATGTGTCCTTGCAGCAAAGGCTTTGTTACAAGCATCAGGAAGAGGATTTGTTGCCAGCAGGTCAGGGGAGGGGATTCTCAGCACTGGTGAGGCCACACCTCCAGTTCTGGACTCCACAGTCCAAGAGAGCCATAGGAATACCAGAGCAAGCTCAAGAATGTGCCTTGAAAATGATGAAGGGATTGGAAAAAAATCTTAAAAAAAATCTCATATGGAATGAAGATGAGAGAGGTGGAAAAGCTTGGAATAGACAAGGCTTGGGGATATTATTAGTATGTGCTACCTGATGTGAGAGTAGTAAAGAGTCAGTCTCCTAGTGACAGAACAATGCTTAGTACACAGAACAGAGGCAATGTGCACAAAATAAAATACAGGAAATACTATTTAAATTAAATGATTTTGTTTTGTTTTGATTTATTTTGTTTTGCTTTGAGAGTGGTCAAACACTACAGCTTATCCAGAAGCATTATGGAGGCATTGGCTATATATTTAAAACCTAACTGGACAAGGTACTGAACAACCTGTTTTAGTAGGTCCTACCTTTAGCAGGGAGTTAGCCCAGGCCATTGCAGAGGCCCCTTTCAACCAAACTAATTCTGTGATTCTGTGAAAATTCTACAAGCAGACAAAACTAAACACTTTTTAGTATCTTGTGATGAGATAACATTCTCCCTCAAATGCTAAGCAGTTGAATTTACTTACCAAAAGTTTACTAGTTAGTAAAACAAAGTGTAACATATGATTTATGTTAATAATACACAATTTATACAATATATACAAAATCTGTCTATAAACTTTTCTGGTTTTGTCTGGGCCAAGAATTTTACAGCAGTTGTCATGACCAAAATTGGCAGGATTTCTTGCTACTTCTCCAAATCTAAGTGGACCTCTCCCTGGACTGTCTTGATTTTTAGTTGAATAGGAGTACCTACAGTAAATAACGCTATTCAGCTCTCAGAAATTTATGCAAGCAAGGATTTTGTGGCATTGGTATGCATACAGCTTGTTGAGGTATATATCAACTTGCCTTTATTTCTGACATAAAAGAATAAAAGATAAGATCTCAATGGCAGGAGTCACAGCACAATGAAAGCTTGTGTACCTTCCCAAGTTTGGTCAAAATATGAATATGGTAAACCTTTATACTCTTGATTGTACACTTTAGAAAAATTATTCTGTATTTAGATTTTTTTTTTCCCCAAGGGTAACTTTTCTGTAGCATACAGTATTCTTCATTTGTCAAGGTTCAAATCTGTAACTATAGGTGTAAACAAATATTTATATCTATTAGTTTGGAAAACATTTTACTGTTGTCAAAGAGAAACAAAACATATCTTCATCTTTCAAGTTCCAATCCCATATTTTTCATATGACTATAACTGTAGTGATAAATTCATGCCTATGTTTATGTGCATGGGAAAAAATAGGATTTTTATGACTCACTGTGAGTAGAATCACATTTAATCATAAATCAGCAACAGAGATATAGATATATTTAGAAAGTACAGGGAGCAACTTGATATGTAGTGTATGGAGCTCAGTTATTGGATTTAATGTTATCTACTCAGAGAAGTCATTGATACTTACAGTGTAGAATTTCTATTTGTCTAAAAATTCCATACAAACTTAAACTTACTGAACACTAAAGATCTCTATAGGACATCCTTCAGAGAGGTTTTATTTTATGTAGTTTTATTTAGGTAGTTCTAAGTGAATATTCTCATAAACATTAATATATTCATTGTATTTTTCTTGTAGTATACATTTAGTATATATGAAAATTCCACCTCAGTGAACACTGCTTTTACAGTGACTTCTTAACTACATGACATACTGAGGGTATATTGCAGAAATAGCAAGAGGAAAATTAGTCTTATTTACACAGATCTTCTCACCCCTCAGCATTCTGAATTTATGCAAAGGATTTTCTAGCTCTTGGATATATATTAATAAGTTCTCTTTTGGAGTATTGTGACAATATTTTGATTGTAAAGTGTGCCTCAAAAAGAGTAATCAATGTTTATTAAAATACAATCTAAGAAAGAATTTGAGTGTTTGGGCTAACAAAAAGAAAGTTAAGTAGAAATAGGAGACCTCAGGTCTATAAAAACTTTATTGTAAAGAGGAACATAAATATTTGTTCTTTATTGCCATGATGGATGGGACAAAAAATAATAAGGTATGATTCATATGAGGAAGAGTCATATTACACACTACGAAGAACTTAATGCTGAAGATAATGCAGGTCTCAAAAAAGACTGTTCAAGAATTTCAGCTCTCTAGGCCTAAACAACCAGTAATGGTACATTTCATGTGTATCATCATAGTGTAGTGTCATTATTCACAGTGCATAGATCTTCATAGGAGAAGTTATAATGTTATAATTTGGAACACTACTAAAAATTCTCCTGTAGTATATATTGGCATTTTATATTAAAATCTGCATACATTTTACAAGATAATTTTGGTTTTCAAAATAAGGTGCCTAAAAATAAAATCTGGAATGTATGTGGAATTTATGTTAGAATAATTTAATAGTTCAATATATAATTCAATATTCTTTTATATTGAAGATAAAACTTGTATTCTCTAAAGTCTACAAAAGATATTTTACCAGTAAAATATGTACAATATCCTAAATTGTAATATGCAATAAATATATTTACTGGTTTGTCACCATGGTGATCACCTTGCACTGTGAATTGAATTTTTTGAATTTTCAAGTTCCTCCTTGCATTCCTATTTCGAAGATTCTCTTTTCCTTTTTAGTTATACATTACAGAGTGAGGAAAGAAAGGCAGAAATAACCTGCAGACTGGGCCCCACTGATATGTCACTGAGAACAGTTAGTTATTTAATTAAGAAGACATGATGTCTGACATAAACACAGAACTGCAGCTGCTATAAAATGCTGGTATATCTCCCATGATTTTCTACTGCTTCTCGTCTCTGTGTATGACACAAAAGGAAATGAGAATTGGATAGGAACTTTAAATGTATATTTTAAATCTAAACAATTAAATGAATCAATATTTTATATGAACATGATATGATTTTGTATGTTGTATTTTAATAAAAAATGGACTTGAGGAAGCATCTGCTTGATAATTTTTTATATTCGGAATACCTTATCATCCTGAAGATAGTGATATTTCATTTCATGGGCAAAACATCTGTATTTCCATTTTACTCATGAGAAATTTAAGTAGACAGAAAAGGAATTTATTAAAAAATCTGAGTTTTGCTCACTGTCTTCACATTAATGATTTAGCAGTTATAATACTCTACCAGAATTTTCTCAGGCCAGACCATTATTTCAGTTTCTTAAAAATGTCTTTTCAATCTGAGAAATTAAATATGACCTGACCCAGTATCTACTGAATTCACTAGTTGCTGAAGTGAGCAGCCATTTTATAACCATTTGATATCAGTGGAAAAGAATCTATGCAGCATTGATGAAAAAAGTTTCTACCAACATATATTGTTGTGAGGGCTGTATTTTTCCCTTTTCACTTTCAAATAATTTTATCATACTGCTAGCCTTCTTGATTGCAAGAATCCATCTATCCCTAATTATTCTGCAGTCACTTCTCTAGTCCTGGATCTCAGAGTGACTTATCAGTAGAGTTATTTTAATGTAAATGATTTTGTTTTTCTAGCACTTTCATTATATGTTTAGTTCCCTGTTTATTCACCATATTTAACATCTTCTGAGGCTCCTCATTATCAATGGTTTTGGCTTAATGAGTTGTTGAAAAGTTGGTGAAATATGCAACTACCAAATATCTTGCTATTTCCAAGTTTAATAGTTTTACACTCTAACACACAATACTTTTTAAACCTTGTATTGGTAAATTTCAAACACTTATATTGATTGTTACATGTCTTTCCATTTAATAAAATGAGCAGTTTCAATTTTTAAAAACAATATTGAAATTATTCGAAGTACAAATATCCCTTGTGTTTTTCAAACAAATTTAGAGGCATGTGCAAAGTCTTAAGGAGACATATACAGATAGTTCAATACTACATTTTAGAAAGAAAGCTTGTTAATCTGTTTAGTAATTTAAGTTTTGTAACATATGAATATAATATTAAGTGTAAAAAAATGTGCTTGTATATAGAAAGACAATTTTAACAGAAAGACAATAATGTTAAATGCCCTTCTGTCTCTACACATTTAGCCAAAGAGCAATTGCCTATTTCAACCATAATAATAAAAATAATTTGCATGAAGAATGATTTTTCTTTTCTTTATGAGTAAATACTGAATTTTTAAAAGCACAGATATCCCTGTATTTCAAAGATGAAAATCATCATTTTTTTTCCCAGATACATTGTCCTTGTTTCAGCTGGGGCAGAGTTGATTTTCTTCCCAGTAACTGGTATGGTGCTGTGGTTTGGATATAGAATGAGAAAAAGGCTGATACCACGCAGATGTTTTAGTTGTTGCAGAGCAGTGCTTACACAGAGTCAAGGCATTTTTGGCTTCTCTTGCTGCCCTGCTAGCAAGGAGACTGGGGGTGCAAAAGAAAATGGGAGGGGGGAAAACCAGGACAGCTGGCCCAAACTGGTCAAAGGGCTATTCCATTATATATGTCATCATGATGAACAACTAATACTGTTGCTGAACAACTAACTGAGGGGATGGGAGGAGGAAACACTGCTGCTCAGGAAGAGTCTTGGCATCTGTCAGCGGGTGGTGAGCAATTGCATTGTGTATCACTTGCTTTGTACATTCTATCATCATCATCATTATCATTTTCCCTTCCTTTTATTGTACTATTGAGCTATCTTTATCCTAACCCACAAACGTACCTCTTTTTTTTTTTTTTTCTCCTTTTTTCTCCCAGTTCCCCATCCCACTGTGGGTGGAAGAGTAGTGAGCAAATAGCTGTGTGGTGTTTAGCTGCCCCCTGGGTTAAACCACAACATACATGACTAGAAAATACTAGATCTTGAATACCTGGGCAACATACACTTGCTCTACTTTTGTATAATAAAAAATAATCACTGCTGTTTGTTGAATCTTTTTTTTTTTTATTATTTTTTTTTTAGCCAGAACTGAATAGTTCAAAATTGCTAATGAATTCTGACCTTATCTAATTAAATGTAATAGAGTTAAGCGATTTCATCACATTTATTTTATTTTCTCTTCCTAGTGCACAGGAAATTTATTTCCAATAATTAAATTCAACTGAGTGATTCTATGTATTAGTGCCTTTTTTTTTTTGTTTTTAATTTTTAGATATAGTTGTTACAAAAAGACAATCTTATTAGGTAATTGGTGCATGGTTAAAATAATTTGAATAATTTAGGTAATTTTTAAGCATTACTTTTTCTTTTTTTTTTTTTTTTTTTTTTTTTTTTCTCTGAGGTGGTATAATTAGTTACCACTTTTTTTTTTTTTTTTAATAAAGATTTTATTTATTTATTTATTTTTTCTCAAGTGACAAAACATACAGAAAGATTGGGGAAAGAATTGCTAATGAAATGTAGTCAGTACAATACAGTTGTTAAAACTGTGGTCTTCCGGTAAATTTTTACAAAACACATGAAAATTGCCACTTCCATTGTGGTTTTAGGGTGTTGTGGCTTTTTGATGGACTCTGGCTACAGGTTTTCTTAGTTGGATGATTCATTCATTAAGTGATCCCACAAACCTATAGCACTGGTGCAACTGGCTGGTTGCAAATAGATCTGAGGGGAGGAATGTATTCTTTTTGTAATTAAAAAAAAAAAGTGCTAATGGGCATGCTATAAATATTTATATATCTGTTTACCTATTTTGTTCTCTTACTCCCCACCCCAATTCAATTAATGAACTAATGAGATGTCTCAGTGGAATACAAGGGTGTCCATTTTAGTTTGGAACAAGCCATGCTGATTCCACCTGAAAAAGAAAACAATAACAACAAACAAACAAAAACAGATGTCTGCTAGAGAGGGATTCCTTGATGATACATGCTTATATACACAGAGAATGAAATTATAAGGCTTTTAAGGGACCATAGATTTTAGACTTTAACATCAAGTGCATTCATTACCTACAGTATTAAGGCTTTATATAAAAAAGATATTGGCGTAGTGGTGGAAATACTTGCCTGGAATTCAGGAAACATGGGTTACTAAAGTTAAAATTCACAGTGACATAGGCCTGGTGAGACTAAATGTGTCTGTACAGTTTAGACACTCAAAAAGGCATCTTCTCAAATCCATGCCTAATTTATTTCTCTGCATATTCTAAAACTGTAGATTTTGAATGGGCTTGATCCTCACAGTAAATGCTGTTATTTGCAATTCTGACAGCAATCCTTAAAGCACACCTAAGTATCTAGACCACTCAGAAGGATGCCCTTTTAGATATATGTCTATTCAGCATTTCTCTGTAACTGATTTCTGTGGTACAGAATATGTTGTGTGACCTCCAACCTCTACAGCAAACTGAGTCATGCATGTCTGGGTAGAAGTCATGGAATTCCGTATAACAGTGCTTAAGATTTATGGATCTTTATGAACATTGAGGGCAGGATGATAGACTTTTCATTAGTACTTACAGACATCAGTAACTCCCTGGTTATATTACCATTCTAGTAATGTTTAGGTGGTTATAGAGTCTCACTGGGTCTAAATTTAGGATTTATAACATTTAGACAGAGCTTCCTTTTTTCTACCCTTTTCTTCTGTTACTTACACATATTTTATGCTCTTTGAGACAGGAACTTTACAGATTATGTACTTTACTTTTATGTATGGAACATAACATAGAGTTTAGAGTTCCAGCTTTGATATCTGAAGTCTACCTTCAGAAAAAAAAAAAAAAAAAGGAATTTAAAATATGACTTATTTTGTTTCATCTCTTTCTACCTTTGGTAGAATTTTAATGCACTAACTATGCGTGCTGATTAGCTTGCTGAAATTTCTATTTTGTACTTCTATCCCAAAAAACTGTGAATATAATAAAACTTACCACACAGACTGTAAGTTATTATTATTAGCAATATATATTATATACCATGGAATGCTGTAGAATAAGCCTTTTTAATACCACCAGTTGATAGGTGCACAGATGTAATTAAAGCATCACTGAGTACTACACACCCTGTATGCCACAGGTCAAATAAGTCTGCATTTCACGGAGCTTCCTACCAGCCTGGAGTCTGCCACTTTACGTAATACTTCACTGATAGCTAACCCAGGTCTTACAATAGGGTATGTTTTTCTGCTCAGTGAACATTTATCAGTTTTAATAACACTAACAGGAGTTCAGCGTATGCTTTTGAAAGAAACTGTTGTATGTTTTTAATAAGAACAATTTGTTCACTCTTCTGAGTAGAAAAACAAATAGAGGTAGATCATTACATCATTGGAAGGAGGTGTTTCACAGTGTTTTTTATGTTGCTCTAAATGAATCATTGAAGGTTGAAGGTCACTGACCCTGTGCCTCAACTGGCAATTAAGAATTGTAATAACTATCTAACTATGCCCTGTTATGCTTCCCATACAATAAGTCTCAAGTCTTCATTTTGTTCTTTGCCATCTATGCAGAAACTGTGATTTTCTTTTAAAATTAGATTATTTTTTATTAGACTGGACTTTAAAGACAAATAAAAACAGTACTCAGTTATGCACAAGTCTGTAAGGTGCTTTACCTTTTTTTTTCACAGTAACACAGTCTGTAAGAGAGAAAAAAAAAATATATATATGTATATTTGTTGCAAGTACATTGAGGCCTTTAAAAGAAGCATGCTGTTTAGAAGAGGTCTCTGCAGAAAAATGAAATATCCTGAGGTAAAAACATGCATATGATATGATTCACTGAGTTTGGTATGAGATGGTAGATTTATAGGAGCATCATTCTGTTTTGAGTTTACAGCGTGTGGGAATAGAGATGTTGTTTTTGCAGAGTTACATTGTTTAGAAGGAAGGAATGTGGTACTGACATATGCTTAGAGTGATAAGAAAGCTTGAGCAGGTGACCTTGTAAAATGCAGACAACCAGACTCCTTAGAACAATTAGGTGACAATCACGGTGTTAAGTCAGATAAGAGAAGAAACATTACCACTTCAAACAGTAAAAAAGTCAAAAGAAATTTGAAATTTATCAGGCCAGCAACTGAAGGCCATGCATTGTTTGTGAAGCATCAGATAGATTGTGAACCTGGATTACCCACTCAGTGGGGAAACAGGGGAGGGTCCTGTCATCAAAAAGTATATAAACTGTGTTTTGGAACTAGTAGATGCGCTCTCCTGCTTGTGGGCACCCGGCATTGCAATCGCGAATAAATTACTACTTCACTGAGATCCTCGCCTGAGCCTAAGTTATTGGCTACAGAGTGTTTCTCACAAGAGACGACTACAGTTCTTAAAGAGGAAAAAAAAAAAAAAAAAAAAAAAAACAAAGCCCATGAAGTGACCAGTTTTGAGACCAAAGAGGGATTCTGCACATTATATAAATGTTCCTTTAAACTGATAGACTCTTTGCTCTCTCCAGTCATGAAGAAGGGAGTTTTACTTCCTTCCCCAGTCTCATTTGCTTTCAGAAATTGATATGATGATTTCAGGCCTGTGTGTAGCAATATGCCTTGAGACAGTTGCAGGAACTACCACCTAAATCTTTAAAATATATTTTATTTTATTTTTTCCCAGTATCCTTTCAGGTTATTTCAACAAACTGAAAATGCAAAAATCTAAAATAAAACTAGAATTCTGCTTTTTATTGATTATTGATTTTTTTTTTTATTGATTATTTAAACTCAAGTTTAAATTTTACTTTAGGACTATGCAGACAACAGTTTTGCAGTTGATCTTGTTGTATATGGAGTGGTAATTCGTGTCGAGAAAATGGTTGATATTAATAAAGAAGGGGGAGATTTGGGAATGTGGCCATGGGGGTTGGAAAGCCCTGTGCTTGAGATAACATTAGACTCTTAACGATGAGGCCATCAGAAATATAAAAGAGTTTAGAGGGAACAAAGAAGGGTGATTCAGGAGACTCCATGCAGTCTCTGGTTTCTTGTTCTCCAGCCATTAAGGCATGGAAGTTTCTGGGTGTTTGCTGTTGTTGTTATATTCAAAGTTGTTTTGAAAAGAACTGCTGTGGAGAGAAGGGTGCCTGCCCTCATGATAAAAAAAGGCAACGCGATGAGATGAAGTTATGTCATCAATAAAGAAGTAGAAAGAAGGAATGAAAAGGAACAGGCTAGCGGAATGGAGGCCAGGACGGGAACAGGAACATTGATTGCCTCATGAAGATAGGTTTGGCCAGACTCAGCAAACTGCTCAGAGAAGCTCATAGAGAAAGTCGCTGGAAATAGGCGCACTGGAGCTGGAGAGAAGCTTAAGCTGAGAGAAGCGGACCTGTGCACACAACTGCCTCTCACTGGTAAGCAGTTGCGCATTATGGGGAATCATACATCCTCAGAATCAGAGTTTCCTGGTAGCCTTACAGTTTATTCTCCTTCTTAACAATTGGACAGTTTATGATTCTGAAACATGGGACCAAATTGATGTCAAGGTGTGGGACTCTGCAACTAAAAATGACGAGGTTACAGTGGAATTGCTTGGCACCTGGTGAGCAGTCTCTGAGGCCTTAAAGAGCCATGTGGGAGCGGTCAGAAACGTGTGGTTTGCCAGACAGTGATGGAGCTGCAGGCTCATCCACTGATCTACTCCACATGCTACTCCATGGGCCCCATCACAGGCCTTTGCTGATATGCCCCCTGCTGACCTGGACGTGCCTTTTGACCCAGGCTTATTGGCCTTGAGAAGGAGATGGATATGCTTTTCTTCGATCCGGGAAGAACGGGATACATAAGGCCTGAAGATCAAGTTGCTTGACAACTTAAAGCGAGACATATTGTTCAAAAGGAATGGAAAATGGAGACTTGTTTGTAATCAAGAAAAGGAATGGAAAATAGAGACTGTTAAATCATGGAACTTAAAGGATTGTTTGTTATCTTTTCTGATTTTACATATATATAGGTGTACTCAAGTTTAGTAAGTAATGGAACTTAAAGGATTGTTCTTTCCTGATTGTACGTATGTATAGGCATACTTGGGTTTAGTATGTAAAGCTATGTTCTGTATATTTAGAACGTTTGATGTTCATGTGTGCATGTTGGTGGAGCATAGACTCCGTGCATATCCAGCACTGTTTACTTGCCTTTTATGCCTTTTATATCTTTTATACCTTTTATAAGTATAAATATTACTAAATTCAGATTGAGTTGAGACTTCATTTATAACAATCTACAGCTGCAGCATGTTGACCGGTGGGCAAAAACTCCTTTATATGTTCAACTTCACAAGCTGTTGGTAACAGCAAGTGATATATATACTGTACAGGAATAGAACGGATTTTTTGTTACACAACAAGTCAGTGCAAAAGAAGAAATAGCTGTTGTTAAAGGCCACCTGTAGATGTAGCTGGAACTAGGGAAGCAACACATATTTTGTGAAAATTTATTATCCACTTATGAAAGCACACACCACTACTGAGTGCAAAATCAAAAGATGTGTTGAAGGAAGTTTTTTCTAACTCTGAAAACATGAGCTGCATTTCTGTTGTTTTGCTAGCATAAAATTATATTCAGTGATGGAAAGTGCTGAAGAAGCACTGGAAATATTTGTCATCTCTGAATTTCCAAGCTGACAGTTAAAAACATCTGATAAGTGAAGATGCTTGACTTAACTACTTAGTTTTGTGGTTTCTCATAGATGTAAGTTAAAATTCTAAAGGACTGAAATAAATATTTATATATATATATACAGATTTTTTCTAAGAAGAAAGCTGAACTAGATAGAGTTGGCTGTCTGGACCAATAATGTTGAATATATATATACATATATATATAGAGAGAGAGATTCAAGATTAGGTCATAGATTAAGTCTCATTTTAAACAACCAGGGACTCTGGAATTTGGTATGCATCCAGTGTGAATGGGAAAGTTTAAAAGTACTGTACATGACTGATTTTTTCTCTAGTTTGAAGAGCATACACTGCATTAGCATGGAGATATAAATATGTAATCTGATTTATTTTTAATTCTTTGAGAGTTTTTTTTTTTTTTTTTCTACAGATTCTTTTCCCTTTGTCTGTTTCATCTACCAATTTTCTTTAATTGCAGAAAAGTACAGATATGTCTATACTAGGGAAATATTTTTACTAAAATCTAAATGTCTAAAAAGCACAGGTCCAACTGACTTTCAGTAGAACTTAAAGTCTCATAGTCTGATTTTAAAAATTCCATTTAATATCTCTCTCCTTTTTTTTTTTTTTTTTTTTTTAATGTTTGTCCAAATTTTTCATTTTAGAATAAAATGTCAAAAGCAGTCAGTGGGAGAAGTGGGAGAATCATTACGGAGTTCAGGAGAGTAAAAGAAACTATCTTTGAAAATTCCACTTCTAAGCTAATAAATAATTTTGTAGTTTTGTATTTTTGCCAATCACAACAGCTAAGCTAGCTGGTGGATCTTCAATATGTCTCACAGCTCAAAAATCTGCTTTTACAAGGATAAATAATATAAATTTAAATTATTTATATTTAAATATAAATAATATAAATTTTTCAATTTATATTAAATTAGCTGGCATGCTGGAAGCCATCCATCCTTACTAGTATGATGCTTTGTCTCAGCTAATATACTTTGCTTACCAGCAGTATATTTATTTTGCCTGAAGCACTGTACTAGCATAACTGTGTTGCTTTCAGCACCTGAGACAACTTGCTCAGATCTTGGGCCAGTGTCCAAAATTCTAGTACATTATAAGACTAGATCCATTTCACTTACCTTTAAGTATTTAACAAAAACACCTAAATTAGGAATGGTCCTTCCTATACTGTCTCTGTAATTAGGCAAATACAGTTGCTTATTCAGGGAGGAAGACATTTCTAGAGGTTGGTTCAGTACACCTGGATTTTCTCCTTGAATGTTTCTGGCTTATGGCTGATTTTTGAGAGATAACCAGATAAAAAGCACCTCATCTTGTACTTCAAATTAACTTGTTATTCAAGTTAATGAACCTGGCATAATGGCTCAGTACTTTGTACCTCTCCTGTCAGAATGACGACTTCATGACATATAAAAGAGTGTGGATCCTAACCAGTGAGCTGCTTTAAATGTTCTCTGTATCTCTTGATGTCCAAAGATAAGAAGCTTCTTTTCTTATGGCTTGTGACAGCTCTCAACATCCATCTTGTTGCAAAACAGTAGAGGTGAATGTTCTTTATTACAAAATAAGCCATGATCTGGGCATCTGTTTTGTATATCAGTACTTTTTATTTTTATATATATATATTTATTTGTTTTAATCTATTTGAAATGAATAGACTATTGTAGAAAACTCTATTTACCTCTTCCACAGAATTAAATAATAATTAGAAATTTAATTTCTAATAATTGTTACTCTTAGGATAATATATACTCCATATAAAATAACATAAAAGAATTATTATAAGAATAGGAAATTTCTTAGGAAAAGAATAAATATTATTTCTTCTGGGGAGTCCACTATACTTGAACATTTGCTAGGGATGCTTGGGGATAATTTTAAGTGCTTCTATATGCTATGTTTATTTCTTCCTTATAAATAGACTTCATTTGTGCAGATAGCTACTGCAAGTGAATGGGACACATTATTTTTCATGTTGTTTAGCATTGTTAATATTGATGATAACCTCTTCAGTGTACTTCGAAACATCTCTCTAACAGCTAAGGACAGATATGCAGCTTTTGCATCTGGACAAAAACTTTGTGAGATCTTTTAAATATATTTTACATGACATTTGCTAATTTATTAATTAAAACCATTGATTCTGAGTCCCATCTGTCTTTAGCTAAGGGTCTGTTGTAGCTAACTGCTTCCCTAAAAAAATTGTTTTTAAGGGAAATGCTTCTTTGAGTTTTATTAGCTGTTAACCAGCATTTAAAGAGAGAAAGAAATGTATTGTGACATAAATAACAAACTGAGATTTCTGTGGTATTTTTGTTTTTGTTTTTCAAGCAGAGACTTTAATCAAGACATCAGACAAAAGAATTCTGCAGTTCTAAGTGTCAGTTTATCATTCAACATAAGTCTGAAATGCAAAGCCTATTTGTCTTAGAATGTATTCTGCAGGCTAGCTTTGACCTCCACTGCCTTCCACATGATACTCTGACTACCTTCCTTTTTAACACAGAAGTGAAGCCCATGGCAATTATGAGTACCAGCATGTGGTAATCTAAACTGAACTTTAAACCACTATAAAACCTTCAAGAGTAAAGCCTAAAACTGTAGTGAAGTTAGAAAATAATTAGCAAGAAGACAAGAGTAAGAATTCAAAAGCTTGATGGTGACATTTCTCTTTGGCCCCCAGCAAACCCATTGCTGCTCTGTAATGTCATCCTGCTTTTAGCTTCTTTGTGATTAAGGAATTTTACATTTTTCATACGTATAGACTCATATTGCAGAACAGGTTTGAAGGCTATGATTTATAGGTGGTCAATTGAAATTAGGATATAAAGAACTAGCTTTCACCCTGAAAAGCAGCAGCATCAGTTTCAAGATACTTCCCTTGGTTTTCCTTTTTTTCTCCTTGTTGAAAAGAGAGTTGTAATATCAGTCTGAAGTGTAGCACTACAGCAATAAAACTTTCTCAAAATACAGAAATAATTAATAACAGCTAGTAATTAAATAAGTGATATATATATATATTTTAGCAACTTAGCCTAATTTTCTGGTTGTTCAATGTAGACGTGACCACACTTGCAAATGACAAGAACATCACTTTAGTTCCCCTAGTGCAGACTCATTGAAGTCAGGACAATCTGCCTACTAAACTGGCATGATTTAACTAAGAGAATTATAAATAATAGAATCAGTTAACTTCTTTATCCTACTTTCATATATCACAATCAAACTGCAGTGTTTTGAAATAAAGCTTGGCTGATATGAATATTTCCTATTACTTAATCAGAACGATTGTGATTCACCAATGACATTGTTACAACATTTTACTTGCTGTGTCTATTCACACTGACCTATGTGTACTTTTTTGCTCATTATAAGTATGTCTCTGTTGGATTTATTTATTTATTTATTTATTTTATACTAACGTAGGAAAAAAATGGATATCATCTTAAGTAATTGAGCATCACTGAATTTTAATCTCATTTTCAGAGTTCCAGAAGCCATAACGTAAAATATGTGGTTCAGGGTCTGTATCAAATTTACACTAACTACTTTGTGATGGTAAGAAGTCTATAAGAATGTAAGGAGCTGATGGAAATAATCTGTTGTTTGATTTTATTTCTTTTGACTAATTTCTAAAAGTTATTTGTTCCATATATATTACACAAAGACTGAAAGTCAGAACAGATGTATTGCCACTTTATTTACAGGTTTCTCCTGTATACTATTTAAGGATTTTATGTGAACTTTATCCAATTCACTGCTGATAGCTAAATTTGCAAAAATTGCATCATTTGTATTAACAAAAACTTCAGTACTGTTACTTACACATGTTTTCTCAAGATTTGAACATACAAGTATAATTATAGTTTTTGTATGAAAGCATAGGCTTAGGAAGGTGCTGTGTGGATCACAGAGTTCTGATTCCCCTAGGCCTGGGTCAGAAGGATCTCACAGAGCACCCATTCCACTCTCCAGAGGACCTTAAAACATGGTGGTGTAATCTGACAGGCAACTCAGCACCACAGAACCATTCGCTCAGTTCCCCCAGCAGGATAGGGGAGATAAAAAAAAAATAAAAAAAAAAATAAAAAAAAAATCGTGGGTTGAGATAAACAGTTTAATAGGACAGAAAAGAAAGGGGAAATAATGATAATAGTTATGATAAAGGAATATACTAAGCAAGTTCAGAAGTGCACCTGCTGACAGATGCCAAGCCAGACCCCACAGTATGGTGCAATTCTGCAGAGTCTAGGGAATTTGAGAAAGCCTTGATTGTTTTAATTTTTGTCCATGTGGATATGTGTTCAATTGTGGATAGTCACAGAAAAGCAATGTGCAAAGAAATATACGGATGCATGCAAAGACTGCAGTATTTCTCTTTCAAGGTTAAGTTTCTTTCTTTCTTTCTTTCTTTCTTTCTTTCTTTCTTTCTTTCTTTCTTTCTTTCTTTCTTTCTTTCTTTCTTCCTTCCTTCCTTCCTTCCTTCCTTCCTTCCTTCCTTCCTTCCTTCCTTCCTTCCTTCCTTCCTTCCTTCCTTCCTTCCTTCCTTCCTTCCTTCCTTCTTTCCTTCTTCTCTCTTTTTTTTTTTTTTCTTTCTTTCTTTCTCTCTCTCTTTCTCTCTTTCTTTTTTTCAGTCTTTTTGACTGAGTGTATGAATTTATTGTAGATTTTTTTTAGGATCTAAAATCCTCAATATGTTTAGTACAGTGCTTTGAAGTTTAGGCAACAGCTGTGAACATCTGTCATTTAATATGTTTTTCTTCACTTGAGATCACCATCAGAAGTTAAGAGACTGGGAATCTGTTGCTAACTACAGTGCTAACATATTGAATGCTCTGAAATGAGACTTCATAAAAAAAGAAATCATATCTTTAGTAAATCCTATGATATTTTATGATTATCTTTCAAGTTGAAAATTTCATGTATTATTTTCAGTAACACGGGTTTGAACATATTTCGTACTAATTACTGTGGTAGGAATATTGGAATTCAAAAGATCATTTGAATCCTGAAGTTTTAGTGATTTCCATTAGTTGTTGCTAATGAATTTATTGTGATATCTCACATCACTACAAATGCATTTTTGTATCAGATTTTTAGAACACTTACAAAAGCATAAGCAATTACTTTTAAGTTATGGTAAATTAGCTAAAAACCTCTGTATTTTATTATTATTTTTTTAATATACATATCTTTAGTTTTTTGTATTCATGTGTAACGTGTTATATTCAGTAATAAAAGGAAGACTGAAAAAAAGAAACTATTTCATACCATAAAAGGATATGAAGAGAAGTCTGGAAGATTGAATTCAATTGGATGAATTTGCTTTTCTAAGATCTTCTTGGTTTTGCATGGGTCAGGTCACTCAATGTCAGCTATGATAGAATTTAATTTGATCTTTGATATGATCTTTGATACATGGGCTCCTAAATCCACACTTTTTTTGATATTCCAAAAATTAAATTTTATATAAATATATATATATATATATAAATAAATTAAATTAATTTTGATATTCCAAAATTAAAACACTTTTTTTTTTTTTTTTTTTTCCCCCAGTTCATATATTTTTCTCTTTGTTCACTGTTTGGAATCAGAAAATATTAAGTCTTCACACATCACCATGAGCAAAACAGACATGTAGCAGGATATCCGTGAAGTTAATTGTCATCCTGAGTTCTTCATATAGATTTTAATCAACTTTTCTTACATTTTCTTTTTTAATTGACCAGTTTTTAAAATGTTTTCACTGCAAGCTGACTTTGGTCACAAATCACCAAAACCAAACCAAACCAAACCAAACCAAAAAACTAACAAAGTCATCATCAGTGAAAACCCCCACAAAACAAACAAACAAACAAACAAACAAACAAAAACACAGCACCTTAAAAATGTACATAGTCATGTATTCAGTTGTTGTTATTCTAAGAACTTATCTGAGAATTTCACAGAATCACAGAATCACAGAATTTCTAGGTTGGAAGAGACCTCTAGATCATTGAGTCCAACCTCTGACCTAACACTAACAGTCCTCCACTAAACCATATCCCTAAACTCTACATCTAAACGTTTTTTAAAGACCTCCTGGGACGGTGACTCCACCACTTCCCTGGGCAGCCCGTTCCAATGCCTAACAACCCTTTCGGTAAAGAAGTTCTTCCTAACATCCAACCTAAAACTCCCCTGGCTCAACTTTAGCCCATTCCCCCTCGTCCTGTCACCAGGCACATGGGAGAACAGGCCAACCCCCACCTTGCTACAGCCTTCTTTAAGGTACCTGTAGAGAGCAATAAGGTCACCCCTGAGCCTCCTTTTCTACAGGCTGAACAATCCCAGCTCCCTCAGCTGCTCCTTGTAGGACTTGTTCTCCAGGCCCCTCACCAGCTTCGTCACCCTTCTCTGGACGCACTTGAGCACGATGTCCTTGTAGCGAGGGGCCCAAAACTGAACACAGTACTCAAGGTGCGGCCTCACCAGAGCCGAGTACAGGGGGACAATCACATCCCCAGCCCTGCTGGTCACACTGCTTCTTATACAAGCCAGGATGCTGCTGGCCTTTTTGGCCACCTGAGCATGCTGCTGGCTCATATTCAGCCGACTATCAACCAATACTCCCAGGTCCTTCTCTGCCTGGCAGCTTTCCAACCACTCATCTCCCAGCCTGTAGCTCTGCTTGGGGTTATTGCGCCCCAGGTGCATGACCCGGCACTTGGCCTTGTTGAACTTCATGCAGTTGACCTCAGCCCATTGGTCCAGCCTATCCAGAGCCTCCTGCAGATCCTTCCTACCCTTGAGCAGATCGACACGCACCTAACTTGGTGTCATCTGCGAGATTTGTTTAATTTGTTTAATTGTACTTCTCGCAGCTGAACATGCACTGACCTCAAATAAGAGCTATATGTGAACTACTTCAAGGCAAGGCCTGGCGGTAGACATTCCACCACACAAGAAAGTGCATTTGGAAGGATGCAAAATTTTATTTGGGGCATACTGGATGGAAAAATCTTTGAGTGAATGTTTGGAATAAATCAGTTCAAGAAAGTTTTTAAGAGTTTTTAGTTACATTTAACCATAAAATCATACTGAAGTCATCTGTGGAAAATCTGATTTAGTCATAAAAAAGAAGGAAGGAGGGTAGTATTTTAAATATGCTGTTATTGCTGTTACCAAATTTCAGTGTTCCAAAAATAAGATCAAGAGCAGTTGAGTGAGGATAAAAGGTCATTAAAAGTATTATTTTGTTAGTCTAGTTTAGAAATTTCCTAATGCCCATAACAATCTTAGTTATACATAATTTTGTTACTGACACACACTTGAGCTTATTAGTATTACTGTGGTGTCAGAGCAATTAAATATAATATTTTCTGTAGATGGTACAGATTTTCACACTTGAAATGTATATTTGGTCTTCCTGTCTTTGGCTTGTAATGAGATGCAGATGCCGAACCACATTTTCCTACACCTATGTATCCTTCCTAACTACTATTTAAAAATACATGACTAGTATTCTTACCCTACCTTTCACTGGGCTGTCACATTTTGAGTAGTTATCAAATGACACAACTTCTGAAAGAGACAGTTTTTCCTCTCCCCTGCCCAGCACAGCTACATCTTTTGTGCTAGCATGTATATTCATCTAACCACACAGTGAACTGGATCATGCAACTGATGCAAGCTGGTTATTTTTCAGATTCAGCTCTCTGCCTGGCTGCACAAGCTCTGTGAAGGAAACAAACAAACAAACAAACAAACAGACAAAAACCACCAAAACAAAACAAAATAAAACAACAATTAAACAAACAAACAAAATCACCACCAATAAAAAAAAAAATACAATGGGAAAGTCAGGGAGAAGGCAAAGGCAAGGCTGCATCTTTTAGTTGCCATGCAAGATGATGACAATTAAAGTGTTTGTGATATGGATATCAGCGTGAGAATCTACAATGTCTATATTAATTTCACCTTCTTTTCTCCTGTGTTTTACTGAGTAGACAATTATATCAACTTGTGTTGAGCTGCACACGAGTCTTAGAATGAACAGAAAGTAGGTGGAGTGTATAGCCAAAAGCAGAGAGGGGCAGAGACAGGTGGTGAAGAAGAGCTTTCTAAATCTCCTTGCTTTTGTAGGACCAGTCTGTTAGCTCTGATACATCTAATATCTTATTTTGAGTTTCAGAGGAAACTGAAAGGCTGTAAGGGTACTCCTTCGAATTCTTAATGACCCTTACTGTCTCCCCTCATATTTCACTTGTTCTGGAGCTGATGATAACAGGGCTGTGAGGAGAGTAAATTCACCTGATTAAATGCTCATTTCGTCCTCAGAAAAAGGTTTCTGTCATTCTGCTTGCAGGCCAGCTGCTCCCATGGGCCAAGATGCTGGGGGTGGCAGGGGCTACACATTGGGGGCCATAAGGGCAAGGCCTGGCATCCAGGACCTGTCCCACCAACACAGCCAGGAGCAGGGCAGCCAGGGGCACTAAGGACAGAGCCAGCCATGGGCACTGAACACCTCTCTGGGTCCAGGGGTGAGCTGAGGCTGGGACAGGACATGGCCCTGCAGATGGGTCCAGCTTATCAGGTCCCATGGCCGGGCAGGGCAGTGCTGTGTGGAGCTGGAGACCAGCCCAGCTGCAACCTTGCTGGGGCAGGGACTGATGGCCCTGAGTGCTGAAATGGTGTCCTGGGCAGAGTGGGGGAAGCTGGGCAGGGACAGAGAGGCCTGGTGGTACCCTCAGGGCTCTGGCAATTTATGCTAGATCTTCAGTTTGGGTTGATTTAGTCTTCAGCTGCATGGTAGCTAGGTCTAACACCAAGTGATGGTGGGAACCTGCATCTGAGGAGCTGACAGGAGGAGGATTGTCCTTTGGCCACAGCTTGTTCTTACCTGTGAGTATGTGTAACATCAGCCTAACCCCGAGAGCTCAGTTCTGCAGCAATGCTATAACCAATCCTGTTGGAAGCCCACTGTTCCTATCCAAAGCATACCCATCTGTAGAACAGTTGATGGCTGCAGGAAAAAGTCTCTAGAAAATTGCCATTTGGACAGTTGGGCATATATGCTTTATCGACCTATATCAGGCCTTTAACTATAAAATCATTATCAAAGCTGTACCAAGGCCTAGAAACATATAGGATGTAATTTAAGAATCACATGAGACCCAGGATCAAGACAGATGTGTGGATACCATCACTCATCTCATTTCAGCAATCAGGCTGACTGTCATGTGGCTGATGCAGGTAGGCAGAGTGTACTTTCTTTCCCTCTCCCTCCCCTTCTTTATTTTCTTCCAGCCAGACTGGCTGATTCTGTGAGTCAGTGACAGATTAGGTAGTGCCTTAATTTTAAGCTACATTGGCCCTTTAGAATAGTTTATTGTAAATCAATTTGCATTTTGATAGTATGTGCTGTGCTGTCATTTTCTTCTCTAGAAACTCATGTGATTCATTTCTTTCTCTCCCCGCTGTTGCATTTTTTTGGGCAGTCTTCTTGGAAGGCATGAGCCCGCAGGGGCTCACATCCGGGTAGGTCAATGATTAGAAGAAATAAGCAGCAACAGAAAAGTGATGGTTGCCAGTCTTGTGGGATTTCTGATTTGTCATGTTCCCATATGACCAAAATTTTTCACATCAGACTGGAATGAAATCCACCTCCAGTCTGAGGGGGACAAACTCTGGGTGCAGCAGGGAGGCAAGAATACAATTGGGCTTCTCCACTTATGAGGTTTTTCAGGTTTGGTGAGGGGGAGCACATGGGAGTATTTTAGAGAGACTTTCCTTGTATCATCTACCTATGTGTACATGTGTGTGTGTAATGACTAGGAAAACAAACAAACAAACAAACAAACAAACAGAAAAAAGCCATTTATTTGGCAGATGCAGTGTCCTGTTAATAGGCCTCCTGGTTTTCCTGTGTGGGTAGGAAAAGCAGAGCAGAAATTCTGTTAGAGGGGAGGATGAAGCGGAGAATAAAGTTTCAGTGCCATTGATGTCAGCTATGGCAGTGTGGCCTCCAGACTTTTTTTTTTTTTGTGCATGTTTCATTTGTCTCCTTTCCTGATTACCAGAACAGCTGGCAGCAGTTGTTCCAGGTCAACTAGAAGTTGAACTGGATGTTTTGATTTCATGCATGTGTTATAGTTCTCAAGAATCCTCTCAAAAATATAGCAAGGTACAATAAACCATGATAATTCATACGGTTTTAGGGATGTAGGCATGATGACTGTCCCTGAGAGTCCTTCAGCATCTAGTAAGTTGCCTGAAGGTGTGTGTAGAGTTTTACAGTAGTTCAATCTTGGCTGAAAACTGCAGATATCCAGATCATAGATATAACTCTACATCTTAAAACAGCAAGAGGATATGGTTCACCATGCACACTGGCAATCTCTGTTGAAGGACCTGAGAGGTGAAGGTCTAACTTGAGTCTAGTGGTATTTTGTGTTTATGAGACAGTCCCCTAATGCCTGCCTAGAGTTGTGGAATTCAGCCTGGGTGAAGACCTGCCTCTTGCTGTGGGTGTGATTTATGCAAATTGTGTTAAGCTTAATGACATGAGAAACAACTCTTTTTAGGCTTTAGCTACCACCAGATCTATGTTGAATTTGGTTACCTCAGAAGGCTGTCTATTGCCCATTAATAATCTATTTGATTGATTGAAATAGTGGCGACTGTTTCTCAATAGAGAGCGGTTCTTGAAAGGTTGTATTGCCTCCTAGGAAAAGACCTTAAATGTTGCCATTCCTAAATGCCTTGCATTGATACTGTTCTCAGTTGCACAGAATAAGATCATATACATAAGAGCATATCTCCTTTGTGCCAAATCTTCTGTTAAGAATAGAGGGACTTCTTGTCTTGGAGAATAGTGTGAAATGTTCCAGGCAGATATTCCCTGACTTTCTGCCAATTGCCCCACTGGTTGCTTAAGGATGACAGATCCATCCTTTTAATAAAGACTCTTCCTGCAGTAATACTGTCAGAAGTGTCTGTCTCTATGGCAAAAATAAATGCAAAGAGCAGAAACAGCACAGTAGAAACAGCAAGAAGATGTGTTCAAAGTGAATGTCAAAGCAAATGTGTTGCATGTTTCCTTACATGATGCACAAGGGTTAGATCATTGGCATTGTGATCTAGTAGAAATGCTTATACTATGTTATGTTTGAAATGTTGCTGGATATTTTGTTGACCAAAAGGATCATGAAGTTGATCAGAGGGCTGGAGCACCTCTCCTGTGAAGACAGGCTGAGTGACCCAGGGCTGTGCAGCCTGAAGAAGAGAAGGCTCCAGTGTGACCTCATTGCAGCTTTTCAAAACTTGAAGGGGGCTGTTGAAAAAGATGGAGAGCAAATTTTTGCTCAGTCAGATAATGACAGGACTAGGCGAAATGGTTTTAAACTAAAAAAGGGGAGATTTAGATTTAGAGTTTAGGAGGAAATTCTTCTCTCAGAAGGTGTTGAGGCACTGGAACTGGTTGCCTAGAGAAGCTGTGGATGCCCCATCCCTGGAGGTGTTCAAGGTCAGGTTGGATAAGGCCCTGGGCTGCCTTTTCTGGTGGGTGACATCCCTACCCATGACAGGGAGGTTGGAACTAGAAGATCTTTAAGGTTCCTTCCAACCTGAGCCATTCTATGATTCTATGATTCAATACCTATTCTCCAATGTATAATTTGGATTTGGACTGGCCAGGTCAGTGTGTCTGAGACTTAGATAGCATGTAGACTTGAGAGGAAGAGCATGCTGCCTAGTACAAACAAAGAATTTAGTATAGATGTAGCTTTTTCTTTTTTTCTCTTTTTTTGTTTTGTTTTGTTTGGTTTGGTTTTGTTTTCTCTCTTTTTTCTCTTCCCCCCTCCCCCCTTTTTTTTTTTTTAATCTTTGAAGAACATAATTATCTATTCCCAATTCAAATATGGCAATGTCTCCCTCACCCATATATTATGGAACTATGCCTCCTGTGAGGTGAAGACCATATGCAAAACAAATAAGCAAAAAGACAAAGCAAAGCAAACCAAACATGTTATATTTGTAGATGTATACCTGGTGCCAGCTGTTCTGCAAAGACTGCAAGATGTCTGTTCTACACACTATAGCTAACAGATATTAACAGCCCTGTCTTCCTTCCTTCCGCAAAGTATTGGTGACCAAGAAGACAGCTAGCACTTGTTGCAATCTCAGTTTAACAAACTACTCAGCTGTGCAAAAAGGAATCTCTGGTCTTCCTTGGGGGACACTTGGAATGTACCTATCATGGGTTGAGAAGATGGATATCTGGTAGGATAGTCCAGGTAGGAGGCTAGACATCATGTTTTGGGAAGATAATGATGTGTGAAAAATTGAATGGATGATGGAGCAATATAGATGCTTCTTAGGTGTGATTCTGAAAGGAAAAGCACAGGCTAAGTATTTCAGAAGGAAAAATGTAGAGCTTTACATAAGTCTTGGTTTTGGCCTCCCATTGTCTAATATTGGCTCTGATTGCCCGGGTCATTTTTCCACTTACATGGACCAGAGCAACTTTTCTGCAGGAGGCTGTGATTATATATCAGCTAGAGAGGGTGTGCCTTTTACTTTTTTTCTAGGCAAGAGAAGGAAAAGAAAAATAATAAAAAAAAACTTTTCAGATTTACCTTTATAGACTCGTATCATTTTATCCAAATGGGACATATTTACGTCAAAGAAATGATATTTATTTTTGGAGGCAAAGTTTAAAACAGCCTGTTGTGATAGAGAGAACAAACTGTATTAATAATGAATAACAAAAAGTTACTTCCTTCAAACATAAATCATTTTAAGATCATTACTTAAGTCGTTTTAAATGATTACTTTTTTTTCATAAACAATTGTATCTCTGTTGTGTTTCTTTGAAAGTATTACTTTATTTATTTATTTATTTGTTTTTAAATCAGAACTACAGCTTCATTTTACTTAGAGAAGATGCTATCAAACATATAGTGTGTTGTCTCAGGCTCATGTTAATGATGACCCAGAAATTTAAAAGATTTTACTTTGTCGTTCAGTTGTGTTTTGTGGTTAAATGATGAAGCCCTAATTGTTTGTTATGATAATCATTTCAAAGCTTTCTTCAGTATTTATGTCTGCCCGTAGTCTTGACTTGAATTGATAATCAGTGGTTAAAACAAATGTTCTGAGTTCTAAGATTATTTAAAACTATTTGTATATCTATTTTTATTTAGTTTTATGTATAATGAACTAATAAAAATGGTGTGCACAGAACATCAGAAGAGAAAACTTTTTATGAGACTAAGTAAGAGGAACTGAGAGGGTGTCGTGGTTCCGCTCGAGTGGGCAGCCGAGCTCCACCACAGCCGCTCTCTCACTCCCCCTCCTCAAAGAGGAATGGGGAGAAAATATGTGAAAAGGACTCAAGGATTGAGATAAGGACGAGAAAATCACGCAATAATTATTGTAACGGGCAAAACAGACTCGGCATAAGGAGATAGTAAGATTTATTGCCTACAACTAACAAGCGAGAGAAGTGAGAAAACAAAGAAAAAAAAAAACAAAAGCACCTTCCCCCCCCATCCACCCTCTTCCACCTCCTCCCCCCGAGCGGCGCAGGGGAACGGGGAATGGGGGTTATGGTCAGTCTACAGCACTTCTTCTCTGCCGCTCCTTCTCGGTCACTCTCGTCCCCTGTGCTGTGGGGTCCCACCCACGGGATGCAGTCCTTGATGAACTGATCCGGCGTGGGCTTCCCACAGGCAGCAGCTCTTCCAGAACTGCTCCAGATATGGGTCCGTACCACGGGGTCCATCCCTCAGGAGAAAACTGCTCCAACCTGGCTCCCCTACGGGCAGCAGCTCCTGCCAGATCACCTGCTCCTGCGTGGGCTCCTCTCCACGGGCTACAGGTCCGGCCCAGAATCTGCTCCGGCAGGGGTCTTCCACAGGCGGCAGCCTCCATCGGTGCAGGGCCACCTGCTCCACCGTGGTCTCCTCCACGGGCTGCAGCGTGGAACCCTGCTCCACCGTGGTACTCCATGGGCTGCAGGGGGACATCCTGCTTCACCATGGTCCTCACCACAGGCCGCAGGGGACTTCTGCTCCGGCACCTGGAGCACCTCTCCCCCTCCTTCTACACTGACCTTGGCGCAAGGCTGTTCCTCACTCCTCTCACTCTCCCGGCTGCTGTGTGGCGCAGCGTTTTTTCCCTGTCTTAAATATGCTCTCACAGAGGCGAAAAACAACATCGCTTATTGGCTCGGATCTGGAAAACAATGGGGCCCTTCCCAAACATGGGGCAGCTTCTAGATCTTTCTCACAGAAACCACCCCTATGGCTCCCTGCTACCAAAACCTTGCCACGTAAACCCACTACATTCCACCCCTCGCCTCTGTTAAAAGCATATTTAAGACTACTCACAACATACTCTTACTTTACAATTATCACAACAACCTTCACAAACTTCACTTACATCAAAAAGAAAAAGAATTCACCACACCAAAATAAACATAACATCATCACAGCACCGACAAGGTGGACATTTTACACACACACACCACCCCTCGTCCCTTCACCACACTAACATATCACAGTTACTGCTTTCTTAAATTCTTCACAACTTGTACATTCCTAACAATCATCCTGCACATATTTTTGCCCGTTACTTCTACTAACTATCATCCTTATCTCAAATTCCTCGAGCCCCACGTTGGGCGCCAAAAAAGACTGTCGTGGTTCCGCTCGAGTGGGCAGCCGAGCTCCACCACAGCCGCTCTCTCACTCCCCCTCCTCAAAGAGGAATGGGGAGAAAATATGTGAAAAGGACTCAAGGATTGAGATAAGGATGAGAAAATCACGCAATAATTATTGTAACGGGCAAAACAGACTCGGCATAAGGAGATAGTAAGATTTATTGCCTACAACTAACAAGCGAGAGAAGTGAGAAAACAAAGAAAAAAAAAACCAAAAGCACCTTCCCCCCCCATCCACCCTCTTCCACCTCCTCCCCCCGAGCGGCGCAGGGGAACGGGGAATGGGGGTTATGGTCAGTCTACAGCACTTCTTCTCTGCCGCTCCTTCTCGGTCACTCTCGTCCCCTGTGCTGTGGGGTCCCACCCACAGGATGCAGTCCTTGATGAACTGATCCGGCGTGGGCTTCCCACAGGCAGCAGCTCTTCCAGAACTGCTCCAGATATGGGTCCGTACCACGGGGTCCATCCCTCAGGAGAAAACTGCTCCAACCTGGCTCCCCTACGGGCAGCAGCTCCTGCCAGATCACCTGCTCCTGCGTGGGCTCCTCTCCACGGGCTACAGGTCCGGCCCAGAATCTGCTCCGGCAGGGGTCTTCCACAGGCGGCAGCCTCCATCGGTGCAGGGCCACCTGCTCCACCGTGGTCTCCTCCACGGGCTGCAGCGTGGAACCCTGCTCCACCGTGGTACTCCATGGGCTGCAGGGGGACATCCTGCTTCACCATGGTCCTCACCACAGGCCGCAGGGGACTTCTGCTCCGGCACCTGGAGCACCTCTCCCCCTCCTTCTACACTGACCTTGGCGCAAGGCTGTTCCTCACTCCTCTCACTCTCCCGGCTGCTGTGTGGCGCAGCGTTTTTTCCCTGTCTTAAATATGCTCTCACAGAGGCGAAAAACAACATCGCTTATTGGCTCGGATCTGGAAAACAATGGGGCCCTTCCCAAACATGGGGCAGCTTCTAGATCTTTCTCACAGAAACCACCCCTATGGCTCCCTGCTACCAAAACCTTGCCACGTAAACCCACTACAGAGGGGTCAACAGAACTTTGTTTTACTGAATAACTATCTAGGGACACAGTAATCTGTTCCTTTGCAGTTCTGGTAAAGTGAATGGGAGTTATATACATGTATTAGGAGGCCTGTTTTCCCCAAAGAGATACTACATTTTGTATCAGTTTCTGCTTAAATAGGCATCTTGGAATAGTTCTTTCTCCTTATTTAGATACAGGAAGGCAGAGAAGAGAATTAATTTCAGATGGCTTTAAGCAAATGTTAGAAAGGTTAACATTCACACACTTCCAAATATCTTTTGGGCAGCTGACATTTTCAAACACTAAGCTTTTTTCTTTAGCTGAATTACAGTGCTGGGCAGAAAGCAATGGATGTGTGAAATGAAATATGCCATTCAAATACAGAAAAGAAGGGAAAAACTGCTTGTAACTATTACAGAGAATAAAAGGTAAAATTGAAAGCCACTGCTACAAGTTGAGTGTTCTGTTTGAGGCATTTCACATGTACTTGATATATTTTATGTATGAGAAATGCTTGGAAACTTTTTCCTTTCACCAAAATATCTTCAAGTGTAATTTATTTTCAGATGAGGAAATTGTCTATTGAAATGAAAGAAAGATGTGGTTTAAAATTCCACAAAACCACATTGCAAGCTGAACCTGAATAGCAGACAATGTTCATAACTGGACTAACATGTCTGAGTACCATTTTGGATTCAAGATGGAGTAAATCTGTTAATTCTTTTGCTTTAAAACTGTTATGCCTGTAGCATGCATCTCTATAGTGGGAAACTTGAGTGTGCATCACTGACATGCTTGTAAGATACATAAGATTATTGCTGAGATACAAAAGGGTTAGCAAAAATTATATTTCTGACTACAGTATAGATACATGCCAATCATTGGCCTAATTAAATACAATGTGTTAAAAAAATTCCCAGCAGCACTACATTTGGATAAAAATGAATGAACACATTTTTTTGCAACAGAAAGTAGGTTTTAGAGAAATAGGAACATACAAATGTTGATGCCTACAATAATAGATTTGCTAATCAGTCATGAACATTTTTGTAGCTTCCTTAAAAAAAAAAAAAAAAGTCTTCACAGTGATGCTACATCTGCCAGTTCTCCTGATAGCTTCTGGAACTTGTAGCCTTCATGAACCACATTTAACAAAAGAATAGATGTCACTCAGTCATGGGAAATTGCAAGGATTTTGACTAAGTTGATTCATGTACCAAAATGGAAGGCAGGGAGCTAGTGGTACTGAAGTTGGAGGAACTACTGCTAGAGGGAACTGAGGATCATAGGGAGGATTTGGTGATGAAAGACTGCTAAATTCTGAGAAGCAGAGAGCATAGCAGGACCTGTCAATACTATTGTGGGATGGAGAACTGTCAGAGGAGAACAGAATTGCAGCAGGGTTGCTGTAACGATGAGGTGGAGGTGAGACGCAGTTTTATTTCAGTGAACATAGGCAGAGGGAACATATGAGAAAGCAGATATAAGTCCAAGGCACACCAGATTTAACCATAGTATTATGGTTAAACCATTAATATGTATTAATGGGACAGTTTAGAAGTCTTTAATTAAGGACTTGTTTCTCTCCTACATTCATAAAATTTGGCTGTACCTGTCCAACCTAAGAACCATGGGCAGTTCATAAAGACCTTAAGATAAACAACTCAGCATTTCAGTATGAAATGCTTGGCATTTTATTTCAGGTATAGTAGTTCTTGTTTTAAACATAACTGCATAAAAACTTATGTGCATTCCCTGCAACAAGAACTCATAACAGGTATCTTCTTAGCTGTAGCCACTAGTAACCTTTTCAGGTGTTTACTCATCTTATTCCTTATATTCTTTGCTGAGCAGTGAAAACAGTTCCAAGAGGAGCATGAGGAGTACCACACACATAGGATGCAGTATCTCTATCAGAACCAGAAGGAATATGTGGGTGCTCTAGTTACTTATTTATCTGAAAGAACAGCTGTAAATATTTGTTAGACACTGGAACAGGCTGCCCAGGGAAGTGGTGGAGTCACCATCCCTGGAAGTCTTTAAAAGACGTTTAGACGTAGAGCTTAGGGATATGGTTTAGTGGGGATTGTTAGCGTTAGGTAGAGGTTGGACTCGATGATCTTGAGGTCTCTTCCAACCTAGAAATTCTGTGATTCTGTGATTCTGTGTGATTTAAAAAGTGATTATTGGTAACGGAATCCACAATGTATACTTAAACTGCAAAAAATGATAGGATTTCATACTCTTTTTTCTTTTCTCTCCACATTTTCTCTATGAGCTGTGCCTGCTGCCAAGGGACATCTTCATGCTTAGGATTTTTAGATAACTACATGTATTTCTTGTCATGCTCTCTGTACAGAGCTCAGTTACCCAACTCCGTATCAGTTCTGCTGGAGGTACAGGGACCTTCATTTGATCTGGACCTCTATTTCTTTTGCAGAACTCCATATATATATATATATATATATATATATATATATATGTAAATGTACATTTGGCTGCATTAGGCAAAGCTGTCTGCTCATCCAGCCCATATTCCAACAGCTTGTGTATGAAGATCTTATGGGGAACGGTGTCAAAGGCCTTACTGAAGTCCAGGAAGATGATATTGCTTGCTCATCCATCAGGCTGGTGATTTGATTATAGAAACTTATCAGGTTGGTCAGGCATGACTCCTCCTTATCTTACATACAGTTTATAAAATTCAAGGACATGAAAGTGTTTGGTAATTGGGGAAGTCTAGATTTTTTCATGTTGTGTGAGGTTTGAGAGAAGGGAGTAGTCAGGCTTTCTTCCATTCTGACAATTGCATGTATTGATTTTCCTGAAATTTTGTTTTCCCCTTTTTCTTTTTCAGATCTATTTGTTTGCTTGGATTTCCTGAACTACAGTGACCTTACTTTATGCCTCAGATCATCCCCTATGTTCAGTGCTAGTTGTACTTTGTCAGACCTGTTCTGCTCATCTGTAGTACTTGAAAATGTTATATAAGGAGACATGGCGTTTGACTTTTCTGTACTTGTATCTAAAATTCCTTCTTCCAAGATCAGTGAAAACTGATGCACAGAGAATGCAGCCATGGAAACAAAATCACTCTGCTTGCTTTAAGGAATTTCAATATTGTTATAACTATGCTAAGATTATGGAAACTGCTTCCATGCTCTCTTATCTTGGCGGGAATATACTGTCACTGCATATATGTGATCAGTTAGTAACTGTAAAGTATATTCTGCATAGTTTTAGGACCAGACTTACTGTTTTTACAATTTCTGTTCAGCATGTATCTTACCTACATAGCCCTTCACGATTCTTTTTCCTATGCAAGAACTACTAGAATGTGCTTACAGCTTAGCAGGATACTATCACTGTCCAAATCTTTCCCTTACACTTTACTTTCGTGTTTGCCAACAGCAGTGCAAAAATACTGGCATTTTACAAGGGAACAACACTTTTCTTTGGAATAGAGTTTATTTCTTGAGATATATACTGTATCAAACTGATAAAGGTCTGTAGATGAATCTGGAAAGGAATTGACATATAGTCAATATATGTTATCATTTACAGAGCATTATTAAAAAAAAAAAAAAAAACAAACAACTATTTCTTAGTAGATTCAACATCCAATACAGGATTTGTTCTTGTCACATTCTATTTAGTTTGTTTTATATATATATAAATATTGTTTGTTTGTTTGTTTTTTGTTTCAGTAAAGCTATTATAGCAAGACTACTTGGCCAAATTCCTCTCTTCTTCTTTCCATTCTTATTCCATTTCTTCCATGTCTTCTACCCATTTCTAATTCTGTTTGAAGCATTTCATTTGTGTAAGTTAGGAAGTGGTGGAGTCACCATCCCTGGAGGTCTTTAAAAGACATTTAGATGTAGAGCTTAGGGATATGGTTTAGTGGAGGACTTGTTAGTGTTAGGTCAGAGGTTGGACTCGATGATCTAGAGGTCTCTTCCAACCTAGACATTCTGTGATTCTGTGATTTGTAACATATACAGATGTGTTGAGGAGACTAGATATGTTGAAGAGACCAGAGCAGTAGAGACACTAAGAACCAAGCACAACCTTTGATTTTTATTTTTGTTAAAAAGATTGCAATACCCCCCAAAAAATAAAATGCTATTTTAGGAGCAGTAGTGATTGCCTTTAAGAATATCTATCATTTTATATCATTTGTAATTTGTGCTTTCACACTTTAGCTTGTACTTAAAAAGTGTTCTGGTGTTTGCTAGGCAGGATGTGAGTGACAGTAGGAACTGAACTATATCATTAGGATGTGTGGAGTTTGACTTCACAGGCCCTTTGAACTGTCATGAAGTATTTATGTCTAGAATGTGTATATGTGTGTGTTTGTGATTAAAACACACTCACACACACAAACCAAAACAACAAAACAAAAACTAAAACAAGATATCTGTGAGAGGAAAAAAGAACAAAATATGTTAATATTCTGAATAGGAGTACGACCCATTCTGCTTTAGAACATAAACTGTTGATTAAGTGGCTATACTAGCTGCTGTTCAAGTCAATAAATAATATTCAAGGGAATTTGTATTTTGCTCAAGTTCCTCATTAGGGATACACCGGAGGCCCTACTAACTCTTCTTATATAATATTGTGACTTCATTTTACACAGTCTGTTGCCCCATTTTTGTTTCATTTTGTTTTGTTTTGTTAGGAATTCTCATGTTTTTGACCAAATATGTTTGGAAGGTCTATTTCAAATCTTACCACAGAAATTATCTTTGTTCCTGGCCTGAGGCTATAATTAAATGTCTCCTGTGGTTGTGTATTTTTTTTAACATTTTACCTTGCACAAAAGCAATTAACAGTTCAGAATCCTGTAAGCAATGATGACCATTTTTGTCATTTAGTTTAGAGTTCGAAGTTGGGAATTGACAGATTACTTTGCTTTGGTATGATATTCCTAGCACTGCCTTGGGATACTGACCTAGATAGTATTGTATTTTTAATTTTGGCACCAAGTGTGCCTGTATTTTTGCTCCAGGATTATGAGTTTAGACATTATATATGACAGTAATTCACTCGTTTTCTTTTAAGTATTTGAGCACTGATAAGATTTTCTTCTTTCATTGATTTCCAGTAGGTGGCATCCATGCATAATAAAACTCTCTGAGGCTTTTCTAGTCGGAGTGCTATTATATTTGTTCAAGAGAAAATAGCATTTCAATAGTAAACCAGTTTACTAATTAGTATATATATATATGTATTACTCGAATACCAGCTTCTGTGCATTTTCTTTTTGATTTCTCATCTTTCTAGACTCCAACAATTGCTTGAACATTTATTTCTTTTTATTTTCTTTCTGGACTTGTAGAACCTAATGTCCATTCTCAAAGAATACTCTTGCATTCACTTCACATTTTCTAGGTCTTATACAGCTATTAGACACTAAATTTGATGGAAAAAGAAAACAATTAACAGAGTTAAAGAAATTGGTAATTTCTAATTTGAAGTGAGCATTATTGAACTAATAAAATTAATTACCATATTTGTTCATTAGGTTGGCAAAAGTTTTTGATTATTTCTAGGCATTTCATTTACTGTTTAAGAACTTTTTATTATTAAAATAGGCACAGTTCTAATCCATTATCATCACAAGCCCATTCATAGTGTATATTGCAGACATGTCCTTTGAACGCTCCCACTTCCTATATTTCACTTCTGTTAAGTCACAACTTGTTAGTTGACCATGGCCAAACACAACTAAACTCTCCTTTCTGCCTTTTGAAAAGGCTATTAGTCATTGATTTCCAGTCTTCCACAGAATACTGGACTTCAGTACCTGTATCAAATTTGCTTGAAAATCACTACTGCCTTTAAAAATTATTAGGTATGTGCTGTCAGACAGGCATTAAAAGAACAGTTCTTTTGAAAAAATCCTCTTTTGTTCTTCCAGGACAGAAAATGTCGAGCTCTCATATCTTTGGAGAAAAGACGAAATACATGTATGCAAATACAATTCCTTCCCAAAACACTTAGAAACTGTTACTTTCACTAGTCTGGATTGGATTATTCTGATCCAGTCATGATTTTCCAGATCAGTATCCTGATTAAATTTTAAAATTCTGTGAAATAGGAGGAACTATGGTACCACTGACTTATAAATGTTTTATCAAATCTGATGGTTCAGCCTCCCTACAGACTTCTCAGACTGCTTGAGCCCTGAAAAAGGTATTACAGGAAACATATTTGTAAGATCCCATAGCCCATGTTGAGAAGCTCACCTGCGTTGCAGGGTGGATGCCTTAGATAATGTAGATACCAGTTATTAATGATTGCCTTTGTGAAGGTTCTATATCTAAATCTTTGAAGCTCAACAGTCTCAGAGTAATAACTGCCTTTATGGAGGTGCTAGCTTCTGGCTGTAGAATTACATCCCTGCCCATAGGTGATTACAGCTCTCAGTAGAAAGAATGTCAGGAAGTTAAACGGATGGAGAGGGTACCTCTTTGAAGGGCTGTCAGGAAAAACTGGTGGTGTGGGGTTAACATCCTACTAGAGGACTATCAACTGGTTTGGGCCTAGTGACGGAATGGGAGAGTGTAGGGTGTGAGGGTAATGTTTCCTCCTGTATGGGAGAAAGAGATCTAGCTAGGACTTATATGTTCCTGTTGCCAGTGCCAAAAGCTGTGAGAACAAGTGTTAGCTAGGAAGACTGTAGTATTTACTGTGGCTTTATAATTTATAATTTTGGAAACGTGCATTGGAATTATTTGATCTAACAAGCTCTGTTTTTATATTTCTGATCTCTCTATGTTTTGGCATCAGAAATTTTAGTCATGCTGAAATTTGATCCTTGCAGTTTTCAGTTTTGCTAATAAAGTAGAATAAGCTAAATGGTTGTAAAAGCTGCTTTACAAAAGCCTTTATTTTACTTTATAAAAGCTATTTAAAAATCAGCTGTTTTAACTAACCTTCAGGGAATAAAAGAAAGTCAACACAAATTGTGGTAAGGATAGACCTATCCCTTTCCTCAAATCAAGAATAACACAGCAAAGGTGTCAAAGGGAGTAAGATTTAGAATACAACATGAAGAAAATGTTTCAAGGTGTATTATTATACTCCTATATGCATATTCCCATATACAATGTGCTGTGCAGCAACCTTGTAAATTATGAGCATTTGAGAGGTAAGTTATTGTTAAATAATGAAAATCCAACCTCAAGTACATGCAAAGTATTGAGTGCAATTAGGAATAGTTGTGGCAGTGGACAGAAACAAGCTAAAATAAATACGCAAAAAGGAAAAATAAAATGAAGACCAGATATAATAACTAATGCAGAAGCCATCAGAAAATGCATAGTAATTCTGTCTAGTGCCCTTAAGTGGTAGTGATTCCATTTCAAAATCAGTCAAATGGGTAAATATGATAGAGATTGATTACATACTTCAGAGCAAAAAGATGTAAGTAGGAGAACCTCAATAAAGAATCTGCTGTATTTTTCTCCTCCCTTTACTGCAACCAGAATGGATTTCAGTTCCCGTTTTGCATTTTAAATTTTAGTTTCATCATTTGGTCAAGATAAGCAGTAAGAAGCCTTCTTTAATTTTAAAGCACAGAAGCGGTGATGCAGCTGGGGAAGGGTTCCAGAGCTCACCTCCTGCTCACTCAGAGCACTGACTGATTGCTCTTTGAAGTATCAGCATAACGTTGTTAGTCTTCTGGTAGTACAGCAGACTAAATATATTAAAATTCACAGGAGTGCTATCTGTTGCACAAGGCAGTTTTCTGCATAAACTGAATTAACAGACCAGATCAGCTCTTCTATGTCTTTGAAAATGCTAGTGGTAAAATAAGAAAAATAATCTTAGTTTAGTACAGAAAAAATTGGTGGTACTGGTAAAAAGAACTTTTTAGATTTTGTAAGACTTTAAACTTTCTGTTTTTCTAAATGATGAGCAACATATATTTATATTAAGCTTTTTATTGAGCTATACTTTATAGCCCTAGAGAACCCCAAGGAACGAATGTACAATCAGAAACATATTGTCAGAAGTTCAGTCTTTTAATCATAGGCATTATTTGAAGTTTAAAATGAGCTGAAATATATGAATATAAAATCCTGATGCATGGCTCCTTGGCAGATCCCTGAACAAAATCCACATATCACAAAGATTAAATTTGCAATCTGCCAATGAAATATGGAAACTATTCTCTCTTGAAACTGAATATATATGCAGTTTCAAGAAGAGTATCTGGAAAAAGTAGTTAGGATGTTAAAGTAAATACATGTTCAATATAACTTCTGAATATACCTTGCTGGAATATCAGCATGCAGAAGGCTATAAACACAAATGTATTACAGCGAAACCAAGTCTGAGTGTATTGTTACAATGCACAAACAGGAGCTTATGTCTAAAAACAGAATAAAATTAAAGACGTGGCTATGTTATATGCTGGGGCAAGCTGAGGCAGGACATACCTTTGTCAACAAATCATCCCAACTAAGAACCTTGAGCATGGCTTGAGTCAGTCTGTATGGGATGTCTGCATTTCATTTCCAATAAAAGATTTTCCTTTGTCTGATCTCAACATTGGGTAGCATCCCTTTTCATCCTTAAGGATGGAGACAGTATGGCTGGTGTTAACACCTAAGTCCAGGAAATCAGAAGTGCTCCCAAGTGGTGTAGTATGAGTATAACCTAAATTTCTGTGGGATGTGCTGAGGAGATAAGATAACATAAATAAAACATCTCTGTACACTTCCACTTATGTATCTGATAATGTATAGGTCAAAATTATTTAAGGGTTTGAAAAATGAGTTACAAGTTTCAACTGTCAAGATAGCAAATAATGCAATTTCTTAACAATGATTATACATGACACGTGGATGCACTTTTATCTTTGCATACAAATATGCATCTGAAACTACCAGTTGGAATACCTTTGCAACATCCTAAAGTAACTGTCACTCAATAATTGTAACTTTTTCAGTGGTTTCTAGCACTGCTTATTCTTATTAGTTCAAGTAGTTTCAATGGGAGAATGTACCTCAGAGCATATTTTTATGCTTAACATTTCATTACTACTTTTTTTTTTTTTTTTTCAGTTGCTGCCCTTCTTTTTTATTTATTTATTTTATTTATTTATTTATTTTTATTTTTTAGATATTAAAGGACAATAATTAAAATAAAATCAAGTCACCTAGCATGCTAATCACACCTCATCAACATAATATTTGTGGCGATTATGTGACTTGGTTTTAAGTTAATGGATCTACATCAAGATTTTTTGCACCTTCTCTCAGCTTATTTAAGATATTACATAGCACTTTATTTATAAAGAACAGCGTTGTTTACTAGCTTTAATGATAACATTGGGCTTAAAGATACTTTGTCTTTTTTCCTTTCACAATGTGAGTACCAGGATTTGGCTTCAGAGGCTGCTGTAGTTCCTTTGCAGCAGGTGCCACCAAGGGCTTTTAATAAATGAACTTTGTCTGTTCTTGAAATTCTCAGGAGGGAATTTCCATGGGTGCTGCTCGCTGTTCTGATTAGAGTACTAATTTCGTGATTATTGCCAGTTTACCTTCTTGCCGGGGAGATGCTCTGTTATATATGACTTTAGAAAAATCAGACACTCTTTTTAATGTTTTGAATTAATAAAGTGTCCAAAACAGTCTAACTAGCTGATCTTTTTCCCACGCTTGTGGACTTCAACAGCTTCATCAATAACAATGAGGTTTTAGGCTATTGAATGTCCTCTTCATCTGCCTAGATTTTTACTTAGTCGTTTTGAATTGTACAACAAAGGCAACCACTGTACAGGCATGACTAAGATACCCATTTAATGTATTAGGCCAAAAGGAGGAGCATATGTGCATGTTTATATGCATAATTTTAAATATATGCATATAAAAATGAGAAAAAATAAATCATACTGAATGAATTGGACGTTCACTGAGCCCTTGTTTGTAGGTTGCACATTAGATGTCAGTGTTATGGATAAATTTGGAGCTTTTAAAGAGTGCTTGCATAGAGAATGATAGAGGGAAAATGCTGAAGTGACTCTTTAAGTTACAGTTACAGATTCTTTAAGTTACAGTTCTTGTTTTTTTTTTTTTTTTTTTTTTCCTATATTCATCTTAAAATTATTATGAAGAAATATGTGATGAAAACAGAAAAGAAAAAAAATAAAGAATTTAAATATATGTAAGTATATAATAATAATAATAATAATAATAATAATAATAATAATAATAATAATAATAATTTCATAGCACTGCTCTTCTCAATGAGATTTAATTTGACAAGGAAAGTGTTATGGGGGGGGACTTTGGAAAGACTGATGCCAGATTAAGTTTTTCCCCGTATTGCATATTGAAACGCAGAATTTAAGCCAGACTCGATTGTTTTCTTATATCATTATCTTTTGGAATTTTCAAAGCTTATATATTTCAATTTCAGATATGTACCCCACATGGGATATCACTAATAAAGGCTTTGCTGGCATTCTGCATTTGATCACAATAAAATGAGACTCTCTGTTCAAAGTGCATGTTCATGATACCCAGAAGGGAACCTGTTATCCTATAAGTGCTAACACAATTCAAGAAATACTTTTCTTATCCTGTAGTCTTAAGAACAATAACTATTGCAAACTAAGTGTTAAATTTATTTATTAAGATGATTTATGGAGTTCTTATTACTGAAAGCCACTTCAGGTGCCATGCATAAAATAATCCAGTCATTTTCCCAGACCCAGTAGCACAGCTGGTGAAACAGAACATTGCTGTATCTTTGTAACCATCTGGCAGGGAAGAAAATCAGATAAACTGGTCATGAATCAATTCTTTCAAACTGGAATAATTTAAAGCATGGCATGACTCTAGAAGTAGCTTTTTTAAAATGTCAGTAGAAGCCAGTTTATATACTTAATTAGAAAATTAGAAAGAAAGACAGAAATTCAGAACGAATTATAATCTCTAGTGTTGTTGCTGTGCATAATGTATTTCAATACTTAAATAATGTCACTTTCAAATCATTTTTATTTGATTTTCATATCTTGTTAGCTCCTTGAACGTATTTGAATCTCTGAGAAAAATTACAAGATGATTATTTATTTGTTAATAACAAATTATTTTCATTTTTTAATCTGACTACATTATGAAAACTGTAGAATCTATTAGCTCAATTTTAATGGAATATTTACCTTGTGTGATGGAAACAAATGGAATATTACCAGAAAGTGGTATCTATCCATGGTCTTATTAATCAATGCAAACTATTTCTTTTTGCTTTCATGGAGAGCAATGGTGGCATAGAGATTAAATGGTGGCATTTCTTCCATACTTTGCATTTAACAAATTTTTAGTTCTCTGTTTATTTTGTGGCTGTAAATCTGTGTAGCTACTGAGGATCAGGTTCAAAATGTTTATACTATTCATTGCTCATTGTTCAGTGGTAAAAAATGTTCAATGTACTCTTTTCATCCTGGAAGCATTTAAATTATCATATTGACTGTAATGGAAATATTCAAAAAGTTAAGCATATATATATATATAGTTATATATATATACATTTATATATATATATATAAATATATGTATATATATTTATATATATTTATATGTTCAGTTTTGGGCCCCTCGCTACAAGAAGGACATGGAGGTGCTTGAGCGGGTGCAGAGAAGGGCGACGAAGCTGGTGAGGGGCCTGGAGAACAAGTCCTACGAGGAGCGGCTGAGGGAGCTGGGCTTGTTCAGCCTGGAGAAGAGGAGGCTCAGGGGTGACCTTATCGCTCTTTTTAGGTACCTCAAGGGAGGCTGTAGCGAGGTGGGGGTTGGCCTGTTCTCCCACGTGCCTGGTGACAGGACGAGGGGGAATGGGCTTAAGTTGAGCCAGGGGAGTTTTAGGTTAGATGTTAGGAAGAATTTCTTCACTGAAAGGGTTGTTAGACATTGGAACAGGCTGCCCAGGGAAGTGGTGGAGTCACCATCCCTGGAAGTCTTCAAAAGACGTTTAGATGTAGAGCTTAGGGATATGGTTTAGTGGAGGGCTGTTAGTGTTAGGTTGGAGGTTGGACTCGATGACCTTGAGGTCTCTTCCAACCTAGAAATTCTGTGATTCTGTGATATATATAATATAATGGGCTGCCCAGGGAAGTGGTAGAGTCACCATCCCCGGAGGTCTTTAAAAGACGTTTAGATGTTGAACTTGGCGATATGGTTTCGTGGAGCACTTGTTAGTGTTAGGTCAGAGGTTGGGCTCAATGACCTTGAGGTCTCTTCCAACCTAGACATTCTGTGATTCTGTGATAATAAGGAGTTTCACCAGACTAGGTGTCGGGTATCCATCCTCTTTAAAATAAAGCCATTACCAAGAGGTACCATGTTTTCTTCTGGCCATGTTCCCTTTTATGCTTGGCAAGAGCAAAGGTTTTGGTGTTTGATTTGTGTTGTAACTAAAATAAAATATCACAGTAAGCAATTTCCTTCTTTAGGCTAAGGACTCTTACTATAAATATGACTTCTGTGATAAGTTCTGCATCAGCTACTAGCTATCACAGTGGTACCTAAATTTTGTAGACCCAAGTTATATTTAGAATTAAAGGTCACAACAGAAATTAATTTTAACAGAAATATTTTCCCCACAGATGGCCATTTCATTGTGTTATTTCTGTCAGAATGAAATTGTGTCATATATCTTTTTCATAAAACATTACTCAGAACAAAAACTTTTAGTTTTAAGTGGCTATTTCTTTTTGCAGCCTAGGCAAACAATGGAAGCTTTATCATGGAATATCATTCCTTGGGATTATTTTGGAAAAAACAAAAACAAAAACAAAAACATGTTTGTTGTCTATTTTTTTCTTTCTTTCTTTCCATAAAAGGTGTCACCAGCCCCACTGATACTACTGTAATGTCACTGATAAGATATTTATTAGGAAAAATATTATTTGTAAAAGCCAAACATGTTCTAGCGAAAGCAAAAATATGTTTTCTGCCTTGCATATTGTATACTGTCAACCAGCAGCCTATTTGAAAGGTTTACTTGAATGTAGAACAGTATTTTGTCATGAACATGTTCTATTAGCATCATGCTCTATATGTATTTTTAATATTAATGTCAATATCAGAGGTTATTTTCTACTCTTACAAAATCTTTGATCAGGTATTATAGTTACCATCACAGTGGATAGAACACTATAGATATATAGTAGTGTAGAACTAGTGTAGAACACTATAGATATATAGTGGATAGAACAATATAGTTACCATCACAGTGGCTTAGACTGCAGAGGCTTGGGTTTTACACCTTAATCTGCAAGTAGCTGTATGTTTACTGTTATATGAAAATAGTGACCAACAGCAAACTGAAAGATTTAAACGTTTCCATCCATATTTCAAACTTTTCATCTGATTGAAACACATCCACATTGTATTTGGGAAGAGCAAATCTTAGGATATCTACTAGTGGATCAACAGTAGTGTGCTTGGCCTTACAGCCAAATGCCTGAATTATCCAAAGGAGGGAATCTCATTGTGGACTGCATGAACCTTCATTATTCCCAATGCAGGGGAAGGAAAGAATTTTTTTATTCCTGATTATTGTACCAGGACAGCTATTTCTAGATGGTAGAACTCTTGCAGAGATTTTTTTTCTTCATTGTTGTGTCATATTACATCATTACATGTATGTAGAAAAACAAACTGTGATTATTTTGAGTATGATTAATCAGAAACTTGTTAGAATACCACTGAATCAGACACTGTTTAAAAACTACAAGCAACTTAACTGTTATCCCATTAATCCTTTTGGTCTTTAACTCAGACTAAATTTATAATTTATAAATTGTAATTTAGCTGTTCAAAGTGACAAGTGAATAATGTTTTCTTAAAAAAAACTTTCATGCTAATTAATACAGTTGGGACAGCTGTACAGTAATGACATTTATTAGGTATCTTTTTTTTTGTTCATTTTAAAAATTGGATAAATTTAAATGAGGGAAAAATGTGAAGGACTGAAAAATGAATTCCTGAGATCTTTCTTTTTTTTTTCAAATTTCTTAAGAGAAAACATCTCAAGTGTGAATGATTCCTAGAATTCATAAATACTACAGTTATGCATCTCAAGGCGTATTGCTGAAAGATAACTTTCTCTGCTCTAATCTGTCTTCATCCCTCTCACTCAGCTTTGGTTCTTAATCCAAATGTTCAAAATCTATTTTAAATTCAAATGTTCTATCTAAATCTTCTATGCAAATATTTGTCCTGTATTGGTGTCCCCATGTGCTTATCATTCAAATGTCTGAAGCTCAGTAAGGTGCTTATGCACAATTATGTCTACGTCATCAGGTGCTATATGGATTTGGACAACACACAGTATAGCAAACCCATTTATGTTCCTAGGCCAGGATGTGATGTTATTTAGAAATTACACCAGCAACTTTTAAATATTAAAATATATGGAAATATAGCATCATCTTTATTCTAGCCTTAAAGCAGACCTATTCTTCTGCCTTGCAAAGACTCTCTCTTCTCCTTTTTTTATTTTTATTTTTTTATTTTTAATTAACCACCAACTGATATAGCATTAGTTAATCCTATGTATAGAATTTTCCGTTCTTTCCCTTCAAATGTATATTGCTACAGTGTCAAATGATTAAGAACACCAGAAATACCCTCTCCATTTAGACCAGTGATATAAATAGATCCAGAGTCCAATATTTTATTTCTAATATTAGCAATAGGAGGTGCTATTTGAGGAGAATGTGATCCTGGTCACCATCTTTGCTCCATTCCTGCTACATTCTTCTAGCATTCACAATACTTGTATCAGAAGATACATTCTTGCCTGTCCCTTTTGATACGTGTTAATGGACATGTTTAAGGTCATCCAGGAATTTGCTGAATTCCTCTATGAAACTTTTAATACTGTTCACTGTCACAGTCTCCTATGGCAAAAAGTTCCACAAATAAACTTCCTGATCTACTTTCTTTTATCTCTCTGAAATTATCTATTATTAGCACCGTCAAAAGCATTCTTGCACAACTTTAATATTGCAGAATTTGGTGAATAATATCTTTGCATTCAGCATATCATCAGTCTTTATGTCTCTGCCTTGTCAGTCACTCAGTCACACTTCTATTTTGTCAGCTTAATTCACCTTAGTAACATATCTGCTCAATTGCTTTCCTCACAAATTGTAGAATGCCAGCTTATTTATCGTCTCTTGATGTGGCGATTGCTTCATCCTTGTTATCCTGCTATACCTTCCCTACCTTCCCTATCTCTCTCTCTCTCTTTCTTTTTTTTTTTTTTTTTTTTTAAAATCTGATTTATTCTGAAATATCATCAGAATTTTGTTGACTTTGTTGAGAGGTCAAATTTTAAAGATTTGTCAAAATTAATTCAAAGTCCTCTTTCTGATTTGTAACTGAGTCCTGAGCATCACATAGTCTTGGTTGAGATTATTTTTCTCTAATGATGGTACTTTCTTTACCTACATTGAATTGTATCTGCCAGTCACTCAGTCTTTCTGGAGGGCCTTGCCATTGATGCTGCATTTGAATAGCAGAAAGAGTTTAATATTATCTACAGATATGAAAATTAAGTAGCAGTTATTTTTATTTTTATTTTTATTTTTATTTTTATTTTTATTTTTATTTTTATTTTTATTTTTATTTTTATTTTTATTTTTATTTTTATTTTTATTTTTATTTTTTGTTTGTCTGTTTGCTTTACCCTTAGGAATTGACTGAATGATAAAAAAAAAATAATTGCTGTTTTTATTCACAAAGGGTGATACCTTTAAAATTTTATGCTTTGATGAAACAATATAATTCTGTAATATATACATGTTGAATGCTGTTTAGTTTTACATGCTGGCAGATTTCAGATACATGTTTCCAACTTTATATCTCATGCATAAGTATGTACTCCCAATTAATTTCATTACATCTATACTTTTAATTTTGAAAGGACCATATTCTGTAGCAGTTTTCACACACACACACACAAAAGAAAAAAAAAAGAAGCTATAATTCCGATTACGTCTTCCTTCAGAAATCCTTTCTAGGAATTTTTTCCTTAGGCACTTCACACTATGCCTGCTGGGTGCAATGAAGGATAAGACAATGCTGATGTCGTAAATAAATCCTTACAGGGTGTACAGTCATCTCAGTTCAGTTTTCATACAGAATAAATAGTAACTGTTTTCTTCATATGAAACATTAATGATCTGTAAAAACAGAGAAATCCATGGAAATTCTTTTTTATTTAAAAAAACAAAACAATAACCACATATACAATAGTATGTGATGTATATACCATTTAAGAGCATACTGCCTAATGAATACCAGATTCTATTCATTTCACATGAATGGCTTCTCAGCGACTGATCAGCTCACTCAGCTGCTTACTGCACTGTAGTGATTTTTTGAAGGCTTCCTGGGAGGACTGTCAATCATAACAAATACACGTGTGTAAATGCCATTTGCACGAATGTATGTTTTACATCTGTAAAGAACAGTCTTTCTCCAATTTGTAGTTCAAGATTACTACACTCTAGAGAGTGTTTTTTTTTTTTTTTTTTTTTTTTTAGGCTGTACTGCTACTCATGTAAGTCTGGTTCCTTGCATCTCTGCAGACCTTCAGTAGACTTTCAGCAGGCTTTAGAGCATCAGGCACCACCACATACTCATACTGCAACTGAGAAGTTGCCACAAATATTCATTCTTTAATATAGAAAAAGCACAGATGATGGACTGGCACAGCTCCCTCATGTTATTCTAAACACTCAAATAAAAAGAAATCCCATGAAAGAATCATTGCATCTTGGGGTCAGAGCTTGCTTAAAGCAATATAAAGCTCAGAGGAGGGATTGGTTCTTGGTCCTCATTTACTTAGCAGTAAGAAGGTCACAGACAAATCTTTTTTAGATTATTTTTCAGTCAGTTCTCTTTCCATAGGAGATTCTTTCTTTGTTTGCCTTTTCATGTTTTCTGTGGAGAGACATGCCTCAATGCAATCTCAGTGAAGAAGTGCTTTCAGTCTTTTTAGTTACAGTAAAGAAGGATAGGAAGGGCAGGAGTTGTAGCCGAGATGCTGACAAAACAATTTCTCTCATGAGAGTTGCCCACATTGCACTGTGTTGCCTCTGTATGCGGTCCCTGGACACAGGTCAGTCCCAAATGATGAAGGAAGGTAATCGTTTGCCTCAACAAACAGCTTCTGCCCTTTACTCATGCCTCTGGCCTTCTACAACCATTTTAACTTGGGATTCCTAATGTGTATAAACCAGGAAATAGTAAAAGTAGCAGTGACAGAGGTTAAGTTAAAAGTTTGTATCCATGTTAAACCATAATGTCAATTATGGTAAGCTTGTTATGTATGGTAAGCTTGCCTGTTTTTACTCTGAGTGTGTCTGAGTGAACCAGATTAGGTTGCTGTTCCAGTCATCAATTATGAGAGTTTTTGCCTGCTTGCAGTGTGTTTTTTTTTTTTTTTTTTTTTTTTTTTTCTGTTCCCTTACCTCCTTGAGCATTACCAGACCTGTAGAAAAAAAAAGAAAAAAAAAAAAAGAAAAAAAAGAAAAAAAAGAAAAAAGGAAGGCAATTCAGAATATTCATAATACTGGAACGGTAACCACAGAGCCACAGAGCCTGTTTTTGTATTTTAAGTGTTTACCTCTTTTCCTCTGCACTCAGGAGGCAAATGCTATCAGAACATATGTTTCTCCTTTAAATGTTTTTTTTTTTTTTTTCAATAGTAACATCACCAGTGGTCCATACTTTTATCTTAACTGAAGCAGATGGTTTAAAGGTCCTGGCATTAACTGCATTGATTAAAATTAATAAATAAATACATTTTACTCTGCTGATTTCTTTGGCTTCATGCCTGTAGGCAATAATGGATGATTAGGAAGTATTGTGCTGAGAATAATATGAACCATGAATTCCAGACTGAGTTGGCGTTGTAACTTACTTAGAACTCAAATGATGAATATGAAACTGAAAAAGTTTATTTGAAAGTGAAAAAGCAAATACCAGATATCACTAGTATTTCTTCATATTTTGTGTAAACAAACTGAATATAATTCAGTACTCAACTCTTCTCTCAGCAGTCAGTTGCACATGTATGTCATGCTGAAATTTTGCAATTCTTCTTCAATCTATTGATTTTTACTTCTGACAATTACTTCTAGTCTGAGTCCCATATATTAAATCATTCATTCGCTTTTACAGAGGATGCATTTAAAACAAATATGCTGTTCAATTTACATCTTTTTTTTTTTTTTTTTCACTGTTTCACACTATAACTATTCCACACATTTGCAGTCTGATTCACCAGCCTCTGTAATCAGATAAAGTTACTTCATTGATTTCACCAAACTTTATAAAAAGGCATTAAAAGCCTTTTGCTTTTAATGTTTTAGAAATAGTCTCAATGAGACTAAGTATTGCAATGAAGACCAAATTCTATTTTGTATGAATTTGAGCTTAGAAACTTCGGGCAGTCTAATCCTATGCATCAACAGCTCTGTGATAATTACTGACTGCCTCAGTCTTGTGCTTGTCAATATCCTTTTTATTATATGACAATTCACATGGACACACTAAACATCACCCTGCTGGACTGGATGGATGGCTATATCCACACTGGGATAAGGCACGAGGCCAGCCTAAGCACTAACATAAGATCAACCATAATGTTTAAATGTTAATATACTCTTTGGAACTTAAGGCCCTTGCCAACTGATACAGTCAGTCTTCACTATACAGGATAGTGAAGATGAAGGACTGTCTGAGAAAGCAACTTTCTCAGACATCCTTGGGTGGATTCTACAGAATACAATTAAATTATGCATGTAAATCTTTAAAAGACACTGACTAGGGAGTAAATTCCTAAACTCAAAAGTGAAAGACATATCAAGACAACACCTATCTACCAGTCTTTCAAATATTTTTTGTTAAATTACAGAAGTTATTCACATTTTATTTACTTCAGTAAAATCTGTTTCACAAATTCCATGGCAGTCTTTGAAAGTGTTCAGCTTATTTTATGTGCCAGCTTTAAAAAGGATCCTCAGATTATTAATGTACAATTGATACAGCTAAAATTCAGCTTTGTCATGGTGAGTTTTCTTTTATATTTAGAATAACAGATAGTGTAATTGTTGCATATCAGTGGTCAAATACTAACTTTTCACAGAATTCTATACATGCTGTCATTCCCTATATTTCTTACTTTTTTGTGTCATACAAAACTGCGATGATTCACTTTCATGCTCTGCATCCAAAGCAGAGAAAATAAAGTTGTTCCAAATTTAACTGAAGTCTGTAATGGTTTCCCATGATTTCTTCTGATAATGAAAAGGTAAAATTAGTCTTGTACTTACTGTTTTTGTTGAACTTATTGGCATGCTGATTGTTTTGCAGAAAGACTTTGAAGTAAGCATGGGTCAATTTTAGGAAAATCACAGAATCATAGAATCATCTAGGTTGGAAGAGACCTCCAAGATCACCGAGTCCAGCCTCTGACCTAACACTAAAAATCCTCCACTAAACCATATCACTAAACTCTACATCTAAACGTTTTTTAAAGACCTCCTGGGACAGTGACTCCACCACTTCCCTGTGCAGCCCATTCCAATGCCTAACAACCCTCTCAGTAAAGAAGTTCTTCCTAACATCCAACCTAAAACACCCCTGGCGCAACTTTAGCCCGTTCCCCCTCGTCCTGTCACCAGGCACGTGGGAGAACAGACCAACCCCCACCTCGCTATAGCCTCCTTCAGGGTACGTGTAGAGTCTTCCCTGAGACTCCTCCAGGCTGAACAATCCAAGCTCCCTCAGCCGCTCCTCGTAAGACTTGTTCTCCAGACCCCTCACCAGCTTCGTTGCCCTTCTCTGGACAAAAGTGAGGTTACGCTATTGTGTTTAGATGTGAGGGTAAAGATTTTTGGTAAAAATCTAATAATTATTTTCTGTTCATATTTTGTGTGTGTGTGCACATGTGCATTATGAACTATGAAACTGCCTGGAAAGAATGCATCCAGCTGTTTTGTCTTCTGTTTGATTTGCCAAGATTTTACTCCATTATTGAATTGGGACTTCTGGAATAAACACAACAAACTAAAGAAGTATTTGCTAGGGTTAAGCCAAGGTTCTTTGTACGTTTTTTTCTAATAGCATGTCACATTGGTATGTTTAGCTTTTTTTTTTTTTTTTTTTTTTTAATAATCATCCCGTTGCAGGAGGAAAATTCTCAGCAGCATAATAGCAGTTCACCACAGAGATATTGCCAAAACAAATTGATGGCATTTTAAAACTACATAATTACCTAGAAATAACTGAATGTAATTAAATATATATTTGTTCATGTTTTGAGCTGCATTTGTCCTTTAAGTAGTGCTATCACTACTGAATTATTCCACTGGTGTAACTGAATGCCATTTTGATTTTATTTATTTATTTATTTATTTATTTATTTATTTTTGTTTACTCAAGGATGTCTTCTGTTTTGTTTTGATTTATGAGGATTTACAATTCAGAGTTAATGTGGTAGACACATTTCTGTTTTATCCATTCATGTCTAATTGTTGAGGGATTTTTGAAACAGCAAAGATCCCATGACTTGCTGCAGCTGAGCAAACCAAGCTACCAGGATGACTATGAGGAGTTCCCATGACAGTGTTCCCACATCACCCGACTGAGGAATTTAGAAAAATATTGTTGTCAGCAGCTGGCTTCAAGGACGGGATCTATGTGACTGCTAATCACAAAGGTGTTGTTTTCTTGCAGATGGGGTTGTTTTCTTGCAGTTTTTTGTCTGAGTGCTTTTGACCAATAATCTTGTGTGAGACACTATCCGCCCCTGTTAAGTTTGCTAGAAAAGTCAGGCAATTCGGGTAATAAAGTAGAGCATGATCTGACCATAGTAGTGTCTGTCTTGTTTTCGGCCGTTCTTCCTGCAACACATGTCCAAGAATATTTTGTTGTCCTTAATGATGGAAGGTGGCCCTGAAATCACTCTGCAACCTCGGGGATATAAGTAATGGCCCTTTCTGTATCTATTGTACTTGAAGGTACATGTACATGACTTCTGTCTTTCCATCAGCTGTCCGCATCTACTGTGGACTCTGAAGGCATTAGTGTGCATTTATTACTGCTTCTGAAACACTCTCTAGCAATCATTTAATGAAGCAGCCAAACAAACTGCTGTGTAATCTGTTAATATTGGCATTTGCAATGTAATTAAGATAAAGTGTTTGAAAATGAATGTCTTATAGTTTTATGTCTAATTAGTTTCTGCTGATTACCACAAAACACTTAAAACTGTAATGGCTAAACAAAATAATTAAAATCATAAAATGAGGCCCTAGTGTCTAAACTATAGGTGAACTTATGTTCTCCTAGATCATCTATTGCTTTGAGGTCTCCTGATAGAAAAATATGTCTGCTTTAATATCTGGCTTTCATATTGCTATTCCTGACTTGTGTTACTTGGAAGTTTTGAATCAGGGAAAAATGATCTGCTGAAAGAAAATAATTAAATGACTCAATTCAATAATTAACTATTCCTGATACAAGCCAGAATGCCCTTGGCCTTCTTGGCCACATGGACACACTGCTGGCTCATGTTCAGGTGACCATCAACCAACGTTCCCAGCTGCCTTTCCCCTGTGCAGTTTTCCAGTCACACTGTCCCAAGCCTGAAGCACTGTGTGGGGTTGTTGTAGCCAAAGTGCAGGACCCAGCACTTAGCCATGTTGAACCTCATCTCATTGGCCTCTGCCCAGTGACCCATCCTCTCCAGATCCCTTTGCAGGGCCTTCCTACCCTCTGGCAGATCGACACTTCCCCCCAGCTTGGTGTCTTCTGCAAATTTACTGAGGGTGCAATCAATTCCCTCACCCAAATCATCAATAAAGATATTAAAGAGGAGGAAGGTCTTTTAGTTAAGTAATTAATTATATAATTCTGCAGAATCAGGTGCTTGACAGTTCTTCACAAAGAAGGTGTTTCTGACTTGAAACACCTTCATATACATACAGCTAACTTGTGAAACCTCTCTCTGGCTGCTTCTGAATGGTTGTTTTAGCTCACTTAACTTATCTCTATTGAGCATGCACATTACAGAGAACCATCAGGGGAGGGGACACACCAAATCCCACAATTCCACACATTCCCAGTTTGATGGGTGTGTTTTTTAATATGTTAATGACCCTTAATGAGTGAAAGGTAACCATAGGTAAGTCTGGAATCCAGCTTCAGCTGTTTTCCTCATTCTTGTTTTCTAGTTTTCATCCCTTATCTCCCTTGCTTTTACTAGCTCAAGGCTACCAGTCTCCCTGTTTTCTTCAAGGTTTCCTTGTTTTCTTTAGTTTAAGACTACAATACTGCCTTGTTTCTTAGGTCTGTTTCTGCTGATGCACAGAATTTGCTAATGTAAATATAGCCTTACAGCAGCATCCATAATTGAAGTTGCAAACCTATGGCTCAAACACAGGAATAAACTGCTATATGCTAACTGTTGAAGCAGTTACTGTATGCAGTAATTATGAGCATATGTATTCATAAACCAGGACAAGATTGAGTATGTATAGCTTTTACTGATAGAAAGCTAACAATTCAAGTAATAGTGCATTAGCTAAAATCATTCACATAGACACTTACCATGGATTTACTTATACTTAGGGTGGGATTCATCTCAATTCAGCATATTGCAATTGTTATGAGATGGAAGCTTTGATTACAGCAGCAGTTACCATCTAAGAAAATTAAATCTCTTCATTTGCTGCAGTTCAAGGTCTTGCTACTGCTATAATGTTTGTAATGTGGATACAAGTCTATGACATTCAGGTATTATCACTTCACTGATATGAATATGATTATTGCTGATTTTTTCCCTCTATTATTTTCTCTGTGATGATAAAGATCATTTTAAAGAAGCTGATTTTTATTTATGTTCTGATCAGGAAATGAGCTGGCATTAAATCTACATAATGAAAATGGGATTCAACATTGTCTATTCTTACTATACGATATACTTGATATGAAAGAAGCTCAGGTTTGTTCCAGATTTTCATGCAACAAACAATATTTGACTGAATATAATCAATATCTCACAGCTGGACAAATTCTCCAGAAGGATGCTGCAAAGGACAGCATCAAAGGCCTTACTGAAATTCAGAAAGATTATGTCTGCTGCCTTCCCTTCATTCAACAAGCAGATGACCTTATTATAGAAGGAGATCAAATTACTAAGACAGGAAGCATTGCTGAAGCCTTGATGGACATGCACCACAGAATCTTAACATATCTAATGGCTATCTTACTTTCATAAAAAGAGACTTTGATGTAAAATTTCAGTATTGTTCAACCAGTGAAGATGTTTGTCAGTTATGATGTTCAGATCATTTTTTTTTTTTTGAATCCAGAGAAATAGAAGCTTTTCTATAGAGCATTAGGTGCATGACCCCTCACTGTATTTTGCATGTTTCTCTAGTCTCGGAGTGCTGTTTGGTTGCTTCTTTTACCTCTGGTCCTGATGCAAACACAGAACTATCAGAATTCCTTTCTGGCAGGCTTGAAGCAATCTGCTGACTAGTGTAGTGGACCCTTTGACACATTACAGAAAACTTTGGGTAAAGGACTGAATTGGATTTTGATAAAGAACATTTGCTGAATAAATTGCTTTTATTTTTATTGAAACGTTATCAAGGTATTCACACTATGGGTTTTTGAAACACTGATTTGTATTTTCAGTTCATGATTGATATTTGTTAGGTGTTTCTAAATTTCAGGTCTAGAGAGCATTTTCTCAATTTATACAATGCATTCACATTCTTGCTATCTGTAGACTACATTTCGGGAGGAAACCTGGGTGTTCAGCTTCTTCATTTATACATTCACTTGTGATTTAACCTGGAAGACAGCAGGTCGTCAGGTATGTGAGCATCTATATGATGTACTTTTGCAACTAGGCTCTCTACCCAGGCAGCAATACCTTGCCACAGTACATCATACCAGATGGCTTTACCTGATTTTTTTGGATGTGACAGTCATGATATACCTGCTCATATCCTCCCACACACCATATTATGAAGGAAATTAACTCTATCCCAGCTGAAACCATTACATATTTGCATTCTGATTTCAGTTGAAAAAGTTTTGACATAGAGGCAGATACAAGATCATGGTACACTCTCACAGGTCTGCCTGACCTGGACAATCAGAGCACCAGGACTCTGGGATGTACTGTTTGAGTCCTGGCTTACATAGCAAATTCTACAACAAACAAACAAACAACAATAACAACAAAACCCAATACCAAACTGACTAATTTAGTTGTGCAGTATTATAGACCAGTGCCTAAACTGGACTATGAACAATGACAAAACTACAGGAGTAGAAAGGTTGTGCTGAACGACACTACTTCATATCTCAATATATTCTTTTACAATTAACTAGACAGCAAATATAAATAAAAAGCCTCTGGAGCCCTCAGTAATTATTTTGTTCTTCATTTTCTTGAATTGAATAAGTATTTCAGTCATGGGTAGTGAAGTGAATCTATATACTTGACTATATTATCTCTAAATCTTTAATTTTGATCCAGTGAGGACTTTCTTTGATCATACCAGTAACTATTTAATGACTTTTTTATTGTGCATAAGTAATTGTGTATTAAAGGACATACTACTTAACATATCATTAACAGCATTTTTATTTTTCTCTGTTATTAATTTATGATTTAACCATTAAGCATATGAAATATATTTAGAGCTACTGCTTACAGTTATAGTCAAAACTTTTAGGGACTGCTGCAAGCACACCAGAAATTTAGGAAAGATTTACCTTATCTGTTAAATACCCAGGTAGGAGGGTGGGGATAGAATCTGTGGTAGATGGTAAAAAACCTACTGTGAGGCAAATTGTCCAATTTATATAGAGAAAAATTAAAGTAGAGCCACAGTGCACAGAAATAAAATGTGGAACAGACTTTCCAGTAAACATCTTCAAAATGGTCTTAACGCATTTTGGAGCTCAAGGAAATTGCTTGGATTATTTGCAAATCACTTAGCTAAACCTGTGATTGTATCCTCTCACATGTTTTCCAGACACCAGTGTAATAAACTTGGGAAGACGGCATTCCTAAAGCAGCGAAGGGTTAGTGGTCTGCCCTGAAAACACGGGATTAAGTCTGCTTCTTCCAAATCCTGATGTGGCTGGAACCATGAAGCTCCTACCAGGAAGGTAGGAGATTCATTAGAAAAGTCAGAAAGGGCAAAAAATTAGCCTTTTGGAAGCAAGTAAAACCTGAGATCTTTAGCTTTTCTTCCAAAGGTGTGCTCATTCTGTATAAACACTGCCTGTATTTCCCCAAGGAAGAGGAAGATATATATTAAATAGTGTTGCCTTGTCTCCTTTTTCTGAATCCTATGTCTAATTGCAATAATGAGAGCTCAATTTTATTAATGGGGGCAGAGGAGGGAAAATTAATAATAAAATTCTACTCCACAAAGGAACATACATATATATTTTTCCCTTTCATACCAACTGCAAACAATTGGCTCTCTGATGAATTCATACATTCACTGAAAATTTATACAAAGCTAAGTTCAGAGCGCTGATTGTTCTTAGTGAGGAAGAAATTTTCTGGGCTACACATGCCAAGAATATTTTGCAAACAGTGAGAGAAATGAAGGTTGAAATAACTAACCTATTAAATGCCCGATTTGGACAACTATAACTTGGCCTAAAGACCCAGAAGCACAGTTATGATATTATTTCAAAATTAAGCTAGTTTCTCTCTTTCTGTAAACAAAAGTAAATACTTCAAGAAGTTTAATGAGTCTTTGAAATGTTTGAAAGAATTTGTGCTGAATAGGTATGTCTTTCTTGTATCTGGGTAAAACTCTACATGGCAAACTTAGTGGAAACAATATTAGGAACAAAAGAAAATGAGCTTCTGCATACCACATATTTTCTTTTCCATTTTACTTCATTGAGTCTGTCCATACATAAGGAGAGGGTCTCAAACTAGCCTATTAAGTAAAACTAGCTTGGAGGTTCTTCTTAACAGTTTTACAGCCCTGAATCTTTAGCATTTCTGTAAACATACTTATCATTAAGCTAAAATTCTTCTAAATTGAATATTGTTACACCTATGCTAACTCTTAGATCTAATGGTCTCATGATTAGCTGAGTTATACGCAAATATTTTACTGTAAAGCTTATGGTGAAATGACTTGTGAAATTGGTCCAAATCTGTGCACAAATAAAAACTGACAGCAATGTTACGTGTTTGGGCAAGAATAAAATATCTTCAATAGAAATGAAGATAGAAGTGCTAGAATTCTAATAGGAAATAGTCCTGTTGAAAAATCATTGATCAAAGTTTGATTTCAGTTTGATGGTACAGAGTTTATAAATTTCTCATCCTGAACAACTCATTTTAGTGAAGAACAGATTACCTGGATGTTATATATTACAGCATATAAACAAAAGTTACGAAATTCTAAATAATAGACTAAGAAAGATATGATCATTTCAGATTTAAAAAACCTATGAGAAGTTTAATTCCATATGAGTACGGCTAAAATGTAGGCTGAAATATAAATATGTCCTTGGGACCCGTGTAGTAAATACAATAAAACCTGGCAATGTTTACACTTTAATTACTATGGTAATAGAAACTCTAAAATTACTTTATACCACACAATTTTACTGTTCTTTATACAAAGAAGGGTAATGATTCCTCACATACTAACTGATAACATAACTAGTGTCAAAACTACTTTAAAACAACAGATCTATATTGAAGCATGTGGGGGACCAGCCAACATACAGTCATTAACATATGAAAGACTTGCCAAGAGTTTGTATGAACTCTTTAGAAATACGGATTTGTATACATATTTCATCTTGCAGTTAAGGACTCAAACTATTTTTTTTTTTTTATTATTTTTTTTTGTGCATGTGTGTGTGTCTGTATGTATATTAGTTAGGAAAAAAGGGAAAAATTAATCATGAATCTGAATCTTGACATCAAGTCTGAAAAGTAATTCCTCTGTGAAATCAAGCTTAAAAAAGAATGTTAGAGCTCAAGCCAGAGGGAGTTTATGTGCCTCTTAAAGAACGGCCATGTTTCTTACGTTGACTATGTACTGTTTGCCTGTATTTGTTAATGTATGCAAGACTCTAACAGAATCACAGAACTTGCACAACCTACCAACCAGAAAAGTGTATCTGCTGTGACTGTGGCCTCTCTTCAGGGTTCTATTCATCCTCTGTAAGAAATAGACACCAACCCCTGCACCACAAAAATTAAAAAAAAAAAAGGTAAAACCCAAACCCATGCCTCCTGTCAATGGCAACACAGATACACAGATCTGTGTGACTAATGGTCTACAAGACAGTCGACAGCACTCATACCCTCATGCACATATACACACAAACACAGAATAAAGTTCCTCATTCTAAATAACAGTTAGAGATTATGTTTAATGAGAAGACAGGGCAGATCTGTGATGATAATGTGCAGGGCATGGCCAGATGTGTACTGACAAGCCTCTGTTTACAAATGACTACCTCTCTTCATCTCTTTAACCATCTATTTATTGTCTGTTATTTATTTCCTCTATTCTCTATTCTTTACCCTTTTATTCTAATATATCTCATGGGTGTGTTACTATTAGTCTGCAGGAGGGTCATTAGGATGATCAAGGGGCTGGAACACCATTCCTACAAAGACAGGCTGAGAGAGTTGGGGTTGTTCAGGCTGGAGAAGAGAAGGTTCCAGGGAGACCTTATAGTGGCCTTCCAGTACTGAAAGGGGGCTACATGAAAGTTGGTGAGGGACTCTTTTTCAAGGGGTGTAGTGATAGGACAGGTATAACAGTTTTAAACTAAAAAAGTGTATGTTTAGATTAGGCATTAGAGGAATAAATTCTTTACTCTGAGGCACTGTAACAGGTTGCCCAGAGAAGTTGTGGATGCCCCATCCCTGGAAGTGTTCAAGGCCAGGTTGGATGGGGCTTTGGGCAACCTGGTCTAGTGGAAAGTGTCCCTGCCCATGACAGAGGTGTTGGAACTAGGTTATCTTTGAGGTCCCTTCCAATCCAAACCATTCCATGATTCTATGTTTCTATTTTCCCATGCTTATTCCTTCCTAAATCCCCTTGATCTCTCCTGTTCCCCATCTTTGGTTCTCCCCCTAAATATAACATATTAAGTTTAGAAGCATCTCATATTCAGTCTAGTATAATCCCAAATGCCCGTCCCGTGCATAACGTAATGTATTCCACACCTATGGAGTAACCATCGTAGTCTCTGAGGTGATCTGTGGAAATTGTGTCCCAGTGGGTGTGGTGGGTATTCTCCCAGCATATCACAGAATCACAGAATCACAGAATTTTCTAGGTTGGAAGAGACCTCAAGATCATCGAGTCCAACCTCTGACCTAACGCTGACCTAACGCTATGGGACTGAGGATCTTCTGGGAAGGGCTCTGATTGGGTTATTGAGGTTCCTCTCCCATCATTGTGTCAATATGTTCCTTTGTACTAGTGAAGATTATCATTTAATCACATTATCTAAATATTGAAGTGTTCTAAGATCTGAGGGAAAAAGTTGCTGCTCTTTCTCTTCTTTTTCCTCAAATAACAATTTAAAGATTAAAGTACTAGCTTGAAAAGTAAGAGTTCCAAGTTCAGCTTCCTCCATTGAGAGATCCTCTATGTCAAAGTTGTAGGATCTTTGAGAAGGAAGAACTTTGTTTATCCTTCAGTAAGTATAACATTCAGATGACCATTGTGACCTTAACTATAAGGCTACTAATCTATGCATTCTTTTCAGAACTTTGGGCCCAGAAAATGCTAGTAATTTATTCTTCACTGATGCATTTTCATAAGAATAACTTGAGAACACATCTTCCTTTATCTTAATAAAACTGGAATACAACATGAGAGTTAGACAATAGGAGAAAATGTGGGTATGAATCACTGGGGACAGTGGAAGTGCTTCAGTCTGAATCTCCCATTTTCTGCATAAAAACCCCTAATAATGAAGCTATTACATGAAAGATAATGAGTAATGTCTGTTCTTCTGTTGGCTGAAACTTAGGAAACAGTGAAACATGTAGATTCTTAATTCTGTATTTTCTTCCATAATGCTGTGCCTATATGAATGATCTTTGCATTTGGGGAACATTAGGAGGGTTATTTTTCTACCAAGCTGTTAATCTACTGGTAGTGCTTAGTACTGCACTACACTCTACCAGCTCCCATTAAAACTACTTGGTTTTCTTTGTAATTTATAGAGTAGTATAGCCCAGTTCTGGATGTAAAAGAACACTACAATAACACTACAAAAAAAAGAAGATAACATTTTGCTAAATGTGATAGATAGATGATCTTTTAGTGACTTTTAGTTTATAAATGCAACCATATTATACTAACATCTATAGTACATGTATTCAAGTAGTCTATTATTGAAATGATTATGTGCAAAACTTCTGACTCAAACACCTTTTCAGCTTATAATTTATTAAATGTTTGATATTTTAAAGATATAAAGAGAAATGGGAACACTGAACCCTAGAATCTAAGCCCCAGAGTTCTCATATGTTGTATTGTGTTCTATGTTGTTGTGCTGTATTTTCATATGTTATATTGTATCAAAGGTGTTCTGTATTTCTCTGCATTAATACTTGATCTTGTGATGATTCTTATTTCTGCATAAATTTACACTACAGAACCATGCAGAAATGAATGCATTGCAATAATGAAATCCTTGTCAGGTTAAGTGCTATAAAGAAATTCTACTAGCATTTGAAACAAAATCCAAACTCAGTTTGCCATATTATCTCATATTATTTGCATATTATCTCTGGAGCAGCAAAGATATACACATATGTAATTGGATTATAATAAATTGAAAACACCAAAAATGTCTTAGAAAAAGTCTTAAGATATTCTTCTAGGCTTTAACAATATTTTCTTAATTTTGTAGCCAGGCCTTTAATGATATTCGTATTCCCAACAAAAAGAAAAAAAAAAAAAACACATAGCTGCATTGAATAGGTGTTTCTAGTATTCTTCCAATTAGATGTTCTATGTGGGAGAAAAACAAACAAACAAACAAACAAAAAAAAAAACCTACAAAACAATAAGAACAGCTCATCTTAAAGGAATTCAGAATTTTTTATGTTTCATAAAAGCTGTAGAATGCTGACTCACATATTTCCGATGTTTATTTGTTGGCATGCTTTATGTGAAGTATTTTGAATATGAGAAAAAGCATTCAAAGCTTACTGTTGCTGTGCTAAAACAATGCACAAAACTTACCATAACATCTATATATTAATTGCAAGCCAAATGAATAAAATAAATTATTTTATAATTTGCTCTCAGATAGAACTTTAAAAACATTTTTTCTCTGTCTTTGAGACAGAAGGAAGTCTGACATCAAAAGGTTGACATTTACTTTCTTTCCTTCGTTTCTTATTGATCTCTTCATGAGACTCTGAAGGAAGAAATTGTAACCCCCCCCTTGGCAGGAATTAGTATTAGGGTTTTCCTAGTTACATAGTAAAGTTTCTCATTTTCACTTTGTTCTTTTAAATAGTCACTTTTCTCTCCCCCCATCTTTCATTTTCTGACAGAGTCAGTTTTGCTAGAATGAGTTTTTAGTGCAAGAATTCAATGAAATAATTAGCCCTCTTTGGAGTGCAATGGAGTGCACTTTGTAGTGCAATCTAATACCCTTCCAAAAACAGTAACATGTCTGTGTGTTCTTACATGGCTTATTGTAAGATGAGATCGACCTTCTGAAGATGCCTACTTCTTTCCATTGACTATGAAAGATCTAGTGACTCTAAAAGGTGTCTAGTACCATTTAGCTAGCCTGCAGACGTTTACATTTAGTACACAAATCCTACAGTGAAGAACATTTAAACCTCATTTGTACAAAGAAGCTAGTTTTTTATATTCTTAGCTGAAAATTGAGACTAGAGCAGGGGGTAGAGTGTCAAGAGGATGGAGCTGGTCTCTTTTCAGTTGTGCCCAGTGAGAGGACGAGAGGCAATGGACACAAAATGAAGCACAGGAACGTCTGGCTAAATTTGAGAAAGCCTTTTTTTTTGACTGTGAGGGTGACAGAGCACTGGAAGAGGTTGCCCAGACAAGTGGTGGAGCCTCCTTCTCTGGAGATATTCAAAACCCACCTGGAAGAAATCCTGCACAATGTGCTCTAGCTGACCCTGCTTGGCAAGGGGCTTGGACTAGATGATCTTCAGAGGTTTGTTCCAACCTTGGCCATTCTGTGATTCTGTGATTCTGTGAATGTGACTTTTGGCTTTGATAAACATCTTTCATTTTACTTTAGATTGAGATGAAAGAATCCCTGGATTTACCTGTCTTTCGGCAAAGATAGATGCCTAAGTTTAGATTGCTAAAGTTACGTTAAGTGACTCCCACCCTAACAGATGAAAAAATACATAAGCAGTTTGTGAGACTGGTGTGAGCCCTTTAGTCTTCACCTTTCATTTGTATAAGCCTATCCTAGGACATCTTTGAACAGCTCAGATACAACTACTCAATCAATATTCTATATCACAGAATCACAGAATTATCTAGGTTAGAAGAGAACTCAAGATCACCAAGTCCAACCTCTGACCTAACACTAACAAGTCCTCCACTAAACCATATCACTAAGTTCAACATCTAAATGTCTTTTAAAGATCTCCAGGGATGACTCCAGGGATGACTCCACCACTTCCCTGGGCAGCCTGTTCCAATGCCTAACAACCCTCTCAGTAAAGAAGTTTTTCCTAATATCCAACCTAAAACACCCCTGGTGCAACTTTAACCCGTTCCCCCTCGTCCTGTCACCAGGCATGTGGGAGAACAGACCAACCCCCACCTTGCTACAGCCTCCTTTAATGTACCTGTAGAGAGCAATAAGGTCACCTCTGAGCCTCCTTTTCTACAGGCTGAACAAACCCAGCTCCCTCAACTGTTCCTCATAAGACTTGTTCTCCAGACCCCTCACCAGCTTGATCATCCTCCTCTGGACTCGCTCGAGCACCTCGATGTCCTTCTTGTAGCGAGGGGCCCAAAACTGAACACAGTACTCGAGGTGCAGCCTCACTGGAGCCGAGTACAGGGGGACGATCACTTCCCTAGCCCTGCTGGCCACACTGCTTCTTATACAAGCCAGGATGCTGTTGGTCTTCTTGGCCACCTGAACACAGTGCTGGCTCATATTCAGCCGACTATCAACCAATACTCCCAGGTCCTTCTCTGCCAGGCAGCTCTCCAACCACTCATCTCCCAGCCTGTAGCTCTGCTTGGGGTTATTGCACCCCAGGTGCATGACCCGGCACTTGGCCTTGTTGAATTTCATGCAGTTGACTTCAGCCCATTGGTCCAGCCTATCCAGATCCTCCTGCAGAGCCCTCCTGCCCTCGAGCAGATCGACACACACACCTAACTTGGTGTCATCTGCAAACTTACTGAGGGTGCACTCAATGCCCTCATCCAGATCATCGATGAAGATTTTAAAGAGGACTGGTCCCAGTACCGAGCCCTGGGGAATGCCACTAGTGACCGGCCTCCAACTGGATTTGACTCCATTCACCACAACTCTTTGGGCCCTGCTATCCAGCCAGTTTTTAACCCAACGAATAGTACGCCAGTCCAAGCCACGAGCAGCCAGTTTCTTGAGGAGAATGCTGTGGGAAACAGTATTAAAAGCCTTGCTGAAGTCAAGGTAGACCACATCCACAGCCTTTCCCTCATCCACCGAGCACGTCACTTTGTCATAGAAGGAGATCAGGTTCATCAGACAGGACCTGCCTTTCATAAACCCATGCTGACTGGGCCTGATCACCTGCTTGCCCTGTAAGTGCCGCGTGATGACACTCAAGATAATCGGCTCCATGAGTTTCCCTGGCACTGAGGTCAAACTGACAGGCCTGTAGTTTCCCGGGTCTGCCCTCTGGCCCTTCTTGTAGATGGGTGTCGTGTTTGCTAGCCGCCAGTCGACTGGGACCTCCCCCAATAGCCAGGACTGTTGATAAATGGAAAGTGGCTTGGCCAGCTCATCCGCCAGTTCTCTCAGTATCCTCAGGTGGATCCCCTCTGGCCCCATCGACTTGTGTACATCCAAGAGCCATAGCAGGTCACCAACCATTTCCTCATGGATAGTGAGTGCCACATTCTGCTCCCCATCCCCTTCCACCAGTTCAGGGTACCGTGTATCCAGAGAGCAACTGGCTTTGCTGCTAAAGACTGAAGCAAAGAAGGCATTAAGCACCTTCGCCTTTTCCTCATCTTTTGTAACTAAGTTCCCCCCTGCATCCAGTAAAGGCTAGAGATTCTCCTTCAACCTCCATTTTGCGTTGATGTATTTGTAAAAACATTTTTTGTTGTCTTTAACGGCAGTAGCCAGATTGAGCTCCAGATGAGCTTTGGCCTTTCTACTTTTGTCCCTGCACTCCCTAGCAACATCCTTATATTCCTCTTGAGTGGCCCGCCCTCTTTTCCAAAGATTATAAACCCTCTTTTTTCTCCTAAGCTCAAGCCAAAATTCTCTGTTCAGCCAGGCCAGTCTTCTTCCCCGCTGGCTCGTCTTTGGGCACGTGGGGACAGACCGCTCCTGCGCCATTAAGATTTCCTTCTTGAAGAGTGCCCAGCCTTCCTGGACTCCTCTGCCCTTCATAACTGCCTCCCAAGGGACTCTGCCAACCAGTGTCCTGACCAGTTCAAAGTCGGCCCTCCGGAAGTCCAATACAGCGGTTTTACTGGTCCCCTTCCTGGCTCCTCCAAGAATGGAGAATACCATTTCATGGTCACTCTGCCTAAGGCAGTTTCCAACCACCACATCTCCCACCAGTTCTTCTCTGTTTGTGAACAGAAGGTCTAGTGGGGCACCTCTTCTGATAGGCTCACTAACCAGCTGCATCATGTTCCTGTTTGTAAATGCTACCTATGTTCTACTCTGTTGTGTATAGTTTTGCTTTTATAATGCACATATAAACAAGTTTCTTATTCTATATGTCATGAAACTAGGATTTCTGCATTCTAAAAAAGAAGAAATAGTGAATTAAATTCACATCAATGAGCAGTGTTGCTGGATTGATCCCGATTCTGAACTGTTCTTCAAGACTGAAAGATTTCTGTTAATTTCTCCTATTAGCAGGAGCAGGAAGAACAGGGTTAATTACAAATAAATGGTGTGATGGAAATATTTAATAACTGAGAGCACATGGCCTAACACAATACAATGTACTGTTGAAAAATTATCTGATTTCCAAAATAATATAAACTCTCCATAACCTATACACCACTCATTTCACTCTAGGAGGAAAGTGGTCCCTTTGAAGACTTCAGATAACCTAAACAATAAAATAGTTATGATAATGGAAATCCTGAGCTTGCATGTGCATGTAAAACGATTCTGAAAACACAGACTAATGTACCTGGAATTTTTGTGTGTGCTAGCTGTAGGAATACATGTGACTTTATAAATATTTATGCAGGGTTCAAAGCCATCTGTCAACAATTAAAGTATATGTCACGTTTAATGACATAGTCTGCATAGATTAGTATTACTATAATTAGAGTATTGCGCACATATTACAGCTGCAAAATGGATGAGCCAGGCTTTCTCAGGAATTTCAAAAAAGGCTTTTTCTATGTGATAATATTCTGCATGATGTTTGATTGCATCTGAATAAGTAATGTTGCAGACAAATGACATAGGCAGCTACTTGAACTTGAAGCTAGTTTTTCTGAAAAAAAGTTACAACCTTATCACACGTACAAAGACCCAATGGGACTTAAAGAATAGTTCTATCAAACCATTCAGAAGGCTCTGATTGCAAATGGTTCACTTCTTTATATACCAAGAAAACTGTTCTCAACTAATATAGTATCCCCTCCTCCACCACTTCCATGCTTCTAGAATACCTTAATTCTCTTGAAGTTTTTGAAAAACAGGCATAATGAATTTTGACAAGACTAGGCAGTAGAAAGGTCTATTTCAAGAATAGTTTGGTGGTAAAGAGGATTAAAAAATATAACCCTTCATATGTGATGAATCTCAATTCATGCAAAGCAGCCTTGCTGCGCAATGAGCATAGCCAGAGGAGTATAGTTATATAGAAGTCACAAAAATAAATGGCAGCTCAGGAACAGGAGCAGGGGGTAAATTGTGTGTCAGGAAGGCCTTGTTTGGAAGGAAACTGGAAAACTTTCTCTGTAAGGCTTAAGTGGGGTGTAAATGATGTATGCGAGTTTTTACTAGCTTTCTGATTTAAGAATATACACTGCAAATTAAAAGAAGATATATTGGACCTTAAGAAAAACTTGGTAAATAATGTAGAAGGCCTCTTGATGTATGCTTTTTCTATGGTATGTTTTGTGGAAAAGAAATGCAGCAAACTCTTCATAAAGGATTGGTCCAGACACAGTCATAGTTAAGGACTGGTGATATGCTTTTGTAATTGCTACTTGATCTCGCTTACCTAAGGAGATTCTCAATTATTAATAACTTTAAGTTTCTGCTCAGTTTATTTCATAGTAGGGGGGGAAATTACTTTTGCACAGATAATCCCTCCCCACCAAAACTACTCTATAATCAACACAGATATAGTTCATTGGGAGATAAATGAACTTTCAAGGTTTTTCTTTCATAGTAGTTGAGTTTTTTATTACTTTTTTAGGTGTCTACTCCCACATCATTTTCTATATCAATTTAGAATGCCTTGATATGAGAAAAAAAATACATGTGCAGCTGTTGTTGATGGAAATGTATTTTTAATGTTTATATTTTGTTAACTATGAGTGATCGTTTATAACATACATTATCTACAGAACAATGGCTAATGCAAAAGTAATGGATTCCTTTTACTGCCTTCTTTTATTTAACTTGGTTTCAAATACTTCTGGGAGTCTACCAATTTTATAAAAATACAGTTTAAATATTTTTTTGTCTTGCTGAAACACTTATCTTTTTTTTTTTTTTTTTTTTTTTTTTTTTTGCCTATAAGATTCTGACATAATGAGATGTGATGAAGTGTGTCATAGTTTGCTGTAATTCAGTAATTCAGTGATAACTGTGCATAAGAGTCTCTCTTTTCTCTGTCTGCATATATCACTTGTGGTAGCACCTATTGTTTGTGTATGCCTCAGTTCGATTGGAACTAATGGAAGACTGCATAAGCCATTATTCTGTAATCATTCTTTCAGACCTAGACTCTATAAGGATCAATGCTTCACATGCAGATTTAGAAGAATATTCTGTATTCCCAGCTAAGTACAAACCAAAACTCTTTTGTGGAGCTAGCCTTCTACAGCAATTATTTGTTGGTAGACTTAAGTGTCTTAGAGGCATACTCTGACATTTATGCAGAGATTTCTGAAATGTTAAGGACTGCTACAAACACAGCTTGTGGCCCAGCTATTTTTTTCCCCGAGCTGCTCACTTCCACTGTGCTGCTGTGGGTATCAGTGATGTGCACGAATATAAAGTCTACCTCTTATATGCCAGTAGCCATTGTAATTTACTTCCAGTTTGCATTACTTAAGAGTAAAGTAATAGTCCTCTTTAGGACTAAAAGAAAGATGTTTTTTTCTCCTTGAGGAATTAAGAGTGTTCTGTGTCCTGTTTGTCAATAATTTGTTGATTAGTCTGCATTATATGCTAGGCACCAGTGATAATGGTCCCTATCATCTCTCACTGATTGTACTGATAAACTGTGGGTGAATTATTTCATGATGCCATTATTAGTTGTCAGAGAATAGACTTTATAATCATTCATTAGCTTCATGGCTTATTCATGTAACTGAACTGTGGCAGTCAGAATTCCTGTCAGAACAATTCAGCTGCACAGAGCCTGCAAATTGGCACAATATTAGATTGGCATTATACTTGAACAGAAACAACTTTCTTTGCTGTTTTCTTATTTCCTGTTGTAATATTATTTCTTACTTTTCTATTCAGAAACTATTTAATAATCAGAGTGATACAAATTGGACATGACTGCCCTGTGCTATTCCCCTACATATTTTAAACCGGACTATGGAATACTTTCCTACAGTGTGTCTTAGGAGGAGCTATCATTCCTCACATCTGCATCTTTCATACTATATTTTAATAATCATTGTTCCAGTGGATTAGTCCAAATTCTAACATCGAAGTAGATGCTTTCAGATGAGTGGTCTCTCTTTTTCTTTTTTTTTTTTTTTTTTTTTTTTCCTTGGGAGGTCATCTTCCATTTCATGTAAGCAAACATTATTTCCTTTGCTTCTTGATTTCATTTTTCTTTACAAAGATCTGGATAAGTGCTATCTGAAAATGTCATAGATCTGGGGAAAGAAATTCCACTTTGGGAAGTGGCAAAAATGAGGAATTAATTCTCTAACTTCCTTAACATTCCACCAGGCTATAATCCAAGATAACTTTACCCACTGTTGTGTAACAAACATGCACAGTGCCTCACCTGAATGTAATATACTTTTGATCTGTCAATAGAGCTTATTCAAATTGTAAAATAGTGGATGTGAGGTTAAATTATAATGTCAAAATTGGTAGAAATTAATTTATTTCCGAAGCTTTATGCAATAATTAAAAAGAATGTAATTAGTTAGCCAGTAAATCAAGATGAACAAAGTTCAGTCAGTTCTTTGTATGGAGTAGCTGAATAAGTCTATTGAACTGAATTTATTTGTTGATTTTTTATACAACCAAATGGTACAGATAAAACAGATGATTAAGAAGATGTAGCATGTTTGTTTGTTTGTTTGTTTGTTTGTTTTCTTTAAGGCAAAGATTTGTACTGTGTGTCACAACAAGGAAATACTCATTGAATGCTTAGTCAGTTCACAGGACTTTCATGCACTTTGTTAAGCCAGGAGCAAAAGAACATCTGCTGTTACCAGCAGTTTTGTATATCTTTGACTTCCCAGGGCAAATGACCATAGCTGATTTCTAACTGAATTAGCAATAGCTACCTTTTGGTATAATGTGGAATGCAAATAAAACTGCATTCCTTATGTGATGTCTTAATTGCCCTGCATACCTTCTCAACAGTGTGAAATTTTAGGAATCATACAGTCAAATCTTCAATATCTGAATTTGTTTTTCTTGCCAATAGAGCAAAGTAGCTGTGTTC